>NC_090447.1:1314335794-1314971461 GCF_031143425.1 Pleurodeles waltl
CTTTCTATGGCTAGGATCTGTCTTTCCAAAGCCAATCTTTTGGCCATCCTGGCTAACTGGATGTCCTCTTCACTGGAGTTATCCTCAGTGATTTCAGAGTTGTTGGTCCCTCCTGTGAGGGAACCAGCATCTCTGACTATTATTTGTGGAGTCAGGGCTTGAGAGGCCCTGCTCTCCCTAAATAGGACTGGTAGGGGGGAATTTTCCTCCAAGTCACTATCTTCATCCTCTGTGTTGCCATCATCAGAGGGGTTGGCCTTTGCAAACTCTGCCAACAGCTCCTGGAGCTGTAGTTTGGAAGGTCTGGGGCCCATTGTTATTTTCTTTATTTTACAGAGTGACCTTAGCTCCCTCATCTTAAGATGGAGGTAAGGTGTGGTGTCGAGTTCCACCACATTCACATCTGTATTAGACATTATGCTTCTAAAAGTTGGAATACTTTTTAAGAATCTAAAACTGGTTCTAGAATCTAATTCAAACTTTTAACAAACTTTTAAACTCTAAAAGAAATGCTAACAGGGACTAACACAAGGCCCTAGCAGGTCTTTTAAGAATTTAGAAAACTTTTCAAATTGCAAAAATCAATTTCTAATGACAATTTTGGAATTTGTCGTGTGATCAGGTATTGGCTGAGTAGTCCAGCAAATGCAAAGTCTTGTACCCCACCGCTGATCCACCAATGTAGGAAGTTGGCTCTGTATGTGCTATTTCAAAGTAAGGAATAGCATGCACAGAGTCCAAGGGTTCCCCTTAGAGGTAAAATAGTGGTAAAAATAGATAATACTAATGCTCTATTTTGTGGTAGTGTGGTCGAGCAGTAGGCTTATCCAAGGAGTAGTGTTAAGCATTTGTTGTACACACACATAGACAATAAATGAGGTACACACACTCAGAGACAAATCCAGCCAATAGGTTTTGTTATAGAAAAATATATTTTCCTAGTTTATTTTAAGAACCACAGGTTCAAATTTAACATGTAATATCTTGTTTGAAAGGTATTGCAGGTAAGTACATTAGGAACTTTGAATCATTTCAATTGCATGGATACTTTTCAAGTTATTGACAAATAGCTATTTCAAAAGTGGACACTTAGTGCAATTTTCACAGTTCCTGGGGGAGGTAAGTTTTTGTTAGTTTTACCAGGTAAGTAAGACACTTACAGGGTTCAGTTCTTGGTCCAAGGTAGCCCACCGTTGGGGGTTCAGAGCAACCCCAAAGTCACCACACCAGCAGCTCAGGGCCGGTCAGGTGCAGAGTTCAAAGTGGTGCCCAAAACGCATAGGCTAGAATGGAGAGAAGTGGGTGCCCCGGTTCCGGTCTGCTTGCAGGTAAGTACCCGCGTCTTCGGAGGGCAGACCAGGGGGGTTTTGTAGGGCACCGGGGGGGACACAAGCCCACACAGAAATTTCACCCTCAGCAGCGCGGGGGCGGCCGGGTGCAGTGTAGAAACAAGCGTCGGGTTCGCAATGTTCGTCTATGAGAGATCAAGGGATCTCTTCAGCGCTGCAGGCAGGCAAGGGGGGGCTTCCTCGGGGAAACCTCCACTTGGGCAAGGGAGAGGGACTCCTGGGGGTCACTTCTCCAGTGAAAGTCCGGTCCTTCAGGTCCTGGGGGCTGCGGGTGCAGGGTCTTTTCCAGGCGTCGGGACTTAGGTTTCAGAGAGTCGCGGTCAGGGGAAGCCTCGGGATTCCCTCTGCAGGCGGCGCTGTGGGGGATCAGGGGGGACAGGTTTTGGTACTCACAGTCGTAGAGTAGTCCGGGGGTCCTCCCTGAGGTGTTGGTTCTCCACCAGCCGAGTCGGGGTCGCCGGGTGCAGTGTTGCAAGTCTCACGCTTCTTGCGGGGAGTTGCAGGGTTCTTTAAAGCTGCTCCTTGAAACAAAGTTGCAGTCTTTTTGGAGCAGGTCCGCTGTCCTCGGGAGGTTC
The DNA here is from genome assembly GCF_031143425.1 of Pleurodeles waltl. Taxonomy (NCBI): domain Eukaryota; kingdom Metazoa; phylum Chordata; class Amphibia; order Caudata; family Salamandridae; genus Pleurodeles; species Pleurodeles waltl. The sequence continues at coordinate 1,314,337,719 of NC_090447.1, forward strand.
TTGTCGTCGTCGAAGCAGGGCAGTCCTCAGAGGATTCAGAGGTCGCTGGTCCCTTTGGAAGGCGTCGCTGGAGCAGAGTTCTTTGGAAGGCAGGAGACAGGCCGGTGAGTTTCTGGAGCCAAGGCAGTTGTTGTCTTCTGGTCTTCCTCTGCAGGGGTTTTCAGCTGGGCAGTCCTTCTTCTTGTTGTTGCAGGAATCTAATTTCTAGGTTCAGGGAGAGCCCTTAAATACTAAATTTAAGGGCGTGTTTAGGTCTGGGGGGTTAGTAGCCAATGGCTACTAGCCCTGAGGGTGGGTACACCCTCTTTGTGCCTCCTCCCAAGGGGAGGGGGTCACATTCCTATCCCTATTGGGGGAATCCTCCTTCTACAAGATGGAGGATTTCTAAAAGTCAGAGTCACCTCAGCTCAGGACACCTTAGGGGCTGTCCTGACTGGCCAGTGACTCCTCCTTGTTTTTCTCATTATCTCTCCTGGACTTGCCGCCAAAAGTGGGGGCTGGGTCCAGGAGGCGGGCATCTCCACTAGCTGGAGTGCCCTGGGGCATTGTAACACGAAGCTTGAGCCTTTGAAGCTCACTGCTAGGTGTTACAGTTCCTGCAGGGGGGAGGTGTGAAGCACCTCCACCCAGAGCAGGCTTTGTTTCTGTCCTCAGAGAGCACAAAGGCTCTCACCGCATGAGGTCAGACACTCGTCTCTCAGCAGCAGGCTGGCACAGACCAGTCAGTCCTGCACTGAACAATTGGGTAAAATACAGGGGGTATCTCTAAGATGCCCTCTGTGTGCATTTTTTAATAAATCCAACACTGGCATCAGTGTGGGTTTATTATTCTGAGAAGTTTGATACTAAACTTCCCAGTATTCAGTGTAGCCATTATGGAGCTGTGGAGTTCGTTTTTGACAGACTCCCAGCCCATATACTCTTATGGCTACCCTGCACTTACAATGTCTAAGGTTTTGCTTAGACACTGTAGGGGCATAGTGCTCATGCACATATGCCCTCACCTGTGGTATAGTGCACTCTGCCTTAGGGCTGTAAGGCCTACTAGAGGGGTGACTTACCTATGCCACAGGCAGTGGGAGGTTGGCATGGCACCCTGAGGGGAGTGCCATGTCGACTTAGTCATTTTCTCCCCATCAGCACACACCAGCTGGCGAGCAGTGTGTCTGTGCTGAGTGAGGGGTCCCTAGGGTGGCATAAGACATGCTGCAGCCCTTAGAGACCTTCCCTGGCATCAGGGCCCTTGGTACAAGGGGTACCAGTTACAAGGGACTTACCTAGGTGCCAGGGTTGTGCCAATTGTGGAAACAATGGTACATTTTAGGTGAAAGAACACTGGTGCTGGGGCCTGGTTAGCAGGGTCCCAGCACACTTCTCAGTCAAGTCAGCATCAGTATCAGGCAAAAAGTGGGGGGTAACTGCAACAGGGAGCCATTTCTTTACAGACCTCATTTCTAACAACAAGTTTACTTGATGCCTGTACTGCAACCCCCATATCATGTGGATTATGGTGCAAAGATCTGTTGTTAAGGTTAATGACACAGGTAGGAATGTTTACTTGGGATCGGTTGCGTCCATAGCAGTGTGGATTTTGTGCACCTCCTATGAGCAGCAGCAACGGCAAGATGTATGTGCTGGGCTTCATGATGGTATCGTATGTGTAATGCTGCCTGCAGGTGAGTTGCTCCCTTTATATTCTGCATTTCCACCTGCTGAGACGTGGTGGTTGGACTGCAACAGTCAAATTGGTGTTGTGCAACCTCATAATGTGTCTAGCAGAAACACAGGGGCCACCGGCCTGTTTATCCGGCCTCATTACCGCAGTGGTTTGTGCTGCCTGGCAGTGCTGGCGGGACCACGATGGACTTTGCTCGATAGGCCTGCATGACTCCTAATACAGTGGTTCAACCGCCAAGACAATGGGAGTCGGACTGCACCATGGCAGTGCACGGACCACCAAACTGGTAATGAGGCCCTTAGTCTAACACCCACTCTCACATCTAGAGACACACTCTCACACCCATTCTGGCACCCAGAAACACTTTCTCACACCCACTCTCAAACCCAAACACACTCTGTCACACCCAGTCTCACACCCAGACAAACACTCTGACACCCAGACACACACTCTTACACCTAATCTCACACCCAGACACTCCCTCTCACAGCCACTCTGGTACCCAGACAGACACTCTCACATCCACTTTCACAATTACTTTAAAAAAAAAAGAAGAAAAAAAAAAGAAAAAAAAAAAAATGTTACAGGGGTGTTATAGTTAGGAAATAGAATTTTTAGAAACATAGAAATTCACATTGAAAACCAAAGGTTACAGGGACATTTAAGTTAGGCTTACATTTTAAATGTGCAAAACCATTGAAATTCAACTGTTATAGATGGAGTCATTTCAATTGACTATAACTCGTACCCTCAGGGAACTAGAACTCACCCCCTCGCCATGCACTGCTAATTACCCCACATATTACAGCACTCATGATATTTTTGATAAAGCCATTGATAATGTCACTAAATCATTTGCTGTAATATTTTCGATGAGAGAACTGTGCATGGTGAGGGAGAGAGTTATAGTTATATTAGAGCATAAGGTATAGTTACTTGAAATAACTATAACAGCTGATTTTCTATGGTTTTGTACATTTAAAATGTAAGCCTAACTATATTGCTGTTCCGCATGATGAAGGAATCATGGACTGATTCTGGATACCTTACACAAACTTGTGAAATGTAGAGGTCAGCCAAACAGGACACTTGGACATATATGGAGTAGAAGTTTTTCCTGTTCCTACATACCTGTTCATTTGCACTTGAGGGAACCAAGGCTACATGGGTGCCATCTATGGCTCCAACCACATGTGGAATGTGTCCCAAAGCATAGAAATCTGCCTTCACATGGGCCAGATCCTCACAATGGGTAACTCTGATGTAGCTGCCATGTGTTTTAACAATGCAGACAAGCCAGGAAGTGCAGCACTGACATGACTTGGACAATGGGAGTTATGTTATTGGGATTGCAAATGGCAGGCATCAGATCTGGCTCAAATGGACGACATAGATTCATAATTGTATGCCTATCCAGGCAAATATTTGGATTACATGTTGCTCCTCCATGGTCTGTAGGTCTGCTAGTGGACGGTACATTGGAGATTGTCTTGCTGTCCTCAGGCCTGGGTAACTATGTGGGAAAACACCAGAATTAATGTGAATGACTCAACCCATCTATCATAAGTATGATCACAATAACGTCACACACATTTCGAAATCATGTCACATGAAACAGTGAATATGAGGTATTCAGCACATAGCCAGCCAAAATATGAAAGTGTACTGGATTTAAATTCCCTAAACCCTAGCATGTACTCTACATGGAGATATAGGTCCTCATTACAACCCTGGCGGTCAAAGACCGCCAGGGCTGTTCTGGAGTTTGGACAGGCTGGCGGTACAAACTCAGGCATTATGACCGCAGCGGAAGCGTCGCGGTCGCACCGCTGGGACCAGCGATTTCCCACCACTTTTGTCCCAGCAGTTGTAATCCCCCAGGGCAGCGCTGCTTGCAGCGCTGCCCAGGGGATCACGAGTCCCCTTCCCGCCAGCCTTTTCATGGCGGTATGAACCGCAATAAAAAGGCTGGCAGAAAGGGGAGTCGCGGGGCCCCCTGCAACGGTCCCATGGAGCTTTTCACTGTCTGCATAGCAGACAGTGAAAAGAGCGACGGGTGCAACTGCACCCGGCGCACCGCTGCAACACCGCTGGCTCCATTTGGAGCCGGCTCCCATGTTGCGGCCGACATCCCCGCTGGGCCGGCGGGCGGAAACCAGGTTTCCACCTGCTGGCCCAGCGGGGATCTCCAAATGGCCTCCGCAGGAGTGCGGCCGCATTGGCGGCCGCCCGGCGGATACGCCACCCACCAATGTTGTAATGAGGGCCATAATGTCACTGGCAGTGAAAGTTACATCAACCCTGTAGACACGTCACGCATATATTTTTGCACCTATACCATCTTCTGACTGTCGTTAGTATGGTGACAACACTGTTTCATATACCTAAGCCAAAATACCTCATTTTTCTTCCTCTACTAATTACATGCACATTAATACTTGTAAACAGTAAGCCTGCACTTCACACATTGTCATAGATATGAGGTTTCAGAAAATGATGCAATTTTCATTACTTCGCCCTAAAAAGGCAGCTGCCTGACCTATTGTACTGGACATCAGGAAGTAATCTGCCTCCGCTGGCGGGCGTCGTCATGGCGGTAGGTGGTTACAACCGCAGTGGACATTGCCATTGGAACATATTGCTGCCTTTGGTGGACTTGGGCCAATGGCGATGTCCGCTGCCTCTGATGGTCCTGTACATGCCGGACGTGACCTCAATCTTCTGCACAATCCCTCACTTGACTCCTGACACTCCTCCCAGCAAGACCTCCACGACCTGAGATGCTGTATACTGCCTCTGGGAGCAATCATGTCACATCTTGCAGGTGATATGGCCCATGCCTTCTCTCCTGAAGAGCTGGACAAGCTTGTGGAGGAGATCCTACCCCTGTTTGGATGGCTATATGGTGTACCAGAGGAGCAGGTGAGTCCAATGCAACACCAATTGGTGAAGGGTAGAGTGTATGATGAGGTGCATGAATGAAGGATTGAGCTAACATGTGTGGGTAGATGGTTATATGCACATGTGCACAGGAAGTCTGTTAGCCCTGATACATAGTCGGTAGTGAATGATGTATGTGCCCGGATCCACATATGTACATTACAGCGTTTACATCACTCTTGCTGTGACAAATAGTTGTTGAAATGTACTATTTAATTACATACTTGTGGTCTGGTCCTATATTTTTAGCCAAAACCTGGTACTGAGTATGCATATTTGTTAGAAATGGGGTCTCTAGCTGGCAGTGTCCAAGTAGGGACCACAACCCTAGTCAGGGTAAGTCACACACAATCCAAATTTTCCTGTGCCCACCCTCTGGTAGCTTGGCACTGAGCAGTCAGGCTTAACTTAGAAGGCAATGTGTAAAGTATTTGTACAATAAATCATGCAATAACACAATGAGAACACTACAAAAAGACACCACACAGGTTTAGAAAAATATAAGATATTTATCTGATAAAATTATGGTCATAACAAGCAAGATTTAATAATCACCAGTTGAAATATTACTTTTGTAATGATAAGAAGAGTCTTTAGGTCAGGAAAGCAACAATTGTCTGTTGCAAGCACAAAGTACCTCGTTTGCATCAAAATTACACGCGCGAAGATCGCAGAGGAGGAGATGCGTGGAAAAAGGTAGGTGTGCGTCGGTTTTCCGGGCACACATAGATGATGCATCGATTCTTTTCCTAGCAGCAGGGGCTTTGCACCGAATTCCAGCTCACAGGCTTGAATCGTCTTTGCGATGCAGGGTCTTTTGATGCCCAGGGACGATGCGTGGAAATCCTGGCCAAGCGGGATGAAGTCACAGCTGTTGCGTCAATCCGGTGGGTAATGCGACAGAATTTCTGCTGCACGGCTGGCGCTGCGTCAATTCCTCTCGCAGGCTGCATCATTCTGGCTCGACAATGCGTCAAACGGGTGGGCTGTGCGTCGAAGTTTCGGTTGCAACGTTGCCGCTGCGTCAATCTCCATTCGGAGAGCTGGGCTGCATCGTTCAGGTTCAGCAAAGCAATGCACCACTGGACAGGCTGTGCATCGATTTTTCTTACAGAGATGAAGTCTTTTTGGCCCTGAGACTTCAGGAACAGGAAGCAAGCTCAATCCAAGCCCTTGGAGAGTACTTCTCAGCAGAGCCATAGGCCAGCAAGGCAGCAGCGCAACAGCAAGGCAGCAGTCCTTTACAGCAAAGCAGTCTAGGTGAGTCCTTTGGGCAGGCCGGCAGCTTCTCTTGGCAGGTTGCAGGTTCTGGTGCAGAGTGTCTGTCCCAAGAAGTGTCTCATTTGATAGGGTCAGGGACTCAGTTTAAATACCTAAAAGTGCCTTTGAAGTGGCAGAGACTTCAAAGAGTGGTTTTGAAGTGCACAAGGTCCCCTTTCAGTACAACCCTGTCTGCCAGGGTCCCAGTAGGGGGTTTGGCAGTCCTTTGTGTGAGTGCAGGCCTCTGCCCTTTGAAATGTAAGTGTCAGGCCCTCCACCCTTCCAGCCCAGGAAGACCCATTCAGTATGCAGAAGTGTGCAGGTGTGACTGAGCATCCTGTGTTTGTGGTTGTCTAGGTGAAATGCACAAGGGAGCTGTCAACCAGCCCAGCCCAGACGTGGATCGGAGACAGGCTGTAAGGCACAGAAGGATTTGAGTGCAGAAAAATGCTCAGTTTCTAAAAGTAGCATTTCTGAAACAGTAATATAAAATCCAACCTCACCAGTCAGCAGGATTTTGTATTACAATTCTGGCCATACTAAACATGACCTATTTACCCCTTTCTAATCAGATTCTACCACTCAAACAGTTTATGAGGGTAGCCCTAATGTTAGCCTATGAAAGAAGCAGGCCTCACAGCAGTTGAAAACGATAGGGGTTTTCCACTACCAGGACATATAAAGCACACAGATACATGTCCTGCCTTTTACCTACACAGCACCCTGCCCTATGGGTTACCAGGGCCAACCTTAGGGGTGACGTGTATGTAAAGAAAAAGAGAGTTTAAGGCTTGGCAAGCACTTGTTAATGCCAAGTTAACTTGTCAGTGAAACACACAAAGGAGTGCCGGGGAAGGGGGACAGGATCCAGTTCTTTATCATCTGAATCCTCCTCCAGTGGACACTCCCTGGTGGTGGCGGACCCATTTATGACCACCCCAGAACCATCTCTGTCCTCCAACCTGCTTTCTACCACTGCCCTCCCTATAGCTATCCACCAAGTCGACCGTGCTCGCTCACCCAAGAGGGTGGGCATCTCCTTTGCCACAGGCACCTCTGCTCCAGCCCCTGTTAGCCCAGCTGCCTTCAGTGAGGAGCGCTGTTGACCTCTTGAGGTCCATCTCTTTGGGTCAGTCGACCATCGTGAATGCCATCCAGGGGCTGGCAACTCAGATCCAACAGAGTAATGCATTCCTGGAGGACATTCACAGTGCACTGGCTGGCCTACAGAGATCCTTTCAGGCTCTGGCCTCCACACTGGTGGCAGCCAGTCACCCTTTGTCTTTTGTAACCCCTCCACCTTCCTCTTCCTCTTCCCAATCCCAAACCCTTATTCCAAGACCCAGCCAAAGCTCACAAACAGCCAGGCATGCATCCACCTCAACATCCAAGGGTAGCTCAAACAGACATAAGCACCACAAGACACCCCACTTGCATGCACACAAACAACATTCAGATGCACACACAGCAACAGTCACAACCTGCCCTGAAACCCTCACCAACTCCAATATCACACATAGCACACCTGACATACCTTCAGACACCACTCCAACATTCACAGATCCAGCCACTACACTGATCCTACCTACAGATGGCACCACAGCAGACCCTCAGACATCCACCCCAGTCACACTCCCACAGGCACCACAACCACTGACACTCAAACATGCAGCACATCCACCATTTATGCAGTCACCACCCCAACAGACAGTCACCCACCCACCACACCATCACCCAGCACCTCCACCCCATCCCAAGATACATAAACACCCACACTCACCCACCCAATACACACCCAACACTCACAAGCATTCTTGCGCATACATGCACCCATCACATCCACACCAACATCTCTTACATCCACTCCCTCTCCTTCCACACCCAAAACCTTTTGCTATGACTGTCCCCGTGTGTCTTAGAAAGCCTTCCTTTCCGAGTTTTACCTTTTCCCTAATTCTCTCCCCTGTGAGACGCCTAAACGTGTTGCTTACCTCCCCAAGTCCGTCCCTTCCACCTCCAAGCCCTTCTCTGCCCCTGTGCAAGTACCCATGCCCCTCCCCCTGCCAAGAAATCTACCCCTCCCAAAAGAAGTCAACCTTCCCCTTAGCCTAAACCTAAAGTCCCCCTCCCAAGCCACATCCAAAAGGTCCCCCTCCCAAACCTAAGCTCAAACCCCCCCCGCCGCCATCCCGATAATCCCCCAGGTGACTTCCTGCCTCCTTGATGCCTCTACCCGTGGAGGTTACTTGGAAGACAGGAGTCAAGTTAGGGGCACACATTTGTGCACTGTGTGCATTTTTACTGTTGTATCAGGACTGGCATATGGCCTTTGTTTTTCTAAACTTTGACCATATAATAATAATTAAAACCAACCTGTTGTTGGTTAACAGGTTACATCTTTGTCATGCATTTCATTTCCTAGTATGGAGTTGTTCCTGGCTGGCATTGGGTGTGTCAGTATTTGAGTGTGTGTGGTGCTTGTGCTACCTGGATTGTTTGGACAGTTATGTGAGATTGTGTCCTGTGCTTTTGTCCCCCAGTGGCAGTGTGTGTGTGTATTGTGTGATGGGGATGTGTATATTGGGCCATTTTGTTGTGATGCTATTGAGTGGTGTTTCTGTTGACATGTGTTTGTTTGTGTGTTGTGTGGCTTGGTGGGTATTGACAGTGTGCCAGTGCATGTTTTGTACACTGTATGTGTTTGTGATGCGTATGTCAATTGGTACGTTGTATGGTTGTGTGGTTGTGTGTGTTTGTTGTCTGTTGGTTGTAGATTCTGTTGTATGTGCGATGTGTCCCTGGATAGCATCTATAGTGTGTGCTTGCCAAAGTATTGATGATGGCATGGTGGTGGTGTTGTGTTGTGGTGCTGTGTGTTATTGTGTGTAACTGGGCCTGTGCTATGTTTCTGTGCATAAGTGTGTGTTTTAGATGTGTGTGTGTTGGCCATAGTGTATGTACTGTGTATGTGCATGTGTGTGGCTGTATGTGAGTGTGCGTTTCAGTGTGTAGTCGCATGTGGTTGTCGCCCTCACACCCCCTTTCCGATAATATACTGTGGCCCTCATTACAACATTGGCGGTAAAAGCCGCTTACCGCCGTGCAGAAGACCGCCAATACACTGCCACAGCCGCGGAATTCCGCCACAGCTATTATGACCCACTGTTCGGAATCTGCCGAAATTCAGACACCCACATAAGTCCGCCACACCAAAGGTCAGTGATAAGCTGGCGAAAACAAAACCTCCACCGTCACGCCACCAGAAACACGCCCATGCTATTACAACCCACGAATCCACGTGGCGGTCTTTCAACCGCGGTATTCCATTGGCGGTACACACCGCCGCGCTCAAAATACACACACATCTCCAAAACACCGCCATATTGGACAATTCCAAATACACACACCTGATACATATACAACCACCACTCCCACACACCCAATTCAATATAAAACACACACCCACATCACCCACAAACCCCTACGACCACAAATTAGAGACGAAGGCGACAGAGAGAGAGCACAGCAATAGACAACCCCACCACACACAGGTACACAGCACCATCACCCACACAACATCCACGCACAAAACACCCCACACCACTACACATCACCACACTCATCAACACATACACCACCCCACACATCACCTACACCACCCCATGGCACGTTAAAGACACCCCAGGTTTTCGCAGGAGGAGCTCAGGGTTATGGTGGAGGAAATCGTACGGGTAGAGCCACAGCTATTTGGATCACAGGTACAGCACACCTCTATAGCTAGGAAGATGGAGCTATGGCGAAGAATCGTGGACAGGGTCAACGCAGTGGGACAGCACCCAAGAAATCGGGAGGACATCAGGAAGAGGTGGAACGACCTACGGGGGAAGGTGCGTTCAGTGGTCTCCAGGCACAACATCACGATTCAGCGGACTGGCGGCGGACCCCCACCTCCTCCCTCACAACTAACAACATGGGAGGAGCAGGTCTTGACCATTATGCATCCAGAGGGCCTCGGAGGAGTCGGTGGAGGAATGGACACTGGTAAGTCAAATCTTAACTATCATATCCCCCACCCTACCTGCATGCTATCACACACCCCCACCCTCACCCCCTCCCCTATCACTCCAACTCCTCACTAATGTACTAATAACACAAACCACCCATCCCAACACCAAGCCCTGCATGACACAACAAAGCATGGACTCCCATCACTAAAGCATGCCCACTGCACATACCCATAACACCCCCGCAACCATCATCACACAAGCCCCCACACAGGAATGCTTGCACTGGGGTACACGCACACCCACCCATTGCACACCATGACACACACAGATGCAATAATCATGCTTTTATACCCCTGCAGGACCACTACGTAATGTCACCAGACAGGAGGGTCCAGACATCTCCACTCCACCCACAGAAGAGCCCCACAGTGACGACAGCAGCTCTGGCCAACTGGATCCAGATGACCAGCCCGGACCATCGTGGGCCTCGGGACAGTCGGTTCCCCTCACACAGGCACAGCCCAACACTGACCTTCCACCCTCTGGTAACACCAGCACAGCACCCACCCAGCTGGCCCATACCTCCGTCCCTAGGACACGTCAGTCAGCTGTGTGTCCACCACTACAGGGAACCCAGGATAACCCACCACCCCAACAACAACAGGGACCTGGGGGCAGTGGTAGTGGGCACACAGTCCGGGGAACGAAGGCACAGGAACACAGGGGAACTGGGAGGGCTGCTGTGCGACAGGGGGCAGATAGGCCAAGGGAACCCACTCTCCACGATGCCCTCTCCTCCATCATGGGAGCATACCACCACTCCCAGGAGACGATGGCTATGGTCCTGGCCAAGTTTCAGGAGACCCAGCGCATGCAGGAGGAACAGTATTTGGGGTTCAGGGAGGAGCTCAGAACCATCAGCTCCGCCCTGGGCACTATCGTAGGGGTGCTGAAGGACATAAAAAAGACCATGAGGGACACCGTGGCACTCCAAGGGGCCCCTGACACTAGCCTGGACGATGAACTGCCCACCACCTCCGCCGGCGCTAGTGGACAGGACGCGCCCGCCACAGGACCACCACACCAGCGGTCCCTGAGATCCAGGAACAGTACAGAGCAAGATGGCAAGACCTCTGCCAGGAAATGAGACCACCCTGATTGTCCTCCCACTGTCCCACTTTGTTACCCTGTCCAGATTGGAACTGCCTCAACTCCACTTCCTATGCCCATATGGGCAATGCACCAGTGAGACTAATAGACTGGACTCTGCCATGGACATTCCTCCACCATCACCCATCACCATTTTGCCACCCCCTCCAATATTTAGCACTTCAATAAACACCCTTGAACCACAAAACAATCTGGAGTCAGTCTGTGATTTAGAAAAATTGTAATATCTATGACAATGACAAAAACCGTTCGAAAATGTAATGTCAACATACCTATGTTACACATCACAAGCCCATGAAGAATGCAAGCAGATGACACACGTTGGTAACCACACCTGTGAAACTGTAATGGAAATGTATCACTCAGTTAGCAAATACTACTTCAAATTAACAGACAGGATAGAGGTAGAAGTGTGAAAGTAAATGTAATAATAACAAAATTGTTCTCACCTGTGTGTCACTGGAAATATTGCTGTATGACAGAGTCCCTGTTGTCAACGCCTTCTTCCTCTGCTTCCTCCTCATCACTGTCCACAGGCTCCACAGCTGCCACAACACCGTCATCTGGACCATCCTCCTGCAGAAAAGGCACCTGGCGTCGCAAAGCCAAGTTGTGAAGCATAGAGCAGGCGATGATGATCTGGCACACCTTCCTTGGTGAGTAGAATAGGGATCCACCTGTCATGTGGAGGCACCTGAACCTGGCCTTCAGGAGGCCGAAGGTGCGTTCGATCACCCTCCTAGTCCGCCCATGGGCCTTATTGCGGCGTTCCTCTGCCCTTGTCCTGGGATTCCTCACTGGGGTCAATAGCCATGACAGGTTGGGGTAACCAGAGTCCCCTAATAGCCACACACGGTGCCTCTGGAGTTGACCCATCACATACAGGATGCTGCTATTCCGCAGAATGTAGGTGTCATGCACTGAGCCAGGGAACATAGCATTTACCTGCGAGATGTACTGGTCTGCCAAACATACCATCTGTACATTCATCGAATGATAACTCTTCCGGTTCCTGTACACCTGTTCACTCCTGTGGGGGGGGACCAAAGCCACATGGGTCCCATCAATGGCACCTATGATGTTAGGGCAATGTCCCAGGGCATAGAAGTCACCTTTAACTGTAGCCAAATCCTCCACCTGAGGGAAAACGATGTAGCTCCTCACGTGTTTCAGCAGGGCAGACAACACTCTGGACAACATGTTGGAAAACATAGGCTGGGACATCCCTGATGCCATGGCCACTGTTGTTTGAAATGACCCACTTGCTAGGAAATGGAGCACTGATAGCACCTGCACTTGAGGGGGGATTCCTGTGGGATGGCGGATTGGTGACATCAGGTCTGGCTCCAACTGGGTACACAGTTCCTGGATTGTGGCATGGTCAAACCTGTAGGTGATGATTAAATGTCGCTCCTCCATTGTTAACAGGTCCACCAGTGGTCGGTACACCGGAGGATTCCGCCATCTCCTCACATGTCCCAGCTGACGGTGCCTAAGAAGGACAACAGCGACCACAGAGTTAACCAATTCAGAAGTATGTACCCACAGCTACACAGAACATGACACTAAATACAAAAATCTTCCTGTATGTGTGTTGAGTCTAGGCCTAGGTATGTGTGACGCTGTTGTAAATGAAGCCATGTGGGCCCCTGAAATGGCGGCTGTCTGACCTCTAAACTGGGACAATGGGATGTGAGGTAACTGCGCTGACGTTGTACACCGTCACGGTAGGCGGTCGTAGACCACGGCGCAATGCTGCATTGGTTAACATTGGACCCTAAGGGTCCCAGGAGCCAATGAAAAAGTGCGCCGGCGGTGATGATACGCACCGCCGCGGACGTCACCGCCGCGGACGTGACCGCCATTTTCTATCTGTTCAATCACTCGATACCTGATCTTTGACAGGAGAAGACCTACACTGCAAGTGCTGCTGTGACCTCAGTCTGGAAGAGACAATAGCTGGTGCGTCTGGGGAAAGGGCCCCTGCCTTCACTGCACAGGAGTTGGAGAAGCTCGTGGACGGGGTCCTCCCCCAGTACACGCTACTCTACGGTCCTCCAGACTAACAGGTAAGTACACAGGGAGCACGTTGTATGGGCTATGCCTGGGTGGAGAGGGCTGGATGTCAGTAGGAAGGGGGCAGAGTTCTGCAACATGAAGAAGTGTGATTGCATGTTTCACATGGCAAGGACAGGGATGTGGGCCACTAACTTCGACGGTGCTGTTGCTAATGACTTCTCTTCTTCCCCTGTACATGTCATGTAGGTCAGCGCCCACCAGAAGAAGGATATTTGGCGTGCCATCGCCAAGGACGTCCGGACCCTGGGGGTCCACCAGAGACGGAGCACCCACTGCCGGAAAAGAGCAAGCTGGAGCAAGAAGACAGCGGAGGCTCGGCTGGGGATGGCCTCCCAACGTGTGAGGGGTGCCCGTCGCACCATGACCCCCCTGATGTTCCGGATCCTGGCGGTGGCCTACCCTGAGTTGGATGGGCGCATGAGGGCATCACAGCAGACACAAGGGGGTGAGTACAGTCACATTCTCATGACTTTGCGTGCGGTGGAGGGGTCTGGGTGGGGGAGGAGGGCTGTGGGTTTCCCTAGGCCAGGGCGAGTTCCGTAGGCTAGGCCACTCCACCCCACCTCTGTGGAGTGCCAAGTACAGGTATACATGCCCCTGTGTCATCTATGTGGGCAGACGACACTCATAGCCATGTAGGCCATATCCCAGGAACTGCATCCGTAGAGGCCAAGAGCACGGCGTAGTGCAGTGGGCTGCTGTGTCTGTATTGTCCGCCACGCCAACGGTAGCGGTAAGCCATGCACTCAACCTGTCTGTCTTCTGTTTCCCCACCCCTTTTTGTGCTCTCCCTGTTCTTTTGTGCATCAGCATCATCAGGCGGAGGTACAGTGGCACCAGAGCACGAGGGGGCTGCATCCCACATGGCCATGGAGGGCCACACCACGGACTCAGAATACACCAGTGGGACGGAGGGCGAGGGGAGCTTCACGTCGGTCACCGGATCAGCAAACAGCGACACGGACTCGTCCTCCGATGGGAGCTCCCTTGTGGTGGCGGCACCATCCCCCACTTCTACAGGTACAGACGCCACCCTGCCTACCAGCACCGCCCTCCCAGCAGCCCCTCAGCCTTCGCTCCGTGCCCGCTCACCCAGGAGGGTGGGCATCACCTTCGCCCCAGGCACCTCAGCCCCTGCCCCTGTCACCCCTGCTGCCCTCACCGAGAAGGCCATTGACCTCCTCAGGTCACTCACTGTTGGGCAGTCTACCATTGTGAATGCCATCCAGGGTGTAGAAAGGGAGTTGCAACACACTAATGTATTCCTGGAGGGCATTCATTCTGGTCAGGCTGCCCATCATCGAACCCTACAATCTCTGGCCTCAGCACTGATGGCAGCCATTGTCCCTGTCTCTAGCCTCCCCCCTCCAACTTCCTCCACCCAGACCCAATCCCCTGTACCCCAGCCTATCCCAAGAACACCATCAGACAAGCCTGCACACACCTCAACACACAAGGGCAGCTCAGGCAAACATAGGCACCACACATCCCACAGGCCCTCACACAAGCATCACCCACATACAGACACAGCAACATCCACTGCCTCCACTGTGTCCCCCTCCTCGTCATCTCCCTCCTCCCTCCCAGTGTCGTCTACACTCTCACCTGCATGCACTACCACTACAGCCACTGGGACTCGCACCAGAACACCCAGCACCACACCCGCTCACCTGCATTCACCACCCCCACTACCATTTACACGTCCCCTGTGTCCTCTCCCAGTGTGTCTGTGATGCCCCCTCCCAAAGTACACAAACGCAGGCACCCACACACCCAACATCCATCCACCTCACGACAACCTCCAGATCATGCACCTGCACCCAAATCATCTAAAGTTACACCTCCTACAACCACCTCCTCTTCCTCCACTCCCAGACCCCCTCCAGCTACCCATCCCAGTGTTCGTCAGAAACTTTTCCTGAGCAACCTTGACCTCTGTCCCACCCACCCCCCCCAATTCATAGGTCCCGTACTAGCACCTCAGCCAAAAAAAGTCTGGTACCAGTGGTGCGTGTTAGAGGTATGTGGAGTGCACCGGGCACCAGGGCAGCCAGTGTGACACGGAGCCAAAGCACTGCCAGTCCACCCCCTGTAAAGCACCAGAAGTTGGACAGTGCGCGACGGGAGAGGGGGAAGACTCCTGCCGGCAAAGCCACTCACAAGGGTCCCGGGGGGAGTGTCGAGTCAGCTGTGACTCCTCCCAAGGTGGTGAAGGGGCAGAAGAAGTCTCCAAAGTCTGGTAAGAGCAGCACGGCAGAGAAGGCCGCCATCCTCCCCTCTGGCCAGGACGCCACCACCAGCCCCATCGTCACTGATCCGGAGACCACTGCCAGAGTCAGTGCCCAGGAGGGCAGCACTATCGTTACTGGTCCGGAGACCACCGCTAGAGTCAGTGCCCTGGAGGGCAGCACTATCGTCACTGGTCCGGAGACCACCGCCAGAGTCAGTGCCCAGGAGGGCAGCACTATCGTCACTGGTCCGGAGATCACCGCCAGCTTCAGTGCCCTGGAGGGCGCCGGCAGCCACATCCCCGCTGGGCACTGAGGGACCGTCATGCCACACACCGCTGCACAGGTCAGAGACAGCAAAGTCAAGCCCCACTGAACAGGGCAAGCACCGCTGAACAGGGCGAAGACTGCCATGGCAAGCACCGCTGAACAGGGCAAGCACCGCTGAACAGGGCAAAGACCGCCATGGCAAGCACCGCTGAGCAGGGCAAGCACCGCTGAACAGGCCAAGCACCGCTGAACAGGGCAAGCACCGCTAAACAGGGCAAAGACCGCCACGGCAAGCACCGCTGAACAGGGCAAGCACCGGTGAACAGGGCAAGCACCGCTGAACAGGGCAAAGACCGCCATGGCAAGCACCGCTGAACAGGGCAAGCACCGCTGAACAGGGCAAAGACCGCCATGGCAAGCATCGTTAGCCCATGGGCGGCTGGGACAGTGACGGAACTGGGACCGTCACGGGGAGCGTGATGCACTCTGGGCACCAGTCCTCCAGAACCAGTGGACAACTGCATCCACTACCTGAATCCTTCACAGGATGAAGCACTCTGGGCACCAGTCCCCCTCCAGAACCATTGGAGAACTGCATCCACTACATGAATCCTTCACAGGATGAAGCACTCTGGGCACCAGTCCCCCTTCAGAACCAGTGGAGACTGTTATCCACTTGATAGTCTGTGGCTTTGCACTCCCCAGGATAAAGCAGTGGCCAACCCACCCACTGTAGAGACTTGAGAGACTGTGGCTTTGCACTCCCCAGGATAAAGCAGTAGGCAAACCACCCACTGGAGAGACTTGAGAGTCTGTGGCTTTGCACTCCCTAGGATGGTACAGTGGGCAAACCACCCACTGTAGAGACTTGAGAGACTGTGGCTTTGCACTCCCCAGGATAAAGCAGTGGGCAAACCACCCACTGTAGAGACTTGAGAGACTGTGGCTTTGCACTCCCCAGGATGGTACAGTGGGAAAACCACCCACTGGAGAGACTTGAGAAAATGTGGCTTTGCACTCTCCAGGATAAAGCAGTGGGCAAACCACCCACTGGAGAGACTTGAGAGACTGTGGCTTTGCACTCCCCGTATGGTACAGTGGGCATGGAGCCCCGTCGTGGATCTGGCGTGGTGCTGTCATCCGGCTGAGGTGCCCCCCCTTCCCTTCCCTCTGAGGTGCCTGTTGTATTTCTATCTGATGCCCCTGCAGTGTTCTCTCCGTTTGTGGACAGGTATCGTGTGTGGGCCTCGCCCATGCATTGTGGGCCCAGTGGTCCACGGACATTGAATTGTGCATACCTGCACTACTAATCGTGATGTATATATTTGGAATGTGTATATATTTCTCTATATATGAGCTTACTGTATTTTGATACATTACAATGGTTGTACTGATTTCCTTTTGTCTTTGCATTCTTCTGGGGAGGTTGGGGGTTGTTACTGTGATGTTTGGAAATGCATTGGTGTGTGTGTTGTAGTGTGCGAGGGTCGGGGTGGGGGTGGGGGTGTTGCATGTGTGTGTCCCTGACTTTTGCCTCCCCCTCCCCTATGTTGTAGGTGCAGTACTCACCGTTGTCTTCGGCGCCGCCGTTGCTGATGTTCGTAGAGGAGCAGGAAGACAAGCGCAGGGAGTATTTGGAGTTCCGGCTCCATGGTGGCCTCCTTCCTCGTGGAGTGTGTTAAGGTGAGCGTTTTCCCATTGCAAAAGCTGTTTCCGCCGTGTTTTTATCCACAGTGAATCCGCCCCGGAAAAGGTGGTGGATTGGTGGGTTGTAATAATGTGGGCGGTACATTGTCCTCCGCCTGTCTGTTGGCGGTGACCGCCGCGCTGCTTGTCTGTGTTAAAGTGGCTGTCTATGTTGGCGGTTTCCGCCACGGTCATAATTCCCTTTTTTTTCCACCGTCCTGTTTGCGGTATTACCGCAGCTTTAACACCGTCCGCCAGGGTTGTAATGACCCCCTGTGTGTTTGTAGAGACATTGACATTATATAACAGTTACAGGTAAGTGTGTACATACGGTTGCTGTCCTCGTCGGTGACACCGATTCCGTTGTCTCTGGGCGAGCAGGAGCAGGGGGATGCGGCAGAAACCTTGGCCGTGTGCTGCTTCGTAATCTGTCTGGCGGGAACAGCATATCCACTGTATTCTGTTGGGAATACCACCATGGTCATAATTTGGCAGTCTTGTCTACCAGCCTTTTGGTGGTATGACTGCCACCGCCAACAGGGCGGTCCTGAGACCGCCAAAGTCATAATGAGGCCCGAAGTCTCTGAAGAAGGTCAGATACATCCAAGTAAACTCTTACAATTTCATTATACTTTTAGTCACATATTTCTTCACCCAAAAACACAGGTTACTACCATTATTTTACTGAAAAATGTAGTTAAACCTTACTTAAAATATAAAAAAAACCAGGCGTCTACCAGTTTGTGATCAGTAGCACACTACCTTCTATAGTGAACACATGCATGGGAAAAAACAGGACTCCTACAGGTTCACTATTCAAAATACAGCCATCTAGCTGTCACAATAAGTATAATTATCAACATTAGCACACAATAAAGGATAAATACATATTAAACCTAAAGAATTTTGATGACATGTATTTACTATTTTCAGAATGTATTAGCTATGCATTTCCCACCTGTAGGAGCATTTTGATTTGTCAACATACAGAAAGTTGTCATAAATGGAAATGAAAATAATTTTGGAAATGACATTTGACATAGCAAACCCAAAGCTTGCACAAACAAAATGTATTCAAAGAAGAAACCATACAGTAACTGTGTAAATCAATTACTTTTCTCACACCAATAAGTATTATCTCAGGAAAGGTGCTGGACGTTGGCTGGGGGCAGATTTACTATTCCTACTCCATCAGGTACGTACCTCAGGGAAGATACTGGACAGTAGCTGGGGGCAAATTCACTGTTCCACATCTGCCGACTACTTACCTCTGCGAAGGTGCTTGAGAGTGGCTAGGGACAGATTTATTATTCCAACTCCCCCCAAGTACTCACCTCAGGGAAGTTGCTGGGCAGTGGCTGGGAGGCAGGGTTACTTTTTTTAACTCTGTAAAGTACTTATGTCAGGGAAGGTGCTGGACAGTGGTGGGGGTAGATTTACTATTCTAACTCCACTAAATACTTACCTCAAGGAATGTGCTGGACAGTGAATCTGGGATAGATTTTCTATTCTAACTCCACCAAGTACTTACCTCAGGGAGATTTCTGGATAATGGCTGGGAGCAAATTGACTATTCTAACTCCACCAAGAACTTACCTCAGGGAAAGTGCTGGACAGTGACTGGGGGGGGGCAGATTCATGTGTTTTACAACAGCCATAAAACATATATAAAAACATTTAGAAAAAAACTTGAAATATACATTTTTAAATTGCATACTAACATACCATCCACATATTTTCCCTCATTTAGTTGAAAAACAAACCGATGACAAGAAAAAACAGTGAAAACCCAGCATACAACAACTTTAGGAAAAACTGTCACTGGTAAAAACAATTTCAAAATTAAATACCATTACTTTAACATAAATATTCAATCCAACAGGAGCTTAAAAACCAAAACAAATTCTTGCAGCACATCGAGAAAACAAGTATTTTACTTAGCACATTGTTTAAAATTAAGTATTATTTTCCATTTTTAACTTATAATAGAATCACAAGGAACCATCTGAACTGGAAAAACTGAAATCACACATCAAACTGAAAAAGGAACTCCAACAGAACAGGCCAAACCTTCATTACAAAAAGGTAAATTCTATTAATTAAAAAACAACTTGAAAACACTTTTCTTGAAATCCAGGAAACTATTTTTTTCCAGCAAATAAACGAAAACATTTGAATCCAAACAGGTTTTTTAAACAAATGACATTTTTTTACAACCATGGGCGTAGCAAAAGTGCCAGAAAACTAATGTACAACATTTACAAAATATTTTACTAAGCATTTTTTTCAGAAAATTGAAAATTGAGAAGCTGCTAATATGCTGTCATGCCAAAGAAACCAACTTCTGAAATACAATGATTACCTTTTTTGTAAGGAGAGATTAACTGAACGGAGGAGTCATTGGAGGAGTGTTGAGTATTTCTTATCCCATTGCAGAGGCAAAGCAGTTACCGTAGTAATATGGTTGTAAGAACCACAATGGAGATAGAGGTTAGAGAAAGTGTACAGTGCATTAAAACTCTAGCTGCCCCCTCCAATGAACCCTGTGGCTCAGTTTTGAGGGAGGTAGCCCAGGACATCTCCATGCATGTTGTGAGTAGTATGCCCACAATACCCATTTTGAGAAGAATGATTCAATGAGAAAAACAAGAGAGTAGTCTGATGGGAGTAACCCCCAGGACCCACTCAGATATTAACATTTCTCTGGAAGTTACTCTAACCTTCAACCAAGAACCTTTACTGTTATGATAAGGAAAACACTCTCAAATGCACACTAATGTTCATTACTGTTTATAATACAGCTTAGCTTGAGAATACTGAAATTTGGATGATGGCTGGAACTTTTAAATCAAAAACCCAGATATTCACCCACATTTATATTATTCATGCATATATAAATAACATTAGCATCCCTTTAATTTATAGCTTCCTGACTGACAAACGTTCCTCCACATACACTGAACTGTTATCAGTTATAAAAACCAAAGTAACTAGTAAATGTCCTAGGAAAATAATTATTGACTTTGAATTACAAATGATAATTATTATTAATAAAAGTTATCCAGACACCCAAAGCTAAATATATTTTATCACTTTTCCTCAGTGGAGAAAAGTTTAAAAAAACATCCTTAGTTGAGAAATACATGACAAGCAATAACTACAATATGAATGTAAGAAGATAAAAGCATTGTGGTTTGTACCTCCAGAATGTGTGGATAAATTCCATATCTCAATCATAAAATCAGAATTGTTTACCAAAAATGAGGACACATTGGCACCACTTCTAAATTACATTCAAGATATGTGGTTTGGCCATTTAAGCAAGCTGGGTGACAGAAGGAAACCATGTTTACAAATTGAGTGGGGGAACTGTTACTCGGCCCACTTAGAGGGAAGTCAAAAAACTACAAATTCAATAGAAGGATAGCATAATTCATGTAACACCAGTATTGGTCAAACTCACCCTACCTTATACCATTTCTTGAAAATGTTGATAAAAGACTGATCTTTCAGAGAAATGAGAATGGCACAATCATTAGGTACTCTGATTCCATGAGTTTCTAAAAAAGTAAAATAAAGACTATTGGGGAAAATTGAACAATTTCCGTTGATGGGTACTTCGGTGTACCCAGAGTCCCTAGATTCTATACTATAAAAATTAAAGGCTACTTACGGTGATAACTCTCCTGTTTTACATTATAAATTAACTGAATTGGCATTGTCACCATTCTTTATTAAATAAATAGAGGAGTATAAACCATACCTGTGGAAGTCTTCTTTTTATCAACTTTTGATGATTTTCCTTAACCTACTCACCAAAAATTATAAATAATCTGGTAAAGAAAAGAAAACAATCCAAGTCAGTTCAGTTCAGTTCAGTTCAACAAATTTATTTGGTCAAATGACCATAAAAGTAGAATAAAAGCAGGATTAAAAACGTCATGATGCAGTACAAAATCATGATACAATCAGGTTATAAATAGGGTGATTGCTATATCTCCCATAGAAGTTCATTAGTAAAATATATAGACCCTAAAATACAGGGCCAGCTTTAGGGGGGCACTGATCTGGAGTGGGGTGTTGACATCAGGGAAGGGGGTTCTGTATTATCAATACCTTACAATATAAAAGCACCCAAAGCAATGTTCCATGTGCACCAGCTGTCTGGCAACAATACAAATGTCAAGATAACTCTTGTGATTAATGTTCCTCACAGAGCGAGATTGGAGTTTTATCCTATGGCAATCTTGACTCACTGTAAAGGAGTGCAAAGGGTTAATATGCTGACTACAAAGAACAGATCTGTATTTTATGTGGCTAGCTGAGTGGATTAGTAAAGCTAGTTTTTATCAGAGCTTTAAAACAAATGAAATATATGTGAGAGAGAGGCTCGGAAGGATGAGGGGCACTTTTGCCGGGTGGTAGTGTGGGAATCCAAGAGGAAGTCATGAGGGGAGGGGCACCAAAAAAGGTTGTCGTACAGGGTATCACCAGTGCTAAAGCCAGCCCTGCTAAAATACAATTTCCATTTTAAAATTGACTTATCACAAAAATACATGCATTCAGTGTAAGAGCACTAACATTGTTCAGATCACAGAGAATAATTCCTTCTCAGTACTTGTTTAATGAAATTCAGGACTGAACAACAAATCAGTGGGGATTCGAGACACTGAAGAAAAACTAGGCCCTCTTGGTAACTGTTAAAATGTCTTCCTCTAAGAATCGGGCAGAGATATTGTGACCTAAAAGAAGAAAAGAAGAGTATAAGGTGCAAAAAACATAAAGTGCTTAGTTGACTGATGAGATCCTCCATCGCAAGGGCATCAAGGTAATGTTGGAAATCAGGTACCTGGTGCGGGGAAGGCCACTAAAAAACCCAGATCCGTGTAAGATAAAATCTGTGCGCCTTTATCCATATCAAATATATCAAATAAGGCTCCATACCTATGATGGTGGACAACGGCACATATGATTGGACCGTCACCGACTTTATCACTTTCATGAGCCTAGCTTCCACTTTAAAGGCAATGCACTTTTCCCTTACCAAGTTTTTAAAATTGGGGGGGATCTTGTCTTGGTCTTCAAAATAAGCAACCATGCCCAAAGCGTGCAGTGTATTTTTGATATACTGAAGCCAAGGGGTGGCTGGCATATTACTTTGCGCAAGACAGTCTTTAACAATATTTTGATTAAGGCCCAATTCTACAGCTGTCCAATTTTAATACGCATATGTATAGGGGCCACACCTACCATATCTTCCAAGAAGTCCACCTTAAGTTCAATTTGAGTAATACAACTTGGGGTACTCTTTAGGGTCCCTAATAACCTATTTAGGAATGTATTTTCTACCCACTGTAGTGGCTCAGGTATTGTGTATCCCCAAACTCCTGCTCCATATGTGCCTGCACTAAGAGCTTTGCTTTTATACAGCATAACAGTTTCTGCTGCAGGCTTATGTCCCACTTTCCTAGCAAATCTAAATACTGACTCACAGGAAGCCTCCATCCCTTGTCCTCTCTTGGTTCTTAAAATGTCCCACTGCATGTTCTCACTGAACGTAAGGCCTAATAATTAAAATCTCTGTCCCCACAATTAAAACCTTTTTCGACTGGGCCACAGATCATAACATAAGATTTCTTATAGTTCACCTTGAGCTTCAACTTTTGAATAAAATGACTGAAACCATTTAAAAGTGATTGCAACCTGTTTGCTGTGCATGCGATCAATACGACATCGTAAAACAATACTGGGACTAGGCGGGAACCTATATTGGGGACATCAGAAGTGGAAGATATTTAAAAAGTCTCCAGAGCATTAATATAAACTAAAAATAAAAAAGGAGCTAAAATACAGCCCTGTCATGTGCCTCGTTTAACATTAATGGGAGACATGAAGTCTCCTTGTTGGGTGTAAAGGACCCTCGTCTGAGTGCTTTTATGTAAACGTTTTACAATGTGTAACAGTGCAGGGTCAACCCCTGCCTGACCCATAGTGTTGCACAAAATATCTTTATCCACTAAGTTAAAGGCACAGGAGAGGTCCATAAAAGCAATATGTATGGTCCCTCTCCTTGCCTTGACCTATTTACCAAGCATCAGAGATAAGTTTAACACTTGCTCAGTCGTGCCTAGATCCGGGCGGAACCCAAATCGGGCGTCAGAGAAAAAATTATTATTTTCCACCCAGTCTTCTAATTTTGTTAGGACTACCCTGCCAAAAATTCTGCCTGAGGCATCTAACAAGATAGGCCTATAATTTGAGGGGGAAATTCTTTTTCCTTTCTTAAATGTAGGGAGTAATATGGATTCCTTCCAAGCCTGTCTGGGTCTGTCCTTTACTACCACTCTAAAAACATTAGTGATCAAAGGGGCCCAGAAATCAAGGTTGTGTTTAAATAGTTTCAGCTGGGACCCTGTCTGGTCCCGGTGCTTTTGCTGTTGCGGAATTTAAGATCGCCTTAGGTACTTCAGCTACCGTGATCGTCTAGCTAAATTTAGAAATTTCTAGCGGTGATCAAGAAAAAAAGAGTCTTAGTTGTAGATTTATTGCCTCTGTTAGAAGAACTAAAAAATGCCTGTAAAATGCTCAACCCATTCTTGCTCCAGAATATGACATTCTATGCCTGTGGGGGTATTCCCTGAGATAAAGGGTTGATTGACAATCTCCCAGAATGCCAGATTATCTTTGAGAAGGGCCTCTCTTTCCAAGTCCTCCCAAGCTCTTGCTCTAATCTCTGGTTTCCTATTCTTGATAGCTTGATTTTAAGCCCCTCTCACTTTTCTAACTGCAGCTTGATCCCTGGGTACTACATTGGTTATCTTTTTCTAATGTTTTGTAGTCATTTGTGCATTATGGTTAATTGCACATGGCAATCTGTCTGGGGCTTATTTGAAGTTATGGCTTCTGAGACTGTTTTGCATATCTTACTAAAACTGTCACTAATACCTACTGAGTCAGCAACATCCAATAGGCAACATAAAATCTCTGCCTGGTTCTTGACGTTAAGGTCCATGAATACTACATCAGGGTTAACTTGTGACCATTTTCTTTGTACCTCCTTGTTTGATACATATGTTAGGGGGAAATTGGACTTGGTGAGTTGAGAAGCTGGCAATGGGATTACAAGACTTACAGTTAATAGATGGTGATCACTAAAGGGCAGGGAACACACCTAAAATATTTCCAATATGGAGAATAAATCCTACGACAGGAGGATATGGTTGATTGTACTACCTTCCCCTCCCCCCACAGAAGCTGGAGTTTCCATACTATGATCACTGTATATTTCTGTGGTAAAAGACAAGTTATTGGCTAAGATTAAACGTGTCAGGGCTTTCCCATATCCTGAGGGCTGAAAGTGGCCAACATGCCCCCCCATTTATCTGTGATTCCACAAACCTGTGACCAGCTGTATGAGCATTTAACATTATTGACGTCCCCCACCCAAATGATAGACGCATTTGCAAGTTCTCTGGCCGTTAGGTCTATAATAGTACGTTCCAGGTCCTCAATAATTCTCACTGATTGTGCATGGAAAAAAGTTATAATAAAAACTGATTAAGATAATATTACATACCCTAAGTGGGGATAGTTTCAGGGCTTGATAGCATGGGTTGCAATTCAAAATCTTGACACTTAAAGATCTTAATGAGTTGGAGACCACAACTAATAAGCCCCCTTTACCCTGCCTGCGTTTGACAATTTAGGTGTGGAAATGAAACAGTAAAATCCGTCAAATGCTGCACAATCACATACCCAAGTCTCTTGGTAGCAATCAATGTCAAATTTACTAATAAAAGACAACTACTCCTTGTTATTAAGTTTTGAGTTCAAGCCTGATATGTTCCAGGAGAGGAGCTGTAAAACCTGATGATGATCTGCAGGTAAGTCTTTTGTTCTAGATGCCACAGCCTCCTGTGCCATATTAATATATCTCAATGTGCTAATACAGGGTGAGGTCCTTGTTAGGTTAACAGAGTTTTGTAACCCTTCACCTGATGGACCGATAAAATCAGCAAAAATTAGGTGAAATCAATTACTGGTAGTGGCATTTGTATCTGATCTGAGCAAGCACTATCCCTCTCAGGCTTCACAGGTTGAAGGTTGGGCACAGTAGAGTTTACGACTTCCTCTGTGTATGGGGACATGTCAGTGTGAGGTTGCAAAAGAGGCCTGGAGACTGAGCCCATAGATCTCCCCAGATGATCTTGGGTGTGAGTGAGTCAATCATTGGAGTCCAGCCCTGAATGCAGAAAAAATCTGTTATGATTATAGAGCGGGGGAGCTCCCTGTGAGGTTACTCTTGATCAAAATCTGCCGCTCCTCACCTTCTGCCCCTGTGTATCAGTTAGGTGGAGATGAAAAAAGTATCCCAGCAGTACTGCACGCAGGACCACATGCATGTCCCAACTGCTGGGACATGTGCCAGATTTTATCAAACGATGGGCCAACTCTGGGTATTTACAATTTATCACAATACAATCTCCCTTGATTGATTTTAGGGAAGGACCAATCCATCTAACTCTCTTTACCAAAAGAATATCCTCATATTCCCAAGATGCAAAGATAGTGCTTCGGGCAAGCCAATAGCAGACTTTATTTTTGAGTTCAGCATTGGTTTCTCCTTCGTGGGCTTGAAACGGTGGGACCCTGATCAGAACTGGCTGATATGGAGTACACAAAGGTGGTAAATTCAGGGTCTGATGTGTTTTTACAGGGTTGAACTGGGCAGGTGAGTTACGCATGCTAATAGGTATAGAGGGTCTTTTTCCCTCGGGGCTGGCTGGCTAATGGATCATGTACGTTCGATATGCGCCGGTCGCCAAAGACCAGCTCAATGCTGCTGACCATGTTGACATCTGAGTGGGGCTTTGCCCTCCCCCCATGGGCTCACTGTATACTGGAGTATCGTTTTCGCACCTAGGACTCTCACCGTTAGTTGATGTCGCATGTTGACCTGGATGCGTAGAATCAGCCAATGGAGGTGGTGATCTTAATTTGGATGATACAACTCTACTAACCTCTTTTAAGAAACTAATCTTCTCCATGAGGGCAGCAATGGCTGTGGCAATGGCTGTGGTCACAATACTATTCAATAAAGTCTGGATCTCTTCCCGAGACTGATTGAGGGTTCCCTTGCTCAGTTCTGTGTGAGTGTGGGGCTCAACAACTCACAGGGGATAACTGCATCAAGCATTCCAGGATTACTCTTGGGGATCTGCTTGTTCGTTTTGCCAGGCACAGACATAAAACCTGTTTTAGTTTTCCTCTTTTTCTTTTCTACAGGTTCACATCCTCAATTAGTTGCTGGAAGATCAGGTATTGTCCCTTCTGTATCTAGGACAAGCTCCTCGGTCCCTTCAGCATATGGATCAACAGCTCCAGCCCATTCACTAGCTCCATCCACACATCGTACCAAACTGGGGACACCGTCATCAACATCCTCAGCAATGGCTGGGTGAGATGGACTGGTGTGTGTGTCCGCAGTATTGCACTGCTCCCCCCTATCAAGAGTCAAACATCTTTCCGGAAAGTGCTACCTCTTTAGACACCACTTTAACAGCTCGAACTAGAAAAGAGTCCCATGTGGTGCCCGGTGAGAATTAGTAGAGTTGGTGAGGGGAGAGTCTTTTCCAGTAGCGAGTTTCCTTTTACCCATATTTGAGAAGCAGGGTCTAAATATCCAATAGTGATTTTTAAGTTAACTCACCAAAATGCCAATGCTTCCTACAATGGAGGAGCCAAGAGCGGTAGCCCAGCCCTGCCTCTTCTGGGCTATGATGGGCAAAAACAGGCCTGTCTTGGCCTGGGCTCCGCTCGGGCTCATGCACTGAAATGAGTGGAAAAGTGTGGGAAAACAGTCTATTGTGGTTAAAAAATTCTAAAACGAATACTTTATTTTATTTAAAATATATTTCATCTTTTATAAATGGAATGACATTTATTGTGGTTTAAAACATGTTGTGACTTAATATTTACTGCTTTTTAAATATAAGAATTGTTTTACTTTCATAAATGTTGTCTAATAATTTTAAAATTACTCTAATGTTTGAAATCTATTTTTAAATATAAATTTACATTTTCAAAAAATAAATTTCAGGAAAATATTAATATTAGTAGAGTAATAATATTAATACTCAAGTCTTAATACACTTCCCCATCCATTACCCCTACATCCCTTACATCCCAATCCTAAAACTTTACTTTGTTATTTTTAAATTAATTTGCAATACATATTTAAAGACTAATAAAGTATTTATTAAATGGATTACATAATTAATGCCAGGTATCATAGTTGATATGTGAGTATTAATATACGTCTCCACCCATTACCCTATGTTTCTTACATCCCACTCTTAAAACTTTATTTTGTTATGTTTAAACTTTTTTAACACTTATTTTAAAAATAATACAATATTTATTCAGTAGATTGCATAATTAATACCCAGGTATCAAAATTGATACCTGAGTAGCAATACACTACCCCACCTATTATCCCAATATCCCAAACATACCACTCGTAAAACTATATTACAAGATCTTTATGCTAATTTTATATACATAAATATATATAGTCAGGGAAAAAAACAAAGGTTACAGGGACATTATAGTTTGGAAATAGAATTTTAAAAAACAGAAATTCACTGAAAAAGCCAAAAGTAGAATTCAGCAGTTATAGATACTTCAGCTAACTATGACTTGCACCCCGATAATGCACTGCTTATGACCTCACATATTACATCACTCATAACAGAGTCAATGACATCACTGATCACATCTCAAATTAGATCTCTGATGGCATCACTGATGACATCATCCAGTGAGTATAATGTGTACATGTGGAGTTTTAGTGGGTGTACAGGTGACTGGGTGCATGTTTGTTTGTATGGGTGAGTGACGGAGTGTGTTTGTGAGTGTATTAATGAGTGAGTGGGTGAGTCAGCGTCTGCACTGTTGAGTAAGTGGATGCATCACTAGGCTTTTGCATAAATGTGTGAATGTGTCAGTGACTTTATGAGAGAGTTAATGGATGTGTGAGTAGCTATATCGGTTGGTCACTGGGTGTGTCAGTGTGTGCATTGGTGAGTGAGTGGGTGTATGAGTTGCTGCATGGGTGAGTGAGTGGGTGTGTGAGTTGTTATATGGATGAGTTAGTGGATGTGTTAGTGATTGTATTGCTGAGTGAGTGCATGAGTAAGTGACTGTATGGGTGACTAAGTGGGTGTATGAGTAATTGTATACATAAGTGACAGGCTGTATCAGTGACTGTATGAGAGTGTAAGTGGATAATAGATACGTGAGTAGTTCTCAGTAAGTGAGTTGGTGTGTTAGTGTCTGCATGGGTAAGTGCCTGTGTGTGTCAGTGATTGTATGGGTTAGTGACTGGGTGTGGTAGTCATTGTACAGGTGAGTTACTTTGTGTGGAAGTGCCTGTATCAGAGAGTGAGCAGCTGTGTCTGTGACTAGATAGCTGAGTGTGTGACTGTTTGTATGGGTAAGTGAGTGGGTATATTAGTGGCTGTGTGGGTATGGTATTTCTTTTTGTGAGTAGTTCTACAGGTGTATGAGTTGGTGTCTGAGTGGCTACATAAGTGTGAGAGTAGCTGTGTAGATGTATGAATAGCTGACTTAGTAATGTAGGGTGAGTGAGTAGTTGTGTTAGTGGCTGTGAGAGTGAGTGCCTGTCTGTCTGTCAGTAATCTTACAGATGTATGAATGAGTCTGTGAGTAGTTGTGTGTATGGAACTGCAATTGCTTGTATAGGGGTATGAGTGGATGTTTGAGTTTTCTTTGTGAATGATGTCATCAGTGATGTAATGTGAGATGACATCAGTGATGTTATTGACCATGTCATCAGTGATGTAATATGTGAGGTCTTAAGCATTGCATTACGGGGTCGCAAGGTATGGTTAGCTGAGGTAACTATAACTACTAAATTTCACTGGTTTTGTACATGTGAAATGTGAGCCTAACTATAAAGTCCTTGTAACCTTTGTTTTTTCAGTAAATATCTTTGTGCTTTTTAATTCTATTTTCTAGCTATAACATCCCTGTAACCTTTGTCTTTTTAATGAATCTCTACTTTTTATTAAACGTAAAGTAATTTTCATTACTATACGTTAGTCCAGCCACCACGGTGTATGGCCTTTGGCCGTTGCGGCTGCGGTGCCTGCTGCCAACCTCTATAACCACCTAACCCTATGCTGTGCACAGCCTTTTGTCATGTGTAGCATGGGTTGGCCACAGAGCATGGGCTGCAGCAAGGCCCTGCAGCCAACCCCTATAACCACACAATGCCGTGCTGCGCACAGCCTTTAGCCGTGCACAGCGGGTGTTGCCTACAAGGCCTTGCCTGTGACCAGGTATTGTGGCAAACCCCTATAACCACCCAATCCTCTGCTGCTCACAGGCTTCGGCCATGCGCAGCAAGGTTTGCCTGCAATGCTTGGCCTGTGAACAAGCCCTGTAGCCAACCCCTATAACCACCCAATCCAGTTCTGTGCATGGCCTTTGGCCATGCACAGCATGGATTGGTCGCAGAGCGTGGCCGGCCTGGCCTGGTTGAAGTGTTGGCAGCCAATCAAATATCTGCACAGGGATAATCAGATATGCGGAGGATCTGTGTCTCTATTTCTCTTTTTTTTTAAACTCTAACTTCTCCAAAACTATAAATGAATTTACACCAAATCACAAAAAGCATGCTTTCAGGACCAAGATCTAGCTTTCTGACAAATTTGGTGTAATTCCGTTCAGCGGTTTGGGTTGTAGTCATAAACATTAGAGTTTAAAAAAATATATATAGGGACGCATATCCTCAGTGGATCCAGATCCGTGGATCCAGACTTGGGGTCTTGGTTCCGGAGGAAAAGTTAGGCCCTGATTGGTTGGCCACAAACTAACAGAAAAATTGTGGACTTCATTTTGTTTGTCTCATCAGCTGTGGGGTTGGGGAAAAGAAGAATGTAAAAACACATAAGAGGTCAGAATACAGGCATCCTGACTCCATAGGACACACAGAGGGGTTTTTGGCAAAAAACTGCACAATGTTTTTTTTTTTGGGCCTATATGTTTAGCTACAGATCCACAAACCTAGCAGTTGATCCGTGTATCCAGAGAAAAATTGGAAAAAAAGAAACACCCACTGCATCCAACCTCTTGCTGTGTACGGCCAAAGGCTGTGCGTAGCTTGGGTTTGGGTGCATGTAGACCGCTGGGCTTGTCCATAGGCGAGGCCCTGAGGCCAACCCCTGCTGCGCATGTCCAAGAATGTGTGCTAAAAAAGCATAACAATTAACTGAAAAAAACAAAGATTACAGGGACGTTATAGCTAGGTTCTGAATTTTCTCGCCCAAAACCATAGAAATTCAGTAGTTCTAGTTACGGTTAACTCAAGTAACTATAACTCGCGCCTTAAGGTAACTACAACTTGCGCCTTCGCCATGCACAGCTAATTATTCCACATATTACATCATTGATGACACCTTCTATAGTATCTGTGCCGGGCTGGTCTTCAAGAAGCCGGCTCAGCAGTACCCCGAACGTCGGCAGATACAGCACCGGCAGAGAGACGACAGCACGAAGGAGACGAGCGGAAGATTGCGGAGACGGGAACATTGGCTGGCGGACTCCAGTGGGAGGTAGAGATGAGAAGAAGACGCCAAGACGAGGAGAAAACGAGAGGGATGACCCGACCACCGTACCGGCGTCCCGGTGAAGGACCAGGGGGCAGCATAGCTAGCAGACCCGCCACGCTCTGGGGAGAGGGTGGCCCTGCCAGGTATGGTCCTATAACAGGGGAAGACCAGAAGAAAATGGGAACGGAGGGAGGTGGGAAATTAAGCACGAGAAAACTTTAAGGGATTTTTCCTTGGTTTCTTGTTTACTTTAATTACTTTGTGTGGTGATTTTTGTTTTCATTTATTATGATTTATGCTGGGGGGTGAACAGAGTAGCAAGCACAATATTAGTACTGCGACCCACATATAACTAGCCGAATCGGGTCAGGAGTGTGGTAACATTCGGTTGGGTCTTTGAGGTAAATATCAAGAGATATCAAGGGGAAAATAGACCTAATAACAAACCAGATAGAGAGCCACGTTGTTCAACCCTACAGAGAAAGAAAAAAGGGAGAGCAAAGACAGGAGAGGAGACAAACAAGAAAAGAAACAAAAGAAAGGAAAGAAAAAGAATAGAAAACCTAGAAATGGGAAAAACTAAGTACAAGAAAAGAAAAAGAAGAGAAAACCAGTAAGAGTAGAAAAAAAGAAGATAAGAAAGAAAAGAGAGGAGAGTAAGACAGATCAGGGAAAAGAGTAATAGCAATACTTACCAGTCCACCAAGGGTCTTGTCTTCTTCTTTTTCCCCATGTGCCTCTTGATTCACCATCTGGGAACAAGAAGAAGAAGAAGAAGAACAGAAGATGAAGATCCCATGATTGCTCCAAGAAGACAGAAAACAAGGAAAATTAAAACCAAATAGAAAGAAAAGAGCCAAAGAATTGTTATTTGATCAACTAAGCTTAGTAAAAGCATATACAAAATAAGGCACTTACAAGTCTCCATTACTCGGACCCTAGGACAGTATTATTGATATTATCACTACAACAAAACAGAAAACTGTGCATGGGGAGGGCGTGAGTTATAGTTACCTAAGGGTGCGAGTTATACTTACTCAAAACTGCTGAATTTGTATGTTTTTTTAATAATTTCTATTTCCTAACTATAACGTCCCTGTAACCTTTGGTTTTTTCAGTGAAATTCTATTTTCTTTAATGTAAAGTAATTTATATATGTTTCTGTATGTTAATTTAACCACTGCCATCCACGGCCATGCTACCAATCCCAATAACCACACAACCCCACGCCGTGCACGGCCAAGCCCTTATAACTACCCAGTCCTGTGCTGCGCATGGCATTCAGCTGTGCAGCAGGGGTTGGCCACAGGGCCTCTCTCTGTGAGTAGATCTGTGAGTGGGTGCTTGAGTGTCGGAGTGGGTCGGAAAGTGGGTGTGTGAGTTTATGAGTGGGTGTATGATCCTCTGAGTGCATCTATGACTGAATTAATTAGTGTATGGATGAGTATGTGAATGTTTTTTTTTTGCTTATTTGTGGATTCACTGCGACTGATATTCACATACTCATCATTACGTTACACAGGGGGCCATGCTGAGCATTGCGCTGTATTCACAAATATCATGCGTGGTGGAAATAAAAATATTTTAAACCCATAATTTGACTGCCAAACACCTCTGTATCACACCCCTGGGGTCAGGATACCTCCACCCTGACTCCTTATGACACTTTTTTAATTCTGTTTTTCAGCCTCAGGGACTATGGGCCTCATTATGACCCTGGCGGGCGGCGGAGGCCGCCCGCCAGGATCCCGCCCTCCAAATTACCGCGCCGCGGTCAAAAGACCGCGGCGGGTATTACGAGTTTTCCCCTGGGCTGGCGGGCGGTTCCAGTTAAACCGCCCGCCAGCCCAGGGGAAAACGACCTTCCCACGAGGATGCCGGCTCGTAATCGAGCCGGCGGAGTGGGAAGGTGCGACGGGTGCTACTGCACCCGTCGCGTATTTCACTGTCTGCAAGGCAGACAGTGAAATACATTTTGGGGCCCTCTTACGGGGGCCCCTGCCGTGCCCATGCCATTGGCATGGGCACGGCAGGGGCCCCCAGGGGCCCCGCGACCCCCCCTACCGCCATCCTGTTCATGGCGGCTTACCCGCCATGAACTGGATGGCGGTAGGGGGGGTCAGAATCCTCATGGCTGCGGAGCGCGCTCCGCAGCCATGGAGGATTCCAATGAGCAGCGGAAAGTCAGCGGGAGACCGCTGACTTTCCGCTTCTGACCGCGGCTGAACCGCCGCGGTCAGAATGCTCATTGGAGCACCGCCAGCCTGTCGGCGGTGCTCCCGTGGTCGGTGGCCCTGGCGGCCACCGGCCGCCAGGGTCAGAATGACCCTCTATGTCCTGGGACCTTAAGATGGAGGCTGCAACTTTCTGGTCAGGTTGCAGCCAGCCAATCACAGCATTCCTGATGGCAAGCACATTTGTGAATACGCTACAGACATCTTGAATCGTCACAAAGGATCTGCATCCCTAGGTATACACATTTATTTCCGCTTTAATATCTCAACTACTGTTGAACGGATTTACACCAAATATCCAAAATGTTAATCTGCATACTGAAACCTACCTTTATGCCACGTTTGGTGTAATTCCATCCAGCGGTACAGGCTGTAATCGTGTTCAAAACTCCTATGGCAATTAACATGGAAAATGCATATTTTTACCCCCATTTGTCTCAGCCCCCGTTTGACAGATCACCCCGAAACTTTCCATGTGCAACAGGAATCAATGGCACACTTCTTTTGGAACATTTTGTGAAGATTCAACAAATTGTGCAAAACATATAGGTAGGTCAAAAAACACTTTTTCTATGGAAACATGGTCCTAACTATAACTACCTACTGGCAACTGCCAGTAGGTAACATATATATATATATATATATATATATATATATATACTGTATACACATATATATATATTTTATTTTTTTTAAACAATAAAGCATAGTAAAGGCATGGATGGTAAAGGCATGCACGGTAAAGGAATTTGTGGTAAAGACATATGCCTGGTAAATGCATGCACTGTTAAGGCATATGCATGGTAAAGACTGCATGGTAATTGCACTGCGTGGGAAAGACTGTGTGGTAAAAGTTGTTTCTCTTAAGAATCTCCTTGTCGTTCTCCATTGAATAAATGCACCCAAATGTGCAGCAGCAGTTTGCTATAATGCAAACATACTCCTAATGGAGAGGAAGAAAATAAATCTCAGGTTTGGCAAAACCAGTAGTATATTGTGGATGCTGAGTAGTACGGAAGAAAGATTATCCACTATTATGTTTGAAGTGGCTCTTGATTCTTTCGTGTGTTTTTGGAGGAATCCTCTAATCTCCTAAAGCATAGTAGCTGCAAGGACAATAATGTGATAATATTATTCTGTTAGCCCAGTTGATGTACAGATTGTGCCTCAACATGGTTTAAGATGTGATTAACTCATAAGAGAGTAGTTTTGTATAATCACTGAAATGAAAAACAAAGTCTCCTCAAGTGATCCTGAAGCAAACGATGTACCAGCAATAGACTAAGGGCCAGATGTAGGAACCAAAATATTAGCGAGTCGGAAATAGCGACTTCTTGTGAATCGCTATTTCCGACTCGCAAAACGAGATGCAAGTAAAAATCGCTACACCAAATAGTGATTCGGTGCGGAGTCGCACTGCAATTTGCGACCTTGCAATTTGCTAGGTCGCAAATTGCACAAGGGTGTGGTCTGGAGTCGCAAATTGCGACTGACTCACAAATTGCACGCAGGTGCACATAAAATATTGAAAAACCCACTTCCTGGTTCTGAGTGATGACATCAGAACCAGGAACTAACCCCATGGAACAGGGAGGAGCCTACCCAGCCCAAACTGCAGAGTCACACCCCGGTGAGAGTAGCTACAGCAACAATGGCATCTCAGGACAAGGAGACAACTAATGCTGGCAGGAAAAGAAAACTAAAGTTTTCAGAGAAGGAGTTGGAGGTGCTAACAGAGGAGTGCTGCCTGCACCATGATGTGTTGTTTGGAAAGGCAGCAATGAGTGTTCCTGACAGCCAAAAAAAGAAATAAATCTGGCAGGACATCCTCACTAAAATTAATGCAATTGGAGTCAGCCAACGCACAATAGATAAGGTCTGCAAAAGGTGGTACGACCTCCGCTCCAAGACCAAGGAAAGGGTGGCTGAGCATATGAGGGAGATGCATGGCACTGCAGGAGGCCCATCTACAGTACCACCCCCTACAGCTATCGAAACCATGGTGGAGACCACTCTGGAGCCGGAGGCAGTACTTGGCATTGGAGACCTTGACAGTTCAGCACCAGGAACATCCAAAAGTAAGTACCAAAATTAATGTATTTACACCACTCTGTGCACCATGCACATAACCACAGTACACATAAGCATGCACCTGCAGATTAGCTCCATTCCCATTTTGCAACCTATAGAACAGTACATTATGGGCAATGTAGTACAGTAGTACAAATATAGATTTTTTTTTATTCTGAGGCATCAAACATATGTGAGGCACTGACAGTGTTTCCCCCAAGTTCCACAGGCCTCCCACAAGGACCCACCAACAGCGCCACTGTGCAGGGAGAGGAACTAGCCACACACACACAAGAGGAGGCGGCCACAGAAACTGCTGGGGATTGCATGACAACACCACCCATTCAACATGCACCAGAGGACATGGATGATACTGATCTGGGTTTAGAGGCAGCCAACGTGACAGGGCACATGCAAGGTGCAGGGAGCGCAACACTGCTGCCCGTTTGGACAGACTTAGGGGGTCATTACAACCCTGGCGGACGGTGTTAAAGGTGCGGTAATACCGCAAACAGGCCGGCGGACAAAAAAAGGGAATTATGACCGTGGCGGAAACCGCCAACAAAGACAGCCACTTTATCACTCCGACCGCCACGGCGGTACAGACAAGCAGCGTGGCGGTCACCGCCAACAGACAGGCGGAAGACAATGTATCACCCATAGTATCACAACCCGCCAATCCGACACCTTTTCTGGGGCGGATTCACCGTGGATAAAAACACGGCGGAAACAGTATCTGCAATGGGAAAACGCTCACCTTAACACATCCCACGAGGAAGGAGGACACCATGGAGCCGGAATTACAAATCCTACCTGCCCTTCTCTTCCTACTCATCTACGAACACCAGTGCTGGCGGCGGCGAAGACAACGGTGAGTATTGCACCTACGACATAGGGGAGGCAAAAGTCAGGGGGACACACACGCAACACCCCCACCCTCGCATGTTACAACACACACACCAATGCATTTACAAACATCACAGTAACAACCCCCAACCCCCCCCGGAAGAATGCAAAGACAAAACAAAATCAGTTCAAACATTGTAATGTATCAATATACATGTGTCAATTATATACAGATATATATAAACTCATACAAAGGTATATACAGTACGAGAAGTAGTGCAGATATGCACATCTCAATGTCTGTGCACCACTAGGCCAAAAATGCATGGGCGAGGCCCACACAAGATACCTGTCCACAAACGGAGAGAACATCAGAGAGAAAAACAACAGGCACCTCAGGGGGAAGGGAAGGGGGGGCACCTCACCCGGATTACAGCACCACGCCACATCCACGACGGGGCTCCACACCCATTGATGTATCCTGGGGAGTGCAAAGCCACAGTCTCACAAGTCTCTACAGTGGGTGGTTTGCCCACTGTTCCATCCTGGGGAGTGCAAAGCCACAGTCTCACAAGTCTCTACAGTGTGTGGTTTGCCCACTGTTCCATCCTGGGGAGTGCAAAGCCACAGTCTCACAAGTCTCTACAGTGGGTGGTTTGCCCACTGTTCCATCCTGGGGAGTGCAAAGCCACAGTCTCACAAGTACATAACAGCCTCCACTGTTCTGGAGGGGGACTGGTGCCCAGAGTGCTTCATCCTGTGCAGGACAGAGGTAGTGGATGGATCTCTCCACTGGTTCTGGAGGGGGAATGGTGCCCAGACTTGATTAGTCTCCTCGTGACAGTTCCTGTCCCGTCACAGTCCCAGCTGCACATGGGATAACAATGCTTGATGTGCCGGTCTTTTCCTTCTTCTGCGGTGCATGCCCTGTTCAGCGGTGCTTGCCCTGTTCAGCGGTGCATGCCCTGTTCAGCGGTGATTCGCCATGGCGGTCTCTGGACTGTTCAGCGGTGCTTTGCCATGGCGGTCTCTGGACTGGTTAGCGGTGCTTTGCCATGGCGGTCTCTGGACTGTTCAGCGGTGCTTGCCCTGTTCAGCAGTGCTTGCCCTGTTCAGCGGTCTCTGGACTGTTCAGCGGTGCTTTGCCATGGCAGTCTCTGGACTGTTCAGCGGTGCTTGCCCTGTTCAACGGTGCATGCCCTGTTCAGCGGTGATTCGCCATGGCGGTCTCTGGACAGTTCAGCGGTGCTTGCCCTGTTCAGCGGTCTCTGGACTGTTCAGCTGTGCTTTGCCATGGCGGTCTCTGGACTGTTCAGCGGTGCTTGCCCTGTTCAGCAGTGCATGCCCTGTTCAGCGGTGATTCGCCATGGCGGTCTCTGGACTGTTCAGCTGTGCTTGCCCTGTTCAGCGGTGCATGCCCTGTTCAGCGGTGAATGACTCTGGCGGTGGTCTCATGACCAGTGACAATACTTGGGCCCTCCTGGGCAATGACTCTGGCGGTGGTCTCCTGACCAGTGACGATACTTGGGCCTTCCTGGGCAATGCCTATGGCGGTGGTCTCCTGACCAGTGACGATACTTGGGCCCTCCTGGGCAATGCCTATGTTGGTGGTCTCCTGACCAGGGACAATACGTGAGCCCTCCTGGGCAATGACTCTGGCGGTGGTCTCATGACCAGTGACAAAACTTATGCCCTCCTGGGCAATGACTCTGGCGGTGGTCTCATGACCAGTGACAATACTTCGGCCCTCCTGGGCAATGACTCTGGCGGTGGTCTCCTGACCAGTGACGATACTTGGGCCCTCCTGGGCAATGGCTCTGGCGGTGGTCTCATGACCAGTGACGATACTTGTGCCCTCCTGGGCAATGACTCTGGCGGTGGTCTCATGACCAGTGACGAAACTTGTGCCCTCCTGGGCAATGACTCTGACGGTGGTCTCATGACCAGTGACGATACTTGTGCCTTCCTGGGCAATGACTCTGGCGGTGGTCTCATGACCAGTGACGATACTTGGGCCCTCCTGGGCAATGCCTACGGCGGTGGTCTCCTGATCAGTGACGACGGTGCTGGCAGTGGCGTCCCGGCCGCCGGGAAGGATGCCGCCCTTCTACGCCGTGATGCTCACACCAGGTTGTGCAGACTTGTTCTGGCCCTTCCCCACCCTTGAAGGAGTCACAGCTGAATCTGCAATCCCCCTGGGACCCCTGTGAGTTGTTTTGCCTCCAGGAGTCTTCAGCTGGTCCCGTCGGCCACTTTCCAACTTCAGAGCCTTTACAGGGGGTGGACTGGCAGTGCCTTGGCTCCGTGTCACACCGCCTGCCCTGGTGGCCGGTGCACTCCACACACCTTGAACACGCACCACTGGTACTGGAGGCTTTTTGGCTGAGGCGCTACGACAGGACTCATGAATTGGAGGGGTGGGGGCAAAAAGGTCAACTTTGCAGAGGGACAGTTTCTGACGAACACTGGGATGGGTAGCTGGAGGGGGTCTGAGAGTGGAGGAAGAGGAGGTGGTTGTAGGAGGTGTCACTTTAGGTGTTTTGGGTGCAGGTGCAGGTACTGGAGGCTGTCGTGAGGTGGATGGATGTTGGGTGTGTGGGTGCCCGCGTTTGTGTACTTTGGGAGGGGGCGTCACAGACACACTGGGAGAGGACACAGGGGACGTGTAAATGGGAGTGGGGGTGGTGAGTGCAGGTGAGCGGGGTGTGGTGCTGGGTGTTCTGGTGCGAGTCCTAGTGCTTGTAGATGTAGTGCATGCAGGTGAGAGTGTAGACGAGACTGGGAGGGAGGAGGGAGACGATGAGGAGGGGGACACAGTGGAGGCAGTGGATGTTGTTGTGTCTGTATGTGTGTGATGCTTGTGTGAGTGCCTGTGGGATGTGTGGTGCCTATGTTTGCCTGAGCTACTTTTGTGTGTTGAGGTGTGTGCATGCTGGTCTGATGGTGTGCTTGGGATGGGCTGGGGTACAGGGGATTGGGTCTGGGTGGAGGAAGTTGGAGAGGGGAGGCTAGACACAGGGACAATGGCTGCCATCAGTGCTGAGGCCAGAGATTGCAGGGTTCGTTGAAGGGCAGCCTGACCAGAGTGAATGCCCTCCAGGAATGCATTACCATGTTGCAACTGCCTTTCTACACCCTGGATGACATTCACAATGGTAGACTGCCCAACAGTGAGTGACCTGAGGAGGTCAATGGCCTCCTCACTGAGGGCAGCAGGGGTGACTGGGGCAGGGCCTGAGGTGCCTGGGGCGAAGGTGATGCCCACCCTCCTGGGTGAGCGGGCACGGGGCGAACGCTGAGGGGCTGCTGGGAGGGCGGTGCTGGTAGGGGAGGTGGCGGCTGTACCTGTAGAAGTGGGGGGCACAGATGGTGCCGCCACCACAAGGGAGCTCCCATCGGCGGACGAGTCCGTGTCGCTGGTTGGTGATCCGGTGGCCGACGTGAAGCTACCCTCGCCCTCCGTCCCACTGGTGCATTCTGAGTCTGTGGTATGGCCCTCCATGGCCATGTGGGATGCAGCTCCCTCGTGCTCCGGTGCCACTGTACCTCCGCCTGATGATGCTGATGCACAAAAGAACAGAGAGAGCACAAAAAGGGGGGGGGACAACAGAAGAAAGACAGGTTGAGTGCATGGCATACCGCTACCGTTGGCGGACAATACAGACACAGCAGCCCCCTGCACTACGCTGTGCTCCTGGCCTCTACAGATGCAATTCCTGGGATCTGAACTACATGGCTATGGTGGACATCTGCACACATGGATGCCACAGGGGCATGTATACCTGTACTTGGCACTCTACTGCGGTGGGGTGGAGTGCCACATGGCCTTCATTACGGAGGGGCCTAGCCTATGGAAGTCGCCATGGCCTAGGGAAACCCACAGCCCTCCTCCCACACCTAGACCCCTCAACTGCGCGCAAAGTCCCCAGAATGATAGTGTACTCACCCCCTTGTGTCTGCTGTGATGCCCTCATGCGCCCATCCAACTCCGGGTAGGCCACCGCCAGGATCCGGAACATGAGGGGGGTCATGGTGCGACGGGCACCCCTCCCACGTTGGGAGACCATCCCCAGCTGAGCCTCCGCCGTCTTCTTGCTACAGCGGCAAATGTCCTCCCATCTTTTCTGGCAGTGGGTGCCCCGTCTCTGGTGGGCCCCCAGGGTCCGGACTTCCTTGGCGATGGCACGCCAAATGTCCTTCTTCTGGTGGGCGCTGACCTACATGACATGCACAAGGGAAGAAGAGAAGTCATTCCCAACTGCACCGTCGATGTAAGTGTCCCCCCTCCCTACCCTTGCCATGTGGCTCATGCATTCACATGCATTCATGTTCCCTGAACTCTGCCCCCTTCCCTCTTACAACCAGCCCTCTCCACCCAGGCCTAGCCCATACAACGTGCTCCCTGTGTACTTACCTGTTGGTCTGGAGGACCGTAGAGTAGCGTGTACTGGGGGAGGACCCTGTCTACTAGTTTCTCCAACTCCTGAGCAGTGAAGGCAGGGGCCCTTTCCCCAGACGCAGCAGCCATCGTCACTTCCAGACCGAGGTCACAGCAGCACTTGCAGTGTAGGTCCTCTCCTGTCGAAGTTCAGGTATTGAGTGATTGAATAGATAGAAAATGGCGGTCATGTCCGTGGCGGTGACGTCCGCGGCGGTGAGTATCATCAACGCCGGCGCACTTGTTCATTGGCTCCTGGGACCCATAGGGTCCAATGTTAACCAATGCTGCATTGCGCCGCGGTCTACCACCGCCTACCGCGACGGTGTGCAACGCCAGCGCAGTTACCTCACAATACCATTGTCCC
Source organism: Pleurodeles waltl (assembly GCF_031143425.1). Taxonomy (NCBI): domain Eukaryota; kingdom Metazoa; phylum Chordata; class Amphibia; order Caudata; family Salamandridae; genus Pleurodeles; species Pleurodeles waltl. Next base: position 1,314,378,626 of record NC_090447.1, read on the forward strand.
AGTTTAGAGGTCAGGCAGCCGCCATTTCAGGGGCCCACATGGCTTCATTTACTTCTGCGTCACACATAGCTAGGCCTACACTAAACACACACACAGGAATGGTTTTGTGTTTGGTGTCGTGTTCTGTGTATCTGTGGGTACATACCTGGAAATTTGTTGACTCTGTGGTCGCTGTTGTCCTTCCTAGGCACCGTCAGCTAGGACAATTGAGAAGATGGCGGAATCCTCTGGTGTACCGACCGCTGGTGGACCTGTTGACAATGGAGGAGCGACATTTAATTATCACCTACAGGTTTGACCGTGCCACAATCCAGGAACTATGTACCCAGTTGGAGCCAGACCTAATGTCACCAATCCGCCATCCCACTGGAATCCCCCCTGACGTTCAGGTGCTGTCAGTGCTCCATTTCCTTGCAAGTGGGTCTTTTCAGACAACAGTGGCCATGGCATCAGGGATGTCCCAGCCTATGTTTTCCAACGTGTTGTCCAGAGTGTTGTCTGCCCTGCTGAAACACGTAAGGAGATACATCATTTTCCCTGAGGTGGAGGATTTGGCTACAGTGAAAGGTGACTTCTATGCCCTTGGACATATCCCCAACATCATAGGTGCTATTGATGGGACCCATGTAGCTCTGGTCCCCCCCCACAGGAGTGAACAGGTGTACAGGAACCGGAAGAGTTATCATTCCATGAATGTACAGATGGTATGTTTGGCAGACCAGTACATCTCCCAGGTAAATGCTATGTTCCCTGGCTCAGTGCATGACGCCTACATCCTGCGGAATAGCAGCATCCCTTATATGATGGGTCGACTCCACAGGCACCGTGTGTGGCTATTAGGGGACTCTGGTTACCCCAACCTGTCCTGGCTGCTGACCCCAGTGAGGAATCCCAGGACCAGGGCAGAGGAACGCTACAATGAGGCCCATGGGCGGACTAGGAGGGTGATCGAATGCACCTTCGGCCTCCTGAAGGCCAGGTTCAGGTGCCTCCATCTGACAGGTGGTTCCCTATTCTACTCACCGAAGAAGGTGTGCCAGATCATCATCGCCTGCTCGATGCTTCACAATCTTGCTTTGCGACACCAGGTGCCTTTTCTGCAGGAGGATGGTCCAGATGACGGTGTTGTGGCAGCTGTGGAGCCTGTGGACAGTGATGAGGAGGAAGCTGAGGAAGAAGACAACGACAACAGGGAGTCAGTCATACAGCAATATTTCCAGTGACACACAGGTGAGAACATTTTCATTTTTACCATTACATTCACTGTCACACGTCTTCCTCTATCCTGTGTGTAATTTCATAGCATTATTTGGTAACTGAGTTGTACCTTTCCAGTACGGTTTCACAGGTGTGGTTACCAACGTGTGCTATCTGCTTGCATCCTTCAAGGACTTGTGATGTGTGACACAGGTATGTTGGCTTTACAACTAGAAACGCATTTTGACATTGTCATTGATAATACATTTTACCAAATCACAGACTGACTCCAGATTTTTGGGTGGTTCAAGGGTGTTTATTGAAGTGCTCAAAAATGGAGGGGGGTTGTACTATGGTGATGGGGGACGGTGGAGGAATGTCCATGGCAGAGTCCAGTCCATTGGTCACACAGGTGCACTGGCCATATGGGCAAAGGAAGTGGAGCTGGGGCAGTTAAAGTATGGACAGGGTAACAAAGTGGGACAGTGGGAGGACAATCAGGGTGGTCTCATTTCCTGGCGGGGGTCTTGCCATCTTGCTCTGTCCTGTTCCTGGATCTCAGGGACCGCTTGCGTGGTGGTTGTCCGTCTGCAGGGGGTGGGGTGCTGGTGTGGTGGTCCTGTGGCAGTGCCTCCTGTCCACTAGCGCTGGCGGAGGTGGTGGGCCGTTCATCGTCCATGCTAGTGTCAGGGGCCCCTTGGAGTGCCACGGTGTCCCTCAGGGTCTTTTGTATGTCCTTCAGTACCCCTACGATGGTGCCCAGGGCGGAGCTGATGGTCCTGAGCTCCTCCCTGAACCCCAAATACTGTTCCTCCTGCAGGCGCTGGGTGTCCTGAAACTTGGCCAGGACCGTCGCCATCGTCTCCTGGGAGTGGTGGTATGCTCCCATGATGGAGGATAGGGCCTCGTGGAGAGTGGGTTCCCTTGGCCTGTCCGCCCCCTGTCGCACAGCAGCCCTCCCAGTTCCCCTGTGTTCCTGGGCCTCCGTCCCCTGGACCGTGTGGCCACTACCACTGCCCCCAGGTCCCTGTTGTTGTTGGGGTGGTGGGTTATCCTGGGTTCCCTGTAGTGGTGGACACACAGCTGATTGGCGTGTCCTGGGTAGGGAGGTATGGGCCCGCTGGGTGGGTGCTGTGCTGGTGTTACCAGAGGGTGGAAGGTCAGTGTTGGGGTGTGCCTGTGCAAGGGGAACTGACTGTCCCGAGGCCCACGATGGTCCAGGCTGGTCATCAGGATCCAGTAGGACAGAGCTGCTATCGTCACAGTGGGCCTCTTCTGTGGGTGGAGTGGAGCTGTCTGGACCCTCCGGTGTGGTGACGGTCCTTCGTGATCCTGCAGGGGCATAAGTGCATGATTATTGCATGTGTGTGTGTCATGGTGTGCAATGGGTGGCTCACCGTGTACACCAGTGCAAGCATTCCTGTGGGGGCGCTTGTGTGATGGTGGTAGGGGGGGTGTTCTGTGTATGTGCAGTGAGCATGCTTTGGTGATGGGTGTCCATGCTTTGTTATGTCATGCAGGGCTTGGTGTTGGGATGTGTGGTTTGTGTTATTAGTACATTAGTGAGGAGTTGGAGTGATAGGGGAGGGTGTGAGGGTGGGGGTGTGTGATAGCATGCAGGTAGGGTGAGGGATATGATAGTTAAGATTTGACTTACCAGTGTCCATTCCTCCAACGACTTCTCCGAGGCCCTCTGGATGCATGATGGTCAAGACTTGCTCCTCCCATGTTGTTAGTTGTGGGGGAGGAGGTGGGGGTCCGCCGCCAGTCCGCTGAACCGCGATGTTGTGCCTGGAGACTGCTGAACGCACCTTCTCCCGTAGGTCGTTCCACCTCTTCCTGATGTCCTCCCGATTTCTTGGATGCTGTCCCACAGCGTTGACCCTGTCCACGATTCTGCGCCATAGCTCCATCTTCATGGCTATGGATGTGTGCTGCACCTGTGTGCCAAATAGCTGTGGCTCTACCCGTAGGATTTCCTCCACCATGACCCTGAGCTCCTCCTCGGAAAACCGGGGGTGTCTTTGGCGTGACATGGGGTGGTGTAGCTGATGTGTGGGGTGGTGTATGTGTTGATGAGTGTGGTGATGTGTAGTGGTGTGTGGTGTTTTGTGCGTGGATGTTGTGTGGGTGATGGTGGTGTGTGCCTCTGTGTGGTGGGGTTGTCTATTCTGTGCTCTCTCTCTGGCCTTCGTCTCTAATTTGTGAGCGTAGGGGTTTGTGGGTGATGTGGGTGTGTGTTTTATATTATGTTGGGTGTGTGGGAGTGTTGTTTGTATGTGTATCAGGTGTGTGTATTTTGAATTGTCCAATGTGGCGGTGTTTTGGAGATGTGTGTGTATTTTGAGCGGGGCGGTGTGTACCGCCAATGGAATACCGCGGCTGAAAGACCGCCGCGTGGATTCGTGGGTCGTAATAGCATGGGCGTGTTTCTGTTGGCGTGGAGGTGGAGGTTTTGTTTTCGCCAGTTTAACACTGACCTTTGTTGTGGCGGACTTGTGTGGGTGTCTGAATTTTTGCGGATTCAGAGATGTGGGTCATAATAGCTGTGGCGGGATTCCGCGGCGGTGTATTGGCGGTCTTCTGCACGGCGGTAAGCGCCTTTTACCGCCAATGTTGTAATGACCACCTAAGTGTTTCAATAGGGCGCTTTGCTAGCACAACAACCTGCCTGTCAAGGCGCACAGTGAAACTGCAGGTCGAACTTGGCCATTTTGCAGGTGATGTGGCAAGAGGACTTGGGCACATCAGTCATGCAGTGGACCTGCTAGAGACCAGCCAGGCAGCAGGGGCATTGGCGATACCCCGCAGGATAGCGAGGAGATCTCCAGTGTCAGCAGTGTGCCTGCCGCTTGTGCACAAATCCTGTGGAGTAGCAGTGCCTGGCAAGGATCAGGGGACCAACCTGGATTGAGCCATGGTGGCCGTAGTCACAGGAGGCTGTGAGCTACCAATATGTGTTGTGACAGAGGCACATGAACTAAATGTGTCAGACTATACTTTTTGCTTTCTTTATGCAGTTTAGTTGACTATAGTTTCCCCATTATATTCCTGAAATTAAAGGGATAATTTGTTGAACTACACAAATGGGCTATGTGTGTCTTACATTAGTGAGTGGTGTCACAGTTGCCACGTACCTGCCAAAGTAGTGGGTTGTAATGTGGTTCCGTCTCTGTCTGCCCTCCATTGCGATGCTTCCATCCCCAGGCTATCGATGTGGTAGCTGTTGCTCCTCATCCTCCGAATCTGTGTCATCAGGGGTAAGATTTAGCCCACGTCTGGTGGCAATGTTGTGTAGGATGGCACAAGTAGCAACGATCTTGCATGCTGTTTCCGGGGCATACTGGAGTGCTCCTCCACTTTTGTGCAGCCATCGGAATTGTGACTTCAACAAGCTGAACGTCCTCTCTATGACAGCTCTGGTCCGCCGATGTCCAATATTGTATCGCCTCTCATTCAGATTGCCAGGTGTTAGGTATGGGGTGAGTATCCATGGTCTCAGGGCATATGCACTGTCACCTGTTTGACAAAAGAGGCAAAATTAGCAGGACAACACAGGGTTACGCTGTAACATGTATTTTAGGCATCAGAGTGTACTCGCCAGTACCTAATAAATATCCTTCGCCAAACTCCCCACGTTCTAGGCATTGGTGTATCCCACTGTGCCTGAATATGTATGCATCATGTGTACTCCCTGGATATTTAGCCACAATGTCAGTAATGACATTATGGGCATCACATACCACCTGGATGTTTAGTGAGTGGGTACATTTCCTATTGCGGAACACATTTTCCAGATTTGCAGGTGGGCAAATTGGTATATGTGTCCCGTCCACACACCCTATTACATGGGGGAAGTTGGCAATTCTGTAGAAGTCCAACTTGGTGCTGTTAATTTCTGCCTCATTCCTGGGAAGGTATATATATCAGGACATGTGTGCGAGTATAACATCTAGGAAACGTCTGAAGAATCTTGAGAGGGCACTTTGGGATACCCCACCTGCCACTGCAATCACCCCCTGATAGCTACCCGAGGCCAAGAGGTGTAGTGAGTATAGCACTTGCACATGTGTGGGGATGGCGCAGCCGCGCATTGTCTGGCGTTCTAACTGAGGTTTCAGCAGTTCAATGATCTCTAGGATACCTGCGCTGCTCAGTCTGTATTTATCATAAATCTCATCCTCAGTTTGTTGAAATAGTGTCTGCCTGGTTCGGTATATCCTCTCCTGTCTCTGCCTCCTCCTCCTCTGCTGGGCAGCCTGGACTCTCCTCCTCCATGCAATCACATATAGTGCAGCCACTTTGAGTAACCCAGATGCCTTCTGGGTCTCCTTTTATACTTTGGTTCTGGTTACCACCTGTTCGGAATCAGTGGTAATCTGGGTGTGCAAAACGAGCTTTTGCGACTAGTCGCAATTTGCGACTGGCTTGTGCATTTGGTATGCTACTCGCAATTTGCGACTTCCTAATTGCGACACGCAAAATCAGGTCTCAATTTTTGCAAGTCGGTAATGGGTCGCATCGCTATTTGGTACTCCAAAATGGGATTTGTACATCCCATTTCGCTTTTTGCGAGGTCGCAAATAGCGATGCGACCCATTTGCGACTCGCAAAAGTTTCCTACATCTGGCACTAAATTACTTCAGGTACCTTCCCCTTCTTAGGTCTCTTAGGAAAGTTGTCAATAAACATCCCAGATGCTCCACTAACGGACCATCAAGAGTCTTTCCATCTTCAGTTTTCAACACAGTAACAAATGAGTATCCAAGCTACATGTAGCATATAAAGAAAAGGGAAGCCAATGCACTTCTTTCTTTGTCTGTTTAATTCCTTTTGAGGTTGTATAGGGCAAGCTTGGATTAACTGTTCTGAATCGTATCAATAAAGGCACAAATATGAAATGGTTAGGCTCAATGAAAGTTTAAAAAAACAGCTTAAGACATCTTTCTTTCATTACATCTCTCTCGAAGTTGATATTTAATTAACAAAACTATATTGATAGAAAATCAAGTAGTAGGATGAGTAGGAACTAATTCATATATGATCTCTTTCTTTAATCAACTTTAAAATAATGTAATTTAGGTTCACTCAACCCAAGTTGTCTCAGCAGCCAAATACAAAAAATTCAAATCAGTTATATCGGTCAGGTTACATAGGTCTAATGTCCCTATTATCTTGCTAAGCATCACTTGGAGTCTCCTAAGAAGAATGCTCAGTTTCAGGAATTAAGGCCTCTTTTTAAAGGTAAATAGAAAGGTAGAGTTGCTGGCCAGACATGGCTCAGGTATGGTGTAGCCCAAGCGACACCAGAGTTAGTAGGACTGCTAATTAAATATGCTATTTTGGGTCTATCATGATAAAGCTGTGCATGGTCAAAACCAAAATGATCAGTTAGGAAATCCAACATTCACACAATTGAATAGGATCACCAGAAACACATGGGGTGCCAGAAGGGACTACTGTTATATTTATAGACCTTAATGCATTACATTAACCTGTGCTTAACCCTCTGGTAGCTTAGCACAATACAGTCAGACTTAACTTAGAGACAAAGGCCCTCATTCGGTTTGAAGATCGCCAGCCTCGGTGTTGCGGTCGGACTGCTGCCAAAGCAGCGGTCTGACTGCAACATTACAACCGTGGCATTACCGCCACAGTTGGACAGCTGGCACTGCCACTTTTCGGCCGCCCGATGGCCTGTCGGTCCCAGCAGTCCCAATCCGCCAGGGCAACGCTACAAGCAGCGCTGCCCTGGGGATTACGACCCCTCTCTCCACCGGCATGTACATGCTGGTTTCACCACCATGTAAAGGCCGCCGGAGACAGGGTGCCGGGGTCCCCTGTTGCGCATATCACTGTCTGCATAGCAGACAGTGATTTGTGCGATGGGTGCTGGTGAGCCCGACGCACAACAGCATTGCTGCTGGCTCTATTATGAGGTGGCATCAATGTTGTGCGTTTCCCGCTGGGCCAGGGGGAAACTCATAATAGGGACTTCGGGAGGGCTGCCACATAGACAGTAACCCTACCGCTGGAGTTTGGAAGGCGGCCTTTTCCACCCGTCAAACTCATAATTAGGGCCTTAGTGTGGGGAATGTATGCAGCACACAACCAGTAATAAAGCAAAAACACAACACAAGAAAAATCTCAAATCAATTTAGAAAAATAGAGTAAAGTTTAATCAATAAAATGATACTAGGATGACAAAATTCCAATCAGTAGAACTAGAGCTATTAATTATTAAAGTTTTAAGTGAAAATAGCACCAAGAAACACAAAGCGCCAACAGTGGTTATCTGGTAGCGCCAGACCAAGACAAAGCCTCAAGCTCAGTCTGACAGTGATGGAACATTGGCTGCATACAGGGACTAGGTAAGTCCCACTGAAAGTTGTACCTTATATCCTTGATGCAGGGCTTTGCATCACTCAGTGTCGGTTCTGATTAGGATCTTTGTGATGCTACGACGCAAGATACTGCCTCAAGTTGTCTCGCTGTGCATCAGTGCTGATGAGGAGCTGCAAGAGCTGTTATGTGGGGTTCTGTGTCAAGTTGCATTGCTCTACATCACATCTGATAAATCCGCCGATCAGGAGCTACAGGGTACTGCCATGCAAGGTCGTGTGTCGGATATGATGGAACCCATAGTTGGACAGGGAGGAGTACACCCTGATGTCAGCCGAGGGTTCAGGACCTGGGGGGAACCTTTTGGGGATTAGGACTTCAAGTATACGGGGCTCAAGCAGGTCCAGTTGCAGGTCCAGGCAGGTCCAGTGTAGCAGATCAGTTGTGGAGCTGCTGGGAGGCCTCTGGAGCTTGTGGTGTCCATGCAGCTCACACAGGGGAGTCACTCTGGTTAGCCTAGGATGAAGGCAAGCAGTGCCAATCATCCTTCTCAGGCCGCAAGGCACTCCTTCAATTAGCAGGGCAGTCCGCTGGCAGCAAGGCATTCCTTCTTCTGTAACATCCACAGGTCCAGAAGTGTTCTGAATAGGGGCTATGAGGGTCCAATATTTATACCTTGCGCCAGCCTTTCCATATGAGGGAAATCCTGTCTACCCCCATATCTGGTTCTGGAAAGTTCTTCCTGCCCTGTCAAGGCTCCAAACTGTCAGGGGTGACAGAACACTGGTATCAAGTTCCTTTCTGTGTGATAGAGGCAAGCCTTTTGAATTTTAAGTGGGGCAGGACACAGCTCTGAACCCAGCCATCCTGTCAGGGAGGCCCATCCTTCCCACAGCTAGTTCTCTTTGTGTCACTATCTGGGGAGAATACACCAACCCCGATAGTACAGTCATTCACAGCCATGTGACCCAGGACATTTGCAGAAGGCACAAATGGTTAGGACAAGAAAATGCCAACCTTCTAAAAGTGTCATTCAGAACTCTGAAAATGTGACTTTACCATTAAAGAGGATTTTAAATTACAACTCATTTGAGTCTGAACAACATATCTCTATCTGCTCCCAAACCAAAGTTAAAACTTTTTAAATGTATAAGGTAACCCAATGTTAGTAAGTAGGAGAGATAGGCCTTATAGTAGTGAAAAATGACTTTAGGAATTTATCACTGCCAAGACATGCAAAATGAAAACCCACATGTCCGATTTTTTAAATACCAATCGCTCTGCCCTATAAACTGTTAGAGCCTACCTTAAAGATGACTTATAAGAAGTAAAGATGAAGGTTCAGGATTGGATTTATTTTGCCAGGTCAAATTGGAAGTTTGAAACTGCACTACAGACTCCAATGGAGGGTCTGAGACACATTTTAAGGTACCACTTTATTAGGCTGCTGCATCCCTACTGGTAGCATTTAGTAGACCGGCCCTGGGTACATGTAGTATCATATACTAGGGACTTACAAGTAAATTACAAGTGCCAATTGGGTTTTGTAAGAAATTGGGCTTTTAGCTGGATCCAGGTCAAGCAGCTTGGCACAAAGCAGTCAGACTTAAGTAAGAGGCAATGTGTAAAGTATTTGTGCAACACTTCAAGCAGTAGGACAGTGAAAACAGCCCACAAAAAGGATCCCACACCAGTTTAAGAAACTAGAGTAATTTTCAATTAATAAAAAAAGACCAAAATGAGAACAATCCAAGCAGTACAACTGGAGATATGCAGGTTTTAAGTTTTCAATAAAAATAGTGGCAAAAGGCACAAAGCGCAAACTGTGGATATCTGGTCGCACCGGACCGGGACAAAGTCGCAAGTTCAGACCGGCCGCAAGGGAGTGTAGGTTGGCTACAGGGACCCAATTAGGCCTACTGAACAGAGTACCTTAAATTCTGGTTTACGAAGGGTTGAGAGGATCATTGATGTCGTTGTGGGTATGCCATGTGAAGTTCAGTGTCAAGGATGCTTTGCGCAGTTGGGGCAATGCATCGGTTCTGAAGGGCTTCAATGCGGAGCCCGGTGGCTATTACGGACAAGGAATGCAAGGCCTGCACTGAGTATGTGTCACGTAGTGGCAGTTCCGATGGGGCAACAGGCTGTGATGCGATGCAGGTCTTTGCAGAGGTACTGATCTACGCAGCAATAGTGTTGCGTCCGTACTGCTTGGGGCTGCGCTGTGCAGGAGGGGGTGGCACCACTTGGCAGGGTAGACTCACAGATGGCAGAGTCCAGGAGCTGGAGCTAGTTGGAGCCTTCTGTCCCTGAGGATCAAGTCAGGAGGCCAGCTAAGTAGCCACTTTAGTGGTCCGGGGCTAAACCAGATGCAGGTCCAGTCCTTCTCACCTAGGCAAGGGCACAGCACAGCAGTCTCTCTTCATGCAGGGTATCCACAGGTGCAGAAGTGTACTGAAAAGTTGGTGTCTGAGGTATAGTATTTAAACCCAGTTGTGCCTTTGAAGTGGGAAGAAGCTTCTATAGGCATGCCTTTTAAGAGCACAGATGCCCTACCTTCCTTGCTTGGCTCCAGGCTAACTGCAGGGGGTATGCAGCCCTTTGTGTGGAGGCAGGGCACAGACTGCTCAAGTTTAGGTGTGGCTGTGCCCAGCTCCTCTCTCCCAACCTGCCAGTGATGGACCATTCAGGCACACCTAAGTTCCCTATTGTTTGTGGCTCAATAGAAGGAATACGCAAAGACCAACTGTTAACTACACTCAGTCATGTAACCCAGAAACAGGCTGCAGGCATCAAACGGCTAAAGCAAGAAAATGCCAATTTTCTAAAAGTGGCATTTTCAAACTTGTACTTTAGAATCTAATTTTACCTTATTCTAGGATTTTTCATTACAATTCCAAAGACACCAAACGTGAATTAATTACCTGTTCCCATTTGGAAGTTACTGATTATTAAATGTAATAAAGTAACTCCAATGTAATTCTTTTGGAAAGGTAGGCCTAGCAGTAGTGAAAAACAAATGTAAGAGTTTTTTTATTACCAAGACATGTAAAACTTAAAGTTAAATGTCCACATTTTGAATGCATTGCACTCTGCTTCTGAGCTGTCCAGGGCCTACCCTAGGGGTAACTTATATGCATTAAAAAGGAAAGTTTGGGCATAGCAAAAGGTTTATTTTGCCAGGTTTAAATGACAGTTTAAAAACTGCACACACAGGCTTCAATGGCAAACCTGAGACACTTTAGAGTGCTAATTAGGTGAGTGGCCCAAGCAGTGCTGAAGACCCACTAGTGGCATTTAATTTACATGTCCTAGGAACATATAGTGCCACTTTACTAGGGATCTATTAGTAAATTAAATATGCTACTTGGATATAAGCCAATACTATCATGTTATAAGGAGAGAGAGAGAGCACAAGTACTTTAGCACTGGTTAGCAGTCCTAAAGCCAGCAAAAATGAATTCAGCAAAACAGCATGTCTGAGGGCAAAAGGTTAGGGGAAAAACCCATCCAAGAATGCCAAGTCTGTACAGGTGTAGGCCAGATTTAGCATATTTTAGGAAAAGAGCACAAATGTTTTAGCACTAGTTAGCAGTAGTAATGTGCATAGAGCCCTATAGCAAACAAATCCGGATTCAGCAAAACAGGAGAGGTGAAGGCAAAAAGTTTGGCGGAATACCATGCCAAGGTTGTCAGGTCTACATATCCTGTGAGAATGGAGAAAGAGTTTTAGGTAATTTTTCAGACTGTAAACCCCAACAGGAAAAGAGTACTGTAGAAAAAAGAGCAAACAACAGGGACAAAAATTATTTAGGGTGGGCGAGCAATGTGACGAAAATTGGGGATTTGTGATATCTCAACACATCCTTATCAGATCTAAGCTTTCATTTATATGAGTAGAACAGGAAATTACTTCACTGGGAAACGGTTTGAAACCATGCTGGGCAGGAATGCTCTGAAATAATAAACTAGGAAGATAACCATATTTTTAGCAATGATTATAACCCTAGACAGCCATCATCAAAGGAAAATGGCATTGTCCTCACACAGCAGGTGCAAGAAAAGAGATCAATGTACACTATCTGACCCATGATATCTCAGATCCTTCAGACCACTCTACTCTTTCCTCTGAACTCTCAGCCGATCATTCTGAGCCGCACAGGAAGTTGCCCCCTTCCAGTGAGAACATGAAGGCTGGCGTGGTTGCAGGCATATGAACATCAGCCTACGGTCCTGGGTAAAGCAGGAAGGAAATCTTTCCTGCATGCCGAGTGCACTGCATCCACTGAATCAAGGTCACTCTCTGGTGAGTTCTCTGTACCTTCAGTTGTAAACTGGTCAACAGAGTAATTATCCCTCCAAGCAGGGCAACTCCAAGCAAGAATCCCATTAAGTCTGTCTCAGGAATATATGTCCAATTTTATGAGTGCATGACTTCACTCACATGGAGTGAAAGAGATTATTAACATGAGCTGATGACCCACTGTTTGATAAGGACATTTTAGTGACTTTTCTACTCATGCCAGACAAACGTTATATTATAGGCACACTTTACCCATGTAGTAAATAATTTCATACACTACAAATGTACATTTCAACCACAAAGAAAGGGAACATCCCTTCTTGATTTTCACGTAAGATTATTAAAACACCCCCAGGCATCAGCCACTCCTGCCCAGCATGCGTTGCCATCACCCATCACTCCCCAATCCACCATATCCCACACTTCTGCACCCCCCCCAGGCACCCCACACTCCTCCCCTGCATGCCACACCACCCCACCCCACCCCACTGCCACCATCCCCACACAATCACCCCCTAATGCACGGATACCAAGCACAATGCCAAGCACTACAACCCCTACAATGCAACACTCCCTGCACATCAGAGGATCACAGTCCTACTTCACAGTGGAACACCTGTATGGAAAACCAAGCCACATGTCACACCAACTGCCAGCCTCGACTGTGGTCCAACACATGGCAATGACAGCAATTTTATCCACTATCCTCAACCCTCAATGGCACATTGAAACAATGGCACAATCCGCATCCCACAAACAACATCTGCATTACTACAGTTGTCATTGCCATCACTGGGAAGCAAGTCGGGCTATACCATGCATCACACGATGTGGCCAACAAAGACATCTCCAAAAAGGAACTCACTCCCTTTCCATCCACAGGTCCCACTGCCACCCACCAGCGGATGCCAGGGTCAGACAGCCCTCCCAGGATAAAGGCCCCAGTGAATGTCTGGACAGTGATGACTTGCCTGGCCCATCAGGGACGACTGGTCAGTCCATACCCAGCAGCCCCACCCTGGACACACCGGACTCCCCCTCCCATGTGGCAACCACACCACAGCCAGCTTTTCATCTCCAAACCAGTGACCCCAGGAATGGGTGAATCAGAAGTGTGCTCCACAGTACAGGGGCCAGAGTCAAGAGCACACACTCAAGACACTGAAGGTCCTGGTGCAACTGGGAGTTGGCACACTGTGCCAGGGGCACAGGTACAGGGGACCAGAGGTAGTGGGAGGGGACCTGTGGTCCAAGGGACGGGGCTGCCACAACAGGACAGGCAGCCCTCTCCCAAGTCCTGGGTGCATACAACAAAACACAGGACACGATGGCCCAGAAACTTACAACCTTGCAGGAGAACCAGAGGCTGCAGAGGGAACCCCATCAGGAGCCCATGCAGCAGTGGCAGGCCCTCAGACCACCAGCACCCCTCCCCCTGTAGCTGAGGGACCTCCGCACAAGGGAGGATGTCCAACCAGACTTTATGCAGGAACTGATACCAACACCAACACCACTGCCAGGAAGTGACCCTCTCCTGACTCACCCTGTTGACTGTCCACTGTCATCTCTCTGTTCATCCATGGCCCCCTATACTGGACCCAGACTACACACAGCTGGCCTGACCACACTAATGAATTCACCCATCATGACCCAACTCATCACCTCTTGCACGTGTCAGTAACAAATAAAGACTATTGAGCACAGCTACTGTCTCTGTGCTTTATTGCAAGAAGTACCATTAACTGTGGCATAACATGTTTAACTGTCACCCCATTGTCCTGCCAAACTTAGTGAGAGTGACATAAGGGGGAGCAATATGGAGCTTGGATTATAGTAGAGCAGGCAGATGCTGAAGACATATGTCAAGGGAGGCAATAGGTGAATCAGGAACCAGAGTGCACCACACAAATTCCCTGCAGGTAGAACAAGACAGGGACAACTATCACTATAGGAGTCAAAAATGCAAACACACAACACACATGCACCACAGACACAAAGTCCCAAGGGTGAGTTGGCAAGTGTCAGCTCTGGCCATATGGCCATGTCAGACCCACATTCCCAAGACAACCATCCCCAATGGCCCTTTCATCACAGCAGACAAAGCTGAACTTAAGGCATGTTCCACAGTCAATGCAGTAATGTTGCACTGCTTCCCAATGTGGACTCTTAGGAGAGGTAGCAATATTGTTGACACCACAATGTACAGCAAACATATTGCAGTTGATGTGGCAGTACAAGGAACAATGGAAAAGCACAAACACACCACATGTTAAGCAACACAACAGCAGGGAGATGATTGAACATTAATGTATACAGAAACAACTTCACTGATGGGGAAATGTGACCCCCCAAACCCACCCAGAGGTAGAGTTGCACCCAGTTCCACCAGTGATAACAGACACTAGGAGGATCTATGTCCAAGGCAGCCAGGAGTACAGGTCACATAACATACATCTGACACATACCTGTAGCTCAGTGTAAGTATTGTTGTATCAACTCTGCTCTGGAGTTAGCTGCATCCTCATCATCTTCATCCTCTTCATTCCCCATGTCCCCTTCATCTGTCACTGGTCCAGCTGCTGCCTCCTCTCCATCCAGCAATGGAATGTGATGTATCAGGGCCAGATTGTGTAACATGCAGCAGGCAACCACAATCTGGAACACTTTCATTGGTTTGTAGAGTAGATGTATAGACACCGGAATCTGGTCTTCAGTAGCCCTAAGGTTGTTTCGATCACACACCTTGTACTACGGTGGGCCTCAGTGAAATGGTTTACAGCATCTGTAGTTGGATGTCTCACAGGTGTCAGTAGCCAGGGAAGGTTGGGGTAACCACAGTCACCTGTGTACACAGAGGTAGTTCCCATGTCAAGACCAGGAGGGAAATAGGGCAGGGTGTGAAGAAAGTTGAGTGTACAGGGGCACAGAGATGAATGGATACATACCTACGAGCCAGGCCCAGTCCTTCTATAGTGGTGACATCATGTGTGGACGTTGCTGTTCCACAGAATGTAGGAATCATGCACATAACCAGGGAACTTGGCTGTCACTTGTGAGATCATTTGGTCAGCGAGCCACACCACCTTCATATTGATAGAATAAAAGTTTTTTCAGTTCCTGAACACTTGTTAATTTCTCCGTGGTAGCACCAAGGCAATGTGTGTGTGTGCCATCTATGGCCCCTATCACATGAGGTACATGTTCCAAATCGTAAAAGGCACCTTTGACAGTGGTTAAATCAGCACATTGGGGGAACCTGATGTAGCAGGGCAGATGTCTTAGCAGGGCACACAGTACATTTCTCAAAACATTACTGAACATCGGCTGTGTCATCCCTCCTGCCAAGCCCACTGTCATCTGGAATGACCCTGTGGCAAGAAAGTGGAGGACTGACAACACCTGTACTGTGGGAGGGATGGCATTGAGATGACGGATGGCAGGCAACAGATCAGGCTCCAACTGGGTCACCAGCTCCATGATGGTCTGAATGACGTGTCGCTCTTCCAGGGTGGCAAGGTCATCTAGGGGTCGGAGCATGTCTCATCCTCAACATTGCTCCATATTTGGGAATAGGTGAGGGAGAAGTCAGAATAAGCTTCATTGACTGTGCGGACTCAGTAAACCTGTGCAATAGCTACATAATTTCACCCATGACGCAGCTAACGTTCAGCCACTATTCACTACATACAAGTAAAATGACAGCCGCCTGTCCTGCATGCACAGGACAGATGGAAGTGACTTCATTCTGCTGGCATTAGACGTCATTGTGGTAGGCGGTAGCAACTGCCATGCAGTTTCTCATTCAATAACTTTGTTGTATATGGCAGACTGCAGCTAATTGTGATCGCTGCTGGTGGTGATGTCTGCGGCCGACGTGACCGCCATTTCATGTGGCAATGCTCACTTGACTCCTGACACTCCTGCACACAAGACCTCCACAGCATGTGCTGCTGTTTTATGACTCTGGTAGCCAAGATGCCACATCCTGCAGCTGATAGGGCCCCAGCCTTCTCCCAGGAGGAACTTGTGAAGCTTGTGGATGCGGTTCTACCCCTGTATCGACAGTGATATGGGGCACCAGAGCAGCAGGTGAGTCTAATGTCACCGTCATGTCTGATAGGTATGTGTATGTGTATTTAAGGCATTGGGACGTGGCAGATCGAGTGGATGCATGGAGATGGGTGAGGAGTGTGAGCGTAAGTGGGGTGTTGACATGAGAGTGTGGGCATGAGATGTGTGCTGTCCACTGCTGTCCCTGTGATGCCAATCTACATGACTTTGTCCTTCTGTCTGTGTCACTTATGCAGGTCATCGCCCATCCGAAGAAGGGGATTTGGCGGACCACTGCCAAGCAAGTGCGGACCCTGGGGTTCCATGCCCGGCAGAGCACCCACTGCAGAAGGAGGTGGGAGGACCTGAGATGCTGGGCCCGGAAGACCGCAGAAGACCAGCTGGGGCCATCCTTCCAACAAGGAAGGGGTGCCTATCAGACCCTTACCCCCTAATGGCCCACATTTTGGCGGTGGCCTACCTTGAGGTGGATAGGCGCTTGAGGGCAGCACAGCAGCCACAAGTGGGTAAATACACACACTCACGTCGTTAATGTGTTGTTTTGGGTTGAGATCTAGTGGAAAGCTGTAGCTTAGGTACTAGTTGGATACCTGTCCACTATGGTTATCAGTCACCCTGCCAGGAATGGTATCACAGATGTGTGCCCATATCATGGAGTCAGTGACTTATGAGGGAAAGTATTTCCAATGTGTAACATGTGTGGTCACCCTCCACCAAATTTTGGAACCCAGCTCCTGCCAACGTCATCAGTACACCTGAGGTGTCAGGGCATTGTCATATTTGTTTTCCAACCACTGTGCAGGGGAAATAAGTGGGCCCTCATTCTCCTGCCATGTACTGTATGTTAGTGAGGCAGAGTGGGGCAAGATGTCAGTGTTCTGAATGTCAATAGCTTAGTAGGTATGCTACCTACCCATGCAGGATTCCGTTGATACAGGAGTACAGGGATTGCTTCCCTAAACGTTCATGTGGAGTTGCAAAGTACTGGGCATGTGTGACTAGTGTGACTCATATCAAGGACATGGGTACAGTTGTACCACCATCAGCAGTACACATCAGCATAGCTGTAGTTTACCCCATGGTGTCCCATTGTTGTAGCATGTATAGTTGAGGGCATTGAATGGCATGGCATGACAGCAGATGATGATGTTGTTAAACACTGTCTCTCTCTCCCTCCCTCTCTCTCCTTCTCTGTCTTTGTGTGCATCAGCATCATCAGGCGAAGGAGAAGGGGCAATGGCGAGTGGGGTATCTGCAGCCAACGGGACCCAGAAGGCTGAATCCAGCAGAGCCAAGGGGACCAGTGGGACGGAAGGTAGGGGGAGTGCCACAGGGAAGGCAGGATCGACCACACCATCTTCAGATTCCTCCTCCGATGGCGGCTCCCTGGTAGTGACGGACCCTTCTGGGACTACTCCAGTTACATCCTTGTCTGTCACCCCCCTTTCCAGCACCGCCCTCCCTGTAGCTCCCCACCCAATTGCCTGTGCCCGCTTACCCAGGAGGGTGGGCATCTCCTTTGCCACAGGCACCTTTGCCCCTGCCCCAGCCAGCCCTGCTACCATCAATAAGGAGGCTATTGAACTCCTGAGGTCCATCTCTGTGGGACAGTCAACCATCGTGAATGCCATCCAGGGACTGGCATTGCAGATGCAGCAGACCAATGCATTCCTGGAAGGCATTCACAGTGCCCTGGTTGGCCTGCAGAGATCGTTTCAGGCTCTGGCCTCCTCATTGACGGCAGCAAGTGTCACTTCTTCTGCCCCCCCTCCAGTTACCTGTTCTCATTCCACAAATCCCTCACCCCTACTGATCCAAGGCACATTTTGTGATCCACATGCATCCAAATCAACAGTAATGGTTTGTAAGGAAAAACAAAAGCACCACAAACGCCACCACTGCCGTACACACACGCAACATTCAGATGCAGACATGACAACATCCACTCCCTACACCGACTCCCCCACCGCCCCCTCACAGCCACTACACCACTCACACCAGCAGTCACCACCTCATCAGTCCCAGATCTTGCCACAAGTGCACTCACTGCCACTGTCACCACAACATCTGTCCCGCATACATGCACCCCATACACCAGTGAGCACGACTGTGAACACCCCCCACATGCTGCACACCCACCCTACCTGCAGACACCACCACAACATTCACTCACTCATCCGCCAGCCATCTCCCTGCATCTCCTCCCCCTCCTCCCACTACATCTAAACACCCACAGTCACCCACACAACAGTCATGCAGAACACACATGGCATCCAAGCATGCACCTGCACCTAAATCACCTGCACATACACATCTCTCAACCACTGCCTCTACTTCCACTCCCATACCTTTCTGCCATGACTGTCCGGTGTCCCCAAGAAACGTTTCCTTCGTGAATTTTCCGTGTTCCCCACCAGTGAACTTGTCCCTGCCCCCCCCCAAGCTCCCTGTTGCCCTCCCCAGTCACCTGTCTTCCACCTCCCAGGACTTCCCTGGTCGTCGCCATGCCCCTCCCCCACCTAAGACTTCCACCCCCAGCAAGTCCACAGTCACCCCTTCCAAGCCCAAACCCACTCCCCAAAAATCTAAGTCTAAGCCCAAACCTCCCCCCCATCCAAGCCTAAGGGACCCTCCCTCCAAACCCAAACCTAAGGACCCCTCCCCCAAATCCAAACCTCCACCGCCACCCCCCCACCCCTGAGGTGCCTGCATGCCCCATTGATGCCCCTGCCCAGTGGAGGCCAACAGTTTGCAGTTAGGAGTCAAGTTGGGACCTCATTCTGTGTCTGGTTTGCAAAGGGCTCTATGGACACTAAGGACTGGGCAATGGGCCACTTTTTACATTGTTTTTATATTGATATTATATTTCACATATATGTATGCAGCACTGCACCGTTCGTGTAGATGGTAACAACCTTGTCCTGGCTTTCCTTCCACATATGTGTGTGGTAAATATGCAATTTGTCTGTGTGAGTGTGTATATTTGTGTGTTGGTACGGTTGTTTGTTTGAGTGTGTGTGGGCGTGGCTTGTCATGCCATGTGTATGCTGTGTGTGTATATTAAAGTCCTTCCCTCCAGTGTGTGCTAGGTGGGCGTACTTGCAGTTTGTGTCTTTGTTGCCATCACTTGCCCTGGAGTTCAATAGCCAGCAGGAGCATTGGGAATACTTGCAATTTGTGTGCCATGGAGCCTGCGGATGTGCCTGTGTTCCTGAAGGTGAGTGTTCCCTTTTGAGTGATTTGTTCTGCCAGGCTTTTTCAGGCGGTGCAACCGCCCCGGAAATCCCGGCGGTGTGCAGCCTCGTAATAGGGTGGTCGGAACTGCCTCACCACCTGCCTGGATATGCCTGCCACTGGCCGTGGCGGTCCCTCGCATTGGCAATTCGGGGCGGCAACTTGGCTGTGTCCTGCTGGTTGTATCCCTGTGCTCATAATATGCTGGTTCGTTCTGCCGGAACAGCAGCGGTGCGACCACCACCTCCGCTATTGGGGTCCACGGACCGCCAGACCAGTAATTACCACCTGAGCTTTCAGAGCGCTTGCAGGCACCTGCAGAGAAAAACGTTTGCACTGTCGTTTTTAAAATATTTTTCTTCACCTGCCAATATGTAAACATAGGTCATGTAGCTCGGTAGTACGAAGCCGTTCTTTTATTTCTTTAACTGAAAAAGCAGATTCAGCCAGGTCATTCTGAAGATGAGAAACTCTATGTCTAAAATGTTCAGTTTCTTTATCTTACCCTCACTGTGTGCTCGATTCAGTGTCTAAAATGTTCACTTTATTTATCTTCCCCTCCCCAGTGCTTGTGCCTCCATGGAGTAAAGCACAACCCTGCAGTTATTTTTCTTGCTCACTTCAACTTTTCATATTTTACACATCTTGAAACTATGAAGTTTTAATTTCAACTTAACTTCAAACTACTTAAACTTCAAAACAGAACCTTTAATGTAAACGTTGTTGTTTGTTTAACATTAAAACTGTATACATTTATTTAACCTTTTAAACACAACGTCTAACTTCTCAATTATTTTGCTCGTATAACAGAAATTTGCATAATTTTAGCTTTTATAGTTGTTTTTAACCTGGAACTTTTAACATTCTGTAGGTTGCTGTGTTTAACATTTTCATCATTAATACAGAACTTTCCCCGTCATAACTTATCTGTTTTTACAGTAAATGGGTGCCATGAGAAATACGTGAATATGAATTAACTGTATTGTGTTTAGTGGACGCCAAGGGCGGACCATGAGCAAATATGCCCTGCTTAAAAGGGTGGATACTGAAGTAGCACGAGGAACGAACTTCCACTTTTCATTATTACTCTTTTCGTTTGCTTCTTACTAACATGGATGCCGCAAGTTCAGTTTTGATTTCCTCAGAGGGAAGCCAGCAGGACAGGTGTCACTCGTGTTCTTCAGCCAATACTACTACTTCCGCTAGCCAGTAAGACTGGTCACATCTCAATATCGCACATATAGAAATATAAAAGTGTCCCAAAGCGTTTACTCAGAAACCAGTGATGTTGTCATGGAGAACAGTGGAAGACGGAACTAAACCAGGCCATATCCCACTAAATTGTTTTCACTACCACAATGAGAAACACACATTGTCTTGATAGTGGTCCCAACAGCAAGACGAAAACGGAACCCTAGCCTTAGAGTTATTCGAAACCGGATAACAGCTTGTCAATAAAGTGGCAATTCGACAATATAATGTTTTCCATTTCTCTTATGGATTAAATAAAAATGTCTACCTGTTATAGTCCTTATTTTTGATTAAACTGTCTCAGTGTCTGTGCTCCTGTGTCTTCACGTGCCCTTGTCTCCCAGCAATAACGTTTCCTTCGTGTCTTTGTGTATCTCCCATGTTTCACACTGTCTACCTGTTTCCTCATGTCTTTGTTTATCTCCTGCCTTCGTTGAATGTGCTTCTTTTTGTCAGTCAGTCTACCCTTGTCCGGTGTCAGTACATATTTTGCGATTAGGACCAATGGTGTCCTGGGGGAGGAGGGATCCAACCAAAGGAGGTCTCCACCCCAGGGAGATTGGGGAATGGTGAGTCCGTGAACTGCATGGGCTAGGTTTGTGCTATTTTGGGCTACATAGATGGGGTAGTGTATATAGCTGAACATTTTGTGAGACTAACACCATATTGCTAATAGTGACACAGTGGTTGGTCAATAGGCAACAAGGTATTATTTTTTGTAAGTGATCAAAAGCATTTCGTTAGTGCTTAGCGTTTAGTAAGAGTGTAGGCTTAGTGAGCTGCAGGCTTATAAATAACTTACTTTGTGCGCACTGAAAGGGTTAATGTCTTACTGTTATGTCAGCAGACAACGAAATTGCCCAGGCGATGCAGCCCTTGGAAGAAGCAGGCCACCTTGATTTGGTGAAGGGCAGCCAGGGGCAAGGCTGCCTGGTGCAGAGGGCCTCTGATGGGATTGCCTCTTTGGGCATGTTCACTGCCACAAACAACCCCCTTGTCAGTTATGGTGGTAAGTGGGCAGAGGTGCTCTCATGTCTGGAGAGCAGCCACCAGGGTAGCGGCAAAAGGCCTATGTGCAGCTGGGGTGCTGCATCAGGCTCCGACTGAGGTGGAGGAGGCGCCAATACCAGAAGTGGAGCACAGATCTTCTCCAGCTGCAGGAGAGGCTGTGCTCACTGCAATGAGAGGCAACACGTCTTTGAATGCACGTGCCTCAGTGAGTAAGGGGAGAGGGAAGGGTGGGGCTCCCTGTCAGCTCTGCATGAGCTGCAATAATACGAAAACAAAAATAGAGTCACAGGGTGTGGGAGGGAGGGACATTATGAGGCATCACCTGGTGGGGGATGAATTCAATGAAGAAATGGAAACAGGGCTATTAAGCCAACAGAAATTGGGTTTTGTATGCCAGCGCCAACAATATTAAGTTTGTGCACTAATTGCTAGCAGCCAGGAATCAATGGGACAGACCATCATATTTTACGAGGCAGGATGGTTGGAAAGGGTGCCAGTGCAGGCCTGGGGGCACCTGGAGACAGTTTTGGACAGTGAAAAATTAGCATGGCAGTGGCAGCTGGGAGAGGGGCATGGAGCAGATTGGCAAGAACCATATACAGGTGTACAGGAGCTACAGGGCAGTGGGTGGTCAGCCACTGTGGAAGTGGTGCAGCTGGAGTGGGGTGAAGTGGCGAAGGAGGTAGAAGGACACAGGGAGGACATTATGGCCCTCATTATGACCCTGGCGGACAGCGGTATTATGGAGAAAAGTACTGCCATCAGGCTGGCGGTACTTCTCGCCATAATATGACATTGGCGGTTTGGCTTAAGCCAAACTGCCAATATACCACTCCGTCTGCCACAGCAGTAACATCCGTCCTCCAGCCCGGCGGCTGTCACTAGCCCTCCCACAGGATTATGACCCCGGCTTCCGCCATGGTTTTCGTGGCCTCCTTACTGCCACGAAAACCATGGCAGTAGGCACTAACAGTGACAGGGAATTCCTTCCCTTTCACTGATAGAGGTCTTCCACGGCCCCCTCCCCAGTTTTTCCCCCTCCCTCTTTAGACCCACCCCCAACATACACGCACCTTTACGTACTATCACACACACTCATATACACATGCACCCACGCATGCATACATCCATTCACACATACATCCAAACATATTGACATACAAACAACCGCATACGCATTCACACAACACAACATACACGCACTCATACATTCATACATGCACACACAGACAGCACGCATCACACACCCGCATTCACGAACACACAAACATTCACACACACACACCCCCACACGCACAACACCCCCCACCTCCCTCCCCTGTCGGAGCACACAACTTACCTGATTGCAGGGGGTCCTCCGGCAGGAGAAGGGACAGGCGCTGCTGCCAGCAGCAGCGTCCACCAGCAGAACACCACCAGGCCGTATCATCGGTCATGATATGGTCTGCGGAGGTCTAATGGCGTAGCGCTGCTGCTAGCACTAGCGCCACCTTACCGCCATCCGCCACCTTGACCGTAGCCGGAATTCCGCCATCCTTCTGGTAGAATTCCGGTTACGATCATAATATGGTGGTCGGTTGGTAGCGGCGGCGAGGATCTTTTGGCGGTCAGCACCGCGGCAGTAGGTGGTTTTTACTGCCACTGTCATAACGAGGGCCTATGTATTTTAAACTAAAACCCACAAAGAAAGTCTATGGCAAGTGGGGGAGTGGGCAAAAGGCATTGTGGTCCAGTGTAGGGGTGAAAGGAGGGATGTACAAGGAGAGGGGGGCCCAACTTGCCAGGAACAGCAGCCTTTTAGCTGGTGATGATTAAGAAGGCCAGGGGCAGGTGGTAGATTTGACCAGCACACCGGAATTTTTTTCTTCCAGGCAGGTTGGTACATTGCCGGATGTTGCCAACTCGGGGAGCTTGGTGCAACTCCATGGCCCCAAGATGAAGCGAAGGCGAGGCCCCGTGCAGCCAGCTGGAGTGCGGCGTGGGACCTTACAAGAAAGTTGCCATAAGGATGGTGGGGTTTGCCTTCTGGCATCACGGCACACAGAGCAAGGCACCCTGCACCGTGGGTGCGCCATGTGTGGCTTTGTGTGGCCTCTCAGCACACCAGCAGCAGCAGCAACCTGCTGCATCCAGAGGTACTTGCACAGAGTGAGGTGCACAGGCAGGGGAGTTTGGTGATATGGAAGCTACTATGTTAGATTATGATGAGAATAGTCTAGAGAATAGCCTAGAAGAAGGGAGAGTGAGGGATGAAGGTGAAGAGCAACAGGAAGGTCAATGGTGGGCCACAGGGGCAGAGGCGGGTGGGGGGGGGAGCACTCACCATCATGTGCCTTTTGTGTTGCAGGCAAAATATCCAGCTCAGGAAAGTAACCAAAAAGTGAAAGCCACACGGCAGAGGCAGCTGGCGAGGCGGTGGGGTCAAGAGCAGGCACCGACCTAGGTGCTAATTAAGCTTATATGCTGGATCGGGCAGCGTTCCCAGATGCTGTCGGTTGGCGTGGAGGTGAAAGAGTCTCCGGATTGGGGGGAGGCCTGCCTTCGCAGAAGTATTTATGTGCAGGACATGGGAGTAGGGATTAATGACAAGGGTGGAGTGCTGAAGACTTCCAAAGATGAGTCGGGCACGATGAAAGGACATGGGAAGGAGAGTGACGCTGACAAACAGGATGAACAGTCTCTTTGACATCTACCATAGGTGGGGAGAAAGCACAGAGAGCGCAGATAGAACCTTTGGAGAGTAAGGAACTGAAGGTGAAGAATTTATTCCACCTGGGGACATCTAAACCTTCAGGGGCTCATTTAATGTTAACAACAAAATAAAAAATTTGGAAAGGTGAGCACCGGGAAATGTTAACGTTACTGAGAAAGAGAAAGAGGAATACAAACTGACAAAGTGGCCTAAAGTGCCAGACACAATAGAAAATTGGACAGTGGCCTTCCTGATCTATGCGAGCGTGTACTGCGAAAAGTACCCGGAAAGGTCAATCACTTTATTTAAATACATGGACAACATACGAAAAGCATACGTTAATTACAACAGGTATGCCTGGGCCCTGTATTACGAAGAATTCAGGGCACACATAGCGGTCGACCTGGGTGTTCAGTGGGGCAAAATTACTTCTGATCTATCTGGTAACACATCATGGTCCTGGCACTATTCAGCAAGATGATATTTACAGCCAGAGGTTTGCCTATAGTTTATCGCCCCTTTCAGGGGTGTCCCGCCCAAGGAGGGGTGGGAGCGTTAGGGAAAAGTCCGGGCAGTGCATCCGTGAATGCAAACATGCCAGCAGGAATGTACTGATACTTTAACAAAGGCCCTTGCATCAGGGAATATTGTAAATTCAGTCATGAATGCTCCAAAGGCACGGGTCGGTATGCCTGGGTCCAATGCTATGGAGCAGATGGTTCAGCAGGAGGAACGACAGGACAATGATCAGAGACGCAAAGCAGTGTCAGAGTGCAGCGGGATGCTCAGTCAGGAGGTTTCAGGGGGGAGGAGGTGTGCACAATATTTGGGGGAAGGGCGCCTACTCCAATTTACATTGACAAGCTGCGGTTCTGGTTGGGAATTTATGAGAGATGGGGGATACCAGACTGTTTTTGGATGGTTTTACTTGGGGTTTTAAATTGGGTTACCAAGTTCCTAGGAAGCATTGGTGGGCTGACAATCTTAAGTCCGTGTATGAGCCCAAAGAGATACTGCTCATAACTTCTTAAGGATAGGGGGCCCATTTGATGACTGGCCTTTGCAGAATTTGATTGTGTCCCCCATCAAAGTGGTTCCCAAGAAGGAGAAGGGCCGCTTTTGATTAAAACTGCATCTGTGCTGGCCAGAAGGGGGCTCACTCATGGATTACATTCCATCAGACCAGTAATCAGTGTCCTATTTGTCAGTGAACGTTGCGCTTGCAATGGTTGAGCAGGTCGAACAGGGAGCGCTTATTTCCAAGAGCGACTTTAAGTCAGTTTTTCGTTTGCTGCCAGTACACCCTGCCAATTTTAAGCTACTGCGCATACAATTTGAAACAGTGTGTGGCGAAAGCCCTTCTTATGGGCTGCTCCACATATTGTGCATTATTTGAGTGCTTCAGAACCGTTCTGGAGTGGGTATTCACCCACATTACAGAGCACAAGCAGAATACACCTTACCTGGCTGATTTTTCCATTGTCGGAGCACCAGGGTCCCCATAATGCCAGGGGTCGCTGCCCAGATTCCAGGAGATCATGGCAGATCTTGGAGTGCCATTAGCATACAAAAAAAAGTAGGGCTAGCATCAGAGTTAGCATTCTTAGGTATTGAGATAGACTCAGAGTCTATGACGGCTCATCTGCCACAGAACAAGAAGATTGCAATGTTATTGCAAATTGAAAACATGCTACTCAAGCATAAAGTTACAGTCAAAGAAATTCAAGTGCTTCGTGGTCAATTGAACTTTGCATGCCGAGTGGTTCTGGCGGGGTGGACGTTTTGCAGACATCTTGGCTTGGCACTATCGGGTCAACATTTGCTGCATCACCATGTGAGGCTAGCAGCAGGTGTGAAGGAGAACTTACGAATGTGGCATTTCTTTTTGAAATCCTTTAATGGGATACCACTTTCCATGTGGCAGGGTTTAAACTGGGATGCACAAGTTTTCACAGATGGGGGCGGGTGATCAGGGCTTCAGGAAAATGGTCTGCGAGGAGTGGCCAGTAATGAAAACTTGGGGGCCATAGTATTGCCTTCCTAGAACTGTTTCCCTTAGTAATAGCATTGACATTGTCGGGAAACCAGTTGGCAAAAAAAAATGTCCTGTTTCACGTGGACTACATGTCTGTGGTCCACATTGTAAATTGCCAACCAGCCAAGGACCTTCAAGTGCTAAAATTGCTCCGGGTATTTGTACTGGGTTGTCTAAAGTATGATATTGCATTTAGAGCTCGAAATGTGTCCGGTGTGGACAATCACAGTGCAGATCATTTGTCTAGTTCACAGTGGAAGAGATTCCATGGGCTGGCCACAGATGCAGATCCTGTCATTCACAGCTGCCACAAGATTTGTAGAGAAAAGGATACAGCAGATGGTACAGCTGGTTTTGAACTCTTCAGCAGTCTTCACATGAATAGCGCACACAGGTGAGGTCAGAATTTTTCAATATGCGCACATAGCACTGACAGGTGTGGGTGAGGAATGAGGATGTACTGCAATACCTGATGATGTTCATCAAATGAGGACAGTCGAGAGTCACTATAGCAGGGAAATTGGATGGTATAGCTTTTTATGGGTTAACTTTTCTGGGGATATTCTCTGTCAGTGTGTCAGTGGGTGAACTGGGCAGGAGGATTTTAGAAGGATGGGTCGGGGGTCCAGAAGAGGGAACCTATTTCTGTGGCACTGTTGGGAAGACTTATTGGCGTGTTATCCAACATGTGTAGCAGCCCTGGGGAGACTCTTTTTTGCACACTCATGTCTTGAAATTTTTTGGGGGTGTTCAGAGTCTCTAAGCTTTCAGGCCTGAAAGATGGATAGGGTATTGCATGGGGGAGGGACAGGCTAGCCAGCACAGGATTCAATTGTGCCTGTGTAAGTCTAAAACTGACCAAAGGGGGAAAAGAGCAGTGGTATGGCTCCAAGTGTACCCTAAAGGGGGCATTTGTCCTGTGAGGTTAGGGCAGCAGCTTCAGGCTGTGGGGTCCTGGGGTCGCCTAGAAGTTTTTTCACATGGGGATGGGAAGGCAGTGTCCACATTCCAACTCTTGTTGGTGTTAAGGAAGGCACTGCGTCTCATGGGCTTGAATGCTTCCAAATTTGGCACACATTCATTCCGCATAGGAATGGCTTCTGAGGGTGGAAAGTACGATTGGACCAGGGAGAGGATAATGCAATTAGGCCGATGGGCTTCTGACTGTTTTCAGAGATATGTTAGGCAGGACGGGGATGACTGTTGAGGAGAACGTGCCACCAATTTAGTTTTTTCTGTTTTACAGGATAGGTGCCTGGCTCGGAGTCTGTGGGCTTAAGTATATGGATCGTTGAACATTCATTTGATAAGAAGGCAGAGAGACAGTCGCGGCAAACCAGTTTTGGGACACACTTGGGCTTTGACCAAGTGTTATATCATGCACTGTGGCACAGCACGGGGGATGAGGTGGCATGAACCTTTGCCATGTTTGAATACATTGCTAAGACAGGGCACATGCCCAGATTTTTTATTGTTGCATTTGGGGGAAAATGACATGGTAGGTATGAAAAGGTTGGCATTTATTAAACAGATGATGAACACGAATCCAAAGAAGTTCAATCACAGTGGTGTGGCTGTCACATAGCTTGGATGGCATTCATGTCGAGGAGAAGGTGGCGTGGGGTGATTAACCCAGCAGCTATACCGAGGGCTTGGCGTAAGTTAAATAAAGAAATTAGGACCTTTTGTAGGGAGAGAGGGATCAGTTGAGTGGAACGTTCAGACATGAGAGTGGAACTTTAAAGATTGGTTTCCAAGTTATGTCAATTAGAGGTTAAAAATTTTGCAAAACTGAAAGAGAGTTTTAAAGATAGAGTACAGAGCAACAGGAAGGAAGACAGTATCACAAGATTGCTGGAAAAAGGAGGGTAGTTTAGGGGAGGAGGTAGGGGAGATAGGTTTAACTCCATGTTTAGTGAGGTGGTAGTTCTGTAAGGCAAGGGCCTAGGTTATGTTATTGTTATATGCACCTGTGTCAATAAAGTGGCCTTTCACACACAACTAATTGAAGTGGCCCTTGATGCACCCATCTTCTCCAATAATCTATGCAGGAGAGAGGCTACAGTCTGGATGTGGCATTTAACTAACCTCCCATACCGCTTAAACAGACTCACAAAGGCAGCTGGTTTCATAGGGTGTTTTATTGGCGCACAGTTCCTAGCTTGGCCCAGTCAGCAAATTGGTGAGCAGGGTCAGACTGGACTATGCGGCAATGAGGCAGTGCCTGGTGGGCTGATCTGAGAGGTCAGTGTGCACGCCATTTTTCGGGCTGTTTGAGGGCCAATTTTATGGTCTGCTGGGCTGGTTTTTACTGTTGATTTCCCTGATATTAAAACAAACATTGCCTGCAGCAAGCTCAAATCCATGCAGTCCTCCAAACCTTCCGAAACACTTAAACAGTATGTCTTTACAAGTTCAAAAGTGCCCAAATTTGCAAACATGGGACACTTTTTTTAAAATAGCAAAGTCACCACTGCTGCCCATTTTTATTTTAGTGCCCAGGCTTATTTTACGTCCCATTCTGACTCTGTTGGTGAAGTGCTGTGTAATAATCTAATCAAACAAACACACAGGTAAATAAAAGAATACCCTGGCTCAGAAAGGTGAACGAAAACAAAGAACCCGTACCATGCAAAAATAACCCCACTGAGACCATTGAGAAAACAATGTTCAGTCATCATCTAGGTGCAATCAGAAAAAAATTTGACTAGTCCATGGGTGCACTTTACACATATGAAGAGTTTACATTTACGCTTAGACACTTTTTCAGGACAAAAATGTTTTCAGTAGGAGAAAGCTAAAGGCCATGCACGAGCTCCTGCGCCCTGGATTTGCTATGTGAACTCCCTCAGTGATCTTCACACATCTATAAAGTCAAAGGGGTATTTGATGGCTGACAAATATTAGAGGGAACTAAGATGTGAAATGGACCCTTCTCTTGGTCAGGTCTTTTCTGGTGAAGACTCCAGAAAGCCTGTCTATTCAAATGGCGCTCTAATAGACCGCAATATGATTGGAAATCTACAGTTTTGCAGTTTTCAGAGCTCTGAATGGACAGCTTTGTGATGTTCAAAAACCTCTAAGTTTACGTCATTGTTTCACCCTGACTAAACAAATCTACACAATATTCCATCTCTGATAGATCGAAAACTAAAAGAGATAACTTAATTCATTTTAAGAGTTAGTCTATTCAGGTCAAATTACACAAAAGCTGAATATTAAGCCACGAACTACCTCGGACCCGAGATAATAAAGTAGGGTCACACTGCATAGTTCTATTTAGGAAATAATGACACAATGAAGCTATCATCTTTTAGCATGCCCTAAAAGTCACGGGAGACATGTTCTGGACTGTGGGAAAAATATCCTCCTTCACTGTTGTATGCCTCACTGATAGAAACAAGGACAATTTAATCTTTAATATTGTGAGTGCCTTATAATTAGGGTTTTATGGTATTCATATTTTTGACATTCCCATCTGTATTTACCCATGTGTATGTTTTGCTCATGTTATCTATATTTATCCATATTTATTCAGTGCCTTGTGTAAAAAATGAAATTGCAATGGCTTTGTTTCCAAAAGTATTTAAATGACAAATGTTGAATGTTTGAATTTCCAACAGATTAGATAGACTTACAGTACAATATTCATTTGAAACATTTGAATGGTAGAACAGCTGAAGCAGCTGGAGTGTCACCATTATTTAAGCTTAATTGGCACAGCTATTGGCCCTGCACTCATGATTGACAGTAGTGAGTATTGCCCACAAAAAAAATACTATTTGACAAATTTATCCATATTTAAAAAGTAAATGCAGACAGGGAAATAAATTGCTTTCTGTCTGTATTTATCTATAAAAATCACTAAATTGAAAAACTCTGAGCCTCACTTAAAATGTGCTATTTTTTTATATTTGACCCTTGCTAGAGCAACCATGGCAATCTCAAAAGACGCTGGTATAGCCCCACAGTAGCCAGCAACAAACAAAGTAAGGGCCTAACATTTTAACTGGACACATATGGCTGAGGCCTACACAACAGGACTCAATCCACATTCGTGGTAAATAAATCCAAATGTCCCAAATAAAAAAGTGTTACCAACAACCTAGGCAGGTGAAAATCCACTCAATACCCCTACTTCTGTGTCAATGTCAGTACCTTCCTGGTCTTATGTAAGCATTTTGCTGCCCAATATCAGTGATAGGGTCTCCCTTTTGCAGGATTATGACATTTACTAGCAGGAACATGCAAGACATATTATTGAGAGAGATTTGGCAACATTCATAGATATTGCATTGCACAAATTAAAGTAAATACCCCAAACCAAACGTGGGATCTGTTGGCACTGGAACAGGAACAGCATAATAAACATTAGATTTGGAAAGGTAGTTAGAAAAAAGAATATTGGATGAAAACAGGATTTCGGAGAAGTGGGCATGTATTTCTGATTTTTGGATCTTTGCTAGCTATTCAACATCATGAAACCTCATACGTCCCTAAAATAGAATATCACCTATGAAAATCAGCCACATGTGCTTTTTGGAGGACTTAGCTGCTTCATACTCTTTGTGTAATGCTATTCAGATCTCACATGTCACCTTTCACAGGTACTGAATTGGGGAGAAGTGGTGAGAACGGTAAGAGTGTGCCCCCGAAAAAAACAGAATCGATGACCTTTAGCTAGAAGATGATAGGATAAAACTGGTGTGTGGTGCACCAGAAAACAGCAAGTCACTGGTGGGAGGACATTATGCCTTACCTGCTAGAAGGTATTTGGAGTTTGAGGCTAAATACTTTCTCCATAGAAAGAACTCCACAGAATTAAGCAATAACTAGTTATATCTAAAGAGAGTGAGTGGCAACACTCCGCTAGGCAGCTTCAGTATTTATAGAATATACATGTTGGTCTACAGTGAGATCATAATGAATTCTGGTACTTGAAGCGATTCACTTGTATTTTATTTTATCCTATGCCGTTACACAGGAGCACCTCGATTACTATACTTTAAATTGTTGAATTTAAGTTTCCAATAAATGTGATCTATTACTCACAAACCTCATTGGTACAGAAAGTTCTTTATGGTACAACCACTGTCGTGGAGGTTAATTTATGTCCTTCCCCCAGAGGAACCAAACCATTTTTTGATATATTGAACACAGACTTAGGCCATGACAAGGGGTATCTGTGGGCATGGCATTGTAAGGTAAAGAAAGGCGGAGAAGGGGGACAAAAGATGGAAGAAATAGGTAAGAAAACAGAGACAAAGGGAGAACGGAGGGATGAAAAAGAACCATTTGAAGTTGGGGCTTTACTGATAATATATTAGAGATGCCCTAGGGGCAGGGCACAGTAGCCTGGTCACTCGGGTTGGCAATTGGTTGTGTTTTCTGGCCTGGCTGGTATTTTAATGTCTTAGCTGGTATAAAACTTTGGGAAAATCAGCTAATGCCAGTGTGTTTCCCTTTATAGTACATACTTAAACAGTATTATGAGACTAAAACACTTTAAAATATCTTCTAGAGCTGACATAATGATCCCTGACTAATAAATGAAGCAAATAAAGACTGAAAGGCCATGTTAAAATGACAAGAGGCGATTTTATTGAAAGCTCTATTTGATAATCATGTCTGGACCCTTTGCAGAACTTTCTGAGACATGAGCAAATTACAGTTTTTAGTTCGAGCGCATAAGCGCTTTGACCTGTTGTAAGTATTGTGGGCTTTAACCACGCCCCCACTTTCACTTGTTCGTGGGCTTTCCATTCAAAAATCCCTTGATGTAATTGGTAATTGCTTTACGTTTGTCCCGCCTTGGGGCAGTTTTGTTACCGCCTTTCAGACTGACCTTGTTACTTGCATAATTGCACGATTGCCAGTATACTTCAGCGTGGGTGAACTATTTTTTTCTTTTGTCTCTCCCCTTCGTGCTTAATGACAGCCAAGGCCCTCACAGCTCCCACAGTGCTCACAGCACCAACAGCGCAAACTCCATCTGCAGTATTGGAGCACTGGTCACATTGTTCCCACTGTTACCTAATCAATTATTTATTTTGGCTCTCCCCTTCACGCTCCATAGCTTTCCCAAAAACACTTATGATTGGTAAGAGCTTTACTAAAAAACACAGAAATCTGCAAAGCGGCTCTCCCAACACAGCAGGAGAGACGATACTACAATATTCACTGCACTCAGGAAAAGTCACCCCATAATGCTTTACAAGCATTCTTTTTTCAAAACATGTTTGACCAAAACTGAGCCTGTGGTGGTCCTAGTACAATTGGACCACCACCAAAACGTTCAGCATGACACACTCTTTCTGTTTAGCTCATCTCTGGGTTCCCACACTAGGTAAGTAGGGACCCCAAAATAATAACCCCTCCCACCATTCAGTCCCTTTGTATGCTCTCTTATGGCTAGAACTTTAGATTTTGCAGTAGGTTGTGTTCTAAGGGCCTTAATATTGTAGTATGACTGCTAGGCCTGAAAATGTGTAAGGCACTATGGGACTCATGTACAAAGCTTTTTTCTTATCGCAAATGGCCTGAGTTGCAGAATTGGACTGTTTGCAATGAGAAAAAAGCATTTTGCGATGTACAGACCTCTTTTTGCGATTCGTTAAACTATTTACAGAATCGCAAAAAGGGTTTGCGAGTCACAATTAGGAAGGGGTGTTCCCTTCCGAAATGCGAGTCGCACTACGATGTAGGATTGTTTTGTGATCATGATGTTGGATTGTTTTGTGATCATGAATGTGTTTTTTTCAAATTGGCGCTAACCCATTCCAAACAGGAAGGGGTCCCCACGGGACCCCTTCCCCTCTGTGAATGGTGGCGAAAATATTTTTTCAGAGCAGGCAGTGCTCCCTGGGACCTCTGCCTGCTCTGCAAAAATTAAAAGAAAACTTTTCTTTTTTGTTTTTGAAATGCATCTCGTTTTCCTTTAAGGAAAACGGGCTGCATTTAAAAAAAAAAACCTGCCTAATTTAAAAGCAGTAACAGACATGGTGGTCTGCTGTCCCCTGCAGGCCACCATCCCTGTGAGTGCGGCCATTCCCAATGGGGTTGCAAATTGCGATCTACCTCATGAATATTTATATGGTAGGTAATTTGCGACCCCATTGGGAATCGCAAACAGTGTCATTGACACTGTTGTACATCAGGTTTTGCGAGTCACTACGACTCACAATTTGCGAGTCGCAAAACCTAATATTCATACATGTGGCCGTATGTGCTCTAGGGGCTAAATATATGGATGCATTGCATTATTTTGTGCCATTCTATTTTTATGTGGTTGTACTCTTGAGCTGCCAGTTATCTAGTTACATGACCATGTTTCTTACAAATTATATTTTTATTGTGGTGTCCTCTAGGGGCTGTTCTGGGCATTACAGTCAACATACTACAATATTTGCTGCACTTGGTCATCCCAGAATGCTTTACACAGCATTCTTTTACAAAACATTTTTGCTCATAACTCAGCCTGTGGTGGTCCTAGGACAATGGGACCGCCTTCTAAATGTTCACTGCAAACTGCTCTAGGTTAGTGGGGACCCCAAAATAATAAACCCTCCCTCAAATTCAGTGTCTTCTTGACCTCTGTAATGGTTGGAACTTTTGTTTTACAGCTGAGACTAGTTATGTTTTAAGGTTTTTGTTTGTAATATCATTGCAGTAGGCTTGCTAGACCTGAAAATGTATAATGCACTATGCTCTCTAGGGACTAAATATATAGTTACCCTACAATACTTTCAGTCATTTTCTTAACACGTGGTT
Organism: Pleurodeles waltl; assembly: GCF_031143425.1. NCBI lineage: Eukaryota > Metazoa > Chordata > Amphibia > Caudata > Salamandridae > Pleurodeles > Pleurodeles waltl. Next base: position 1,314,412,532 of record NC_090447.1, read on the forward strand.
ATGCCCTCTAGGGGCTAGCTATATGGTAACATGACCATGTTTCTTACAAATGGTATTTTCATTGCGGTGTCTAAAGCCAAATGTTGATTTCTGATAAAGGTTTTTATTGGGTTTATATGATATTTGTATATGATTTTTAAATCTCTCCTTATTGCAATTATGACCATGATTCAGGCCACCTGTACATCCTTATTACACTATGACTTTTTTAACACTTGATATTTATGGGGGACCCTTCAAATTTATTTCTCTCTTGTTTTGGAAATTGTGTTAGCCAGCCAGAAACTCTGATAGTGGGGTGGTGAAAGTGGTATTCCATTGGAACTAGCATGGCATATTTAAATTAGGATGCTAAATGGCAACATTTTCTTTTTTGGCTGCAGATATAGTTAAAGGGGAAATGGAAGTACTTTAGTTATATGCAGGGCCACAGGAATTAAGTGTCAGGAAAAGACCACAAAATGACGCAATTTATGTGACAAGAAAAGTCTAGTTATGACTAATGGCTCGAACTCAAGCAAATACAAGACCCATTGCATTGCAAATGCGTGTTTACTCTGGGAAAGGTGGCAATGCTTCTGACCACAGGTTCAATCAGTTCCTAGTTTGACATACTTGGAGCCTCCTGTTTCGCTTTCTGATTCCCAGCCATCTCCCCAACACAAGGGCACGTGTCACGTCTTCCTGCTGCATCACGTTTCTCCTGACATCGTGCACGACAGGCGCCATCACGTTTATTTTCTTTTAAGCCAATGGTGTTGTTTCAAAGGTGTCGGATTAAGCACTCAATAATGAAACGACACTGGCGGTTTACATGAAGTGGCGGGGCACTCACATCACCGTGTCAATCAGAACACAGAAAATCAAACAGCGAGAACAAGCACGTGATTATCGTGACGTGGGGGTCACTGGGTTGCAGGTTTCAGGGGTGGCGTCGGGGTCACGGCCCTCCAGGTGCACCTGAGTCTGCTGATTGCGACAGCCTGGGTTTTTAGGCGATCATTTTTAAATTACCGAAATAGAAAATGACGTTATTGTCTGTGAAAGATGAGTCATCGCTTCACCTGCAGGCGTTTGTAAAATTACACCACTACATGACAATGCACGTCTCAGCGTGACACATGCTCTCTTTGAAATGCCAATTTGACAAGATACATTAGCTCTCGCCTTGCAGCGCTATCCTCGGTAAGTGCGCGTAATTGTTGTCTCCGAGTTTCTATCAGCCCGCCAATAATGATACATTATCTATAATGATATCAGTGTTTTCAGTGCGAAAGCTATTATCATTTACGTGTCCATCACATCGTTGGTGGATTAGAGTGCCCACGGTCTTGCATCAGTGCTGTTTGCATTTCATTCTGAGATGAGTAGGAATTTAAGAATACAAGGGGAAGGAAAGTACAAAACATTCAGGGAGGAGAAAAATAATGTTCCTACCCTTCTCAAATCCTTCACCAGAGAGGAATCGAACCAAATTTCAGCAGGTCAAAGGTACTTATACAGCATAAACAGTGTAAAAGCAGTTAAATTAACAGTGCCAGTAAATCTGGCTCAGTGATACTCAAACTACGGCCAGGGGGCCGCATGCGGCCCGCCCTGACCTTTACATGCAGCCCCAAAGTCAAAATCAGCAGTGGGCTGAATCAGTGCAAACATTGAGCAAGAAATGAAATAAACAAGCAAGCATTTATGTAAAGGTTAACTGAAATTAAAGAAAGAAAGTAACTAGTTTATCCAGCACTGTTTATCTTTAGAAGCACCTTTATTTTTAAAGCAATACTGTAAAAATATGATTAAATCCACTAAAAATTCAGAAAGCGTATTTCATTAACATATAAAACCGTTCCACCTTCATACATCACATTTTATCAGTACATTGAGAACTTTTTTTTTTAAAGTAAGTTTTTAAACATTAATTTACATTTGTTTTTCCCCCAGCCTGACAACAGTGTCAATAGTGAGCTAAAATGCATATCAGCTGTTAAGTGCACCCTGTGGGTTGGGTTCCTGTTATACACAAACACTATAGTTTATTAAATCAAACACAGGGGAAGGTTTTGTACATTCCACATCTTGAGGTCATGTATTTCGACATACTTTTGTATGAGATATTGAAGAAAAAAGGGAAAGTGGAACAAAACAATTGCCTAGGATCACACATTTTGATAAAGTGGGGAAGCTGGGATTAATTCTAGTTTGCAGCTGTTATGTGTTTCGCTTCCACTACGCCCACTTTACTGGCACCACTCCCTGGAACTTTCTCCTTCTGAGTGCCACATTACTGGCATCAGTGCGGCCCTCGTCACATCATAGACCAAAAATGTTGGCCCCCAGAAAAATGTTTGTGAGTACCCATGATCTAGCTGCTCCATTAATGAAAGCTCTTCCTCACTGACTAGCACGTTTGTGAATAGTTAACTGGATGAGTGGATGGATGGAATGATGGATGGAAGGGTGAGTGAAATGGCGAATGCATGGATTATTGAAGGGTGTGTGTGCGTGGGCAGATGAATGAGTGCATTGATGGATGAATGGTTAACACCTGAAGGGATCAACAAGCAACAATGGAGCCAGTTCTCAAAGAAAGTAGTACATCTACAACCGTAAATGTATGATTAAGGACAGATGCAGATCTACTACTGTTTGTAATTCCCCTTAATCCCAACCTTTTGTACTTTGGCACTGTTCACTTTATTTTTTGAGGATTATGCAATAAATAAATAGAAATATATATTTGTGCATAGATAAGTTCAGTCTAATAAATCCCTCTCCAGCACATGTAGGTGTGTGTAGGATCTGTTTCAGATAAGCTGGAGTAACACATCTGAAAACAATGATCAGTTAAAAGAAAGTCCAGGACCGGTAAAGTTGTGCCCCACGACTGGGTTTATATAGTAGCACAACGCCCCCTGCCCTATCGAGGTGTGTTCCTCGCTTTTGCATTATACAATTCAAATGGCAGCACAAATGCAGAGCGAGCACAGTATTATCTTGTTGTATGTAAGTCTTTTTTTGTTGAAATGTTGTTGCCTCGCCCCCTTGTGCTCTCTCATTTTTATTGTATTATGACATGTTGAAGTGGACTGTCTCTGCCAAAGGTGTGCTTTCCATTGAAGTCACAGAGGAAGATATTTCTAAAAGCAAGGGGTGCATTCTGTCCTACAGTGGTAGCCTTTTGTTGCAGGGCCGGCGCACACAGTTTGGCCTCTGAAGGTAGAGAGGACATTTGTTGCCATCATACGACCCTGTCCTAAAGTGTTGTGAACGGAAGATAGCTCAGGCAGTGTCTGGAGGCTTTAGCTAAGTAAGCAGCGTTAGAGCAGTCGAGCACATTGTGAGGTCCGCACAGCGAGATTCTTGTGTCACTGGCTAGGAGACCTTCAGTGGTGTCCAGTCAGTGAGGACCTCTGCAGCCTCTGGGCTAAGTGGAACTGTCTGGTATGCCTACCCTTGTAGCTCAGCTGGCAACCAATTTTCCATGCTGAATCTGTGCCACCTAGTGCATTTTATTATGGCAAATGCCAGGACACTGCCCAGTGAAGCATAGGAAAGGGGTTTCTTGTCGACGGTTTCGAGTAAACATTGATTGATGATAGCTAAACTACATTTTAGGAGTCGCTGTCTGGTGTTTTGAAACCCAGTGGCATACACGGTGTGATTTTAGGAACATGGATAATTTCCGTAACCTTTGGCTTATCAGAACTGCAACACAGGGGCACTGGCAGCCTCATTCTGATAGGACATTCATGGGCAGACGAGCAGGTGACAACGAGGGCCAGGCAGATCACGAGATGGACGAGCCACAGGCAAGCAGTCAGAGGGAAGACAGAGTGGCAGTGGGCTCCGAATGTATATTCACTGTGTATTAATGCAGCATGATTCCAGCATCATGTGTCGCATCTTGGTCTCAGGATATCGAGGGACAAGTGATGGGGACAGAGCAGGGGCTAGACAAGAAGGGTGGGTGTGATGGTCAGTAAAAACAGATGGCAAAGAGGCACGGAGAGGATGCAGAGTGGCAGCAACCCCCAGTCATTCCTGCACTTTGCACAAGTGTATCAGCGTGTTTCACTTCTTGCAGATTCATATGTGGCCACAACAACTCCACATTTAATGTTATTCAGTGCTCCATTTACCATTGCAAGATGGCGAAGACAGTTTGCATAAAGTGGATGGATGTGTTTACACCACAATGATTGGACACATGACTGTCCATGGATTGCATTAAAACAAAACGTAATAAAAACGAAGATGCGCATCCTTATATGAACTTATGTTACTGCTGCACCAGTGAAATGGTCATTGTACAATAATGAAACTCTGCACGTGATGGGTCACATTTGTAATCAAGCAAATAACGATGTGTACGAGCTGATTAATATTTGACTGACACTGGCAATAACCAATGGCTGAAGGTGAATAACCTTTATCATCTTGTCTGTGTAGTTTGCATGAGCTCTGCAGAATAGTTAAAGCTGCCCATAGACAGACCTGAAAACAGTGGCATCCTGAGTTGGTTTGGGATATGGCATCAGTACGGCGTGTTCCACCTTCTCGTACTTGGTCCCTTAAGCATGGAACAACCTCTCACAACAAATCAGAGCCTACTCCTCTCTTGTTGACTTTTGCAAGAAGCTGAAGACCTGGCTTTTCCAGAAAGCCACCAAGGCTGGCCTCATACACCTGCTACGGAGCGCCTGATACACTCAAGGGTGATTAGCACACAATAAAAACACCAATAACATAACATAACATAACAACAAATCGATACCAGTGTAAATGTTGACAGCTCCCCAGCTGGGATGAGAGGTGAAGTTGGATACAAAATGTGTACTGGACACTGAGGGGAGAACAGCTTCCAGCGTCCTCCTGCATGTTGTGCAGAAGAGTATTCTGCTATTGTGTGGCTTTAGGGATGAGGTTTGTCCAGTCATACCTGGCGTTGTACCTATGATGAAAACACTACCTAACATGAAGACTCAAATGCAGGAAAAATAACAGGTGCAACTTGTGAAGAGACCAGAAAAACAAACATTGAACAAGGCAAGAAAAGGGAATTTACTTCAGTTTAATGTGTTCAGAAAATACATTTTTTTATAAGCACATGCACACAACATGGCTTCTCGAATACACAGAGATATTGTATCCTGTGATCTAGACACTAACATATGCTGTGGATATATACTTGAGAAAGACGACTAATGTATACTTATGGGGTGGGCGTGGTGAAGTTTAGTGCTACTGTGTGGCAGAGAGTTAGACTGTCAGATTACTTGCCTTGTTAACAATGTTTAGGGCATCTCTCTCGAACTACAATATATTTATTTTAAAAACAAGCCAAAAATGTAGTTTTAGAGAGAGTTGTGGCCATGATGGCAACAAGAGCAGTCGCAGAAATGAGAGCTCTGGCCTGGCCCACAGTAAATCCTGTGGCATCCTGCCTGGGAAGGCAGCCCGAGGGCCCCTGTCTGGGTTTTGTTGACCCACTGACGAGGCCCTTGCTAATTCGAAATGCCAGGGAGACTCTACACACATTGTGGAGCGCGGCTAGAGCTGGTACCTCCACTCACCTAGGACAAAATGGTTGTGCCACCGGCCGCTGAGTGAGAACCTGTGTCCCTGATGGATCTTGGCAGAGGAACCCCTGGTACTTTGGTGCTTGCTGGCAGCAAGATGCAGCATCCACCCCTTCCCCATGGTGGACATAAAACGCCACATGCTTGCTGGAGGTGACACCGTGGGACGCGGCCGGTGGAGGCCTTCAGCGTCCGGTATGGCCACAAACCCACAGCCATGTAACACAGGATGGGGGGGGCCCAGACAAGGACATGCCACTAAGAAATTGCCAGCTGACAGTGGGGCAGCCCCTCTGAAAGTGTGGTGCGGTGAGGGGGGATATTGGTGGCAGGAGATCTCGATGCTATCAAGGAGGGGAGGCCCCCTTGCAGAGGGGACCCACAATTGTTCCCACTTGCTCCCAATTTCCTCATTGACACCATACGGTTTCTGGCCAAGTGACCTTCCCCAGTGAGCACTGGGGCCATGACGTAGCCCAGGAGACATCCAGGACTGTTTGTGCATGTCGAACACCTTCGGGATTGCAAAAGGTGCTGTGAGACATTCTTACTGGCCACAACTTGGCTGGATGTGCAAGGCTCTGTGGAGGACCTGTTGCAGGACTGGTGAGCTGTACCAGTTGCAACTTGGACCTAGTATTAAGGGCTACTAGGTCCAGAACGCTCTACTATAAACACACTATAATTGCGGTTGAAGGAGCTGTAGGGGGGACTCCTCAGTAAACCTGTCTGTAGGGGCCCAGAAGATGACGCATCTGCCCCTCATTGGATCGCAATGGTCTGGCATCTTGTGAATGGTGTACCTACCTGATACACAGGGTAGTGCTGGGACTTTTGGTCTCATGGCGCTGGACATCATGGGTGATCCCTGGTAATACCCAACTTCTCCGCTAGTGTTGATGGTAAAACCTAAGCTTTCTAGGCCGATTCTCCTCATGATGGACCAGATCCTGCAGGGACACCAGTGACACCAGAGAAGGAGGACCTGTGCCAACTGGAAGCAACACTGGAGAAACACTTGGCGCAATTTGAAAAGAAGTTGTAAGCCTACTGGATACTAAGAATACCATGGAGTCATAGCTAGACACAGTGTCCATAGATGTGAGCTTGCTTTGAACTTACCATCTGTAACTGGTGGAAAGAGTAGACGACGTGGAATCCGCTTTGACCTTGATGGTACAAAAGCTACAGTCTCACCTACAGGACATGCGTGTGGATGTTACAGCCTTAGAACGGAGTGCGGAGGAGGCTGAAGGACGATCACATTGGCACAAAGTTCATTTTTTGGGGGGGGTTCCTGGAGTCCCTGGTCCTGGCTGGCAGTGTGCCCAAATTTTCTCTACTGATTGTGTGCACCGCAGGCCGGACTGTCTTACACAGCAGGAAGCCCGCCACTCCCTGTTATAGCACACCTCTTGAACTTTTGAGATTTGATCCTTCAACGTTTCCATTTTAAAGGCCCCTGATAGTTCGAAAGTGCCACTATCACTGCCTACCCAGATTCCACCATAGAGGTGCAGCAGTTTCGTAAGTCGTATGCTGCTATTAAATGCCCACTCTGCAGCCTTGGACTGAAATATGCACTTTTTGTCCCGGCAAGGCTCAAAGTCATCAAGAATGAGGACACCCGATTCTTCTCATCTTCTGAGGACACCTAGACATGGCTGCACATGAAGGGGATGGCGTCGCAACCATCAGAAGTCCTGTTGTCGGAGGGCTGGTTGACCCTAAGATTGAACCGTTGACTCTCTGGGAGATAGCAGAACTGCTCTTCCACCGACCAAACCGCAAGGGAGCGAGCGCAGGTGGTGTCCGAGGTGCTGCTCCAGAACCATACTCGTTTGCTGTGCTACAGGTGGATCACACCTCCACTGCATGATCTGAAATGAATGAACAAAAGATTCTCTTGAGGAAGAACACCATGGGCCAGATCTTACCCCTCGCCGAGCGGATGACCTGCTCTGAAGCCTCCAAACTAAGGATTGGTAAGGCCCGTGTTCCTAGAGGCCAGGAGTGCTACATGCTCCATGACAGCCCAGGGCTCTTGGAAGGGGAGACAATGGTCAGTGGGTGGAAGCTGGCCATCCCGGGGATTACATGATGCCTGGTGACTCAATATTAATGGAAATTTGCATGCCACACTCCCCAGCGTACTGTATTGGACTTGTTTTGACACTTTGTTTTTCTTATTGGTTTGATGTGAGTATGACACTTTATTGTTGGTCAGACACCAGTTGGTGCCTGCAAGAGGGGGTGGGGAAGGGTTTGTTTGCATACATTTTTTAGTGTTAAGAGCTACACACATACACTGTCTGGATTACATTTGAAACCGCAGCACATTCTCCTCTCTGGTGCTTTAGGTGTGAGACCAACCATAACTAATGACCGCCATGGCCTGCATAAGTTGACACCACAATATAATTTACTACAGTGGAACGTCAAGGGCCACACTTCTCCTGCATAGTGTCATCAGGCGCATTCCTATCTCAAGCGTGGCCAGACACATATACTATACAAACAGGAAACCCATGTGACAGCATTAAACTGCATAAACTTTGCGCTAGGTGGAGATGTCAGGTATAAAGTACAATGACGTTGGTGTAGACACGGGGGTTCTGATCTGGATCGCAGCAGGGGTTCTGTTCAAGGTGACAACACATAGGGTTAACCCGGAGGGCCGATACATGGTGATGGAGGACCACATGGACAGTACACCTCTTGCAGTGCCGGCTATTTAAGCTTCAAATACCAGACACTCTGTGTTCTTGGAAGGCCTCATGCCAGCTAATTTTCAGGACCCTCAAATTCCCACTGTCTGGGGTGGACTTTAATTGTGTCCGGGACATTGCCCGGGACTGATCTACCCTACTGTGGATGGGTACGAGCTGTCACATGGTGACACAGCACATTTGGCAGTGGTTAACTAATAGTAGACTGCTTGATATCTGGCACCTTCACCATCCGTATGGCAGTCAGTTCTCTTTCTACTCCCCAGTACACAGCTTACACACATGGATAGACCTCCTCCTCTGCAGTGCAGCGCTTTACCCCCTGGTAACCTACTCTGAATATTTGGCATGGACGCTGCCTGATCATTGCCCGAACTACTGACATTGTGATGGGGGAAGGTTCATCCCTGCATTCCCACATGGTGGCTGCAGACAGAGGTTGCTTCATGATGCCCCTTTCTGAGATGGATTGGTGACACATATGGCACAGTCCTTCACAGTGAACGCGGGGACAGCTCTGCATTGAACGACGGAGTGGGATGGTCACAAAGTGGTTATCTTGGGTTACTGCATGGCCACAACCTGGGGAAGGGGGTTCAGACAGATGCTCCACAGGGAGCTTAAAGCAAAGGAATAGGAATGCAACAGTTTGAGGTGGGACCACTGCAAAGTGTAGCAGAGGCCAATAGACTCCATTAGTTGAGAGCAGAACACCTAGAAACCAAGGCACGACTCCAGAAATAGGACTACGAGTATCATCTGGCCCGGTTGCATGGGGAGGGTCATAGGGCAGGACGACTCTTGGCATGGCTGATTAGGGACAACCACTCACGCTGTCCGATCGGAGCATTGAGGCTGCACAAAAGGTGTATTAAGACTCAGATAGAAATTAATGATGTCTTTGTTGCTTATTATCGTGCCTTGTACTAAAAAATCAGTGGTGACCTTCTTTCGGGGGCTACCCCTGCCTCGCCTGGACCTGCTTCAGAGAGTGGAAGTTGATGTGCCCCTGCAGATTGAGGAGCTACACTTACCCATCACATACATTGTCTGGGCCAAGACCCCAGGTATGGACGAGCTACCTATAGAGTACTATGCAGCCTTCTCTCCCACGCTGTCTCCTTGTCTATTTGAAATGTAAAACTGGGCATGCAATAGGGACAGATTACTGGACACTCTAAGGGAAGTTTCGTAGTGGTTCTTCCCACACCGGGCTGGGACCTACCGCTGTGACTCTTGAATCTTGACTACAAAATAGAGGGTAAAGTTTTAGCGAACCAGCTGTTGCCCATCATTGCACACCTCGTGCACATAAACCAAAATGCATTTATCCCTGGCTGTAACACTTTAATTAACATTTTTCTCCTCCTCTGCCTCATGGGAAATAGCCAAACTGGAACCGGGATCCCAGTGGCAGTTTTACTGGATATCGAGTTGGCCTTTGACACCCTAGGACAGGGTTCTGCAAAGTCGGTCCTGGAGAGCCAGGCCATGACAGATTTTTAGCATATCCACATATAGAAAAATGTAGATTTCTGAAACATTTTTTTTCTAAATGTGGATATGCTAAAAACCTGGCATGGACCAGGCTCTCCAGGACCTACTTTGCAGAACCCTGCCCTAGGGTAAAGATATCTTTTCACAAACTTGGAGATTATGCATTTTAGCCAGGGGCACTTGAGGTGGCTTTAAGCACAGGATACCAGCCAGTCGTATGGCTCAGGATGGGACAGCTGATATCTGCCAGCTTCAACATACAGAGAGGTACTGAACAGGGCTGCCCTATATCGCCAATGATTTTTGCTTTAGCCATGGAGCCATTGGCTTGTGCACTGTGCCTGCATGAATGCTCAAGGGGCATACAGTTGCAGGGAGCACATCACGTGATCTCCCTCTACACTGATGATGCCCTTGTGTATTTATGTTATGTCAGGGCTTCAGCCCCGGGCCTTATGGACATCCTAGAGAGCTATGGGGTGGTATTGGGCCTTAGAGTTTATTAGCTCAAATGTTGTTTGTTTCCTCTACACCAGATCCCAGACCAGGACAGGAGGGGACTAGCTCAATCCAAGTTCGTGGGGAAGTTCACCACACTTAAATACCTCAATGATGCTGAGCTCCTCGACAGAAATTTGGGTGGTGCCCTGTCCTTTATATGTGGATCCCTGCTATTCTGGACATTGTTGCCTCTGTGCCCGGTGGGTAGAGTGGTGATCTCTAAGATGCTCATTCTTCCACGCCCACTGTTTTTTTTGCTGCATTGCCTCTTTGAATTCCCACTCACTTCTCTCATCTTGCCAAGCTCCTTGTGGAATTGATATGGGGTTCTGGTTGGTACTGAGTGGCGCTCTCACCCTTTTTCAGACCAATGCAGTAATGGGAACTGGGGGCCCCTAATTATGAGCTCTAGTATGCTGCGGTGCAGCTGAAGTGGCCGGTGAATTAGTTGGGAACAGCCCCCTGCTTGGAGCAGTCCGTGATAGGCAGAATTATAGATGGGACTCCTCTCTACATCTGGCTCTCTTCACTGGAACAGTGGCCCCATCACCTGACATGCCAGATGCGGGTTGCATGTTATAGTTGGCTGCGGTATGTTATTGGCAAGGTGACACCAACAGCATATACCCCATAAATCTACTTGTGGCAGACAGCAGTACTTCAGAGTGCCATCCATAACCAAGGCTGGCAAGAGGTGAGATGGATAAGGGGGGGTATTTTTGTAGATGGATCTTTTCTTTCTTTCCAGAATGTCAGATATTCCCTTGGTATTCAATCTGGACATTTTCTGACATATCATGCGGTATACAGGGCAATAACATCACACTGGGGGTGAGCAGAGTCTCCTAAGGACCCCGACTTCACACAGCCATTACACACGGGGATGCACTCTGGCTGATTACAAACCTCTAAATAACCTTATTAACTCTTGGCAGTCAGCCAGACATTAGAACACATAAAGGCTGGTCACAGGATTTACATGTGTGACTTTCAAATAAACAATAGGAGCAATCCTTGTACGAGGTTCATCTTGTGTTGCTTAACCCATGTTATTGCTTCACACAATCAGCTCAATGCACCAGACATATCTCAGGGCCTGACAGATAGCACTCATGCTCCCAACTGCTTTATTGGCCTGCCTGAGGTGTGGGACAAAAGGTGCAGGTTTATTGCACATGGTGTGGGAGTGCCTTGGTGTTGGTGCACACCTGAACAGAAGTCGTGGCGGTAACATCCACGTTGGTTGACATGGCACTCCTGCTAACACCTGAGCTCTGCTTACAAGGGTCAAAGGGAACAAATACTTACAGATTTGTTGATTTGCCATTTGTATTGTTTCAACATTTAATTGTGATGTCCTGTAAATCACCTGCCCTCCTCCCCCCTGAAAAGTTGAGTTGGCTCCATGTTCTGCTTGAATGGACACATGCAGAAGCAGATGCCGTTGTGGAAGTTCGCAGACAGAGAATTGATGGGGCAGGAGATATGGTTTGGAATTAATATGTCCGAAATTCGGAGGCGAGTGTTGATCTACGCCTTCCATAATGACATACCCTGAAGTACTTTGACTAAATATGTGGACACGGATTGTTTTCTGATGCTGTTTTGCTGTGATGCCCTGATTGGTATATGAAGCGATCTGTGGGAGGGTGTCCTGTGTTGACGCATATTCATACAGTTTACCAGTGATTATATTACAGCCCGGGATGGGCTTAACAACCTATTGTGTACTTGCAGCTCACCTTGGGGGTGTGTTCTTTCTTTTCTTTCTTGTTTGTTATGCATTCTGCATATTTACAATAAAAACATGCAAAAAAAAACTTTCGTTTTAGAATAACCAAAACAAAACAGGCAAAGCAAGAAGTGTGCTGCCAAGGTGCACCGTGAGTTTCGTGCGAGGCAGAAATGAAAATGAGCGTAACAAGTTTTGGAGAAAGGTAAGGCAACATTTATTTCATTAACAGAATATAACATAGGTCAATGTCCTCATAGCCTACCCCGTTTGACTTCCCAAGGTTTACTTCTAACCCAAATGCCAAAAAATTGCATTCATATACTTTGTGTAGCCACATTATTTCCACTCCTGCATAGAAACCCAGCCTGGAAAAGTGACAATTCAAGACTACACCTTCTAAGAACACACTAAAACAATTTTCAAGTCTTTGGCAAATTACATCTCGGAGCTGTAAACGCCCTTAATGTGGAACATGAAAAGTCTAATAATGAGCATGTTGAAGAATTTACCTGTTATGCTTTAAAGGAGGTTGACCAACCTTTGAGTCCTGCAAAGGGCTGAACAAGTCATAGGAAAAACAAATCCAGTTAGCATCAGGAAATTTTATACATTGTAAACAATGTGGCCACCCATTGTACACCCAAGTCGAAAATCGTGTCAATAGGTTTTATTGCAAGTTAACACTCAGGTTAATGTAGACAAATATCAAAAACATACTGTAAAGATACAGAATAGCAATAGAATACCGGAACCTGCTGAAATACTGCAGTCGGATCAGCATAAAACATACAAGAAACTCAGAGACACGGACAAACAGCAATAATAAGAGAATCTAGCTAGTGCTCTGAAAACACATGCTGATTCAATCTGTCACACATTAGTGCAACCCTAAAATCATCTAACTAAATAAGCTATGGGAAATCTGAAATCTCCTGAAACAACCTAAAGAATGTATATGTGTCACAATTTAAACGACTCAAGGACAAAGAGAAAAAAAAAAGGACAAAAATAATTTGAAAAATGTGAGCGGGGCAAGAGGAAAATAACTAAAGAAGGGAAAAATTGAGAAAACAGGGAAGGTGTCAGCATATCAGAAGCTTCTTATGGGTCCTGTGTTAGCCTAAGCCACACTCAGCAAGCATGGTGAAAGGGAATTAGAGGTCTGTACCTCTCAAAGTCCAAAGGAATCTCTGGCCTACATTATTCAGTATAGTTCTGCTCGAGGTCAGGGTGGATCTGCTCACCATCAATTAGTGAAAGTCCTAGCTAAAATAACAGTTGATTTGATTACTCCTCCTCTGATCAGGAATGTTCCAGTTCAATTTTCTCACTTCTCACAGGGTACTTTGCAACACCTTCATTCTTTCTCAAGCCCTTCCTGGGAAGGTAAACATCCTTGGTTTCCTGCATGATTTTGCAACATGGTTGAATAGAGGCAGGCATATTTCTTTTAGTCTCTCAATGTACCTTTCCAAGGGTACATTCTCAGGCTCTCTATGAATAAGACAATAGCATCTCTGTTTCCAAGCTAACAGTCCCTCCCACAAATACCTAAAAGAAATGAAATGGTAGCAGAGAATGGAAAACAGTTTCTACGTTCAGGTAAAATATGATCCAGACCTAGTTCAGCTAACAAAAAGAAAATGCATTCACGGCACATTACATTCATGTTATTCTAAACCCTGCATGTTAGCGTATTCAACATAAAATGTTGATTATACTTTGTCAGTCTAAACTCCTTGTAATTATAAAATGCAAGATGAAATAAACTGTTAGCACATGTAAATGAATATGATGGAGAACTACATTTCTTCAACATTGATCAATGACATTTATTCCAATTGTTATGAAATCTATAATCGTTTCATGGTAAATCACTTCTAAGCAACAAGAAGCACCATAAATGATTACAATTCAGTTTATTGGGTTATACCACATGGTTTTCTCTTACTACACTACCATTAAGGCACCTCATAATGCATGTCAAGTGAAACACTTTACATTCAATACTAGATTAGTTCATTTAAATAATTAGAGAACGTGCTTTCATATAGGTCATGATTGTGATGCCGGGGATGATAGCAATCTATGCTATTCCAAGCATTAACTGGTTATCTAAGATTTTATTTATAATGATCTCACACTTTGGCATGTATATCAGACTCTGCTTGTTTTTCATGTTGAAATGTCTTTGAGGCTTTTTACATAACTCCCCAGTTGCAGACTGGATTCCCTCCATCTCTCTCACAGTCCCTACCCCTTCGTCTCTGACCCTAAGACTTTCCGGTAGTGTCAGGCCCAGCCCATAGAAGCTGTCCATCAGCCCTCTCCAGCTTCTGCACTCATCAGCTCCTAACCGGGGATTCCAAGGTGTTATGTCTCCTGGGTGTAATGTGCTAGGACTCATTGTCAAATCAAGGGCAAGCTGGTTTGGAAATTCTAGGTGGTTCTGTGTAGCCCTGACATCATCTCAGAGTGTTAAGCTGAGAGTCATGTGTGCATGCATAGGTTTCACAGCCTGCCAGACATATGAGTGCACGCTTCTGAATACCATTCACCACGAATCTCAACAGCGCATGAAGAGGACACAATAGCCCCTTTCTGCTTGAGTAAATAACTGTGGCCCTGCACCAATTTGTACACCTTCCCTATGTAATAGGAACACTTAACCAAGGCTTAAAGATAAGGTGAGTTAACCCCAACGGGGATGATTTCTTCTTCACACACTCATAAATGCCCTTGTCAATTGGGCTTGAAAAGCCCAGCTCTCTATTAGTAAAGGAGCAAAGAGGACATGGTCCATTCCATGTCTACTAATTGTTTATGGATCTTTCACGAGTAGTCCCATTTTAGATGTTTTGTGGACAATGCACAAATGCTTTTAAGTTAAGAGTATTGTATTGTATTGTATTTTATTTTATGGTATTGTATTGTAATTGCATTTATGTAGATCATACTACTGAAGAGGTGTTGAAGTACCACACATGAAGTATTACTACAGGATTAATGGTTCATGTACTATTGAATGCCTTTGTAAAATAGCCCTGTCTCTTTACTACACCATTCTTTCACTGGACCTAGACTCTTTGCTTTTTGAATATGCTTCACTACTGATAACGGATGACCTATCAGTACTATAATCCAGCTTCCACTCTTCTGTCACAGACACGTCTAGCATTCTTCTGGTAACATTCCTATGAAAATCTATTCTACAACCACCATTCATACAAGCTGACCTACTCAACCCTATTGATAAAGTGACACTGCCATCACAATTAATACACCTTCAAAATGCTGTCCTTCTCAATAACAAGATGCCAAAGAGAAGTGCCACTTTGGACTTTCCTCCACTCTCCTGTCTCATAGGGAGGGACTCCACTGCCGGAGCATCTGGCCTTCATTCATCTAGAGCTGGGATGTGTGAAGGCTGTTGTGGTGCATGGGCCCTACTGCCCACAGGTGTACCCCTTTTTGCTGTGGGGCTGACAGAAGCTCATCAATCTATTGACTGTGCTCCAGTGCCGTAACAGGAGGTCTAGAGTTAGCTGGAATTGGAGGGCCTTCATCTCTGTCGAATGTCCAGACCTCATCTGAATCTGAATGAGATGACACACAACTTGACACTGTAAGAGCTCAAATTGAGGTGCTTCTGAATTAGGAGGTGTGTGAACTTGTCTTTGTTCAGAAGCCTCCTTATGAAGGAGCTTGGGACTTGCTCTTTGTCTTATCAGGCTATTGGAATAAGATGAATCAGTCTGTCAATATCAGAGAGTTTCTGTGATGGACCCAGTTTGTGATCACGTTCCATCTATGCTCTATAAACAGATGTTTCCTGCAGTTCACTGTGGACGATGTATGGAGCAAAGTCCTAGCTGTCTTCAGTCTTACCCAGGGACTGACTGTCCATTGTGCTACTCTGACATTTTCCTGGTAGGTTGCAAACTAAGGAGCTGCTTTCAAAGTTTGATGGAGAGTCTTGAACCATTTATGAAAGTCCACATTGCCCCATCCTAGTTGTGGCTTCTAGCAATGCTGGAATGGTGAAACACTTTTGCCAGGACTGATTGTGGTTTCCAATCAGGCCTGGTTCTTTCATCTATTATTGAAACTTAGCAGAAGGTCTCAGATGCCTGGTAAGAGTTATTTTCTATTGATCTGCTTATCACACCATGCTGTATTACATCCAGCTAGAAGTTATTTTCAATTTATGCCTCAGGTATGTCTCTGCACTACTTGTCGCTCCACTTACACCAGCTCATATTCCAGATGAGTCTAGCATCCCTGTGAATACCCAACATACAAGATCAGGTAATCACAGATCTCCTCTTTTTAGGACCTGTGGTTTAAATGAAATACACAGGGCCAACCTTAATGCCTAAAGGTAGGAGAGAGCAACTAACCAATTGGATGCATGGTTGTCAGATTTCCCAAATAGATGAAATAAACCTGAAAGTGGAAGAGATGTTGGCCATCATTGAAGTTGAAATAATCAGTAGCGTTCCTGAATTGAAGAATTTTGGTTGAATGAGACACCAATTGAATGAAGAAGAATGGGAAGACGAAAGTTCAGTGGCGCTGCCTCCTGGGGACACCAACTCAAACAAGCATTGGCAAAGTCAATAGGTTTTGCCTTTGTCTTTTTTTTTCTATGTAACTGGCTCATAGATATTAGAGAAATGTTATAATAATGTTTTTTTAACTAAATTAGAAACAAACATTATTATAACATTTTTCTAATATTTGTAAGCCAATTACATAGAAAAAAAGACAAAGGCAAAATGTATTGGCATGTGTGTTAGAAGAAAGAAAACAGAAGGTGAAAGAAGACAGAAGGCAAAAGAAGACAGAAGATGGCAGCAGACAGAAGACAGCAGAGGACAGAAAACAGGAGAAGACAGAAGATGTTAGAAGAGAGAAGACAGAAGAAAAAAGAAGACGGAAGAAGACAGAGGATGGAAGAAGATCAAAGGTGGAAGAAGACAGAAAACAGAAGAAGACAGAAAGCGTGAGAAGACAGAAGATGTTAGAAGGCAAAAGATGGAAGGAGAGAAGACGGGAGAAGACAAAAGACGGCAGAAGACAGAAGGCGTGAGAAGAATTCCAGATGTGAGAAGGCAGTAGACCGCATGCGGGAAAGAAGATATCAAAGATAGAAGATGGTATGCAGGAAGAAAAAAGAAGATGGACGTCAACGAAGAAAGAAGACAGAGAAGAAGGCATCGAAGAAAGAAGACGTCAGCGAAGTAAGAAGACAGCATGCTGGAAGCAAAAAGAAGACTGCCATAAAGACAGAAGACAGAGAAGATGGCAGAGACGAAAAAAGACATCAATGAAGAAAGAAGATGGCATGCAAGAAGAAAATAGAAGTACTTTTAGCGTCGCAGCCAGAGGAAGGACACTGGCCATTGTCCAATAGAAAGTGACCGGAAGGAGTGCTTAGTCCATAGGCAAATTGATAGCAAGATTGGCGAAGAAGATGAGGACAGAAAGTTACGTGAAGATCAGCAAAGAAGACGAATCTGAGGACAGGAAGTGACATGAAGATGACATACTGGCCAATTAGAAGCAGGTAGATCAGAGTGACATTGGAGTAAGCCAATGGTAAGTTCAGGTAACTAAGGGGCTGGTTCCAAGTCCCTTTTAAGTTATTTTTTTTACTAACAAAACTTGTGCAAGAATGCTCACAAGCGAAACCTAAAAAGGACCTGGTGTTGACAAGTAAGGAAAAGGATCAAATCCAGCTTCGGGTCACGCTTAGCATCTACAGTCCCTTTTATTTCCACCTTGGGCCCGTCCAACTCCTATGAAGGCACTCCATTCTATACCCTTTTGATTTGCGGCACTTGGTGGCATGTGCTGGAAGCAGGACAACGATCATGTTAGGGCCAGTGACTCATGCACTGAGTAGCCGTGGTCACTGAGGGACGTAACTAATGCACCACATGTTGCCTAATCCAGGTGTGTAACTATCACAGCAGCAACAGGTGCAGTGGCACCACGGCCCATGTTCTGAGGGACCTACTGCACTGAACTGCACTACTCACTGCAATGCAGTTATGGCACCTTACTACACAATCGGCTTAACGTAACAAAGTGCAATATTAAATAGCACATCAAAAGGTGTAGACTGAGTGCAAAGCCTGAAAACACAGGCGTGCTGCCTTAAAGAAAAGTATTTGTAGTCCCTGTGAGGGAAATTGAACACATTTCCTGTCAACAGCTGTTGCAATTTGTCCGGGAACTTTTGGCTGTCTTCATGATGACTCCTTCTAGCAAACAATAGACTGAGTGGCTTCGGATAACAAGCCTAGTTGCACATCACCTGCCCAAATAAGAGGTCTTGCAAGTCACAGCATACAAATAACCCAATTTCGTGTGGCCTGCGCAGTTTTAGACTGTAGGAAAGTAGTGAGTAGAAAAACAAGTCAGTGTGCTGACTAAACACACGTAAACAGCACACTATTACCTATGGGGTTTTCAAACAGTTTGTGTTGCTGTTTCATAAGACAATATTAACCAAATATTGCTTTTTTTCTCCTGTGCTTGTTTGTGGTTGGTCACGGATCATATACCAGAGAAGCCAAGAATATGTGTAAGACAGCATCAATCCCTCGCCTTTCTCTGCAGCACGGCTCCTAATCAAGGTCCATCGCTTAACCATGGTGTTGTCATTGAGTTGAGTGCCATCATAAAGTATTTTCATTCAAGAAAACAAAAACACATTTGCAAAGCCAATATGTGTAGCTTACAACTTGAAGTGCCTAGATGTTTCAATCTACGCAGTCAACGCATCATCATCCATGCAAGTTGTCGCTAAATCTTAGCACTCATGCATCTATCCATCTACCAGCTGACACAATCTCACATTCACCCACTCTCCCAACCATATTGCCACGCACACAAATTCATGAATTAATGCAGAGGCACTTTCAGTTGTTAGCCAGAGTTATTGACTTTGCTACTAGTTTATATAGGTGTGGGTGTGCTTTGGGCATTGTGTGGCTGCTAGCCTGTGAAGAGTTTTAGAATGCTTCCACAGTGAGAGACTGCTAAATCAGTGAGGAGTGCCAGGGTGGTATTGCCAGTGTGAGACTGCAACTTTGAGAGTGGTGTGAAAAGTGCTGTTGGCAGTGAGGGACTGCTGGTCTGTCAGGGATGTAAGACTGCTGTTTGTAGTTTTCAACTGCTAGTGTGTGAGGGGTTTGATAATGCTGTCAAGTGTCAAGCTGCCAGTCTGAAAGGGGCATGAGCTGTGTCAATAATGTGTGACTACTTGTCTGTGAGAGGTGAGAGTGCATCTGATAGAATGTTACTTCTACTATGATCGGACTGGGAGTGCTGTCAGTAGTGCAAGACTGCTAGTATGTCAAGGAGTAAGAACAGTGGAGGCTGGTGGACTTTGAAAATGGTTGACGTAACACACAACTAACCGGCTTTGGCAGATGAGCAAGTGCAGCAATCGAGCTGGATATTTCCCTGGGGGAACCTGGGGACTTGTCCCCAAAATTTTCTTTAAACATCTGTGTAAAATAGTGCACTTTCAGCACAATTTTCATAGTTAATTTACCAGCCATCCCTCTCACCAAATACATAATCCATTGTGTGGGAAAAGGATTGACCAGGCTTAGGTGCTTTAGCTGCACCTAAAATATTTTCCTAAACAGTGAGTCTGATGGCAATTTGCCTCTTCGGTCTGCAAGTGGTGTGCTGGCTGAGCTGGTGAACTACAATAAGTAAGAACAACAATACTAATAGGTTTTTCTGTGGTGGTTCCAAGTGCACAAGGTCACACTGTCTTCCATGACGCACCTAGGTCATGGGAATTCACAGGCTGCTGTCTGCAGCCCCTCCACCACAGTATAATCCATTTCTTTCAATTGCCCAGGTGCAGAGGTAGCAGGCACACTAGTGGTGGACGACTGTCCATTCTAAATCGGGCAGTTGAATAGCCAAACCTCCGAAGGTTTACTCAGTCGGGCCGTTGGAGGATTATGTCAGTGACGGAGATGAAACAGTTTATGTTACGGGTATACAAAAATCCACCCATCGGTAAATCAGATGAGAGGCTCTTCAGTTTGGCTGGTGAGGGTACTCTGTTGCGGAAAAGCACCCTCTGTGCCAGAATGTAAATCAGCCCATCAGTACTTAAGATGAAGCTAGTGCTTTCCAGATATATATTTTTAGTAATACTCTATCAGATTGTACCTGGTTCAAATCTTCTTTTTATAACTATCCATTAGAAGGATGCACTCCAAAACTCAGCTTGTAGCACCCCTGAATTACCCTTAAAAAGGAATACATCTTTGTCACTATTAAGCCTCAATTGACTATCAATTAAAGACACAAACCATATATATATATATCTATATATATATATATATATATATATATATACATAGATAAAGGTTATCAAGCAGCCTTTAGATCTGCTTATTAACAGACTGCACACATTTACATTTGTTTCAGGTAGCAGATACCCTTAAAATATGGCTTGTTTCTTCCTTCACTGTCTGTCTCTCCCTTGACTTCATAGTAAATGTAGTAACTGAGGACCCCCTTCTTTCTTTTTCAGATAATTGACGTCTCTATGCCCGCACTATACTGTATTATATACTGCTTATTACAATCTTAAAATAATGACTTGTATATTCTCAGTGCTTTCAGTCTCAGGCTGGGAACTCACAGCAACATAAATGCACAACACTTTTTATTCCCCACAGCTCTGTGACTGTATAATCGCTTACACACACAGACATCAGGGCCAGTATTACAAATAGGGTGCACTTTCCCTGTTTGCACCATGGTGCACCTTTAAATAGGTGCCATGGGTGGTGCGCTAGTCACTAACAGGGAAAGTGCGCTCTATTATTATAGGCTTGTTTCATCTTTTACAATCTCGCTCTCTCATGATTTCATAGTAAAGGAGAAATGTCCTCCTTTCCTTTTCAGCTAGAGGCACCTTTATGTCTCCACTATATTATATTCTATTTAATGTAATTTTAAAATAATGACTTGTATAATCACAGCACTTCCACTGGCAGGATAGGAGCTCACAGCACTGTAAATACAAATGACACTTTTTATTATCTTTTGTGCCAGACATCTCTATGGCTTTATAATAGGTTATACACACAGACATCAGGGCCCTTGTTACAAATAGGGCACACTTGCCCTGTTTGCACCACAGCGCACCTTTAAGCGGGTGCACTGGTTGGCGCGCTGGGCACAAACAGAGAAAGTGTGCTCTACTATGAAAAAAGGGGAGAGAGTGACTGCACCAGCTTGCAGAGGGATGTCCGGGTGATCCATGGTATCCCTTTTGCCCCCTCCACATGGCTGCCTTCATCGGGTGCACTGAAAATGTACCACTTGTTTGTGGCGCACTATGCTATGAGTGCGTTTTCTAAGGCATTGTGTGCCCCTGCTCCTGCATTAAATATGGCAGGGACATGGCAGTGAAGAGATTCCCTCATTTTCATTGGGCCATGCTCCCTTGCAAATGAGGAAACATCCTCTCATGATAGCACTGGCTCTACACAAGTGCAGTGCTATCAGTATTACACACACATCTGTGGCCCCTTCTGTAATACCATGTGCCCAAGGGGCCCACAAAACTGATCACTGGCACACAAAGCCAGGGGAATTGGAATGACGAAGTCCAACACCCAAACAGAGCAGACCCCCTGGAGAAGAATGTTCCTGGTAGTGTGTAACTGGTACTCTATCAGGGGAGTAAGAACGTTCTGTTAGTGTGCAACTGCTAGTCTCTAAGGAGTGTGAGAGTGTTCTTGTTGTTTATGACTCTTTTCTTTTTCATCATAAGGGGTCGAAAAGTTGTCCTCATATTGTAAGGCTCTTATCTGACCTACGCCACACACGGGTTGTGAAGTGGGGGCTTTCTCTTGTGGTCCCGTGCCATTGCACACCCTCAAGACTTGGAGGCCTACTTGTGCAATACCATCTTGTTTTATCTTTGCTTTTCAGATTTTCTGACCGCGCAGAGGATTATGGGACACGTTTCTCTGCATGCTGGATTTTGGGAAATGCTGCATGCAAGAGAGCTACTACATTTAAGCTGCATATACATATATTTAATGAACTAATAATACAGAAATCATTTGAATTATTCATAGCCTAATTTTAATGTGATTATTATTTTTTATTATACATTGCAGATGTATAGCTTTTGATTTAACATTCAAATCTCAGTAAACAATGGATGCATCTTCTTGGATGATGTCATGTTCTCTTTTCGTCTATTAGAGGAGTTCCAATTTGAAGTCCAGTTGTGTCACAATTGTTTCTGAGTTGTTGTTCACTCCTTGGACTCCATGAATACTCCACACTCTCTCCAGGTCCTGTTACTGTTGTGCTACTATCCACCCTGCTGCTTGGTCTGGTCAGCTAGAAGGGTTTTTCTGGACTCAGGTTTTTTCTATTTCTTGCTTGATTATTTTCTGGAGCATTGCTAGACTAACTGTGCAATTTGGAGTCTGGCACTGCCTATGGACATCAGCAACCATTTCTTCAAACCAAGAAGAATCTCCAAGCATCATCAAGAAGACCCACACTTAACACTTACTTTTTTGAGGTTATTGCTTACAACTCACTATATATTTATTTAACAATGGATGAGCCTTACCTTTAAACAACATTGCTGCAATTGCTCCTATGTGGAGTCCTCTTACTCGTGTGGGGATCCCTGATTGACGGTTTCTCCTAACGAGGATGCTCAAC
This sequence comes from Pleurodeles waltl, assembly GCF_031143425.1. NCBI lineage: Eukaryota > Metazoa > Chordata > Amphibia > Caudata > Salamandridae > Pleurodeles > Pleurodeles waltl. Next base: position 1,314,435,307 of record NC_090447.1, read on the forward strand.
AATTGTGGGGGCAAGGGATGTGGCATTAATGATCCAGGCAGCCCATTTGCTTACTTTTGAAAAATCTTACCCAGTGACTGCTAGCAGTTTGCTCTGCCCACAAATCCTTTCCCCATATATGGATCATTTCCTCCAAATCATATGCACTACTGTTTGTGTTTAATGGCATCACCAAGCACCAGTTAGATCAGTGAACAGAATCCCAGCTAACTGTCTTTGGGCCACTTAATGCTTGCAAGCCCTCATCTCCGGCTCTAGGGTGGTGCATCTGGCATCACATTAACTATTCTACAGTGATTTATAGCAGCTACCTTCCTAGATTAACTACCGCTCCAGTGCACCAAATCTGAAACCACTCCAGCCATCTTGTGTGCAAGCATACATAGGCCCTCATCACAACCCTGGCGGTAAATCCTGCTTACCGCCGTGCAGAAGACCACCAACATACCGCTGCAGCCGCGGAATTCCGCTACAGGTATTACGACCCACAGCTCGGAATCCACCACAATACAGACACCCACACAAGTCCGCCACACCAAAGGTCAGTGATAAAAAGGCGATAACAAAACCAACAACATCACGCCAACAAGAATACGCTCACACTATCACGACCCACGAATCAACGAGGCAGACTTTCAACCGTGGTAAACCATTGGCGGTACACACCGCCGCGCTCAAAATACACACACACTTACAAAACACAACCACATTGGACAATTCGAAATACACACACCTGATACACATACATACACCACACCCACACCCAATCCAATATAAAACACACATCCACATTACCCACAAACCCTTACAACCAGAAATTTAAAGCAGGCCTCAGAGATACACTACCTTAAACAACAGCAGCATCCACAGACTCACTACACCATCACTTACACAACATCCACGCACCACTAACAACACACACCAACACATCCCCTCACACATCACAACAGACACCACCTCACACACCACCCACACCACATCATGGCACCTCAACTACACCCCAGGTTCTCTGAGGAGGAGCTCAGAGTCATGGTGGAGGAAATCGTCCGGGTAGAGCCACAGCTATTCGGATCACAGGTGCAGTAGACCTCCATTGCAAGGAAGATGGAGCTATGGCGGGGAATTGTCTACAGGGTCAATGCAGTGGGACAGCATCCAAGAACACGGGATGACATCCGGAAGAGGTGGAACTACCTACAGGGGAAGGTACGTTCCATGGTCTCCAGACACCAGATTGCAGTACAGAGGACTGGCAGTGGACCCCCACCACCTCCCCCACAACTAACAACATGGGAGAAGCAAGTCTTGGCAATTCTGCATCCGGAGGGCCTCACAGGAATAGAAGGAGGACTGGGCTCTGGTAAGGCAAATCTTTACTACTTTATCCCCCACCCTACCTGCATGCCATCACATACCCCACCCTCACCCTCACACCCATCACCCCAACAACCCACAGATACCCCACCAGCACAACCCAGACATCCCAAAAACAAGCCTCTCATGTAACACCAATGCATGGACACCTATCACCAAAGCATGTCCAGTACAGATACCCGCACAGACCCCAAACCAACTATCACACAAGGACCAAGCCAAGAATGCAAGCATTGAAGTAGAGGGTCACTCACCCATTGCACACAATGGCACACACAGATGCAATAAATATGCTTTTACACCCCTACAGGACCCCTAGCCACCGTCACCGGACAGGAGGTGCCAGACATATCTAGTCCCCCCACAGAAGAGACCCACAGTGATGACAGCAGCTCTGCATGCCTGGATCAAGATGACCAGCTCGGCCTATCAGGGACCTCGGGACAGTCGGTTCCCCTGACACAGTCACAAGCCACCACAGAGCCTTCCCCCTCAGGAAACACCAGCACAGCACCCACCCAGTGGGCCCATTCCTCTGTCCCCAGGACACGTCAATCAGCAGTGTGTCCACCACTACAGGGAACCCAGGCAACCCCACTAACACAGGACAATCAGGGACCTGGGGGCAGTGGCAGTGGGCACATGGTTCAGGGGACAGAGGCACAGGACAACAGGGAAGCTGGGATGACTGCTGTGCGACAGGGGGAGGACAGGCCCAGGGAACCACTCTCCACAAGGCCCTCTCGAACATCATGGGAGCTTACCATCATTCCCAGGAGACGAGGGCAATGGTACTGGCCAAGTTTCAGGAGACCCAGTGGCTGCAGGAGGAACACTACCTTGGGATCAGGGAGGACTTGAAGTCCATTAACAACACCCTGGTCACCATTGCAGGGGTGCTGCAAGACCTTGTCAACACCAGGAGGGACACAGTGGCACAACAAGGGGCCCCTGACACTAGCCTGGACAATGAACAGCCCTCCACCTCCGCCGGTGCTAGTGGACAGGAGGCCCCACCACAGGAACACAATGCCAGCACTCCACCCCCTGCAGATTGAGAACAACCCCGCAAACGGTCCCTGAGATCCAGGAACAGGACAGAGAACATTGCCAAAACCCCCGCCAGGAAATGGGACCCACCAGAATGTCACCCTTCTGTCCCACTTTGTCACCCTGTCCATCCTTCAACTGCCATTGCTCCACTTCCTATGCCCCTTTGGACAATGCACCTGTGAAACAAATAGACTGGACTCTGCCATGGACATTCCTCCACCATCCCCCCAGCCCATTTTACAACCCCCTCCACTTATTAGCACAGAAATAAACACACTTCAATCACAAAACAATCTGGAGTCAGTATGTGCTTTCACAAATGTGTAATTGAAATAACCATGGAATATAGCAATGTCAATTTAGTTGTGCACATACCAATGTAACACAGCTGTAAGCCAGGAGGAAACATAGCAGAGGACACGAAGTGGGAGCCACATCTGTGAAATGGAAAGGCAAAGTGACAAATCAGAGTCCATACACTGAGTGAAAATGACAGACTTATGCTAGCTCAAACAATAGTATGAGATGTGGGAGGCAGTGACATCTTCTTACCTGCGTCTCACTGGAAGTATTGCATGATTATGTTGTTTCGGTTGTCAATATCCACTTCTTCTGCCTCCTCTTCTTCACTGTCCACAGGCTCCACAGCTGCCACAAGACCACCATCTGGCCCATCCACCTGCAGAAAAGGCACCTGCCGTCGCAAAGCCAGGTTCTGCAGCACAAAGCAGGCCACGATGATCTGGCACACCTTCTTTGGTGAGAAGTATAGGGAACCACCTGTCAAATGGAGGCACCGGAATCTGGCCTTCAGGAGGCCGAAGGTGCGTTCGATCACCCTCCCAGTTCGCCCATGTGCCTCATTGTAGCATTCCTCCGCCCTTGTCCTGGGATTCCTCACTGGGGTCAGTAGCCATGACAGATTGGGGTAACCAGAGTCACCTGCAAATATCGAGGGACAACTGTTAGACACACACTAACCCGTAGGGACAACCCCAGACCCGGACACCTATTTACACTGTATTGGGTCCTTGGCCTCACCTATTAGCCACACACGGTGCCTCTGGAGTTGCCACATCACATAAGGGATGCTGCTATTCCTCAAAATGTAAGAGTCATGCACTGAGCCAGGAAACTTGGCATTCACATGGGAGATGTACTGGTCTGCCAAACACACCATCTGCACATTCATTGAATGGTAGCTCTTCCGGTTTCTGTACACCTGTTCACTCCTGCGTGGGGGTAGTAATGCCACATGTGTACCATCAATGGCACCAATGATGTTGGGGATATGTCCCAGGGCATAGAAGTCACCTTTCACTCTGGGCAAATCCTTCACCTGAGGAAACACGATGTAGCTGCGCATGTGTTCCAGCAGGGCAGACAACACTCTGGACAACACGTTAGAGAACATTGGCTGGGACATCCCTGATGCAATGGCCACTGTTGTTCGAAAGGAACCACTGCCAGGAAATGGAGTACTGACAGGACCTGCACTAGAGGGCGTAGCCCTGTGGGATGGCGGATAGCTGACATCAGGTCTGGCTCCAACTGGGCACACAGTTCCTGGATTGTTGCACGATCAAGTCTGTATATCACTATGATGTGTCTCTCTTCCATTGTCGACAGGTCCACCAGGGGTCCGTAAACCGGAGGATGCCGCCATCTCATCACCTGCCCCAGCAGACGTGCCCTATTATGGAGAACAGCGAGCAGAGAGTCAGCCAACACTGAGGTATCACAAAATGTAATTTGCTGAACTTTTATTAATCCGCAATGTGCCTGTAACTGTGTGTTTTCCAGGCTTAGACAGGTGTGATTCAGTTATTAATAATGCCATGTGGCCCCCGGAAATGGCGGCTGCCTGACCTGCAAGGCGGGACAAGGGGATATGAGGTAACTGCGCTGACGTTGTACACCTTCGCGGTGGGCGGTCGAAGACTGCGGCGCAATTCAGCATTGGTTAACATTGGGCCCTATGGGTCCGAGGAGCCGGCGGTGACGGTACTCACCGCCATGGATGTAACCGCCTTTTTCTGTCTGTTCACTCACTTGATACCTGACCTTCCACAGGAGAGGACCTACACTGGAAGTGCTGCTGTGACCTGTGTCTGGAAGCGACGATGGCTACAGTGTCTGGGGAAAGGGCCCCTGCCTTCTCTTTTAGAGGAGTTGGAGAAACTAGTGGATGGGGTCCTCCCCCAGTACACACAACTGTACGGTCCTCCAGACAAACAGGTGAGTACACTGTGAGCATGCTGAATGGGCGATGCCTGCTTTGAGTGGTGTGGCTGAAAGTAAGATGGGGGGGGGGGCTGAGGCCTACATGTGCGGATGCTTAGTGTATCTGGGTGATGGCGTGGGTGGAAACCGGTGGGCAATGAGTATGACGGTCCGGCCGGGTGAGTAATGTCTTTCCCCCCTGTACCATTCCTCTAGGTCAGCGCCCACAAGAAGAAGGCTATTTGGCATGCCATCGCCAAGGATGTCCGGACCCTGGGGGTCTATCACAGACAGAGCACCCACTGCCATAAAAGATGGGCGGACCTGCGCCGCTGGAGAAGGAAGACGGCGGAGGCCCAGCTGGGGATGACTTCCAAACGTGGAAGGGGTGCCCGTCGCACCATGACTCCCCTGATGTTCAGGATCCTGGTGGTGGCCTATCTGGAGTTGGATGGGCGCTTGAGGGCATCACAGCAGCCACAAGGGGGTGAGTACACTCTCCTTCAGCTGATTCTGCGCGCATTACAAAGTGTCTGGGCGGGGGTGGTGGGCAGTGGGTTCCCCTAGGCCAGGGTGATCTTGGTAGGCAAGGTCCCTTGTGAGGAAGGCTATGTGGCACCCCAACCCCACTAGTGGTAAGAGCCATCTACACCTAGTCAGGCTCCTGTGACTTCCAGGTGTGTAGGGGCTTAGGCCTCGTACCCCATGACCATGTGAAAAATCTAGAAACTATAAGTGCATGGCGTAGTGCAGAGGGCTGCTCACTGTCTGTTGTTTCCGCCAACGGTAGTGGTGTTGCATGCACTGAACATGACTTTCTTCTGTCTGTCCCCCCCCCTTTTTGTGGTCTCCCTGTTCTTGTGTGCAATAGCATCATCAGGTGGAGGAGCATTGACACCGGAGCAGGAGGGAGCTGCATCCCACTTGGCCCTGGAAGGTGAAGCTACGGAGTCTGAAGCCACCGGTGGGACGGAGGGCGAGGGGAGCTCCACGATGGGGACAGGAGCAGAGACCCGCGACAGCGACTCCTCCTCTGATGGGAGCTCCCTTGCGGTGGCGGGCCCCTCTGTGCCCACCGCATCAACAGGTACAGCCGCCACCCCCCCTATCAGCACTGTCCTCCCAGCAGCCCCTCAGCGTCTGTCCTGTGCCCTCTCACCCAGGAGGCTGGGCATCTCCTTCGCCCCAGGCACCTCAGTGTGAGAAAGTAGCCTCTTTCTAGCCTTGTTACCCCCACTTTTGGCCTGTTTGTGAGTGTATGTCAGGGTGTTTTCACTGTCTCACTGGGATCCTGCTAGCCAGGGCCCAGTGCTCATAGTGAAAACCCTATGTTTTCAGTATGTTTGTTATGTGTCACTGGGACCCTGCTAGTCAGGACCCCAGTGCTCATAAGTTTGTGACCTATATGTATGTGTTCCCTGTGTGATGCCTAACTGTCTCACTGAGGCTCTGCTAACCAGAACCTCAGTGGTTATGCTCTCTCTTTACAAATTGTCACTAACAGGCTAGTGACCAATTTCACCAATTCACATTGGCATACTGGAACACCCTTATAATTCCCTAGTATATGGTACTGAGGTACCCAGGGTATTGGGGTTCCAGGAGATCCCTATGGGCTGCAGCATTTCTTGTGCCACCCATAGGGAGCTCTGACAATTCTTACACAGGCCTGCCATTGCAGCCTGAGTGAAATAACGTCCACGTTATTTCACAGCCATTTACCACTGCACTTAAGTAACTTATAAGTCACCTATATGTCTAACCTTTACCTGGTAAAGGTTGAGTGCCAAGTTACTTAGTGTGTGGGCACCCTGGCACTAGCCAAGGTGCCCCCCACATCGCTCAGGGCAAATTCCCCGGACTTTGTGAGTGCGGGGACACCATTACACGTGTGCACTATACATAGGTCACTACCTATGTATAGCGTCACAATGGTAACTCCGAACATGGCCATGTAACATGTCTAAGATCATGATCCCCCGAGTCTCTACCACAGACCCGGGTACTGCCAAACTACCTTTCCCGGGGTTTCACTGCAGCTGCTGCTGCTGCCAACCCCTCAGACAGGTTTCTGCCCTCCTGGGGTCCAGCCAGGCTTGGCCCAGGAACGCAGAACAAAGGACTTCCTCATCTCTGCATAAGCCAGTCTACACCAGTTCAGGGATCCCCCAGCCCTGCTCTGGCATGAAACTGGACAAAGGAAAGGAGAGTGACCACTCCCCTGACCTGCACCTCCCCTGGGAGATGCCCAGAGCTCCTCCAGTGTGCTCCAGACCTCTGCCATCTTGGAAACAGAGGTGCTGCTGGCACACTGGACTGCTCTGAGTAGCCAGTGCCAGCAGGTGACGTCAGAGACTTCTTCTGATAGGCTCTTACCTGTGTTGCTAGCCTATCCTCCTTCCTAAGTAGCCAAACCTCCTTTTCTGGCTATTTAGGGTCTCTGCTTTGGGGAATTCTGTAGATAACGAAGGCAAGAGCTCATCAGAGTTCCTCTGCATCTCTCTCTTCACCTTCTGCCAAGGAATCGACCGCTGACTGCTCTGGACGCCTGCAGAACCGCAACAAAGTAGCAAAGACGACTACTGTAACCTTGTATCGCTGATCCTGCCGCCTTCTCGACTGTTTTCCTGGTGGTGCATTCTGTGGGGGTAGTCTGCCTCCTCTCTGCACTAGAAGCTCTGAAGAAATCTCCTGTGGGTCGACGGAATCATCCCCCTGCAACCGCAGGCACCTAAAGACTGCATCATCGGTCCTCTGGGTCCCCTCTCAGCACAACGAGTGTGGTCCCTGGAACTCAGCAACTCTGTCCAAGTGACTCCCACAGTCCAGTGACTCTTCAGTCCAAGTTTGGTGGAGGTAAGTCCTTGCCTCCCCACGCTAGACTGCATTGCTGGGTGCTGCGTGATTTGCAGCTGCTCCGGCTCCTGTGCACTCTTCCAGGATTTCCTTTGTGCACAGCCAAGCCAGGGTCCCCGACACTCTAACCTGCAGTGCACGACCTCCTGAGTTGTCCTCCGGCGTCGTGGGACCTTCTTTTGTGACTTCGGGTGAGCTCCAGTTCACTCTTCTTTGTAGTGCCTGTTCCGGCACTTCTGCGGGTGCTGCTTGCTTCTGAGTGGGCTCCTTGTCTTGCTGGGCGTCCCCTCTGTCGCCTCACGCAATTGGCGACATCCTGGTCCCTCCTGGGCCACAGCAGCATCCAAAAACCCTAACCGCGACCCTTGCAGCTAGCAAGGCTTGTTTGCGGTCTTTCTGTGTGGGAACACCTCTGCAAGCTTCTTCACGACGTGGGACATCCATCCTCCAAAGGGGAAGTTCCTAGTCCTCTTCGTTCTTGCAGAATCCACAGCTTCTACCATCCAGTGGCAGCTTCTTTGCATCCACAGCTGGCATTTCCTGGGCATCTGCCCACTCTCGACTTGAGTGTGACTCTTGGACTTGGTCCCCTTGTTCCACAGGTACTCTCGTCTGGAAATCCATAGTTGTTGCATTGCTGGTGTTGGTCTTCCTTGCAGAATTCCCCTATCACGACTTCTGTGCTCTCTGGGGAACTTAGGTGCACTTTACACCTACTTTTCCGGGACTTGGGGTGGGCTATTTTTCTAACCCTCACTGTTTTCTTACAGTCCCAGCGACCCTCTACAAGCTCACATAGGTTTGGGGTCCATTCGTGGTTCGCATTCCACTTTTGGAGTATATGGTTTGTGTTGCCCCTATACCTATGTGCTCTCATTGCAATCTATTGTGACTGTACATGGCTTGCATTGCTTTCTATTGCTATTACTGCATATTTTTGGTATTGTGTACATATATCTTGTGTATATTTGCTATCCTCATACTGAGGGTACTCACTGAGATACTTTTGGCATATTGTCATAAAAATAAAGTACCTTTATTTTTAGTATATCTGTGTATTGTGCTTTCTTATGATATTGTGCATATGACACCAGTGGTATAGTAGGAGCTTTACACGTCTCCTAGTTCAGCCTAAACTGCTCTGCTAAGCTACCCTTTTTCTATCAGCCTAAGCTGCTAGACACCTCTTCTACACTAATAAGGGATAACTGGACCTGGTGCAGAGTGTAAGTACCCCTTGGTACCACTACAAACCAGGCCAGCCTCCTACACTCAGGCCCTGCCCCAGTCAGCCCTGCTGCCCTCAGTGAGGAGACTATTGACCTCCTGAGATCCCTCACTGTTGGGCAGTCTACCATTATGAATGCCATCCAGGGTGTTGAGAGGCATTTGCCACAAACAAATGCATACCTGGAGGGCATTCATTCTGGCCGGGCAGCCAACGGAGAGCAATTCAGGCTCTGGCCTCAGCACTGATGGCAGCCATTGTCCATGTGTCCAGCCTCCCCTCTCCAACCTCCTCCACCCAGACCCAACCCCTGTACCTCTGCCTATCCCAAGCACACCATCAGACCAGCATGCACACACATCAACACACAAGAGTGGCTCAGGCAAACATAAGCACCACACATCCCACAGGCACTCACACAAGCACCATACCCATGCACACATACCAACATCCACTTCCTCCACTGTGCCCCCCTCCTCCATGTCTCCCTCCTCCCTCCCAGTCTCGTCTCCAGTCACATCTGCATGCACTATATCCTCAGCCACTGCCTCCATCACCAGCACACCCATCACCACACACCGCTCACGTGCAATCACCACCCCCACTACCATTCACACATCCCCAGTGTCCTCTACCAGTGTGTCTGTGAGCCCTCCTCCCAAAGTACATCAATGCAGGCACACACCCACCCAACAGCCATCCACCTCACAACAGCCTCCAGCCCATGCACCTTCACCCACATTCAGCAGACGTACACTTCCTACAACCAATACCTCTTCCTCCACTCCCAAACCCCCTCCATTTACCCATCCCAGTGTGTCTAAAAAACTTTTCCTGCCAAACCTTGACCTCTTCCCTTCACCTCCCCCCATCCTTCCCCTAGGGCCAGGCTTTCCAGGTCCCAGACCAGCACCTCAGCCACCACATCCCCAAGCACAGTGGTGCCAGCAACTGCGGGGTCATGGAGTGCACCACCCATCAGGGCTGCCAGTGTGCCACGTAGCGAGGGCAAGGACATTCCGCCACCTTCCAAGGTGAAAAGGGTGCCCACATCCCGAAGGGAGAAGCCGAAACTACCAGCAACCAAGGGCTCAGCAAAAACAAAAGGGGATAGTGGCAAGAGAACTGCGCCACCATCAAAGGCGGGGAAGTGCCAAAACCAGAAGGGCAGGTCAGAAGAGGGCATGGTGGCACCAACTGAGGGACCAGTGTCACACCTTCTGTCCACGTCCACGCCGACCTCTACGGTGGCGAACACCGCGAGCTGCACTGCCACCTGCACCGCCTCCGGCACATCTACAGACGCTGTGACAGTCCCCAGCCTCTTCCCCGGTGGGCTGCCGTCTGAGGCTGCACGAGACAACCTGCTTTCTCCCTCAGCAGGTGCTGACCCATGCACCGCCTCCAGCCCCGCCGCCACAGACCCCACCGCCAGCACCGCCAACAGAGACACCGCCGCAAGCACCGCCGCTACAAACACTGCCGCAACCACCGCCAGCGGCCCCGCGACATCCTCGGACAGTGGCACTACCGCTGACATGCTTACCATCCCCAGTGGTCAGTCGTCCGAGGCTGGAGGAGAGTTACAGGATCCCTAACCACACTATAAGTTTGTACGTGAGAAGAAGTAGCAGTGGTAACCCTAATCTGCTCTTCTGGTTCCGGAAAGGAAGCCCAACTCCCATACCTGCATTCAGAGGTGTCTGCTGGGAGTCCTCCCACGTAGAAGAAGAGCAACCAAAGGGTTTCAGCTTAAACTGCTACGACGTACAGCATGAGATGGCAAGCTGGCTTTAATGTCCCCTCTAATAAGGTATTCTAAGAACTGCCCTGACTTGACAACACATTTTTCTGTTTAGGGTAGACAATATACTCTTTGGATCTACGATACCCGGTAAATATTCTGTGGACCCTTAGGTTCACCATAGAATGAAAATGTTATGCAAATTAATGAATGACGCATTCTGCGTGAAAGGGCAACTTTGAAAAGAATGAAAAACATCTCCACTAAAATTAAGCTTTGCTAAAATAATAAAAAGGAATAAAAGTGAAATGTAACTAGATGAGTTTCTTCAATGGAAGTGGACAACAACATTGCAATGCCATTGCTGTTGATGTGGAAAATTATTTGTGGGGGTCACGTTGCAATCAGGGTTTATGTGGTTATTAGGCTGAAATTGTGACAAGTAGAAACATTTTCCTCTGGTGTCATAGCCCATTGTTTTATCCAAACTTGGAGTCAAGTACACTTCTTTGGCACTTTATCCTCAGAGTAACAAAGATGAGTGGTGCAAGTGAAATGGGATGGGTTAGATACTCAAAACTTTGGAAAGCACAAAATTACATTTAAATCATTTAATAAAGCAATGACCAGCCAGTGATCTTACTTTGAAAAAAGTAAACAAGTGCTTTAATTCACCCACAAATCAGTACTAAACATCAAATGACATATGTGCACAATGGAAACTAGTACCTCTTGAACTTGAAATCTGTGTGAGAAGGTCTGTAAATGTTAAACAGTGTAAAACCATGTTGTACGGTGTTTGCCATGAAGGTCACAATATGAAACTCCTTCCTACTACATTTCTCAGAAAGTTTACAATGTAAAACCTCTTCCTTCTGTATTTTCACAGGGTTGCCTTATGCACAGCCCCTTACTACCGTAGGTTTTATGGGGATGAACTTTAACAATCCCTTTATCAGTTCTGAGCAACGGAACTACTTCATAGGCGAGTTATTACAACAGCTACACAATTAAATGCCCTTAAAAAAAAATATCAACAAAAGGACAGAGCTGAAGAACTGGGGCACCTATGCGACAGGACTTAATCAGAGCACCAAGTACAAATCATTAACATTCAAGCAACCTGACCAGTAGGTTTACGAAGCAGAGCAGTATAGCACTTATTCTGACATATTCGGACTGGTGGTATTGGTTAGAAAGTCAGAAGTCCGCACCTTAACACTTAATAAATAAATGTCAATGCCCTGTTGTGATTTAAAAAAATAAGTACTTTTATCCAAAGATAAAATAATCCTAAACATAAAATTACAACTCTGTATATAAAGGTCTCACAACAATAAATAATGTAAAGTGCCTTCCAATGGTCTTTTTCACTGAGTTCTCTTTGTAAAACCCATTCCTGTTGTATTTGCTGCAAAGTTCACATGCAAAGCCTATTTGTAATATATTAGTCTCAGCGTTCACAATGTAAAGCCTATTTCTAGTGTTGTTTTCTTGAGTACACAATGTAAAAAGACCATGCTCTTGCATTTACGTTTTAGAGGGGCACTCCTCAGAGACCATGGGAGTCAATCTCTCTCCCGAGCTCTGTTTCATATTGCCCCCTGGCAACTCTAAAAATAAAAAAAACAAAATCAGTGGAGCCCTGCCCCCTTGGAATGTTGGGTACGTATATGTCAATGAGAGGTGCAAAAACTGGAATGAATGAGTTGTGGACTATTTTTATTGCCCTGTGCATCAGTGGAGCTTGAGGACCTGAGACCTAGACCAACCCCACCTCAGGACCGGACATCGCCATCTCCATCCCGGAAGGATACAGCATCCTAAGGAGGGACTGGCCCTCCCTGTCCAGGTAGAGGACTTGACATTGTACACAAGACCTCACTATATATCAAGGCCAACTCAGAAGAACAGTACACCACCATGAAACAGCTTCACTTCCTGGTCTACACTGATCACAACTCCTCCATCCGCAGCACCCTAGTCTACAGACCACCCGGCTCCTGCCCAGCATTCATCGATGACATGGCAGACATCGCCACCCCCCAGGCGCCCAATGATTACCTCCTCCTCGGCAACTTGAATTTCCACCTCGAGGACTGCAATGATCCAAACACCACCGCTCTACTCGACAACCTCACCACCCTCGGCCTCAGACAGCTGATTACCGCGCCCACGCACAACACAGGACACACACTGGATCCCATCTTTACCTCAAGCAGCTGGATTACCATCAAGACTATCTCCACCCCAGACTGGACCGACCACCACTACTTACCCTTTACCATCACTGCACCCAGTAGTCGCATCTGCACCCCCAGGAACCACCACAGGAAATGGAATTAAATAACTAACGAGCAACTCACCATAACTCTCACCAAATCCCTCCCGCCTCCCTCTGATGACGTCAACACCGCAGCTCGCAATCTCAATCTCATGGATCACTGAATGCGCCAACACTCTAGCCCCCCTCCATCTGACATCAACCAAACCCATACAAAGAAAGCCAGCTGGTTCACCACCGAACTCCAAGAATCCAAACGCACCCGCTGGTGCCTAGAGAAAAAAATGGAGACATATCCAAACCAGTGAAGACCTGGCCTCCTTCAGAGCCTCAACCGCCATCCACCGATGACACATCAAGAACGCAAGAAAGAACGCACTCCAGGAATGCATAAACTCCTCCACACACAAAACAATGAGTTCATAAATCCCCCCCTCCAAAGCCATCAGCATCCCCCATCGCAGGACCTCTGCAACAAACTCTGCACCTTCTTCCGCCGCAAGATCCAAGACATCTACGACAGCTTCCTCCTGAAAAACCAACCCAGCACCAGAACCCACGACTGACCCACCTCCCTAGGATCCACCCAAACCATCCACAGCTGGTCCACACTCACCACGGAGGAAACAGAAAGCATCATGAACAGCACCCACTCCGGAGCCCCCATGGACCCTTTCCAGCACCACATCTACGTCAGAGCCAGCACATCCATCGCCCGAGCTCTGGAACATGACAAACCGCTCCATCAAAACTAGCTCCTTCCCGAGGACTGGAGACACGCCAAAGTATGCCCCCTCCTGAAGAAACCCTCGGCCGACCCATCAGAACTTCCGGCCCATTTCACTGCTACCCTACCCAGCCAAAGTACTGGAGAAAGCTATCAACACACAACTATGAAATTTCATTGAGGTAAAAAACTCTCTGGACAGCTCCCAGTCCAGGTTCCGCAGGAGCCACAGCATGGAGACAGCTCTTCTTGCAGCCACCAACGACATCTGATCACTTCTAGACCACGGCCACACCGCAGCACTCATACTCCTCGACCTCTCAGCGGCCATCGATATGATCTCCCACAGCACACTGTGCACCAGACTCCACAACGTAGGAATGCACGCAACAGCCCTGAAATGGATCCACTCATTCCTCTCCGGAAGGACTAAAAGGGTAAGGCTCCCTCCCTACACATCTAAAACCACAGCAGTCAGCTGCAGAGTTCCCCAAGGATCCTCTCTTAGTCCAGCTCCTTTCAACAGATACATGATCCCACTCGCAGCAGTCTTCTGAAGCCACGGAATGAACATCGTGTCATATGCCGATGACACACAACTGATCATTTCCCTTGCCGAAGACCTGGACACAGCCAAAAGGAACTTCCACTTGGGAATGGAAGCCGTGGCCACCTGGATGACAGAAAGCTGCCTCAAGCTCAACTCTGACAAGACAGAGCTCATCATTTTTGGAAACGCCTCCTCAGCATGGGAAGACCCCTGTTGGCCCACATCTCTCAGCACCCCACCTTCACCGACTGAGCACGCCCGCAACCTAGACATCATCCTCGACTCCTTCCTATCTATGACCCGACAAGTAAATGCATTCATTTCCTCCTGCTGGCACACCCTCTGCAAACTCCGGAAACTTTTCAGATGGATTCCAGCAGACTGCCGCAGGACAGTCACCCACACCTTAGTCACTAGCAAGTTTGACTACTGCAGCGCTCTCTATGCCGGTACTACGACAAGAAACATCAAAAAGCTGCAACTCATCCAGAACGCCGTCGCCAGACTTGTCCTTAACCTCCCATACCAAGAATGTATCTCAAAGCACCTGAGGACCCTCCACTGGCTCCTGATAGAAAAACGAATCACATTCAAGCTACTCACCCACATTTACAAAGCAATACACAACGTCGGACTGGCCTACCTGAACCATCACATCTCCTTCCACAACCCCGCCAGATCCCTCCGCTCCACTCAGCTGGCTCTGGCCACTATCCTTTGCATTTGAAAAAACACCACTGGAGCACGATCCTTCACCTATATCGCAGCAAAGAGCTTGAACAACCTGTCCCTATAACTCCAACAAAGCCCATGGCTCACCATCTTCAGGAAGAACTTCAAGACGTGGATCTTCGGATGCTCCTCCATCCTTACCCCCCAGCCCCCCAGTAGCCCTGCTTTCTAAAAACTGATTGATTTACTGATTGATTCAGGAATGGAGGGAGAAAGGGAAGTGAGAAAGGGTATCGGCAATGTGGTGTACTATCTCCAGAGAAATGGATGTTATCTCTAAGGAGTGAAAAGATGGAATTAGCAAAGGGATGTGGCCTGCACTGGCATATGAAACACAGGGGTCCGGTGTACGAGATAGGCATGGCTGAATGAGAAGACTCTCATCAACATTCCAATCAACTATCATTGAACTGTTTCAAAACGTATCAAAAAACTCTTTGTATGCACGACTTTGGATCAATCCTTAATACAATGCTAGAATTAATTAGCACCCTGCGAAATCCTTCCACGCCCATATAAGTGCCACCCACTGAATACCATGGAATAGCAGTCTTCTTCTTTAGAATGCTTTAATACACCATCAATACAGAGTGCGCTTATTATCTACTAAAAATGGCATATTCACTGAAAATGGTAATTCTGAAGTATTCAGATGTGAACAATCCTTTTGGAGATAAGGCATTGTAATAATGATTCTATGCACTTTTACATCCTTGTGTCCAATGTATACTTGCATTTATACAATACTTACTTTATTTTAGTGCATTAAGCTTGAAACACGAAATTCCAGAAATTATGCCATCACACCACATCATGTGATTATGCCTCCGTTCATGGATAAGTGATAACTCGAGAGCACTAGAACAATGTGAACAACCAGAACACGAGCAGTTGTTGCTCATGACAATTATGTTTCTCACACACTTTTTCTAGCATGAAATGCATCCTCTTGTAAAAAACTGACATGAGAACGCATTTCCCACTAATGGATGGAGCTAAGAGCAGATCTGCATTTCATGCAATTACTCATAATTTTGCCTAATTTTCCTGAAATTTCACATATTTTGACCAAAGCAAATTCTGCAAATTTTGCACACCCCTACTTACAAAAGTAGGGATCAAATGTTTTGAAATGTAATCATATATAACACTAATATACAAGGAAAAGTGATTAATTTTTAACCTAAATTCCTAAACGTGCGTATATATTGGAAATCAGTGGAAATCAGAAGGTTTTGACTTATTTAGATAATAAACTAATGTAAAGTAGGTGTGGGCAGTAAACTCCGTAGACAGAGTTTGCAGAGTTTTGCCCACTCTGCGAAAACTCCGCCAACTGCCACATAAGTGTTTCTTGCGGTTGGCCTGCCAACGTTAAGTTGGTGAGCGAGAAAAAACATGTGCTAGACTGCTTCCCAATCAGATTTCTCAATGCTGGTGGACGCGGCAGGTCGCTACCACTCGCATTGAGAAAGTTGCTGCTCAAGTTTTTACGTAACACCGAAGAATTCTGTGTAGTAAAACTTCACAAGTTCTACCCACCCCTAATGTAAAGATGCTGAAATAATGTATGACAGACACAATATGCTTCTCTGTCAAATGCACTTTTCGTTCTACACTTTCTTTTAGCCTTGTGTGCTTCCTTTAACAGAATTGCTAAGGTTAATATCTCATTTAGTTGCTTGCATTTGCGAATAGGGGAGAGAGTACTACCTTTGACGTACATAAACTTCTCTTCATTGCCATCTTATTCAATAATTATTTACTGAGTTAGAGATGAGCGGTAACTAAGAATTTGCTAAAAAGAATTCAGTCCACATAATCACCTTCTACAATCGAATTGCCCTATTTTAACTTCTATGCAACAAAATGCTTCCTAATTCAGATAGCGGCTTGGTTACATGTCTCCACAATCCAATTATTGCTATTCGAACAGACAATTATAACGGGTTGAAAAGCCCAAATAATTACATCTGCGCCTAGTTAAGTAAACCCAACTCGAATGCTCAGCAAGAAATCACTTAAACCGCTAATCCTTATATTACTTTTGCAAGTGCATAAAAATTACAGAATTGCAAAACCATTAATAAAAGCAAGTAGAAATGCTAAAAACTAGCTCATTTAGTTGGGCCCTGGGCAGAGATCTCTAGTTACACTTCTCAGTAATAGATGGACTAGCTGCACCTTTCATCTTTCTGAAGTCAGTGGAATACAATACATTTGAGTTAAGCGTATAGTATTTCAGTGCCTCCAGAAAATTTAGTTTGTGTTATGTAGCTATTCCTTGCGTAATAGGTACTTGCACGTATTATAATGACGTGATAGACAGACACGTTCAATTATGGCCCTGAATACAATGTTTCTGGTTTATTCATTTGGAAAGCCAAAGCCCTTAGCTCCTTGAGGCACCAATCAAGTGGCGTAATGAGCTGAAAGGATGCTGTTGAAACAGTGTCGAACTGCAGGTCAGGAGTACAAAGCCAACCCAGCTGTCCATCCTTCCAAACTGGATAAATTTGTATTAAACTGGGTAGAAGTAACATCTGTAGTATAGAGGTTACAAGTACCCGTTCCAATATTGCTAGCAAGCTAATCCAAACCTCTGCAGGAGTTTTTGGGGGTAGACAAGGATTTCTTTAAAAAGTGGGCAACTGATAATTTGTATGATATATTTGTTCAAATGTGGAGAGGTGTGGCACAATGGTTAGAGTGGCAGACCCTGAAGCAGAGATCTGGCTCAAGACCAGGGTTCAAGTCCCTCGGTGCCTAATCTAATTAATGGGTCCCACTCTGGGCAATAGCTTGCTTAATCTCCACAAGGGCCCCAACAGTGCTTTGATGCCTGGCTTCACCCTGGGTGTACCCAGGAGTGGACACCTCACAGGGAAAAGCCAGGAGGGGTTCCATAGCGGTATGAGTACAGCGCCTTGAGACCCTAACGGGTGAGTAGTGTGCTATACAAGTGCAAAGTTTTTTTTTTTTCAAATATGATGGCCAAAACAATGTAATAGGCCGGTTTAAAGTGGAATTAATGAAATACCCTAATACTTCAGAGCCTGAAAGCTCCGAAAAACATCTTATCTCTGCAGCAATGATTTATCTATGGGTCTATGAGAAACTTTTGTGCCACACCCTCAGGGCCACTCTTAGAGCTGGATGGGCAGCGATTTCGTCAATCCATGGGTCTGAATGTGGCATTGTGGCCCTTTCCTGAGTGGGCTTAAGCCATCAGAGTTTACTGAACAGAGCCAATCACTGCATGCATTAAATGTAGAGATCAGTCTTTTTCAGTGCAATTCCTCATTTCTACGCAGGATGAATTAAAGGCATTACTGTGTGATAGTCAGATTCATTATGATCTATGTAAGAAATTGGGGGTATTGGTTTAAAGGGTGATGACCAATTGAAAGAAATAGCCATTTTCCAGGGCAGACCACTAAATTCCCTAAACTAAATCCACTAAATTAACCTAAGCTTAACCCCTTGGTAACAATGGCACAGAGCAGACAGGCTGAACTTAGAGGCAACATGTAAAGAATTTATGCAATACAAAAGCAGTAATGAAGGCAAACACAACACAAGAAAAGTTACAAACCTATGTAGGAAAATAGAATATATTTTGATAAATAAAGGGAGACTAAAAGGAAAAGAAACAAGTAAGGGGACCTGGCGATATGAATTTTTAAAGTTTAAGTGTAATAATAGTGCCAAAAAGCTTTAAGTGTCAACCACGGTCAGCTCTTGGCAGTAGACCAGGATCTAGGCGTGATTTAAGGCTGACCACGATGGAGTGTGGGTTGGCTACAGAAACTAGGGTTGGCCTGGTCTGAAGTTTTACCTTGGGACTTAGCCATGGTGAAGCCATTGACTTTTGGCAGAAAAACTCTGAGCAGGAGAATTGTGAATTTTGCACACAAGGAAGATATTTCACCATCTGGATACTTTTGACATCTTTGCACAGTGAAGATTACTCTGTCAGGGCTTAGTCACTTTTTCAGAGCTTAGATTCTTCTTGAGGAGCAGGGCAGCAGGCTGTAGCGAAAGAGGGCTTCATGAGGATGGGTACTCTCCTTGGAAGGTTCTGCTGGATGGGTTTTTTGCTGCTGCAGAAAATGTCTGAGCAGGAAATACATGAATATAGAGCCCACCAGCAATGTACCTTTGTCCACTCAATTTATCAGGTTTGTCGCTGTCCTCTGAAGGTCTTTGGAGACAAAAAGTTTCTAAGTCCCAGGATTCTCAGGATGTTATGAGGAGTACGCTTTGACACTGTCAAGGATTCTAGGACCTCGGGAACAACACATGGGGGGGTCAAGACTTACTCCAGCGGACGCCACCATCAGGGTCCAGGGCAGGTCCAATTGAAACTTGCCAGCTGGGTAGTTGCAGGAAAGGCCTCTTGTAGCTTGTTGTGTCCCTGTAGATTGTACAGTGGATCAACCCTATGGCCCCTGGAGCCCACTTCTTTGTCCTGCTCACAACAGGGAGAGCAGTTCCAATCCTCCTGGCCTCTTCTGAGGACTCAGATAGCAGGTGCAGTCCTCTTCTGATTTTTCATGGCAAGAGTAGTGTTCTTAAGGGGGTACTGTTGGTGCTACATTTATGCCTGGCATCAGCCTATGAGTGGGAGTGCCTCCTGGCTCCTCCCTAACCAATGGGGTAAAAGGTCTTCGGGATTACCCGGCTCACTTTTGCAGTATCTCCTGTGCACCCTACTGCAAACAATCCCACAGTGCCCCTCACTACCTAAAGCCAAGATGGAAGAACATTTCTTCCCCTGGGCAGAGCTTGTGTGCCCATCTTAGAATGGGGGTGATTGAAGGGAGCAGCCCTTTCTCTGTGATCACTCTAATCCAGTTCTGGAGGCAATTCCTCTTTCACTGGAACCGGTGCCTGCCTGATTGGGAAGTGGGGGAGGACAAAGGTAGGGTCAACCCAGGTGTCAGCTTACATTTGCTTGTGACAGGGTAGGCGCCTTTGAAGCTAATCAAGTCCTTGAGCACAGCCCACTAGCCATCCTGTCAAAGGAACAATAACACTACCCCATATGCCAGACATTTGTCTTGCTCTGGCAGCAGTTTTCACACAGCATCTGCCAGGTGACAGATGGTGCTCATGCAAATATGCCTTGAGAGGCTTTGGACAAGGAAAAGGTAACATTCTATAAGTAGCATTTCCCTAATAGTTATAACAGTTCAATTTTATCATTAAGTTGGATTTGAAATAACTATTAAATGGAGTATTTTAATCATATTTCTAGTTGTTTCCTAACCAAATTTAGCATTATCACATGTGATGATGTAACCTAGCATTTTCCTATGTAACAATCAGCCTTGGTACAATGAAATGTTTTGGGGCTTTTCTACTGAAGGTACATGTGAAACATTAAACTTTTACACCTCTTGCTTTTAATTACCATGCACCTTGCCTATGGGGCAATAAGACCTACTTAGGAGTTAAAAGGAAGGTTTAGGCCTATCAAAAGGGTTTCTTTGACAGGTTGTTATACAGTCTAAAACCTGCTTCAGTAAAGCTACAATGATAAGCCTGAAGACTTGTTTTACTCTGCCACTGCAATGGATTGTACAATTGGTTCTGCAGTCCACTAGTGACATTTAACTTACAGGCCCTGGAGACATTAAGTACCCCCTACTAGGGGCTTATAAGCAAGTTAAACATGCCAATTAGGGATGTACTAATGTCATCATGTTGGAAGGAGGAGCACATGCCCTTTACCATTGCGTAGCAGGGGAAAAGGTCACTTAGTTCTGCAGCCACCACATAAGAAGGGCAGATTTTCTGCAATCTACACTTTCAAGAACTACATCAGAGCTAACCTCCTGCTCCTGTATGTATGGTTTATCAATCTGTAATTAAACAAATTAATCTTTAGAACTCTATTTTGTTGTCAGAAGTGCATATACCAGAGCACTTAGATTGGCAATCCTAGTCACTGTCTAAAGAATTTTGCTCTTATTTTGTCTCCCACTGTAGCAAGTTGTGTTAGCTCCATCATGGCTGAAGACGTGATGTTGCATCAGCTTTTAGAGCTCGTTCAATCAACATATGGTTGTTAGACCTGGCATCCTTGGCATCTTTTCTCCTATCTTTTACCTTTGCTTCCTGTATGTTTGACTGTGTGCTCAACTTCGTTTTTGCCGGTTTTGGTACTCTGGAGCAAGTGCTCTCTGTGTAAATTGTATTGGTGATTTGCTTTTCCATGATTGGCATATTTGTTTTACTAGTAAGTCCCTAGTAAAGTGCACTAGAGATGCCCAGGGCCTGTAAATCAAAGGCTATTAGTGGGCCTGCAGCACTGAGTAGCCCTGTAAACATGGCTCGGACCTGCCACTGCAGTGTCAGTTTTAAACTGCCAATTTGACCTGGCAAGTGTACCCACGTGCCAGCTACAAACCTTCCCTTTTTGTCCATGTAAGTCATCCCTAAGGTAGGCCGTAGGTAGCCCCATGGGCAGGGTGAAGTGTATTTTAAAGGTAAGACATGTACTGATGTGTTTTACATGTGCTATCTCTTCTATAGGTTAACATGAGGACTGCCTTTAAATATGTTTTAAGTGCAGTTTCCCATTGGGAGCAGGTAGAGATTTGGGGTTTGGGGTATTTGAACTCACAATTTAAAAATACATCTTTTGATATAGTTGGTTTTTAGATCGTCAGTTTGAAAATGGCACTTTGAGAAAGTGAAGAAACACAAATGATGGAGAGAATGCAGAACCAATCAAACATTCACCCTCAGTCACAGATCTGGGTTTAATCTATCAATTGTTTTGCTCACCATGCCGCCCCAGTTTGAACACAGCCATATGCAATTCAGTCTTGACCTTGTTCCCTATGAGAACAGTCCCAGGAACTCCTTGGACCGGAAACAAGCATTCTGGGACCTTTTTCAGGGTATCACCCTTCATCAACCAGGCTAGCTTGAATCCAGTGGCACAGTGAGCCTGGGACCCACATCTGGGCATACCCGGTGCACTTATGGCAACAACATAGGAATATTAGAGTTAACAAACCAAACATGTTGTCAAAACATTATAAATATTATCCCCTGAGGATTACTATCCTTTAAGCCCAAACATGAATCCATGGTCTTTTATTACATTTATTCTTATTAATCCTTATTGTGATTGCTTTTACTATGTTATTGCATTATTGATTATTATTTATTATTGATTATTGATTATTAGTTCCAGCATTGATTGTGAAGTAAAATCCACACCACAACATGTTTCAGTACCACCACAGGTGATGAACACCAGAGTCCATGTAGAATTCAGTTGTTCACAGTTGTTCACTGGAGGGTACTCTTCAATCCACTCAACCGAAATTTTAACCTGTGCTGAAAAAACACAGAGAGAATACCATTATCTGTGAGGACATGTTACGTAGTCAAAACAATATCAGACATTCAAATGAAATTGAACTTAGTTATGAGACCTTGAAATATAACAAGGACCTAAAAATGTTGATTTCAGCTTGTCGCAGCGATTTTGTTCCAGGATCCTTCAAATAATGTTAAACAATTAGGGCCTCATTTAGAATCTGGCAGATGGGATACTCCACCAAAATGTGACAGTTATCCTGTTCACCATATTATAAGTGCCACAATGTATAATGTGCTTGTAATAGGGTGAATGGAAAATTGGCCACATTTTTGATGGCATGTCTGTAAGAAATGGTTGTACTATACAATAGGGTTGGGGCCCTTTCGTGAAGTACACTCGCATTTGTCTCCTTGAGTTCAGTCAGAGTTATTTACTTAACCTTCAGCTCAACCCTTTGGCAGCTAAGGCACAGAGCTGCAAGGCTTAACAAAGGAACAATGTGGAAAGCAGTGAGTCACAACAATAATGTATAACAATAGAGCATATTTTAATTATTTTTTAGAGTTTCTGATGACTTAAATCTGCCAGATGGTTCTAGAGATATGAATTTTTGAAAGTATTTAAAAACTTTGACATCAGCCGCAAACAAACTTAGGCAAGGCAACACTTTGAAAACTTTTGTAAAGTTTGTACAAGTTTCTAACACTAAGGGGGTCATTGCGACATCAGCGGTCTTTTGACAGGACCGCCGAGGGACCGCCGTGCTGAAGACCGCCAGTGGTGGCGGTTTTCTGCTCGGCGTATTATGACTGCTGGCAGCCCTCCGTCCTTTTCCAGACGGAGAGCCGCCAGCAGCCATACTGGCAGGTGGCGGGGAAGTGGAGGTTGCTCCACCTCCACCGCCACGTCAACAGAACACCGCCCACCGAATCACATTCTGTGATTCGGCGTGGCGGTGTTCTGTTGACGGTGTGGTGGAGGCGGAGCAGCCCCCATGGATCCTGTCCCCTCCTGGAAGATCAACGGACAAGGTAAGTTGATCGTCCGTTAGGGGAGGGGGGTGGGGGGATGTTGTGTGATGTGTGGGTGCATGGGGGTGTGCGTGTGAGTATGTAGAGGGGGTGTGTGAGTGCGTGTATGCATGCGGGGGTGTAGTGTGAATGGAAATGTGTGCGTGTCTGTCTGTATGTATGTCTGTATGGATGTGTGCATGTATGTCTGAATGAGGGTGTGCGTGTATGACTGTGTGTGTGTCTGTTGGCATGTTTGTTCGTGTGTGTACGGGAATGTGTGTTGGTGGTGCCTGCATGCGTGTCGGGTGTGTGTCTGTGTTGTGATGTCGGGGTAGGGGTGGGGGGGGGGGGTCCTGCCACCTTTGGGGGGTGGCAGGGGGGTGGGGGGTGTTGGGGACGGACTTGGGGGAGGGGGTGTCGGGGATGGACTCGGGGGAGGGTGTGGGAGAGTGGCGGAGACCCCTATCAGTGCCAGGGGAGGAATTCCCTGGCACTGATAGTGCTTACCGCCATGGATTTCATGGCGGTTCCAAACTCCATGAAATCCATGGCGGTAAGCCGGGTCATGATACCGCCGGCGGTCTTGTGACGGCCGCCGGGCTGGAGACCCAAGTCTCCAGCCCAGCGGTCGTCTCCGCCATGGCGGTCTGATCGGAGAAGTGGCGGAAGACCATGGCGGTTCATAATTCCAATTTTTTTACCGCCAGCCTGTTGGCGGTAAAACCGCCACTTCTCAGTCAACCGCCAGGGTCGTAATGACCCCCTAAGTTCGTGACTCTGACCTGGGTTTGGCAATATCAACAGAATAGAGGTCTGGGAGGCCTAAAAGGATTCTTTAAACAGTTACCTGTTCACCAGAGTATTTTTAGAGGGAGTTTCAAACTTTACAGGACAACCGCCCTTGACTTCTATGAAGTTGTCCTAATGTTGAGGGATGCAAGCCCAAACATGCTCAATAGATGCTCCTGATGCTGTGCAGTCCGTAAGGGTGAAGTTTAGTCGAGTCCTTGGTCTACAGGTAAGTAGGGGTGACTACAACCACGGATCTTGAGGACCCAATAGGTCTTCTATGCAGGGGTCAAAAGGCTGAATATGCAGACTTTTCATTCTTGCAACACATCAGTGACAGTGCAAATCTTTGGTGGGGGCTAGTGTCCTTTGGAGTGGATTAATCTGGTCACAATCAACACCCATGGGTCCAGCAGACTCGGGTGCAACTTCTGTCTGTTCCCAAATTCTCTGTAAAAGTGCAGTGTGTCCAGTAGCGGCAAAACAGTTGCAGTGGTTACCAGAGGTGTGGTTTGGTTTCTTCCAGCTTTAATGTTCCCAGTGCCATTCTTGGGGGCTAGCCAACTGACCCTTAAAGTTTCTGCTTTGGATTGGGGCTGGGAATCAACTTTTCCCCGAGCCAGTCATGCAGAACAGGCTCAAAACACCGCTAGCCCAAAGTGCAGCAGGTGCAGACGCTCCAACAGCACAGCCTCTTCTTGTGCACTCCCAATGGGTGTAAAGTGGTCTTTTTCTCATCCTTGATCCAAATCCAGTGAGTACTGAAGTCTCCTGTGCCAGGGGTGCCAATTATATTTCAGTAAAATGCCCCAAAGGGACAACAAGGTCACTAGCCAAGGGGCTAGTAGGTCCCCTTTTATCTGGTAACACAGTTCCAATGATGTGTGACATCTGGCTATCCAAGAGTGCATCTTGCATGGCACAACCAACGTGGCCGAAGTCTTCCACGAGTGTAAAGACTTTGGTAGCCCAATCTGGGGGTGTGGCTACCAGGGGCTCCGTGCTCACAGAAAACTGGTACTGAAACCGGTTTTCCCTTCCTTGGCCCTGGCTCTATCTTGTCTAGGGGAAACAAAAGGCTACCGCTCAGGCATGTTGCAGCGGCCCTTCAAAGGTGGCATCACCTATGATTCCTGAATTTTGGGGTAACACCCTTTGCAGCCCATTCTGCAGGAAGGGACTCACACCTACAGTACAGCAGCAGCCTTTGTTCCTAGCCTGGAAGTCGTTTACAGGTCTCCCCAGGCAGGCAAAAACCTGTCTCAGTCCCAGTGCCTCTGTAAATTCACTGGACCAGCTGGTTCAAAGTATGGCAACTTGCAAAAAAAATGTTCTCATTAAATTGGACATCAGTGCCAACAGCACCTTTGATTCCTTGCATGACATAGTTAGGTAGCCTTCGTCAGGAGTTAGACGCATTGGAGTGCCAAACGTTAACCCTGCAATTGCCTTATATATGCTACCTAATTGTCTTTAGCAAACTCCGACACTTTAAGGCTTTGCTATATAGACGTATAAAAAATGTATTTCTAGTTTAACAATATACGGCTTCTTGTCATAGGGCTTCATAGGCCTGCCTTAGTGGAAAGATATTTATATATAGTTAAGAGACTAGTTCACTTTGACATTAATGGCAATGGCGAAGTCAGGTGTGCAGTGCGTGCACAGCCTCTTTAGCCTTTAATGGCAGCTGAAAGTCGGGTTTTCACATTGTCACATACAGAGTAGTCCAACCAGTGCTGCAGCTCTTGTGTGGACAGTCAGCTGTATGTACCCTGGGTACATGGGTACTAAATATTAGGGAACTATAAGTAAGTCAGCTCATGCCAATTTGGGACACTCAATTAAACATACCATTTTGAAAAGAAAGAACACTGTCTTTGAGGTTTAGACAGCAGGAGGCCGAAAGTTAGAACAGCAATAAAGAACTTCAGACTTGTCACCATTGCCTCATAATTTGAACACTGATCAAATTCGCCAGTTAGTTGAAGAAGCACAGGGAAAGACTGGAAAGGAAATAAAGTGTAAATAATAATAATATAATCTGTGTATAATACAATCTTCTTGGACCAGTTATTGAAACAAAGAGAGTGATTCATTTAATGCCCTATCCAATTAGCAAATATCAGTGCAGAGGACCGAATATTCTACTTTGGTACCTCTTTAAATACACACCTTTTCTGGCTGAAATGGAAGCATACAGTTGCTAGCATATAGTTAGATCATATCCCAATGTGTTTCAAAATATGTCTCAAGAAAGACTAGTTTACATTGTTAAAGGCTATGACAGCGTTGATGGCCAGTTATCCTAATTAAATTGTATCCATCACATATAAACTCTTTGTGATTCAGACTACTGTACTGTAACCAATCTATAGACAACATTATCTACCTCTATGCTTCTTATTTGGTAGACCCAAATGAAAGAACAATAATCTATGTCTGCTCTTTCTGGGAAAAGTTATTGCCCAAATGAGGCCGGGACCTACTGTTGTATTTGCCACAATATTACAGCAATTAAGTATCTATACCTGCATGCTTCGATGACATACCAAGGTCTGCCCTCTATTCTCCCCTGCCCAATATCAAGAAGGCCTCACATGTCCACAGTTTTACACTATATGCAGCCTTCTGTACCATGGAAGTGAGTCCTAGAATCAACATATGGATTTTGATCTGTAAGAGAGGACCCCGTTCTTCACAACTCAGCATCTAGATGCAGCCACTCTTGTTTACTACTAGATAGCGTCCAGGAGAAGCTATTCAGAGCCTCTCTAAAAAGTATCCCATGCCATTTTGTGGGATGGAGCAGATTCGACATTTTTGGGAAGTAGTTCTGTAGATTGCTGACTGAGTTTGCCGAGGACCTCATCCTGCTGTAGAATTTCACAATGTGTCATCCTAGTTCTTGCACTAGTTAGATTGCCCAATTGCAAGTCCAGGTAAAGTGCAAAAAGCCCAGAGATGTGATGAGGTAGATATTTGCAAGCAAACAGCTGGTCTTTTAGAAATGAGTCTAGCAGACACTGACTAATTCGTAAATATTGACCATACTTATCTAATAGAATGAATAAATCTTGATATCTTTATTATTCATCTTCAAAATATCTGTTTACTTCATACTATCTTGTTATATGTGTCCTGGGGTATAAAACCATAAGTGCACAGTCAATAAAAGGGTCTAAGTCCAAGATAAAGTCACCGAATATGATGACACGGTGATTACATTGGGCGATAAATAATTTCTTGCAATTAGATGTTCCGATAGATAAACAGCAGGATCAGCAGGATCATAAAAAACTTCCTATACCAAGTAGAAGCTCATCAACAATCAGATTGGTTAACATTCACCTACATATATATTTGTGCAGCAAGTAATGTGTACCTAGCTCCTATACATATTTTAACTAGTATTCTGACAACTATGGATACTCCAAAAAAAGGTGATACACATCTTGCTAAACCAAGCCAACTTTAACAATTTTATTGCCTCTGGGTATCTAGATGTTTCTTTTTCAAGGAAAAGATGCCTTAGAATGTTAATAGATTCTACTGTTAAACTCATTTTGTGGGGATTCTCCATAACATTAGTGGTCCAAAAGAAGAACCTAACTTTAAAACTATTTTGTAATTTAATAATGTACAAAGATGGGTAATAAAAGTAGATTGCATAATTTTTTTAATCTCTGCATTAACATCAAAAACTGCTTCAGATGACTCTATTTTTGTATTTTCTGCACCAACACAAAAAAAATGTTCCCCATAAGTCAACCATCTCCTGCCTGGAGAGAACTCCAGGCATCCTCTGTCATAGTGTCCCTGTGGAGTTCTCCATATTTTCCCTCACACTCGGGCTGAAAAAAAAACTTTACTTGACAACGGTACCACCCTGCACTGACTTTGATGTAACTTCAAAGAGACACGTTACAATTATTTCACAGTCTCATTTTAGAAGTGAAGCATTTTAAATATTTTATACACAGAAGCTGTTGCTTACTTATCCTAAACAACTAACAACCATTGACAAAGCCAATAGTCATGGCTTTTTGCAGGTGTAATGTTAATTGTCGCATTCGGTATCTAGATGCAATGAAAGAAAGAAGCAGCAAAATACCAGTCGGGCAGGGTGTTTTTGACCCACCCCCCCCCGTTTTTTTCATCCCACTTAAAGCCCTGCTTTCTTCTATGTTTCTGATTTAATCTGCCTGTTCAAAAGCACTTTTGTGCCTGGAATTGACAGTGACCAGTACTTTTTATCCCAAGGAGTCTGGCTGACGATTGTGGTTTAGCCTTTCATGCATGGCAACATCCATAACTCAACATTGCTTTACAGTGTTTGGGAGACATTTCTCCCTTTGGTGCCCCTTAATTTCGGGTTCATCACTTCGCCATTATTACAAGGTCATGGATACTCAGGGGTAAGTCCCTTACATAGAGGGAGCTTTTTTATCGTGTCATGTGTAAACCTTTGTTTGTATTGACATCATTTCTATTATTTTGTCTTTACAACAATAGACTCTACCCTGAGGAAGCAATTATTGGTCTATTTGTTCATGAGGGTGTGCATCTGTCTCACACTGTCTGCCTTGCTGCGTACTGCCACTCCCCGGATTCTCGGAACGTAGTTTGTAGTTCCGGTTTTTATTGCACCTTAATAATTCACCACGGATGCCATCTCTTTACGAAATCATTTCATTTTTTTCTTTTTACTTTATATTTAGGCTGTTCATGCAAGGGTTTATGCTCACTTTTTCGTTATTGTTATTGTCTAAGGTTTAGCTTTCACACTGGTTGTCTAGTTGACTCGATCTTCTTGTTTACATGAATATGCACTTCCATGTGTAGATGCATAGATCATTTCTAGAATTTCAAAACAAAATGTAAACCGTGGTATTAAGTGACAGCTCCTAGTTAACAATCAGGATTTCTAATAGGATAAAGTACATTGTTCATTGTCATTGACACCAAGACCAGCTCATCCACATTTTAGGCGACCAATCTTTAACACGTGAGTCTACATAATGGAGCCCTCTGTTACTCGCTTAATTAATCCAGCAAAGTGGTGGGAGAAAGATGGGTGTTGCAGGGAGTAACCCAAAGGGACAAACAAACACATGATCTGAAGTGAGAGATTCAGCACTAGTCATCAGGCAATCCACAGCCAGTTGTAAATATCAGCTGTATAATTGTTAAACAAGTAAATTATAAGCAAACGAAAGCACGGGGTCTTTGCAATGCCACTGCAGTCTAGGTCCTCGAAAAAGAGGTTAGTCACAGTTTCAGTCCGAGGTTACAAATGAGAACTGTAAGGCCTTATTACAAGCTAGTCAAAATTCTATGTATGATTCCTAGCAGGTGGCACTAGCATTACCGGACGGAATATCCACGAGCACCCCACCGAGGATACTGGACAACTCTACTTGTAATGTAAATTATATATATGTATATATATATATATATATATAGATATATATATAGATATATACATATATGTGTGTGTATATATATATATATATATATATATATCTATATATATATATATATATATATATATATAATTACATGTATGTACATATATAAAAAAATCAATCAGAAAAAGCAATCCCTCGAGTACATACGAAGAGATGACTCCAAAGTGCAGGGTGCAAGACAAAGCTTTTAATGTGCTGGCTTCAACTCGTTTCGGCCCTAGCCTTGTTCATGGTTAACAGTCAAAGCAACTGCCACCATATTTAAAGTGAATGACATAAAAATCAAAAACAGACTGCTGTGATTACTCAGGGTATCCTTTGCTAGCATATAAATGGTTGCCATCTTGAAGAGCTAAAAATATAAAAGCACAGTATCTACAGTAAGTAAACTGTATTCAAGAAAGACGATATTGCTGAATAAAAAGACTGTAAGTCTCATAATCAGAAATATAATACATAATGTTATGCCTCATAGATGTAACCGTGATGTTGTATGCATATATCACCATATTGCCCAATCTCTCAATGTATAGGAATACCTGCAACTCTAAATAATTATACAATAGTCAATGTTAGTACAAAAAGGAAATTGATCATAATGGTCTTGCAACATGTCCTAAATGTTACCATGTTGTTTAAGCATGTCACCACCAACATACCTGCAGACACCACGTTATGTGTTAGCGTAAACATACCAGTATTACGTTACAAAATATATTCCAAAATAATCGAATGTCTAATGTCTCAGACATAAGAAAGCTCTCTGGTAAGATGCGTATAACAAAAACAGAATAGTTTTGCCATATGTTCTATGTGTCACAATATTACCCTAACAAATCATGATGGAACATGTGAGATACAGCAATATATTGCCAGTGTGGGCAATCAATATATTCCATGGGGACCATGTAGATGTAGATAACAACATTGACCAAATAGCAGCAATCCATTAAAGAAACTGAAATCCCATGTGGGCGCACATGACCATATCACAGTTGGTACTCTGATACAACATCACGGAACATGTGTGATACCTCATGATACTGCCAATGTGGGTGATTAAAAGCTATGTTCCATGGAGACCATATAGTAGTGAATTGCAATGATGACAAGACTGATAACATGGCAGCAATAATAAAGAAAAGCTGAGATCCCTTGTGGGCCGTACCCAACTGATGCTGAGTTATCTCAATAGTAGAAGTGCAACTACTCTTCCTGGTTCTAGATGAGATGAAACCTGAGTAAAGAATAAAAACCTAAGATACAATTCGAACCTCGACCTCTAAAAAGGACAGAAATCACAAAAATAGTTGAAGCAAACAGCAAACTGTACAAACATGTAAGAAAATAGTGAGGTCTTTCTCCAAAGCTAACCCACATGAATTAATAATTCCTTACTGGACTTGAGACCTCTGGGTTTAAGAACATGAAAATCAACAATGTATCTAGACTCAAGGATACACATTTTGTGTTCCCTGTCCCCACCCCTGAAATCAAATCCTATGGCATCAATCACTACAAATCTCAAAAGTATTGCATTGCTATTATGATATTCCACAAAGTGTCTGGCTACAGGGTATTGGTAATTCCTCTGTTTGATCACTCTCATGCTTTCAAGGATTCTCTTTTTGGCTTTATGTATGGTGCTGCACACATATAGTTTTCACATGGGAAAATCAGGCAGTTTATGCAATACTCAGTGATGCATGTATACATTTTCCTAATTTGATGATACCTGTTTCTCTTAGGAATCCACACTTTGTTACAGCTCTTACTTTGTGCACAGGTTTAGCAATTCATACAACAAAATAAATCGGAAGTACCCAAATCTCTTGTGCTGTTAACTTGTGTGGTGACCATATTAGTGCTGAGATTGCCCTGCAGCGAGGAACTTTTGCAAAAGGTGATTTGTGGTGTACTGTGGACAAATTTAGAAATATTGTCATCAGTTTTTAACACATCCTAATATTTGTTGAATATTTTACGAATCTGATATCTTGGTGGAAGAATGTTGTAATATATCTGATTGTCTGGTCTCCACCTGGATATGGTTCACGCCAGTAAAGTAGTTGGGTCCTTTCTATTGAGTCAACCCGATCAATGGCCTGTTGGATAACCTTTCAACTGTAACATCTTTCTCTAAATCTAGAGTGCATGGTCAATTTTTCACATTCATAATTTAATGGGGTGCTGAAGTTTCTCCTATCCCTAAGTCGTTCACCATAAGGGATGCTGTAAACAAGATTTCTGTTACAAATGGTAGGCTATTGCCTGCGGTTTGTTTCTGATGTAATCTATTGTTTAGACGGGCACTTCCACAAAGACATCCACGTCCAAAAATTCTGTTTTGTGCCTGTCAATGTGTCCTGTAAACTGTAAGTTCAATTTATTGGGATTGACTTCCTTAATGAATGCCTCAACTGACACAATGTCCCCCTTCCATATGATGGAAATATCATAAACCGTGTCCACAGTATCACATGGTCCTCAAAAGCAGGTATGCTATTGGACACCTGCTCCTCCCACCAGCCCATAAAAAGATGTGTGTAGCTGGGGCTGAAACAAGTGCCCATGGCAGCCTCCTGTGTCTGTCTGTACAATCTGTTGTCAAAAAGGAAATAGTTGTTAGTGAGACAAAAGTAATTCATATTGATAAGCATCTTTGACTGTAATAGAAGGGAGAGGGATCTGGCCCTAATGAATTGTCTTATCCCTTCAATGCCCAGTTCAAGTTGTATGCTGGTATAAAGGCTAGACACATCTAGTGTTATCATCAGACAGTCTTCATCCCAATGCATCAATTATAGTGAGAAAGTGAGTGGTATATTTTAGCTATGCAGGCAGGGATGTAACAAAAGTCTAAGGTAATGATCAATACATTTGGAAGTGTTCTCCGTCAATGAAACAATGGCAGAGACAATGGGCCTGCTGGAGGGTTTGTAGTGTCCTTGTGGAGCTTGGGTAGGAGGTACATGACAGAAGTTCTAGGTTGGTCACATTTTAAAAAATAAGTATTCCTTCCACTCCAAGAGATTTTGGTCTCTGCATTCTGATTACATATCCCCATACCTCTTGTTGGTGCATCTCATGGTATGGAAGTTAGACAATTCATAACATGCAGGGTTATTCAGTTTTCTCAGACCCACTGGACATCACAACTATATTACCCCCTTATCTGATTCTCTGATTACAGTAGTGGGGCCAGCTTTTAACTTAACTAGAGCATTGAGTTGGCTGGGAGTGAGGTTACAGTTGCCTATTGGGTGTTCTCTAAATCTTAACTTTTTCTACTCATTCAACACTCCTTTTCCAAAAACCTAAGTGCCTGACAATGTCTTTGGGGTGTAAATAGGAATTTAGGTTTAACGTGACTTGCAGAGTTGCCACCAACATCTATTCCACAAACAGCTAAATTCATAGTGGATCCTCATGACACACTCCCACTTCATCCAACATAAATAGGGTTGTAGTGTTTCAATGTCTCTAACAGACAATTTGCTGAGGGTATTTATCCTATTAGTTTGTATGTCAGACTTAACTTGCATAGAGAACTATTTCTTTAGTTTGGTTTTCTCATAAACAAGAATAGATCTATTCTGGTTTGTGCAAAGCTCATACTAGTGGTAGGGCAGAAGGATAAACCCAATGACAACAGTTCTATTTCCTCCTTAGAGAGGGAGTGTTCTGAGAGATTTACCAAGCTAATTGGGGTTATTGCTTGGTCCTTGTTCTTGTTCTCACGGTGAGTTTGCCTTTTTTTGCTCTTGTCTTGGCCTATTAATTCCTCGGACTCGTGTCCCTCTTCCTCTGCCTCTGTGTTGATTTGGTTCTCCATGTTTATCTATCCTCCATTGATTTATCAGTTGGTACTGTCTTAAAAAAATCACCCTTTGGTTTATTTCTACTTTAGTGTTTTGTGCCAACAGGGTCTCAGAGGCATCTGACACGTTGCTATCAGAGGCATCACTTTCTTGATTGTAGTTCCCTGTTGTCTGAAAGTTGGTCACAAATGGTCTTATTATACAAATGGTCATATTATTTGTGAAAAGTAAGAATTCTCCCTGATTGGTAATCTTTATAATCCCTCATGAATTTTCTCTGCTTTTTGTTAGTGATTTCACCTTCAGTTTTTGGCCAAACGTTCATGCATGTTTTTCAAAAATTCCTCCTTTGATATTAATTTGGTTATCTATTGTGTCAACTTCTCTATCTCTTCTAGTAATTTAGCACAGTCCTTGAGGGCATATTTCACTAGAATACGCACCATTGTTATGGAAGAGCTTTTTGAATTTTTGGCCCATTCTTGGAGCGTGTCCGCGTCCTCATAAGTTGGAACTACGAAAATCCTTAAGCCTTTAGGTACTGTTTTCACCTTTATTTACTTGTAAAGATCCAGCCTCCCACAATTTAGCCATTTCTTTTCTGTGTAATGTTTCCTATTTTTCTGATAAGGTAGGTAACTGTACTTCCTCCCATGTTTGAGTTGTGTACTATGAGCTCTATTCCACTGCCCCAAAAAAATCCTTGAGGTTTCCTTTCTATTTGCTTCTACATTAGAAGTAATAATTTCTGTACGAGTCCTCCTCAATTATTATGTGCATAGCACTCCGCACCAAGATTGCTTCCAGGGGATCAGCACCCTTATAAATAATTTCAGCAAATCTGTTTCCACCACTTACTGGTTGGGCTTTTATCTACCTGGGCAACCCAGGGCTTCCGACTGTCATCTAGACAATCTGCAAAGATGACACGCCATCCCAGTAACAGCGTCATGAATGTAAAAGACTGGTTATAATACAGCAGTTCCCATGCAGGTCTGGAACTGGCAATGCAGCATTGATTTTTACATCCGTAGCAGGTGTAGTGTTAAACTCCCCTCCAGAGTTTGCAGATTAGTGGTGACCCCTGATGTGAGAGAAAATCAAGCATTGAAAAGTTCCGGTGTTCGGGGGCCACTAGTGTGGCGGTCAATGTTGGGCTCCGGTAGCCCGTAACATCAGGAAAAAAAATCCCTTGAGTATGAAGAGACGAGACAGACTCCAAAGTGCACCTCCCACCATATATATAGTGAAAGACCATAAAAAACAGACTGCTGTGATTACCAGGGTATCCCTTACTAACAAATGCAAAAAGAACAAGTGATGTACGGAATGCTGAACAACGTCAGACATTCACCCCCAGTACAGAGATCTGGGCCTAAATCCATTGTTTTTTTGCTGCCCATGCCATTCCAGTTTGGACCCAGCCATATGCAAATCAGTCTTGACCCTGTTCCCCATGGGAACAGTCCAGCCCAAACTGCCAGGCCAGGTCTTCCAGTTCGGGCTGGACTGTTCCCATGGGGAACAGGGTCAAGACTGATTTGCATATGGCTGGGTCCAAACTGGGGTGGCATGGTGAACAAAAGAATGATGGATTAAACCCAGATCTGTGACTGGGGGTGAGTGTTTGAAAAGTTTCTGGGAACCCCAACCTCAAGGACAATTTTTTCAAATTAAAGGGGAGAGTGATTTTTCTGAATATATGAAGTGTTTCTTTCTTAGGTGGAGATGTGCTCTTACTCCTCGGCATCAAAAACCTTTTGGTAAGCTGTCCATCAACCTGGAAAAAGGCAGGAAGACCGTTGCATACCACTAACGTATAAGTGGAAGTGCCAAATAGACAGAGCTTCTTGCACATGTGCATTTCATAGTAATTGAAAGGGAGAACGATGGACTCTGCTCCCCCAAGATCCACTCGTCACAGTCTCTGCAGAAGAGATTGCACTCAAATAGCTCAACAACGCATTTCACATCCATCAAGGGTTTCAGATCATTTTTCAATATGGAATTTGAAACTACACTTGCCTTTCCTTGGTGAAGCGCAAGAAGTTAGGATGATTTGTCCTTTACAGAAGCAGAGCTTCATCTCTGATACCTGCTTTACCTATGTTTGCATGTGGTTCCATTGAGCTTTAATTTCTGTGAAACGAGCATCGTTGACAGAATGGATCCTGACCTGCTTATTCATCCAAGAAGAGTCCACAGTTTTGCACAAAATGTCTACCAAACCGGAAAACTTTCTACTGGCCAATTAGCAAATGCTACCTCATTGGTTAAATATAGAGTGCGTATTCTGCACAACAGTTGTGTAAACTACCACAAGGTAATGTCTCCAGCGACCTTGTGTTCATGTAATTTTGGAAATGTGATTGTTCCTCAAGCATCTTTATACAGAGATCTGTGATAACATGAATTCTCCTATTGCAGGAGACAGTGAGACTACAAAGAGATGAATCTCCACCAAACAAGAGTACTTCCTCTTAATTATATGAAGCTAGTGATTCATTGTAAAATGTGCTCATATTCCTCTACATCAAGAACGTG
The DNA here is from genome assembly GCF_031143425.1 of Pleurodeles waltl. NCBI lineage: Eukaryota > Metazoa > Chordata > Amphibia > Caudata > Salamandridae > Pleurodeles > Pleurodeles waltl. The sequence goes on from NC_090447.1 coordinate 1,314,471,058, forward strand.
TTACCAAAATTGGTGGGAAATGTACTCGGAGTTGTCCATTAACCTGGAAAAAGTTGCTAAATCCGTTGCATACCACTGACATATACAGGGCGGGACAAAACAGGCAGAACTGCTAGGTCATTTTGCACATTTGCATACTCATAGTAATTAAAAAGGGAGAATGATGGACTTTGCTCTCACCAGGAGATGACAGGAATGAACCCACTAACCACAGTCACTACAGAAGAGATTGCATTCCTGTAGAGCAATGATGCATTCACCTCCATCAAGGTTTTCAGATGGGTTTTCAACGTGGAATTGCAGAGAAAACACACTTGGTTTACCTTGGCCAAGTGCAAGAAGTTTGAATGATTTGTCCTTAAAAGAAGCAGAGCTTCAATTTAGGCACCTGATTTGTTTATATTTGTTAGTGCTTCCTGTTGAGGTTTAAATTCTGAGAAACATGCATTGGTGCCAGGATGGATCCCTCAGGACCCTGCTTAACACAAAGTGGGTGCCCCAGTGCCCAACCACACCGCCACCATATCCTCGTTGGGGGCCGAAGGGGGCACTCCAAGGCCACTGTGGCCCCAGCCAGCTCCTCTCATCCAGCAGGAGCCGGCATCGCGCCTGCCCACAGGAAGCAGCTAATTATGGTGCTCCCTGTGGCGGCAGCAATAATTAGATCTTTTTCCCTGCTGGCGTCTTTGTGGGCAGGGAAACAGATCTCAAGTCTGCTCCTAGACGGGGAGAGCATTTTTTAAGCTCCCGCCAGCTAGCAGTGGATGTGGTGCTTACACCCACTTGGCGGGAGATTTAAAAATGCAAACTCAACTGGGAGCAGGGAAACCAATATGTCTCGGTGGTAGGAACCCCAGACTTGGAGTCCCCTGGGCCATTAATGTCTCAGACAGGGGTGCCGCATGGCCCCCCACCCTTAAAGGAATTGACTCAAAATCTAAGGGAAGGCTCCCTGGGAGCTTTTTCAGGCTCGGGAGGGAGGGGTCAAATGGCCTTCTCCCCATAATCTGCATTTTAAGCCATGGGGTGTGCTCCGTGGGACCTTTAGAGGTTCACAGAGGGCTCCTCCATGGAATTCAAAATTAGCCTGGAATGGGTTCCCTGGGGCCTCTCGAGGCTCGGGGGCCATGCGGTCCCCCTCCCCATAAAAATAAATGTCAGCCTCTGGAGTGGGCTCCCAGGGGACTCTTCTTGCACTGTAAGGGGGATGCACGGTCCCCTTCTCATAAGTCAGATCAACCCAGGAGGTGGGCTTCCCGAGGCCTCTAATGCCTCATGGAGAGGGGCCGTACATCCTTTTGTCCCATAAAAATTGTTTTTATCCCAAGGTGTAGACTCCCTGAGGCTTATAATGAATAAATGCTGTGAGAGTCTCGTGGGATTGCAGCATTTGTTGATGTTTTGTTTTCTTTTTTGGCCTCGGGGTGGCCGTCTAGGGGTTAGGCTATCCCTACCCTACCCCATATCTGTATTTCTGAAGCACTTCACGACTGGTGACTAAGTCACCAAGTCCCGTAATTACTGCCCTCAACATTTTTCTTGTGTTACTGGCAGCCAATCAGAGTGCCCGCTCTCTCTGGAGTCTACTCCAGTGGGAGTGAGAAGGCCCAAGGGAAATAAAGCTCCCTGGGCCAATCAGAACTCTCTACTTTTTAAATTGTGCTCCTGCGAGAGTCTCGGAGACTCTTGCAAGCCCAACTGCCAAAATATACAATACAATAATTTTAGAACCTCAATTTCTTGAAAATTACTGAATGGATTTACACCCGATCACTGAAAGCATTATGTGCAGACCAACATCTATCTTCCTGCTGAGTTTGGTGTAATTCCGTTCAGCAGTTTATGCTAAAACTTGTTTGAAGGAAGTCAACTGAAAACGCATTTGGATTTTGAATTTTGGGACCCCTTTTTTCTCGGCCTCAGCTTGACAGATCACCTCTAACCTTTACAGGAAGGAGCTAAGGTGGATGAACTTCACTTTTGGAAAGTTTTCAGGAGATTCATCAAATGGGGCCAAAGTTATTAGCAAGCCAAAATAATTATGTCTATGGAAAAGCAGTTCTAACTATAACCACTTATATAAAGTGTGTGTGAGGAATTGGGTTGCTGGTTGAGGGTGGTGTGAGCCCTCCTCATGCAGCAGTCACAGTCTCCACAAGGGTGAACCAAAAAAAGTCCCTACATTAGCCTGTACTTAACCCTCTGTTAGCTTGGCACAAAAGCAGTCAGGCTTAACTTAAAGGCAATATGTAAAGTATCTACGCAGTGCACAAACTGTAAAAAGGTGAAAATACAACACAAGAAAAATCCCACACCAATTTAGAAAAATAGAGTAAAATGTAATAAATTATTTGACACAAACCTTACAAAAATCCAATCAGTAGAACAGGGGATATGCAATTTTAAAAGTTTCAGGTATGTATAGCCCCTAAAAACACAATGGCTACTTGCAGCTATCTGCTCCTGTGAGTCCAGGTGAAAGTCACAAGATCAGGCTAACCGTGATGGAGAACAGGTTGAATACAGGGAGCAGGTTAGTCTCACTGAAAAAGTTACCATCTAAAGTTCTGTTCGCAGTGGAGGAGGCCGTGAGGAGCAGAGAGAGTGTTGTGTATCATCGCCGCTGTAGCTTGATGAGCAGACCGGGCGTTGCAGACACTCATTGCTGTAGCGCAAAGAGCCTGTCAGGCATCGCAGGTGGTCTATCATGGGATACATTGTTCCTCCCAACTAAAAAGGTGCAAACAGGCGCACTACAGACGTGTCATGACTGCCCCATCTCCGTTCATCGCGGCATCAAAACTACTCAAAAAGTACTCCTTCACTCATTTTGGTGGTCCATAACCAAAAAGGATTCTGAAATCCATGTGGCTTCTTGTCCTGTATATGCACAAACCAAGATACCTCATACCAAACCAGCAGGACTTCTTCAGCCTTTACCCGTTCCTCTAGTTCCTTGGCATACTGTGTCTACCGATTTCATGTGTTTATTACCCTCCTCTACAGGTAATCGAATAATAATGGTCACAGTCGATTCATTTACTAAGATGGCCCATTTTACCGCACTAAAGAAATTACCTACTGCTAAAGAAATGAGTCAACTCTTCATACAGGACATCTTTCGACTTCACGGGCTTCCTCAAGTTATTATCTCTGATAGTGGCCCTCAATATATTTAACATTTTTGGAAACATTTCTGCAAAGTCCTGCACATAGATGTTTTCTTGTCATATGAATTCCATCCTCAAAAAAATGCACAAACAGAACTCCTAAATCAAGGGCTTGAACAATACTTACGCTGTTTTTGCAATGCTGCACAGAGTAACTGGTTCATGTATCTACCATTGGCTGAATTCTCGTATAACAAGGCAGTACATAGTACATAGTGCATCAAAAGTTACTCCTTTTTTTTGTTCTTATGGTTATCATCCAAAGACCTTTCCTACAGCTATCTGAGAAACATCTACACTCTCTGCTGTCACGTCATTTGCTCGACGACTCCATAAAATTAAACAACTCATACATACCAATCTCTTATCCACGAAACAACGTATGAAGAAGATCGCAGATCATAGATGTCGCATGACACTGTCATATCAAATACGAGCCAAAAGCCCTCATTTCGTGTTTGGCGGTCTTTCGGCAAGACTGCCATGCAAAATCCTGCCACCATCCCGCCAGTGTTGGCAGTACAGTGTCCACCGTATTACGAGTCACAAACACCAAGCCGACGAAACACAGCCAGAAATTCAACACTGCCAGTGCCATGTACGGCGAAAGAGTGACTGTCCATCTGCCGGGCCCGCCACGCTGACACCTTTCTGGCTGCCATATTATGAGTTACAGATCAGCACAGCGGAACATGCATGGCAGTAAACCATTGGCGGTGCGCACCACCGCGGGCTAGAAAATCACCGCCAATAGAAGGCAACACCAGATTGGACAGGCCAAATACCCCACACCTGAAACATGTGCACACACCACACACACCTGTTCACCGCATTATAATACACACACCCTCACGTCCCCACAAACCCTTGCAAATATCAATACGAGGCAGAGATATATGACCCACAAACTACTGTGCGTAGAGCAATAATTCACATGTTGCACGTACCCCAACAACAATCATCCGCCCGCACTGCACGTCGCCTGCATAGCACGCACCCCCACCACATGTCACACCACAAGCTCCCACGCTTCACCAACAATGAGTTGCGGGTCATGGTGGACGAGATTGTCACAGTAGAGCCACAAATGATGGGAGCACAAGTCCAACAAACATCAATCGCCAGGAAAACCGAGCTATGGCAGAGGATCGTCGACAGGGTGAACGCAGTCAGCAGCTACCCACGCACAAAGGAGGACATCAGAAAGAGGTGGAACGACCTCAGGGGAAGGTCCGTTCCATGGCATCCAGGCACAACATCACCCTCAACAAGACTGGCAGTGGACCTCCACCTCCTCCCCTTGACCTGACAACCTGGGAAGAGAAGTTCTTGGACATCATGCATCCTGAGGGGCTGACAGGAATCATTGAAGGGATTGATACTGGTAAGGAACCTACACCCCCCCTGATCACCACTCACCATCATACCACAAACCACCATTGCAAGGGTTCTGACAGAACTTGTCACCATCCAGCAGCAGTCCACCTCCCACCAGCAGGCCCCTACCATAATCCAGACCACATCTGAGCCCTCCATGTCAGCTGCAACCAGTGGAATGGAGGCCCTGCCACAGGACAAGCAGGGCACCAGCACCTCTTCCCCTGTAGCTGAGGAGCCCCCACGCAAGCGAGGACGTCCAACCAGACATCCAGCCTCCACTGATGCCAAGACTAAGACCACCACCAGGAGGTAAGCCACTTCTGAACATACCCCCTTGTGTGTCACAGTGACACCCTGTTGACTGTCCACTGTCATAACACCTTTGTCACATGGCCATCATACTGGACAACAACTCCCCACAGGTGGGCTAAGATGATCCCACTCGTCATGACCCCACTCATCAGCCCTTGCACTTGTATCATAAAAATAAACATCTGTGAGCACAGTTTCTGTCTACGTCTTTATCTACCATGAGTACATTATGTACAGCCATCACATATGTAACAGGAAGACCATTGACCGACCAATTTATGTGACAGTGCCAGAAGAGGGAGCAATCATTTACAAGTACTGTAATACAGTTAACAGCACCACATCTAACGTAATGTGTACACACTACACCAACATTGAAGTCACAACTCTGGTAGCTGCCCTTGCAACTAGTTACATAGCATGGCTCTTACACATACCTGCATGTCATTGAAAGTATTGTTGTATCAGCTCTGCTCTGGAATCAGCTGTATCTTCGTCATCATCCTCCTCATCACTCCCCATTTCCTCTTCATCAGCCACTGGCACAGCTGCACCCTCCCCAGCATATAGTAATAGGCTGTAACGTCTGATAGCCAAATCGTGCAACATGCAGTATGCCACAATGATCTGACACACTTTTGATGGTCTGTACAGTAGGGCCCCTCCAGTGAGGTGCAGGCACCTGAATCTGGCTTTCAGCACGCCAAAGGTGCATTTGATTACCCCTCGGGTCCTACCATGGGCCTCCTTGAAATGGTTTTATGCTGCTTTAGTTGGATGCATGAGAGGTGTCAGTAGCCATGGCAGGTTGGGATGACCTGGGTCACTTGTGTGCCCAGAGGTAATTGGTATATTGAAAACTGTATGTAAATCTGGAAGGTGGTGTAGAGTATGCATAATACAGGGGCACACATATGACACAATACATATCAATGAGCCATGCACGATCCCTTTGCAGTGGTGACATCAGGCATGGGATACTGCTGTTCCAAAGTATGTAGGCATCATGCACTGACCCTGGGAACCGGGCAGTCACCTGAGTGATGTAGAGGTCCACCTGAATATTGGTTGAGTAGTAGTTTTTACAGTTCCAAAACACCTGTTCACTCCTCCTGGGTGGCGCCAGGGCAATGTGGGTCCCATCAATAGCCCGATGTGGCACCTGTGCCATAGCGTACAAGGCTGCTTTCACAGTGGGCAGATAATCACGTTGAGGGAACCTGATATAGCTGCCAATATGTTTGAGAAGGGCACATAGGACATTCTTCAGGACATTACTAAACACGGGATAGGACATTCCGGCAGCCCAGCCCATTGTTATTGGGAAGAACCCAGAGGCAAGGAAGTGAAGGACTGCAAAACACCTGTACTGTGGGTGTGATAGCATTGGGATGACGAAGACCGGGCTCCAACAGCCTCACAAGATCAATGATGGTCTGTCGATTAAGCCGATAGCACTGGATGATGTACCTCTCTTCAAGGGTGGCAAGCTCAAACAGGGGCCTGTAGACAGGAGCATTCCTTACCATAATTCTTCCACCGTACCTGGGAATAGGAGGGAGTGGCAATCATTATTATCATATTGTGTTATTCATGGTGCACAATCCTTTTATGGTGTTTACTATATATATATATATATATATATATATATATGCAATATGCGCAATTTGTGTTGAAACATTTTAAGAGTACACAGAAGGCCAGAGTTTCTTGATGCAATATTGTATGGTCCTAGTATACATTCTCAAAGCAGGATTTATATGACTGGTTTAAAATTTAGTCAGAATGTTTTTCTGATTCTCATGCAAAGGAAAGTACTTGAATAAGAAAGTTTTCATTTAATTCATCTTGATTCCCCTACAGGTATCCGGCCATCTTGAAACTTAGTCATTTTAAACTTAACTCTTAAATTGTTCATGTTTTCAGAGTGACTAGGCTTAGAATCACAGTCTAGTATTGATTTCAGGAGATATAATTTTCATATTGTGTGTTCTAACCTTTTTCTTACTACAGGTCTCCTTCCCAGCTGTTCCCTTCCTAATCCCTTCTTCCCCTCTTGAACTCTCTCAGTCTCTGTGATTTATCTATCAGAGTCTTGGAGCTGTTCAGTGGTGGATGTGTTGGGAACGTGAACAGACCCCGAGAATCTGGTGACTCTGACAGAATAGTGAGCCCACAAATTATTATCCTCCTGGCTTGTGTATGTTCTCAGCATGGCCACGCTAGACAAGTTAGTCAAGGCTATCACCCAGCTCCAAGCAGAGGTGGTATCATCCAAAGAATTGACAACTAGTTTAGCAGAGAGAGTGAGTCAGTTGCAAGATAAGGTAGAGAAGAAGGAACAAAGTCCCACAGGAGTGTCTTGGCCAGGTACTTCTTCTCAGGCTTCTGGAAGTAATCCGATTTCCCTAAATGTTCCTTCTGCAATTCCTTTATCTCCCCCAGAACGTTTCTCAGGTGACCCTTTGAAAGCGCAATCTTTCCTGGTTCAAGTGGAACTACACTTCACCTGCAGACCAAATACTTTCCCCGATGCCCAGTCCAAAGTAGCTTTCTTGTTATCATATCTGTCTGGGGATGCAGCTACTTGGGAAATTCCTATTGTGCATAAAAATAGTCCCTTCTACAACTGGAGAAATTTTGTTTGTGAATTTGAGAGAGTTTTTGATCGTAGAACTGTAACACAGTCAGCAGATCTTGAATTATTAGATTTACGCCAAGGGAATCAAGACCTAGGGGGTCATTCTGACCCTGGCGGCCGGTGGCCGCCAGGGCCACCGACCACGGGAGCACCGCCAACAGGCTGGCGGTGCTCCCACGAGCATTCTGACCGCGGCGGTTCAGCCGCGGTCAGAAGCGGCAAGTCGGCGGGCTCCCGCCGACTTACCGCTGCTCGGGGGAATCCTTCATGGCGGCGGAGCGCGCTCCGCCGCCATGAGGATTCTGACAGCCCCTACCGCCATCCTGTTCATGGCGGCTCTCCCGCCATGAACAGGATGGCGGTAGGGGGTGCCGTGGGGCCCCTGGGGGCCCCTGCCGTGCCCATGCCAATGGCATGGGCACGGCAGGGGCCCCCGTAAGAGGGCCCCGCAAAGTATTTCAGTGTCTGCCTTGCAGACACTGAAATACGCGACGGGTGCAACTGCACCCGTCGCACCCCTGCAACTACGCCGGCTCAATTCTGAGCCGGCGTCCTCGTTGCAGGGGCATTTCCTCTGGGCCGGCGGGCGCTCTTTCGGAGAGCGCCCGCCGGCCCAGAGGAAATGTTTAAATGCCCGCCGCGGTCTTTTGACCGCGGTGCGTTCATTTCACGGCGGTACCTTGGCGGACGGCCTCCGCCGTCCGCCAAGGTTAAAATCACCCCCCTAGTGTCGTATTTAGCCAACTTTAACCGGCTGGTTGGCGAGACATCCTGGCCTGAAGAAAAACAAGCGGTCTTGTTTTACAAGGGACTCAAAGAGGAACTAAAAGATATCTTAGCGCAAATCAACCCACAACCTACAGACTGTCAAGAATTAATAAATCTTGTCTTGAGACTTGATCATCGTTTAGCAGAACGTAAAGGAACGCACAAAAAGATTGAAAAATATTCATGGCGCGTTCATGATAAATCAAATCATCAAATCATTAACATTTATAAAGCGCGCTACTCACCCGTGCGGGTCTCAAGGCGCTAGGGGGGAGGGGAAGTTACTGCTGCTCGAAAAGCCAGGTCTTGAGGAGTCTCCGGAATGCGGAGTGGTCCTGGGTGGTCCTGAGGCTGGTGGGGAGGGTGTTCCAGGTCTTGGCTGCCAGGTAGGAGAAGGACCTCCCACCCGCCGTGGAGCGGCGGATGCGAGGGACGGCAGCGAGCGAGAGGCCAGAGGAATGGAGGAGACGGGTGGGGGCGTAGAAGCTGAGGCGACGGTTGATGTATTCCGGTCCCTTGTTGTGGAGGGCTTTGTGTGCGTGGGTGAGAAGTCGGAAGGTGATCCTTTTGCTGACTGGGAGCCAATGCAGGTGTCTGAGGTGTGCGGAGATGTGGCTGTTGCGGGGTACGTCGAGGATGAGGCGGGCCGAGGCGTTTTGAATACGTTGCACGCGTTTTTGGAGTTTAGCGGTGGTCCCAGCATAGAGGGTGTTGCCGTAGTCCAGGCGGCTCGTGACAAGGGCGTGGGTCACGGTTTTTCTGGTGTCGGCAGGGATCCAGCGGAAGATCTTGCGGAGCATGCGGAGGGTGAGGAAGCAGGCGGAGGACACGGCGTTGACTTGTTTGGTCATGGTGAGAAGAGGGTCCAAGATGAAGCCGAGGTTGCAGGCGTGGTCTGAGGGGGTCGGTGTGGTGCCAAGGGCCGTGGGCCACCAGGAATCGTCCCATGCGGTCGGGGTGTTGCCGAGGATGAGGACTTCCGTTTTGTCTGAGTTCAGCTTTAGGCGGCTGAGCCTCATCCAATCTGCGACATCCTTCATGCCGTCTTGTAGGTTGGTCTTAGCGCTGGCGGGGTCCTTGGTGAGGGAGAGTATAAGTTGGGTGTAGTCGGCGTAGGAGGTGATGATGATGTTGTGCTTGCGTACGATGTCGGCGAGGGGGCTCATGTAGACATTGAAGAGTGTCGGGCTGAGCGAGGAGCCTTGAGGTACGCCGCAGATTATCTCGGTGGGGTCTGAGAGAAAAGGTGGGAGGTAAACTCTTTGAGAGCGGTTTGAGAGGAAGGAGGCGATCCAGTCCAGGGCCTGGCCTTGGATCACGGTGGAGCGGAGGCGGGTTATTAGGGTGCGGTGACAGATGGTGTCGAAGGCAGCCCAGAGGTCGAGGAGGATGAGGGCGACCGTTTCACCGTTGTCCATCAGGGTTCTGATGTCGTCTGTGACTGAGATGAGGGCGGTTTCAGTGCTGTGGTTGGTTCGGAATCCGGTTTGTGAAGGGTCGAGAAGGTTGTTGTCTTCCAGGAAGTTGGTAAGCTGTTTGTTGACGGTCTTCTATATTACCTTGGCAGGGAAGGGGAGGAGCGAGATGGGGCGGAAGTTTTTCAGGTCGCTTGGGTCAGCCGTAGGTTTCTTTAGTAGGGCGTTGACTTCGGCGTGTTTCCAGCTTTCGGGGAAGGTAGCAGAAGAAAATGAAGAGTTGATGATGGCCTGGAGGTGCGGGGCGATGATGTCGTCGGCTTTATTGAAGATGAAGTGAGGGCAGGGGTCCACTGCGGCGCCGGAGTGGATAGAGTTCATGGTGGTTTTGATTTCTTCAGTGTTGACGTGGGTCCAGGCGTTGAGGGTGATGGCCGGGGGTGTGGGTTCGGTGATGCTTGGTTGGGTCTGGTGTCCGAAGCTGTTGTGGAGGTCGGTGATCTTGCGATGGAAGAAGGTGGCGAGGGAGTTGCACAGGTCTTGTGAGGGTGTGACGGCGTTGCCGTTGGGGGTGGAGAACTCTTTAACAATGCTGAGAAGTTCTCTGCTGTTGTGGCTGTTTTTGTCCAGTCTGTCGGTGAAGAAATTCCTTTTGGCTGCGCGGATCAGGTGGTGGTGTTCGCGGGTCGCATTCTTGAGGGCGGTCATGTTGTCAGCGGTGTGGTCCTTGCGGCAGGTTCTCTCGAGGGCGCGACAGGTTTTCTTCGATTCCTTAAGGGTGTCAGAGAACCAGAGAGGTTTTTTGGTGTTGGCCTGTCGATGCGTGTCTCTGAGGGGTGCAAGGTTGCCTGCGCAGTTGGTGATCCAGTTCGTGAGGCTGAGGGCTGCGTCGTTGGGGTCGTCGGTGGTGAGGGTGGGTTGGTTGATGGTGAGCGCGGAGAAGAGCTGTTCTTCGGGGATTTTGTTCCACTGTCGACGAGGGATGGGTTGAGTGCGGAGGTGGCGGGTCTCGCGTCGGAATGTGAAATGGACACAGCTGTGGTCGGTCCAGTGTAGAGCGGAGGCGTGGCTGAAGGAGACGTGTTTGCTGGCGGAGAAGATGGGGTCAAGCGTGTGTCCGGCGATGTGGGTGGCGGTGTTCACCAGTTGCTTGAGGCCGAGGTTGGCGAGGTTGTCGAGCAAAGCGGTGGTGTTGGGGTCGTTGTTCTGTTCCAGATGGAAGTTGAGGTCGCCTAGGAGGATGTAGTCCGGCGAGGCGAGGGCATGCGGGGAGACGAAGTTGGCGATGGAGTCGCTGAAAGGGGCGTGCGGTCCAGGGGGACGGTAGACGAGGGATCCTCTGAGGGTGGTCCTGGGGTCGGTGCGAATCTGGAAATGCAGGTGTTCAGCGGCGAGGGGGGTGTCTTCGGTGGAGGTGGTGACGCTGATGGAGTCTTTGAAGACGATGGCGATTCCTCCTCCTACTTGGTTGGTGCGGTCTTTCCTGGAAATCTTGTAGCCTTCGGGGATGGCAGTGGCGATGTCAGGGGCCGAGGAGGCGTTCATCCAGGTCTCCGTGATGAAGGCGACGTCCGGTGCTGTGGAGTCCAGGAGGTCCCAGAGTTCAACGGTGTGCTTGAGGATGGATCAAGCATTGACCAGGATGCACTTGAGGTGGTTGATGGCGCGTGGGCTGGTGGTCGTGGTAGTTGTGTGGTGGAAGATGCGTTTGCAGGAGTGGCAGGTGAAGGGTCCATGGGTGCGTTTGGGGTGCGCTTGGAAACAGGTGTTGGAGCGCCCTGGGTTGAGGGTGTGGAGGGTGGTGGGGTCGTAGCGGGGCAGCGGGGTTTGGGAGAGCTGGGGACCAGGGGTCGTGGCGCTGGGCGCGGGCCAGGCGCGGACGGGCGCAGACGGTAGAGAGAAAGGATAGGAAGATAGGGGTGGTAACGGAGGGGGTGGCGAGTGGGGGGGAAGATAGAGAAATAGGTAGATAGGAGGAGGTGGTGAGTGAGGGAGATAGATAGTGAGATAGAGAGATAGGTAGATTGGTAGATAGGAGGAGTGAGGGAGGCAGATAGCGAACGGGGTAGATAGGGGTGATACAGAGGGGGAGGCGAGTGAGGGAGAGAGATGAGACAGGAGCAGGATGGCAGGCGCGGGGAGAGCAGAAGACGGAGGACGAAGAAGCAGAAGAACAGAAGACAGAAGATGAAGAGCAGAAGACAGAAGACGAAGAAGATAAGACAGAAGACGAAGAACAGAAGACAGAAGACCACAGAAGAAGGTACAGGAGACGAAGAGCAGAAGACAGAAGACTACAGTAGAAGATAAAGAAGAAGAAGAGCGCAGAAGACAGAGAAATACAGATGAAGGTGAAGAGTACAGATGAAGGTGAAGAAGAGGAGCGCAGAAGACAGAAGAATACAGATGAAGAAGGAGAAGAGGGGCGGCAGAGGAAGGAGTCAAGAAGAGGGACAGAGAAGAAGAGGCACACGCGGGTCGCGGTGCAGAGGAGAGGCTGAGAAGCACACAGATGAAGAGAGAAGACGGGGAGCAGGAGCGAAAGAAGAGTACAGAAGAAGATTACAGAAGAGGAGCGAGGAGGAAGAACAGAGAAGGAGAAAAGAAGCAGGAGAGAGGGTGAGTAGCGCGGGGCAGGGCGAGGTGCTGGGAGGTGGGGGGTACTTACTGCGAGGTGGCTGGGCGGTCTCAGGAACCTGGAGGAGCTGGAGGAGCTGCAACGGCAGGGGGAGCGACCTACCCTTGGGTCAAGGGTCGCTACCACTGTCGCGCTGCGGCCGCCATAAGATGGAGGAGGGGGGGAGGGGTCAGCTGGGGGCGAATGGGAGCTGGGGGGCGGGGGCATGCAGGAGGTGGCGGCGGGAAAGCGGAAGGGAAGGGGGACAGGTAGAGGGAGAAGAGCTGGGGGAGGGGGGTTTAAGGGTGGTGGGGAGTGAGTTTTAGGAAGTTTAGGAGTTTAGGGAGAGAGATAGGAGTAAGGTTGGGAAGATAGGGGAGGGGGGGTTGTAGAGGTGGGTGAGGGTGAGAGGTAGAGAGAAAGGATAGGAAGATAGGGGTGGTAACGGAGGGGGTGGCGAGTGGGGGGCAAAGATAGAGAAATAGGTAGATAGGAGGAGGTGGTGAGTGAGGGAGATAGATAGTGAGATAGAGAGATAGGTAGATAGGTAGATAGGAGGAGTGAGGGAGGCAGATAGCGAACGGGGTAAATAGGGGTGATACAGAGGGGGAGGCGAGTGAGGGAGAGAGATGAGACAGGAGCAGGAGGGCAGGCGCGGGGAGAGCAGAAGACGGAGGACGAAGAAGCAGAAGAACAGAAGACAGAAGATGAAGAGCAGAAGAAAGAAGCAGAAGAACAGAAGACAGAAGATGAAGAGCAGAAGACAGAAGACGAAGAAGAGAAGACAGAAGACGAAGAACAGAAGACAGAAGACCACAGAAGAAGGTACAGGAGACGAAGAGCAGAAGACAGAAGACTACAGAAGAAGATAAAGAAGAAGAGGAGCGCAGAAGACAGAGAAATACAGATGAAGGTGAAGAGTACAGATGAAGGTGAAGAAGAGGAGCGCAGAAGACAGAAGAATGCAGATGAAGAAGGAGAAGAGGGGCGGCAAGCGGCAGAGGAAGGAGCCAAGAAGAGGGACAGAGAAGAAGAGGCACACGCGGGTCGCGGTGCAGAGGAGAGGCTGAGAAGCACACAGATGAAGAGAGAAGACGGGGAGCAGGAGCGAAAGAAGAGTAGAGAAGAAGATTACAGAAGAGGAGCAAGGAGGAAGAACAGAGAAGGAGAAAAGAAGCAGGAGAGAGGGTGAGTAGCGCGGGGTAGGGCGAGGTGCTGGGAGGTGGGGGGTACTTACTGCGAGGTGGCTGGGCGGTCTCAGGAACCTGGAGGAGCTGGAGGAGCTACAACGGCAGGGGGAGCGACCTACCCTTGGGTCAAGGGTCGCTACCACTGTCGCACAGCGGCCGCCATAAGAGGGAGGAGGGGGGGAGGGGTCAGCTGGAGGCGAATGGGAGCTGGGGGCGGGGCGTGCAGGAGGTGGCGGCGGGAAAGTGGAAGGGAGGGGGGGGGACAGGTAGAGGGAGAAGAGCTGGGGCGGGGGGTTCAAGGGTAGTGGGGGGTGAGTTTTAGGAAGTTTAGGAGTTTAGGGAGAGAGATAGGAGTAAGGTTGGGAAGATAGGGGAGGGGGGGTTGTAGAGGTGGGTGAGGGTGAGAGGTAGAGAGAAAGGATAGGAAGATAGGGGTGGTAACGGAGGGGGTGGCGAGTGGGGGGAAAGATAGAGAAATAGGTAGATAGGAGGAGGTGGTGAGTGAGGGAGATAGATAGTGAGATAGAGAGATAGGTAGATTGGTAGATAGGAGGAGTGAGGGAGGCAGATAGCGAACGGGGTAGATAGGGGTGATACAGAGGGGGAGGCGAGTGAGGGAGAGAGATGAGACAGGAGCAGGAGGGCAGGCGCGGGGAGAGCAGAAGACGGAGGACGAAGAAGCAGAAGAACAGAAGACAGAAGATGAAGAGCAGAAGAAAGAAGCAGAAGAACAGAAGACAGAAGATGAAGAGCAGAAGACAGAAGACGAAGAAGAGAAGACAGAAGACAGAAGACGAAGAACAGAAGACAGAAGACCACAGAAGAAGGTACAGGAGACGAAGAGCAGAAGACAGAAGACTACAGAAGAAGATAAAGAAGAAGAGGAGCGCAGAAGACAGAGAAATACAGATGAAGGTGAAGAGTACAGATGAAGGTGAAGAAGAGGAGCGCAGAAGACAGAAGAATACAGATGAAGAAGGAGAAGAGGGGCAGCGAGCGGCAGAGGAAGGAGCCAAGAAGAGGGACAGAGAAGAAGAGGCACACACAGGTCGCGGTGCAGAGGAGAGGCTGAGAAGCACACAGATGAAGAGTGAAGACGGGGTGCAGGAGCGAAAGAAGAGTACAGAAGAAGATTACAGAAGAGGAGCGAGGAGGAAGAACAGAGAAGGAGAAAATAAGCAGGAGAGAGGGTGAGTAGCGCGGGGCAGGGCGAGGACAGAGACTCAAGAACTCCGAAAGAAAGAACGCCGGAACTGATGGAAGTTGGAACCATCAGAAGACCTTTGACCAAAGATGAAAAAGACCTACGCAAAACAAATGGACAATGTCTTTATTGTGGGCGAAAAGGTCATTTTGCCAAAGATTGTCCAATCAAACCAAAGAACAAGCAGATTCCAGTTCAGAAGGTCGCAGCCAATGCATCAGTCGCGTTGGAAAACTAAAACACCCAAGATGCAGAGAAGGGTTGCTCTTGGGTATCACCGTGGACCCTTCACAATCTAGACATCTTAAACTGGAAATAAGAGTTCAAGTCAAGAAAACGATCTATTTAAAAAAATCTCTAGTCTATTCTGGGGCTACTGGGAACTTTGTTGATGTCCAATTGGTTTGTGCATGGGGGATCCCATGTATTGAAAAGAAGACCCCAGAAATCATCCAGGCAGTCAATGGAAAACTCTTGACTGGAGGTCCGGTAACTCTTCAGACTATCCCCTTGTCGATGATTTGTGAAGATCAGAATCAAAGAAAGAAACATTAAGAGAAAATCATCCTTGACGTGATCCATGCTCCCCAATATGGGATTATCCTCGGCTTGCCATGGTTAACGCATCACAATCCAGAGATCAATTGGACAGAACGAAAAATCGTGTTCTCATCTGCGCTATGTAACAAACAATGTCTCCAAAAGATTGCAACTCTTACATAGCTACTGCTGCGGAGAAAGAAATTCAGCTGCCCAAACAGTATTCATCTTACAAAGATGTATTTGATGAGAAAGGGGCAGAGACTCTACCTCCTCATAGATCTTATGGCTGTCAAATTGATCTAGCCCCAGGTGCGATACTTCCCAACTGTCGTGTATATGCCCTGTCAGAACATGAAAATCAACATTTACGAAAATACCTAGATCAATATTTGGAGAATGGCTTAATTCGCCCCTATAAGTCTCCTGCAGCTTCGCCTTTGTTTTTTGTTCCAAAAGCTAATGGAGAACTTCGAACTTGCATCGACTATAGGGGTTTGAACGAAGTCACCATCAAGAATAAATATCCTTTACCCCTAATTCCGGTCTTATTGGAACAAGTAAAGAGAGCAAAAATCTACACGAAGCTTGACCTTTGAGGTGCTTATCATTTGTTCAGAATGAGAGAGGGTGACGAATGGAAAACAGCGTTCAAGACAAGATATGGCCTTTTTGAATACACCGTCATGCCTTTTGGTCTGTGTAATGCTCCAGCAGCATTTCAATTTTTTTTGAATGACGTTCTTAGAGAGTACCTCGACATATTTGCCGTAGTCTACATCAATGACATTTTGATCTACTCAGACAATGAAAACGAACATGTCCAACATGTCAAGAAAATTCTTGCAGCCCTTCGAAAACACCATTTATATTGCAAACTAACCAAGTGTGAGTTTCATGTTACCACAGTTGAGTTTTTAGGGGTTATTCTTACCCCTCAAGGTATGGTGATGGCAGAAAAGAAAGTAAAAGCCGTATCTGATTGGCCCACCCCAAAGACTGTTCGTGATGTACAATGTTTCCTGGGGTTTGCACATTTTTACCGGAGGTTCATAAATCATTTCTCCCAGACAGTGGCTCCAATCACTAAGCTACTAAGAAAGAAAGAAAAGTTTGTATAGTCCCCAGAAGCTGATCAAGCCTTCTCGACTTTGAAGGAAGCTTTCTCCACTGCCCCAGTCTTGACTCATCCTGATGCGAATCAACCTTTCATAGTGGAAGCTGATGCTTCAGATATAGCAATAGGAGCTGTCTTATCACAACGAAATAAAGACACTGGTGAACTTCATCCTGTGGCTTATATGTCTCGGAAGTTGAACGAAGCCGAACAGAACTATGTCATTGCTGAAAAAGAGCTTCTGGCGATTTGTGATGCCTTTAAAGAATGGAGACATCATTTGCTGGGTGCCAAATACACTGTCACAGTATATACTGATCATTGTAATCTTCAATTCATGAGTTACGCCAGACTTTTGACCCCTCTGCAATTATGCTGGATGCTTTTTTTTGCCAAATTTGATTTTGTAGTAACCTTCCGGCCTGGTAAAGATAATCGCAAGGCTGACGCCTTGTCCCGTCAAGAGTCTACCACGTTGCCTGCATTTCAAGCCTCCAGAGCTATCATTGCTCCTGACAAGGTTCTATGTATCATAAAAACTGAAGATTTCTTTGAAGAAATTTGCAACTCTTTCACTATTGAAAAATGGCAAACATGGGCCCAAGTAGATCCCAAAAGGTCAATCAAGCAAGGTTTACCCTTTCATGACGCTTGTTTGTTCGTACCCATTACCAAACTTCTCAAGAGAGTGTTTCATTGGTTGCATGTTATACCTACGGCAGGTCACCCAGGTACTCCTAAAACTCTTGAACTGATCCAATGCTATTTTTGGTGGCCTACCCTAACAAAAGATATAAAAGCAATGGTAAACAACTGTGAAGTTTTTGCTCGCATTAAAACAAGTCATTCAAAACCAAAAGGGTTGTTACATCCACTTCCAACCCCAAGTTGTCCATGGGAGCACATTTCTTTAGACTTTATTACCGGTCTGCCAGTGGTTCAACAGCATTCAGTAATTCTGGTGGTAGTAGATAGCCTCACGAAATATGGACATTTCATCGCCTGTAAAAAATTGCCCACTTCTAGTGAATTGGCAAGTATTTTTCTGAACAGAGTGGTTTGTTTTCATGGACTGCCTAAGGTTATCCTCTCCGATCGGGGGTCACAATTTTCCTCCAATTTCTGGAAGACATGGTGTAAAACACTCCAAGTGACATCTACGCTATCTACTAGTCACCATCCTCAAACAGATGGTCAAACGGAGAGACTAAATCAGACTTTGAAACAATACCTACGTGCCTACGCTGAAAAGGCACTTCATTCTTGGGCATCTATGCTCTGGTTAGCTGAGTTAGCTTACAATAACTCATTCCACACTTCTATTGGCGTTACACACTTTTTTGGTTTATTTGGCTATCATTCTGACACCTTGCCCATCACAATTCCTCAAGAAAGATCTCTTACTCCAGCTGTGTCAGAAACCATTCAGCATTTACATCAAACCCAGAAACTGATTCAACAGGATTTAGAAAAAGCCAAACACAAATATAAAAGGCATTATGACAAGAAACATTGTGAGTGACCGCAATATCAACCAGGTGACAAAGTGTGGCTTTCCACAAAACATATAGATTCAAGAAGAAGCACATGTTTAACCCCAAATTCATAGGTCCTTATACTGTCCTTCAGCAAATCAATCCGGTGACATATAAACTATGATTGCCCAGATCCTTACAGATTCATCCAGTGTTCTACACTTCCCTCTTGAAAAAGGCAGTCCAAAAGGTCCACCCTCATCCAGCTCCTGTTCTAGTACAAGGGGAAGAAGAATACGAAGTCAAGAAAGTGTTGGATTCTAAACTGAGAGGGCGTAATCTATGGTACTTAATCTCATGGAAATGTTATGGTCCTGAAAGTAACTCATCGGTTTCCGCATCTGATGTTCATGCTCCAGTACTTGTGAGACGCTTTCATCTTCTTAATCCAAGCAAACCAGGCCCTAGAGCACGTCTGGGAGAGGGGAATACTGTCAACACCAGAGCAGTACGCGCTCTATTGGCGACAAAAATGCAAAAACCCAGCACTCTCAAAACAACGTAATTTATGCATTATGCATTGTGTTGATATGTTGTGGTTTAACCTTTTGCATTGCAGAGTTCAATCCTGAAAACGTATTTTTAATTTGCTTACAAATACTGTTCCTTTGCAATGTATTGCTGCAAGTTTTCAGAGTGTGTTAGGGTGTGGCCCCTTTACAGGGCCTTCCAGAGACTTTCCCTGCAACATGCCTGGGCGTGGTTCTGGGCTGGGCCAAGACTCTATAAAAGAGAGCCAGCCCAACTCCCAGTGCTCACTATTCAGAGGTCCAGGTGCAGAGCAGCAGCTTCTTCCTGAGCTCCTGTCCTGGCGGCCTATTTGGATCTTCCAGTCTTCTGCCCTTCATCCTTCATTGGTGATCATTGTTCCAGGCGGTAAGGCAGTGGTTGGACTGTTCCGACACCGTTATTGAGAATTTTCATATTCTTGGTTTAATTCTTAAATGACTAACAGATTACTTGCGCGCTACCATTTCTTGACATTTATATGGTAGTTTACAAATAGGCAAGACACATGATTTGTTTCATAAAGGTTTGACTTTGTTATTCACCATTTCCTGACATTGGCATGGTGGCTTAAGAATCGTCAAGACGCGCGATTCGTTTTATGGTGTTTAAACATTGTTGTCCATTGCGCGCCACCATTTCTTGGCATTTACATGATGTTTTACGAACTGGCAAGATGCGCAACTCGTTTCATGAGGATTTAACATTGTTGTTCATTGCGCACTACCATTTCTTGACATTTACATGGTGGCTTAAGAATCGGCAAAAGAAGAGCGATTCATTTCCTTGTACTTTGATCTTGTTATTTATTGTGAGCTATTATTTCTTGACATTTACATCAGGTTTTACGAATCAGCAAGACGTGCGATTCGATTAATGATGATTTGACTTTGATATTCATTGCGTGCTACCATTTATTGGTATTTTACATGGTGACACTCGAATCGGCAAGACGCACTATTCTCTCCTCGAGTTTATTTCATGTTGTTTATTGTATGCCACTGTTCTAAGATACTTATTATGTAATATTCGAGTTGACAAGTTATGCGATTTGTTTCCTGAATCCATATTGTGTTATTCATGGTGCACAATCCTTTTATGGTGTTTACTATATATATATATATATATATATATCTGCAATATGCGCAATTTGTGTTGAAACATTTTAAGAGTACACAGAAGGCCAGAGTTTCTTGATGCAATATTGTATGGTCCTAGTATACATTCTCAAAGCAGGATTTATATGACTGGTTTAAAATTTAGTCAGAATGTTTTTTCTGATTCTCATGTAAAGGAAAGTACTTGAATAAGAAAGTTTTCATTTAATTCATCTGATTCCCTTACAGGTATCCGGCCATCTTGAAACTTAGTCATTTTAAACTTAACTCTTAAATTGTTCATGTTTTCAGAGTGACTAGGCTTAGAATCATAGTCTAGTATTGATTTCAGGAGATATAATTTTCATATTGTGTGTTCTAACCTTTTTCTTACTACAGGTCTCCTTCCCAGCTGTTCCCTTCCTAATCCCCTATTCCCCTCTTGAACTCTCTCAGTCTCTGTGATTTATCTATCAGAATCTTGGAGCTGTTCAGTGGTGGACGTGTTGGGAACGTGCACAGACCCTGAGGATCTGGTGACTCTGACAGACAGAGGGCAAGTGGAGCACCCTGGGGTGAGACTGGAAAACCTACAGCATCATCTGATTCTTCCTCCGATGGTGACTCCCTGGTGGTGGTGGAACCTTCAGGCCCTATGCCAGCACCATCCTTGGTCGCTACCTCCTTTACCAGCACCGCCCTCCCTGTAGCTCCCCACCCAGTTGTCCGTGCCTGCTCACCCAGGACGGTGGGCATCTCCTTCGCCGCAGGCACCTTTGCCCATGCCCCAATCAGCCCTGCTGCCATCAATGAGGAGGCTATTGACCTCCTGAGGTCCATCTCTGTTGGCCAGACAACTCTTGTAAATGCCATCCAGGGACTGACATCCCACATGCAACAGTCAAATGCTTCCCTGGAATGCATTCACTGTGCCCTGTTTGCCCTCTAGAGATCATTTCAGGCTCTAGCCTCCTCAGTGATGGCAGCCAGTGTTCCTTCTTCTTCCGTCCCTCCTTCAACTACCTGTTACCAGTCCTACATCCCACTCCCATTTCCCATCCAAAGTACACTTTCATACCAGCATGCATCACCAACAACAGACCCAGAGCGCAAGGACATTCACATGCACCACAAACTCCACCACCGCCATGTACACACCCACCATTCAGATGCACACATACCAACACCCACTACCTACCCTGACTCCCCCACCTGCTCCCCCTTCACAGTCACATCACCACTCACACATGCATGCACCACATCATCAGTCCCAGGTCCAGACACATGTCCTGTCACTGCCACCGTCACCACAACAGCTGACCCCCATGCATGCACCCCATATACCTTATCATCACGCACCACAACAGTCAACACAACCACATGCAGCACATCCAACCTACCAGCACACACCACTCCAACATTCACTCACACATTCCCCTGCCATCTCCCTGTGCCTCCTCCACTCCTCCTCCCAGTTCACCTTTACTCCCATACTCATCCACCCAACACACACCCAGCACACACATTTCATACACCCACGCACCAGCACCCAAACCATATCCACGTACATACCTGTCAGCCATCCCCTCTCCCTCCACTCCCAAACGCCTAACCCATTACCTACCCGGTGCCCCTGTAAAGAGATTCCTGCATGAGTTTTCCCTGTTCCCGTCTCTTGCTTTAGTCCCTGTTCCCCCAAACGCCATGCTACCCTTCCCAGAGCCCTGCCTTCCACCTCCCTGTCTCTGGGCTGAGTCATGCCCCACAGTCAGCAGTCTGCAGTGCTGCCACAACAGACACACCTGCCCCTCACACCTCCAGCCCTGGTAGCACTCTATCTGGGTCCCCTGCTGTGGTGGCCTCCATCGCTGTCCCACCTAAGAAGGCAGTAAAGAGGGGCAAGGCTAAGGTGTCCCCCCGAAAGCAGTACAGTAAGAGGGGGAAGCCTGAGAAGAAGAAGAAGGACCCCCATCCAAACCCTGATCACACACCCTCACCCCCATCCCCTGAGGTGCCTGCATGCCCCATTGATGCCCCTGCCCTGTGGAGGCCTGCACATTGCAGTCAGGAGTCAGGTTGGGCAGTCCTCACATGCCCAGTGTGCCCGGGACATTCAGACAGTGATGCTCTGGCCCTTGTGGCATTTTGTAAATAGTTCTTATCATGACATTTTTGATATTTCCAATAATATTTATCTACAACGGCACCGTTGCTGTTGATGCTACATAGCTTGTCCTAACTTTCCTTGCGCATGTAAGTATGGTGATTGTGGGTTTGCGTGTGTGTACTAATGTCCTTCCCTCCAGTGTGTGGTAGGGTGGGGTACTTACTGTTGGTGTCTATGTCGGCGTCGCTGGTCCTGAATGTCAATGGCCAGCAAGAGCATTGGAAAGACTTGCAATTGGTGTGCCATGGCCCCTACGGATGTGCCTGCGTTCCAGAAGGTGGGTGCTCCCTTTTATGTTGTTCGTTTCTACCATGGTTTTTGCAGCTGTTAGACAGCATCGGAAGTCCTGGCGGTGTGCAACCTCATAATACGGTGGGCGGAAACTGTGTGACCACCGGCCTGAAGAGGCCTTCCGCCGGCAACAGCGGTCTGTCCACATTGGCGGTTCGGACGGAAACTTGACTGTGTTCTGTAGGTGCCTTCCCAGTACTCGTAATATGGTGGTCTATACCGCCAAGTCCCGCGGCGGTCCACTGACCGCCAAACTTGTAATGAGGGCCCAAGTCTGTCTTTCTCCTAAATATCTGCCTCTTTGTCTGTCCCAGAATCAATTCAAACCCCATTACTATGGACCATTCCAGATTCTTCAAGTGATTAATCCAGTGTCCTTTCGTCTCCGTTCACCTAGGACTTGAAAAATACATCCAGTGTTTCATGTGTCCCAGTTGAAACCCTATGTATCCAATCCTTTGAATAGACAGTTCTTCTGTCCCCCTCCACTGTTGGTTGGTGATGAGCCTGAATATGAGATACAGGAAATTTGTGATTTCCGATTCTTTCAGGACCGTCTTCAGTTCCTCATTCAATGGAAGGTTTACTCCCTTAGTGTGTGTTCTTGGGAAGACGCCTCTTCTGTTCACGCTCCTCTTTTGGTTCGTCATTTTTTCTGTCTCTTTCCTAACAAACCCGGGTCCTCGGGTTGGACCTACTGTTATGCCGTGGGTGCAACAGCGTCTCCTGCTTGGGCCGCAGTGTGCTCGGCTGTCTGTTTTTTGGTCTGCTGGGCACACGGCAGCCTCTTTTCTCAGCTGTGTGTGAATTGTTGCCTCCGGTGAGGTCGTGGGCGTGGGGTTGGGCTTTTGGCCTCGCACATTCAATGCACGGTAAGGATAATCACCGCGGGGCTCCTGCGTCACCCCCCCAGCCTTTTACTAACCTGGTGCCTGGTCCTGGGAGTTTCTTCCTCTTCTGTTTCTTCTCTGCGGGGCCATGTTTTCTTCTTCTCAGGATTCAGTTCTTCCCTGCGTGCACCAGTTTCCTTTTTTCTTCCCTTTCTATAATAGTGCTTTTTCATGCTTTTTCATATGGCTTCTTCCCAATCCAAGATGGTGTTCCTCTTTCTCCTGCATGTCACTTCCCGTTTAGTAGTATATAAGGAGCCAGATTCTTGTTCTCCTTGCATTGCAAGACTTCCCTTTGGTGGTGGTCCTCACTCCAGCTTACTATCCTTGCTGAGTTCAGTCCTGTTCCTGTTTGTTTCTGCTACTACCTGCTTCCGCTTTTCCAGCCTTGAAGTCCTAGTATCTTGAGGTGTCTTTTTTTTCTCTTCCAGGGAGTTCCAGCTAAAGTTTTTTCCCCTTTGGATTTTCCTTTGGGACTCCTTCTAGAGGGCATAGACTGCCGTAGCGGTCCTTTTTCATCAGCACCGTGGCTACCGGAAGGGGTCACCCCTATCTCGGCCAGAGCAGAACATACAAGAACCGAGGTCGTACTCCAGCTTCATCTGAATGGGCGGTAAATGAAGGCAGAACGTGACAAAGACTGCCGGGGCTAACAATGTGCAATTGGGCACATTTATTTTCAGTACCAAGGCATATTTATATGTGCATGCAATGGCAGTGAAAATGACTATAGCCAATGACAGGGTATTTAGTGCAACTGTACTAAAAAACAAATTTTCACACACTTATTACTATTGTGCAAATTGAAGTTTATTAAAGTTTTCATTTATTTCAATCAGATTTACCATAATTGACATGAGAAAAACACATTTTTTCTACTTCTTAATTCAGCAAATCTGCAAGATGAGACTGACTTCTAGGCAGCCAACATCAAACTGAACCATTAATTATAAGGTATGCAGTAAAAGTACTGCAAAGACGTGGTTTTGAGCATGTGGGAGTTCAATAGTTATGACATGTGTAGTCCCTCTTTGGAGCAACATGTCTGAATCAGGATGCATTCTGACTAAATCAACTTGTAAGATATGTATATATGTATGTATATACAGAAGGAAGCAGAGAGAGTGAGAGAGAGAGAAAAGATACAGCAAGAACTGTAATCTGGGAAAAGTAACTCATTTTCCAGGGTCACAGATTGTGGAATTAGGCTGGCACTGATTGCAATTATAATCGTGATTTTGGGAATGGATGCAGAAGAGGGTTGAGTAAGTGAGATGGGATATTTATATAGTGCCTCGTAAAATAGATTGCAGTGGGACATCTTTTCCTTCATACATGACTGCCTGCCCATCTTTTAATCTCTCTTTTCACCTCCTTCCAATTTCTCCCCCCACCAGTTTCTACCACTATTGTGTTTAATGAGACTTACTTTAGAAAATGTAAAACTCAATTAAAGTTGAAGGATCCTATGAATAATGACACAGATGTTTTATTGCTTAAGAAATGGCCCTCCCTTTTCTATACTATTTTCTCTCACCTGGGCGAATATTAGTAGAGGTAGATGTTGGAATACATTTTCTAAGTCTTAGAATCATTTTAGTACACAGAAATGCAATCCTTACAAATTCTCCCTCGCAGGTCATCATTGTAAATTTTCTCTGTCTACTTGTCATGGTATTGTGAATGTAGAATATGCAAGAAAGTATAGATTTACTAATTTTAACTTCACATCTACAAATCAAGGTACATAGATGTAAAGTTAAGAACAGTGCATCTAATCTTAACCTATATTCACGTGCATTTACCATAACAATATGTTGTTAATCGATAATCTGGACAAAATATTATTGCAGGTCAATAACAACAACTTTGTAAAGAGGTAGAAAACCTGTGATAGCTGCTGCAATTTGAAGTTTTCAGTCTTGAGTCCATTCAGGGGATCTAGGTGCTCTTTCTTCAATGTGTATGATTACAAACCAGAGTGACAGCCCAACGGAAAAGACTGAAAATCAAATCTGCATGTGATTTCAAGTTTTATAATGTATGGGACCATACTGGTATTAGACAAAATCACAGATGGTCACAAACTCAATGTCCTAGTAAATTAACCCCTCTAATTGTATGGTGTTTTTTAAAGAAAACATATTCAATCTAGTTCTGGGTGCATACTCTATAACAGTGGTTCTTAACTGTGGTCCGGGGATCCCTGGGGGGTCTGAAACACCTTCTCAGGGAGTCCATGACTGCTTAGCTAATTAAATAATATAAATAGATTAATAATCTGCATGCAAATAAAGAAGCAAAATTGAAAATTGAAAATTGTAACATATTCAGTAAATGTGAAGTATTTTGCAATTGGCTGGTAAAAATTAAGTTGGTAAAAATTGATCTGTAGGAAAAACGCAAATACATCAAACAGATCATAGTGTGGAGAATAGAAGGCCTCAATTGGATTTAGGACAGCCCAACCATCTAATTTAAAATGAAAATTATTGTTTTTTTATATTTATGATTTAAATAATATATTTTATCATTTCTGTATTTGGGTATTTTTAATGAATGCATGTTTCTGTATTTTTGTTTATTATTTTGAGGTTAAAATCATCAAAATTAATTAATCCAAGGTCCTCGACTTCCAGTGATGACTCAGTGGGGGCCCCTGGATTCCACTAATGATTCAGTGGGGATCCCCATGTTCTGGTAATCAATAAATGGGGGTCCAGGGAACGCATAAGGTTAAGGACCACGCCTCTATAAATTATTAATCTAGATGACAAAAGACGGGCTGGAGTTACTGATATATTTCAGTATGACCTTGTCTATGCCAAACTCACTCAACTAAGGGTGACTCATTTGAGAACATTAACACACATAATCTGACTCATTTGAAAACATTAACACACATAGGCCCTCATTTCGACCTCAGCGGTCTTTTTTAAAGACCGTCCAGGTACCGCCGTGCTGAAGACCGCCAGTGCAGGCTGTTTTCCGCGCAGCGTATTATAACTGCTGGCAGCCCTCTGTCCTTTTTCGGACGGAGAGTCGCCAGCAGCCATACTGGCGGTCGGCGGGGAAGTGGAGGCTGCTCCACCTCCACCGGCCCTTCACCAGAACACCGCCCACTGAATCACGTCCCCTGATTCGGTGTGGCGGTGTTCTGGTGATGAGGAGCTGGCGGCGGAGCAGCCCCCATGGATCCCATCCCCTACCAGAGGATCAACGGACAAGGTAAGTTGCTTGTCCGTTAGGGGAGGGGGGCGGGGGGTGTTGTGTGTTGTGTGCGTACTTCGGGGTGTGCGTGTGAGTATGTAATGGAGGTGTGTGAGTGCGTGTATGCATGCAGGGGTGTTGTTTGTATGGGAAATGTGTGCGGGTCGGTCTGTGTGCATGTCTGTTTGTATGGGTGCGGGTATGTGTTGTTGTAGTGTATGTGTGCGTGTAGGGGTGTGTGTATATGCATGTTGGGCGTGGGGGTGTGGAGGGGGGTGTATGTGCATGTTGGAGGTGGGGGTGGGGAGGGGGGTTCCTGTCACCTTTGGGGGGCGGCAGGGGGGTGGGGGATGTGGGAGGAGGACTCGGGTGGGGGAGGGGAGAGGGGGAGGAAAAAGGAATTCCCTGGCACTGATAGTGCCTACCACCATGGATTTCGTGGTGGTTCCAAACCACCCAAAACCCATGGCGGTATGCAGGGTCCTGATACCGCCAGCGGTCTGGTGACGGCCGCTGGGCTGGGGACCGAAGTCTCCAGCGGTCATCACCGCCCTGGCGGTCGGAGTGGAGAAGTGGTGGATGACAATGGCGGTAACCGCCATGGTCATAATTCCATTTTTTTCCCACCAGCTTGTTGGCGGTTTTACCGCCACTTCTCCCCCGTCCGCCAGGGTCATAATGAGGTCCATAATGTAGTGAAAGATAAGAAGCAATCTAGTTTCATAGAAGGACCATTAGTGTCAGACATTACTTGATTATTTTTAAATGTGCTCTGTAAAGCTCCTCTCCTAGAAGCTCCTTTTGTAGCATTAACAATTGAGGCAGAGAAAGCCTTTGATAGGATCAATTGAGATTTTATGTTGAAGGTTTTAGCTTGGCATGGGTTTGGTTCTAAGATAATTGCTCTGATCTCTCTTCCATACCAATTCCCTTCCACCCCTGTCAAAGGTGTGCTTCTTCATGTTTTCCCTTAAAACACAGTGTTCGACAGGGTTGTCCTCTTTCTCCACTATTATTTGTCCTTGCTCTTGAACCTTTCCTTTCCCATATTCGCTCCAATACATCTTTTGCTGGCTTTTGTTATGATGATTGTCACCTAAAACTAGCACTTTATGCAGATGACATTCCTCTAATACTACATCTTGGGCCAGATGTATCAAGGTTTTTAGCATTCGCAAACGGTACAAATGCCCGTTTGAAAATGCAAAAAGCCAGTTCAGAATGTATGATAGACATTCTGAACGCAATTTTAAGGAATCGCTAAAATAGCGATTCCTTAAAATTGCGACCCTGTTTAGAGAGTCGCAAATTGTGACTCTCTAAGTAAGAAATCGCAAATAAGAATTCCTTATTTGCGATTTCTTAGCACATGTATGAAGCCATTCCTAAATGCGATTTAGGCATTTAGGAATCGCTATTTACCACCAGGTTGAACCTGGTGGTAACCATGTGCAAAATTAAAAAATGCATTTTAAATGCATTTTTTAAATGTACATGTAAAGCACACATGCCCTTTTGGCATGTGTGCACCTCACATGTCCCAAAAAATAATTTTGGGGTGCAGCAGAGGGGGGCTTAGGCCCCCAGCACCCGGGGGTTTTGCATTTCCAAAATTGCGATTTCTGGTTAAGAAATCGCAATTTTGGAAATGCAAAAAATTTGCAGATATGGGCCAACAGGCCAATAGGTGCAAATGGAGCCGGTATCTCAATTTGCGATTCGGTAATAGCATTTGCGATTTTTAAGAAATTGCTATTACCGATTTGCAAATGTGATACATGGCATTTTGCGAGTCGGAAATAGCGATTTCTTAAAAAGCGCTATTTCCGAATCGCAAAAGGTCTCCATGATACATCTGGCCCCTTGTTTCTATGATGCCGGGTCCCTATCCGCAAAAATAATTTTAAGACCTTAACCTGTGTAGGGTGGGAGAATACAGAGGGTCAGACTCCTGCCCTCCACCTCCAGACCCACAGGAGTCAACAGCAGAGTCCCCCAAGAATCCTCACTGAGTCCCACGCTGTTCAAGGTATACATGGCCCCTATTGCTGCCATCGTCAGAAGCCACGGTATGAATATCGTGTCATATGCCGATGACACACAACTCATCATTTGCCTCACCGAAGACCTGGACACGGCAAAAGGAACTTTCACGCAGGAATGGAAGATGTCGCCACCTGGATGAGAGAAAGCTGACTCAAGCTCAACTCCAACAAGAAGGAGCTGATCATCTTCGGAAACGCCACCTCAGCTTGGGATGACTCATGGTGGCCCACATCCCTCAGTGCCCCCCGTGCCGACCGAGCACGCCCGCAACTTAGGAATCATCCTCCACTTCTCCCTAACTATGACTCGCCAGGGAAACTCTGTCACCTCCTCCTGCTGGCACACACTCCGTAAACTCCGGAAGATCTTTAGATGGATCCCAGCAAACTGTCGCAGGAGAGCCACCCACGCCTTAGTCACAAGCAAGCTCGACTACAGCAATGTCCTCTATGCTGGCACCTCAACTAGGAACATAAAAAAACTTCAACTCATCCAGAATGCCACTGCCAGGCTCATTCTAGAACTCCCCCGCCTAGAACACATCTCCCAACACCCGAGGACCCTCCACTAGCTACAGGCCGAGAAGCGAATCACTTCAAGCTTCTCACCCAAACGTACAAGGACATACACAATGCAGGACCAGTCTACCTTAACCACTGCGTATCCTTCCACATCCCCGCTACATCCCTCCACTCTGGCCAGATGGCCTCGGCCACCATCCCTCGCATCCGCAAAACTACCACTGGAGAACAATCTTTTACCTACACTGCAGCAAAGAGCTGGAACAACCTCCAACTGCACCTCAGACAAAGCCTGTCTCTCACCATCTTCAGTAAGAACCTCAAGATGTGGCTCTTTGGATGAGGCCCTGCCCTCCCCCCCAGCGATTTGAGACCCTCACGGGTGAGTAGCCGCGCTCTATAAATACTGATTGATTGATAACCTCTAAACATATGAAGTTTCTGTGGAATAACAAAAAAGCAAGAGTCTCCCCATCTCTTTTCCAGAAATCAAAACTTGAGGATGGAGTCTAGTTCCCACATTTTAATTATTATCATGAACCTTATGATATGTGTCAGGCCGTCTTTTGGCTTGCTGACTCGATCTTACCTTTTTTTACTTTATGAGTCGATGTAGAGAGAGCCCTACTTCACCCCGTTACTCCAAAAGAAGTCCATTCTTTTTCTTCTAAAACATCTCGTATTACATCCCTTATTTTTAATCCTCCACATTTTAGATAAAATCCTCCATTATACCGGCTACATTAACTTTCTATTTTCTTTAGTATGTCCATATGGCATAACAAGCTTATGAACATTATTAATAGATCGATATATTGACATACATGGAGATGTAGAGGGATTTGACAACAATGTCCAGTTTCTTTTTCTAAGTTCAAAACTACTTCCCAACGTCTTCAGAGTTAAATCTGACACGCTGAGGTAGTGTTTCCCCAAACTTTTTTGCTTTTTCTAGTAGGTTTTGCTGTTTCTCCCTTAGTGGCCTTAGGGCCCTGTGCACTTTCCCACTGTAAGTACAGTGTGAAAGTTCACATGCTCCTTCCTACACATGATAGGAAGTGGTGCTGGCCAGTGTACGCACTTATACCTATAGTGTTCTTGAACATGTATCCAGTCTATCTTAGCAGGCAGGTGTGAACGCACTTGCACCTATGGTGTTCTTATACATGTGTCCAGCCTGCCAATGCAGGCTTGTATGTGTGCAAGGGCACATATGCCCAGGCAGTGAAAAATACCAATATGTGTTTTCACTGCATATGAGAGCTGCTCTGCCCGTAGGTTAGCATGGGGGAAGTTTACAATTACTCCTAGCTGCAATAATGGGTTGCAGTAGAGCAGCCTCATAAAGTTTTCTATCACTGGTTTCATCCTAACATACCCCTTCCCATGGTAAAGGTGGTTTTATCAATAATAACTTAAAATGCCACTTTTAGAGAGTGTCTCACTTAAAAATGCTCCTAGAGTAATTATTTATATATAGTATGCGTACATATTATACAGTCTTCAATTAATGAATAAGACAACTCCGTACTGTTAAAATCCACTATATTACGCAATAGGATTCAGGAAGTTCAATAACATGTACAACAATTCCAGCGAATGTCCATTTCATAAAAAACAACACTGTATATAACCCTTCTAGATCATAAGATTTAATCCCAACTGCAGATCCAAGAAGGGTTATAACCTTCCTTATGACATAGTTCTGCACAATATTTGCCTGGTTTTCAGTCCCAGTTCAAGCAATATCATGTACTTTCAATTCAGCTTGTCAAATAAGAAGGTAATGTTGACGTCTCGGCCTGTAGTGGTAGTCAGAGGTCCATCAGACCATCATCAGGACTCAGTGTTGTTAAATAATACCCACATATAAGAACAATTAATTAAAAAACAGTACGTGCAATCTATGGAATCACACCATGTGTACCGCATGTTGAACCTCAAAAAACACCAAAACACAGGTGTGGATACTAGTATAAGCCACCACCTATATAACAAGGAAAGTTCCAAAAATACTTTAAAGAGTATTTACACTTTTAGAGAGTGGGCATTTCTATGCTCTATAACTCTTTGTGTGCCTTTTTAAATTTGCCTTTAGTCCAACTCGAGGCTGGGGGAGCACATCTGTGCATTCCCCAGTGACAGCTGTAAACATTGGGCACACTACTGGAATGACAGACCTCTGCCATTTGAGGGCCTGGCTGGATAGATTGGAGGGAGATGTTCTGACACATGGCCTCTCAGGGCCAGATGACGGCCCCACTAAAGATTAAGATCTGCATTCCATAGACCCATGGCATGCAGGACTGAAATTTAGAGGAGACATTGGTGGATCAAAGGGGAACCCTCTGAAGCTCCCCCCACTTCAAAGGCACACTATAGTATAACTATTGATGCCATACTGCAGCAAACTAGAGATACACTTGTGGGGACGCACAATGACTTCTATGTATTAAAAAGAAAGGTTTAGACACAGTTTATTTTGCCAGGTCGAAATGGTAGTTTAAATATGCACTCACAGGCTGCAATGGCAGGCCTGGAAAATATTTTAAAGTGCTACTTAGGTGGAGATCCTAGACTGGTGCACAAAGCCAGAGGAATCTGTTGTGCACAAGGAGTAATTACTGCCCTTGGAAGGGACTGCACGCCCTTCCTGAATCATGGCTGGCCTGGGCTAATAGCATGCTGCTGTGTGGCACCACAAAGTGTGCTCTCCAAGAGCTTGTTGGCTCGCCCAGTGTTTTTTGTGGAGGTCTCAGGGACATCAAAGTCCTCCCACGAGGGACCTACACCTTCTACCTATGACATCTGAAGAGTGGTGCCCTCTTTAGTACACACATTGTCTGCTGGATCTCATCTGGTAGCAGTGGTGCGAGTGTGGAACCAAGTATTGTGCCTGGAGACCGGAATCCCTGGTGCGGATTCCTCAAAGTACTGCCTGCAGTCAAGGAATGTGGCCCTTCATCATGGGGCCATGACACGCATAATTGTCTTGTTTTTGGTGAGTGGATTCACTGGTTGTGGGACCCTGCGTGGCTCCCTTTGTCGATCGTGCTGCATATGTCTCTCATGCAACACACCAACTACATGCTCATTACATGTAGTGTAGGATTTACTGGTTGCAACCCTCAGAGGTGGGGGTGTCCCCATAGCAGTGCCGCATTCTACCTTGTGCGGCACTGCAGAATTTGCGTCTCTGTGTGTGACTGGACTTTTCTGGTGTGACTCAAGTCATCCCGCACCAAACACTGTGCCTCATTCCAGGGAGGTACCGAACTGGTAACTCTTTGTGTGCGATTGGAATTGTCTGGTGTGACTCAAGTCATTGCACACCAGACATTGTGCTTCATTCCAGGGAGGTACAAAACTGGTATCTCTTTGTGTGTGATCAGAATTGTCTGGTGCAACTCAAGTCATCACACACCAGACATTGTGCCTCATTCCAGGGAGGTACGGAATTGGTAACTCTTCATGTGTGATTGGAATTGTCTGGTATAACTCAAGTCATCATGCACCAGATGTTGTCCCTCATTACAGGGAAGTACGTAATTGGTAACCCTTCATGTGTGATCGGAATTGTCTGGTGCGACTCAGGTCATTGCGCGCCAGACGTTGTGCCTCATTCCAGGGAGATACGAATTGGTAACTATTCATGTACCATCAGTGTCTGACCTGGCAAAGTGCTATTGTGAACGGGGTGTGTCCTGTGGTGACCCTCTCCCTGTGCTTTGCAGAACAGGAATTGTGCTGGAAGGCACAATGTGAAGACCTTTGAGTGAACTTCAAGAGTGAGGGTCAAACTCCCAGTTGTCGACTGCTGCCTGATCATCCTGTTATCTATTTTTTCCCCACCTTTCCCCAGGGACCCTGAATAAGTGTGACTCTGGCCGCGATCAGGCTAGTACCCGGGGAAAGGTGTCTTTCATCTCCAGCCTGTGGGGGTTGGGTAGTAGGGGTTGGTTGAAAGGTGGAGGAGGGCTTGGGCCCACGGGGTCTGCGAGCACAGTAACAACTGGTTTGCCAGATATCAGTGCACCAAATTAGGGTGTTAGGAGCAAGTGTGTGCAAGTACGTGCTATACGAGCCTGCCTGATATTCGTGGCACCACGTAATGGTGTGGAGTGAGTGTGTGGGAGGGACTGTCTGTAATTAAAAGGCAAAGTAGGATTTTTCCAAAGTGCACATATTGCTGATGTCGTTTTAACACGATTAGGCCTAGTACTGCTATTGTTATTTCTGAATATGATTTATGTCTAGACGTACCTGATGTACATGTTGTGTTAGTTATTGTGTGTGTTGAATACAAAGCTTCTTTACATACACAACAGGTGAAGTCTCTTTTGTGATGCTCAGTGTACTTGTTGTGTCAGAGTTTTCTGTCAATGCTTTACACATTGCCCCTGTGATAAGCCTGACTGCTTAGTGCCAAGCTATCAAAGGGTGAGCACAGAGTAAACAGCAAGTATAATCCCCAACTCCTGACAGGACTGATAGGTTTTGCCTGGCTGGGGCCTCGCCTCAACCAACCAGAGCGTGCCGACTCAGCACCCACCCTTTCAATAAATGTTTTTCACAACTTATTAATTATGTTTTATGTTTTCTCCTTGCAAGATAACCCCATTTCCATATCACATGCTTCTGACTTTACTAAGCTTCTTACTGCCTGTCCTAAAGCAGCTATTATTTATTAATTTATGTCACCATCATCTCCTTCTTGAACCAAATCCAATCCAGAACTCCTTTGTGAAAAAGACCTTGGAGTGATATGGCACACCTCCTTTTGGAACAAGTTCTGGTTATGCATTTGTAAAACGTCTAGAACAGCTAGTATTACTCAAATGTTATTTTTTCTCTGTCACAGACTTTACTTTATCCCCACTGAATGTTCAAAGTGTTCCCCAAACACTTCATCTCAATGCTGGTCTTGTAGCTTCCACAATTTTGACTTGATGCATATTTTAATTAGATGTCCTAACACACTTTCCTTTTGGCGTAAAGTGTGGGTACAGCTTCAACAAATATTGTACATACAACATACTTTTGACATTCTCCAGATCTTTTTAGCGACTTTATTTACTGAGTTTTCCCCCTCCTTCCCTAACTGCAAACTACTTGATATTTTCTTAGCAATTACTTTCTAACAAATTAATTTTATTTGAAGTGTTCCTCAAAATTATCATATGAGAGTTAGTGGAATTGTATTTGTTCACACCATAAATTGAATACTTTATATATCTCCAAATGCTCACCTTATCACAGTTCTCACTTGTTATAGCTATCTTTATCCTCTTTCCTCAATATTGCTGTGAATTGTGAAGCATCTACCAATTGTATTTTGTCTGAAAATTTCCCTCCACCATGAATGTATTATCTATAGGTCACTTTTGTTTTTTACAATCCAATACTTATTATAATTGATGCTATTTAATTATTAGAATGTTTCAATTTAGTGTCTTTAGTTTGTCAGGACACTTTTTTATTGCAATAAGTTAAATCTTCTCTCCTTAACACTCCCCCTTCCCCTCATATTTAAAACCATAAGGACCTTCTCTGTTTATTGGAGTCTCTCATAGGATGTAATTGTTACTTAACTCATATTCTTACCAATGTTTTTTTTTAATCTTATTATTTAAATAAAGTCTTTTAAACAAAAGAAAAGTATATGAAGCTGAACAAGATAACCCCATGACAGAAAGTGGGTGAATATCATTGGGCAACAGGCACAGTTTATCTATAGATAAAAGTAACACTCTACATATGACAGAGAAGTGCTTCACATTTTTATTGTTTAAAAGATATAGGCATGAGGGAAGGCAACAGTGCTCATTGTAGCCCAGATTTACTATGATTTTGCCCTAAGATTTCATCACTTTTATGGCACAGCCCGATGCAAAATCATTTGTGACATTTACTAAGCCACCCAAAGCCACTCTGCATGGCTTTGAGTAGTTTAGTAAATACAAAGTAATGCAAAGCACTAGATAGTGGGGACTTGCGTTACTTTGCATCTGGTAGTTATTACATCAGTGGAGCATGGGCATTTCCGTGCAATCACACATGTATTTTGACGCAAAGCCAGATTTACAAAGATTTATAAACCTGAATTTGCTCCAAAATGGCACACCTTCTCAACATAGAGCAGAAATATCTCTATCTCTCTGTGTAACTTCCTCTTTCCATGTGTGATGGATTTTGCAGCACACATAGAAAGAGGAAAATGCCTCTAAGGACTGCTTTTGTGCAGAAAGGTGCCCCTTACTGCACAATCACAATCATGCCAGTAATGCAGGCACCCTTGCACTACATTGCAAGATGCTGGGCAGCACACAGTGCGCCAGCACAAGGACAGAGCAGAAATGCTCCATATCTTTTTAAATACGGAGAATTTCTTCTCTGTCTCTTTGATGCAACCTGGCACAGTTTACTTGCTGAGCCGCGTTGCATGAAATAATATTAAATATGCCCCTGTGTTCTTTGACAATGG
The DNA here is from genome assembly GCF_031143425.1 of Pleurodeles waltl. Classification (NCBI taxonomy): domain Eukaryota; kingdom Metazoa; phylum Chordata; class Amphibia; order Caudata; family Salamandridae; genus Pleurodeles; species Pleurodeles waltl. The sequence continues at coordinate 1,314,506,160 of NC_090447.1, forward strand.
AATATGCTGAAAGATGTCAACAAATACAGGGAGTCCTGAATTAATACGTTTCAATTTGATCCACTGCAAACACCTGGATGTTAATCGTACCTTTCATTGTCAATTAAATAATTAAACATGTACATAACATATTGAACAATAAACTACTACAATTGTTTCTGAAACATTTCAACAGCTATTTAAACAAAGAATCAACATTCACTTAATTGGAGCCAGATGGCAAAATGTATACATTTTCACTCGAAAAAACAAACTATTGCCTTCAACAATTCAACACCCTAACATATTTCCATCAAAGAAAAATAAAGTTTCATAATGTCATTAATCACGCATAACTATATTTGAGCAACATAAATAAAATGTATTACATATTCATCAGCATTCAAGGTTAGTGATGGTAGACAAAAGGAGAAGCATACACATTTGTCTAAATTAGTGAATTCAACACCTCCAGTGGTTGTTTGTATTGCAAAATAAGCACAATCGCATTTTATAAGGGATGCAGAGTTCTTTCAAATAATTTTAGAAAGACCGCAAATTTTATGATGCATTTGTGACTGTACACGTTTGTAAACCTGTGAAGTTATATCAGACTCTGGGCCAGATGTACGTAGATGCAATTTTGCATTTCCTAAATAGCAACTTCATATAAATCGATATTTAGGAAATGTAAAATGCTATGTACCAAAGGCCAGATGTTTGTAGGTTTGCCTTTGCGATTCTCTACTAGGAACTCTCAAACTAGTATGTAAAACAGTGTGTTTAACACTGTTTGCGATTACCAATGTGGACGCAAATGACCAACCTCACCAATATTCATGAGGTAGGTTGCAATTTGCAACCCCATTGGGAATGGCTGCACTCACAGGGATTGCGGCCTGCTGGGGACAGCAGACTACCATGTACTGTGACTGCTTTTTAAATAAAGCATTTTTTTTAAATGCAGCCTGTTTCCCTTAAAGGAAAACGGGATGCATTTCAAACAAAAAACTGAAAAGCTTTCTTTTCATTTGTTCAGAGGAGACAGTGGTCTGTGGAACCACTGCCTGTTCTGAAGAAATAATTTTACTTCCGTTCACAAAGGGGGTCCAGTGGGGACCACTTTCATTTTGAGAATGGGCTCCCACTAACTTGAAGTTGGTGGTAACTGTGATTGTTTTGTGACCGCATTTACGGTTGCAAAACAATCTTACATCCCTCTGAGACTTGCTATGAGGAAGGGACACTCGTGGCACACCCCTTCCTAATAGCGACTCGCAAACTTATTTTGCTAGTTGGTAACAGGTTACCGACTTGCAGAATAGGATTGTTACATGGAGAAAAGCCTTTTCCCGGTCGCAAATGGCCCAATGGACCGTTTGCAACCTGGAAAAGGCATTCATACATATGGCTCCTAGATACTGAAGTCCTCATAGCGATTTCTTAAGAATAGGCTCTGAAAGCAGTGTCCAAAAGTAGGTCAGGTACATCGTGACCAACCTATTCATCCAAATAAATGGCTCCAGATCAGAACCAACTCCAGTAACCTATCATGCTCAAAGGCTTCTTCTTTACTCCAGTAATACTCAGACTTACTTGGAGTGCTTTGGTATACATTTGCTTGTCAATAACATCAAGACTCATGCATCATCCAGGGATAATTATGTATGTCTGAAGGTTTTATCATTGCAACATCATAAAATAAAATGATGGATGGGGTGTTCACCCCCAGTCACATATCTGGGTTTAATCCATTATTATTTTGCTTGCCACGTCACCCCAGTTTGAGCACAGCCATATGCAAATCAGTCTTGACCCTGCTCCACTTAGGAACAGTCCAGCCTGAACTGCCAAGCCACGTCCTCCCCAGACTGGAAACCAGCATCCTGGGACCTGTTTTGGAGTATCAGCCATGCTACCTTGAATCCAGTGGTACAGTGAGCAGAGGACCCATGTCTGGGCATACTATAGCCACTTAGGGCACACATACCAGCATCACAAAATCAAATGATGGACTGAACATAGATATGGGGATAAGTGTTTGAAAAGTTTCTACACTCCGTCCATCATCTTATTTTGTGATAGTTTCATCACTGACCACTTGAAGAACTGCATCTCCACCTTCCAAGCCTGGATGTCAAAAGCCTATTTGAAGCTCAGCTATGTGAAGAATAGCTTGGTGCTCATTTTGAGCAACATAAAGTAGCACAGTCCAATACTGTTTCTCTGTAGCGGATTGCTACACCTTCAGTTCTCAGTGATCTGCGAAAATTCCATAGGAATACACATTAACGACAACCTGCATTTTGGAACTCATATTTCATAGAGGGCCCAGACTGGTTGACTCAACGTATTATCAGGTTTGTACTAACCTAGCAATCCAGACCCAGCAGAACTGATGTTAATCTCCTCGCTTCCCCGAATCAACTGATTACCATGCAAAGAATGGATATGCTGGTCAGAGGTTCATCTGGGTAAAGGTAGGTGGAAGAAGAAGGAGAAAAATTGAGACACTGGATATCCACACTCAGGGCCTGATTTAGAGTTTGGCGGAGGGGGTTACTCTGTTACAAATGTGACGAATATCCCGTCTGCCATATTACAATCCCTTTATAGCCTATGGAGATCGTAATACGGCGGGTGGGATAGCCATCACATTTGTGATGGAGTGACCCGCCGGGCAAACTCTATATCGGTCCTCTGTCCATTCTGTCTGCTGGGCTCAATCTGTTTTGCACAGGCACTGATATCTAAAAAGAGAACAAATTCTTTTAGCATTTTACCTTCTAAATTCCATAACACTACCCCAATAGCACATACAATATACCTTGTAACAAGCTGTGTTTTTCTGATTCTCTAAAAATGGTTGAAACACTGGGCCTTCTTAAATCATAAATGCAGTTTCAAGCCCTATAATATATGCAAGGAAATAACTGAGCTAACATGTTTGCTTCTAGGTCAATAACTAGCTCTAGTGAGTCATAAGTGAAATAGGAGCACTGAACAATTTGTAATATAGAAAGCTTATCAACTACAATGTAAGTATTATATATTAGCAATGTCCCTCCCTTCTCAACAATTCTAAACTAGGATCCCAATTTCCAAAAATAGCAGCTCGAGGTGCTAGGCTGCATCTCCGTCCATCTCCTCTGTGATTTCATCTATAAGATCAAGATCAACACATGAAGTGGCTGTAATTTATGGTTTGTGCAGATTCCTATCACTTTAGAATTCCAGTGGTGTAACAAGAGATGTCATCAGTGATGTCATTAATGTGTAATTTAATGTGTCATGAGGGATTTAATATGTGAGTCCATAAGAGGCACAAGCTATATTTAGTTCACTAAACTATACCTGGCTAATTGCAGAGTTTTTCAGCTTTTAAAGGTTAGTTCTTATCTCCCTTCGTCATCTAGTGGGTCACTTTAGCCCTTGTTTTTCAGTGAATTTACTTTTTTAAGCAAATAACTTATTTCCATACTTAACTACAATGCCAATTTAAACACTTTTTTCAGTGAGTTTCTGTGTTTTTTGATCATATACAAAGTTGAGCATATACCCAACCCTTCGAGAAATCTGCAGGCAGTCCCTCTAGCCTTCGGCTAGGCCCTGCATCCAGTGCTTAGTTACTAAAAGAAGAAGAGACCAAATTCCTCCTCAGAAGCCACAACCCACGATATTAAATGTTAGGGTGCCAAATACCAAGGTCGCTTAGTTTTGATTTCACCTCATGGCCCTTTAATCTACCACTAGGCAGCCTCTTTATCTCACATTTGTAGCTGCTTTTTCATCCCTACATTTTCCGTATGACACTGTTTTTGCATCTTCCTCTTCCTTTCCTCATTTTGTGTTTTTATCTATTACTCTGGGCCAAAGTCTGATGATGAGAATAAGTGCTGGTCCCCAAAAATGAGTGCCAATTGGCTCAACCTACAGCCACTGGCTCAAACCAAATTAAGCACTATGTGCACCCAACCCCCTGTGATCGGCGAACCTCCCACTGTGCTTTGCACAGCAGAGGATTGACTGCATAGCATGACCTCAGGTGTCTAATCCACTTCAGTGCATTGCCTTTACCTGTGCACTGCTTTGGTTTGGCATGGCTCCCATCCCAATGCAGACAGCCAAACCACTGTGGCTTGCACAATGATGGCAGGCCACAGGGTCTGGCCTATGACCAGACCGTTCTAATTGTCTTTTTAAAGGCTTTTTTGATACAGCAGTACCACTACTGGTACCTCAGTACCTTACTAAGTGCTTCTCTGGGTACCCTGGTAGTGGGTGCTGGTTTTTGCTATTCTGAGGTTGCCCACAAAATTCGGCCCAGGTACAGGCCCTACACCCTACTCTCTGGGTGAGCCCAACCCCCTGCAGGTGCCCAACCTCTGCAAAGTCCTGTGTTCTTCCTGCCTTCTATGCAGAGAAGGCTGGTAACTTTGGGTGTGGGGGCTATGCAATTCTAATTTCCCTAGCTTTATCTTGATTCACATTTGTGCTATAATTGTAAGGAAATTCTACTTACCTGTTGGGTACTGAGGCCAAATATGACCTATGAGATGGTTCAAGTTCCCTGAGGGGTTCCTTTCCCACATCCCCGTACCGCTGGTAAATCCAGCACAATGGTGTCTTTTTGGGCCATTTTTTTCCTTTCCTGCATGTCAACCTTCGGCCTGTGCAGGGAATTGTGGGCTTAGCCTGTTCCTGCCTACAGATGAATCAGAAATGCCACATGCAAGGGAATAACCTTATTCATGGCAATCCATGATGTCATGTTACTATACATAGTAAATCTTGATGCACACTATAGTATAAAGAGCACACATATAATAGTACTTAAATTATTTATTATTTATTTATGTTTAATGTTTAATTATTTTCCAATGAAAGATGGCCAAACACTTTTCAAGATTACATTACATCCTGTTTGGGCCCATATTAGGGAAGTCCAGTTGGATCCAGTTGCATCACAATTTTGCTTGCTAGATTGCTTACTAACTGGATTTGCAGATTTTCTTCCTTCTCCAGTTTTTGCTTGCTATCCCTTGCTCGTCGCAATGCTGCTTGGCCTGTTGGAAGGTTTTTCTGGTCTCCAGTTTTTTACTTACTGCTGGCTATCATTTCTTAGAGCAATATTAGATTGAACTGTAATTGGTAAAGATGTTCCTAATATCTAACTGCATTGCTTCCCTAAAGCAGTAGATTTCTTCATAAATCATCAACCATACCAGGCCACATGATGACGTATCTATTGTAGATGGAATGCAGCATAGGTACTCCATATTTCACAAATCTGTGCTTAAAGATTAATTTACTGCCATCACATTCAGTCCATCCTGTATTATTTCTTAAATATATGGCGTAATAACCAGAACAAATGTGTACTTCATTGTAAAAAGTTATTGCAGGACAAGTAAAAGTGCATCCAAATATTAAAATGTGAATAGCAGTAAAATCGGTAATTCCAGTTTTAATCTTTGCATTATCTGAAACACTTATTTGTATCATTATACATAAATACTAATTCAGCATAGTTAATGCAACTCTTGACACAAGTTGACATCCAGAGTTTATACAAACTTTAGAGTGCACAGCTTGGTATATCAATTTCTTAAATGAAATCAATTTACAATCAGGAATAGGGAGGAATCTGTCAAATGCTGAGAATGCTTTTAAGCATTGGAAACATGAATGTTCCCAATAGTAGCTTATAGCAAAAAGATCAGGATGAGATAAAACCCTATTTGCTGCTATTTCAAGAATAGCCATGCAACATACCTGGGCGTCCTGTTGCTCATTTATTGAGAAACTAGCAGTTCCTGCATAAACATCAACTATGGGCCAGATGTACAAAGCCATTTTGCATGTCTTAATGGTCCAGGGGCCAGATGTATGAAACATTTTTGCGATCCCAAATGGCCCAACAGGCCGTTTTCGATTGTATAAGTGCATTTTGGGATGTATCAAGTCCAATCGCAAATTCGATTTGTGACTACATACCGATTTGGTATTAGGAAGGGGCTTGTCAAGGGCATCCCTTCCTAATACCAAATGCCAGAGGTATGTATGATTGTTTTGTGACCGTGAATGGAGTGGCAAAACAATCGCAGTTAACACCAATTTCAAATTGGTGCTAACCCATTTGCAAGGGGAAAGGGGTCCCCAAGGGACCCCTTCCCCTTTGTGAATCCATGCAAAAACATTTTTTAAGAGCAAGCAGTGGTCCCACGGACCTCAAGTCGATGGTAACCATGTGCAATTTTGAAAAAGCACCCCAAAAAAGTTTTTTTTAAGTGCAATGGAGCACACACATGCCCCTTGGACTTCTGTGTGATCTACATGTGCATCACTATTTTTGGGGTGCATTTCGGGGGGGGGCTTTTGCCCAATGCCATTGTTGGTTTTGCATTTCCCAAATAGTAATTTCCTGGTGGGAAATTGATACTTAGGAAATGCAAAACCTGCCCATTGTCACAAATGGCATGGGATTTCTTGCTTTCAATTTGCTAATAGCAATTTCTACTTTGTAGGAATCGCTATTAGGAAATCGGTATCTTTGTACATACCATTTTGCATTTCCTAAATTGTGATTTCTATGAAGTCGCTAGTTAGGAAATGCAAAATTGCATCTACGTACATCTGACCTTATATCTCTGACACCACTTGTATATTGTCACAATTGTTTGTTGTACTGAAGTGCAAAATACAAATTATTTACAGTCTCACTTAAAGTCTTATGTATGTTTTCCAAACGTAAGTATTTGACTAAAGGTAAATATAACAGCAAATTAATAATAACATTACTATAGCAGTAAATTCCATCGGTGTTACTAAACTGAACTGAAAGCCTACTATTTCAAGGTTGCTTTCCTTCTTTTTTTACACCGCTGAAGATTTTCCAAAGCCTCATCAGTTTCAAAGCTTTCTTTTCTTTTCAAATATATTTTGGTTTGCAGGCTACTGGATATTTATCAAGTGAGGAAGTATATGTCTGCCTTAAACTATTATATTTGTATACACATGAAGGGTCTGCATTAATTTTGGTGTCATCCACATCTGTACAATATAGTCCTTGTAAAGTTTTCACATGGGATAAAGCAGCGTTTGCCACACCTGCTTTAAAATGCACAATCTAAGCTTAAACCTTGAGATTTATGTTTTGTAACAGCAAGAGCTAAATATAAATGAATCTTCTAATATATGTCATTGATTAACAAAACATCTGGCTGTTGATCTTGCAATGTGCTTGGGGTCATTAATATTCTCAAATTTGATATTGCAAATTCAATGTCATCATTACTTTTGTAGTGTTTAATGTATCAATATATCCCATTGCTCCATTTTCTAAATTTTCCAATGCTAACATTTCCATAATTAAAATATTTAATTATTTTAGGGTTGACATCAAACAAACAACAGATAGTCCTTGTAAAATAATGTAATGCATAAATTATCAGGCAGTTTTTAAACCTGGGAATAAAGTGGATATCCTTCTTGTATGACGTTTATTTTTGGCACAATCGCTAGCCTATCTTTCAACATTTTTTCATCCTCTTCATCATCTGCGTGAGTCACATTTTGAATTAGTTTATTTTACGAGAAACATAACCAAATATTAACATTACCTATACTTCATAATATGTTTCTCATTTCTTTAGCTGTCAAGTTTTAAAAATGGACTCCCCTTTAACCGTAGTAAGTTGAGGTAGATCACCAAAAACAATCACGTTTACCACCAAAGAGATTATCATGTGCAGACTTCCGTATTTCTGTCATATATAAATGGAAAAGGTGGATAGCATACTAACCTCGTCTATAATCAAAATGTGTAGTTTTTTCTGAACTTCCTGTGAAATGTAGCTTTTTAGTTTTAAGTATTTCAATATTTTGTTGTGTTCCACGGGCGGTAATAGTAGTCTGTGTAATGTTACTCCTTTAATATTATGTGTGGCTAATACAGTTGGAGCAGTAACTACACAATATAAGGTTGAATTGGCAATGTTTTGAAGATTGGCTGTTATTACTTTTGTAAAGAAACTTTTCCTGGAACCAGCTTGTCTTGATATGTATTTTAATGTAGGCTGATATTCCGAACGTATACATAAACCCTGTTAATGTAGTATTCCATGTTCAATACTTGTTTTAATTTCCTCAAATATTGCAGGCTGATCACAACTTAATTGTGATAACATATAGCCAAAGTTTTCTCTGTTCTTCAAATTTTCGGTACCGCAAATGGGTATGCAGGACTTGTATTAGAAACTTTATTTGTATATGTGGTATCATATAATATTTCTGACTGGATTTCTTTTCATCTCAAATTTCTCGGTCCAACATATCAACATAAATCGTGCACTCTGGTATTGTAACATTGGGTGTGTAGTCATAAACATGTTCCTTATAAGATGTAAATGTTCCAATCAATTCATCCTCTCTTTGACATGGATTAAAAAGCTGTAACAGTAATAACAAATAGAATTCTTTTTTTGCAAGATTATCATATTAATTTTTGCTGTGATTAATTAGTGTGCGTTTGAAATGATGTATCAAACAACTGTTCCCTGCACATGAAATCTGCCACTATGAACATCCTCAACCCCATTTCTTCTGTAAGAATAAAATTGAGCTACTTCATATAGTGATAAGATTTCCAATAAATGGCTTCTGTTAGGATAGTATGTGTATTAAATTTGTTTCACAATATCCTTGTTTTCAGGATCAAAGTGGGCAAGATATTAAATTTCTGGCAAACTTTCCAAAACTCTTCTTCGCTAGGTTGCTAATCCTAAACTTAGCCATTAAGCCATTTAATAGCCCGAGATTTAGCATATAAACTGGAAGAGCTTAAACAGTCACCTAATCTCATAACTGCTAACTTCTCTGTGAGATAGCATTTGAAGGCTAACTCGATATAGCCTTTTAGTTTAGGATTGCTCTGCAGAAATTTCTTCTCCCACTTACTTCATATAAGTTTTCTCGGCTTTAGTAATATATGAAGTCACATGCTCGTTGACAACAGTTGAAATATCAGCCACACATTGGGTATCAATATTAGCATTCCACATAAAAAGTATTAAATGGCTGTAGTCATTGATACGCTGTGATGCGTGCCCCCTTTTTTCAAATTTTACGTGTTTTTTGGGGGCCTCCCTTTAACAGCATACCTAATGGCGAAGGCTCCCCCAAACTGGGGGAGACCCATGTATAGCGGGTTTAGCCGGGCTGCAGCTGGGGGCCAGGGGTGTGATGCGCTGTTGCTTGCCAGTGTCACGGGCAGAGATTGGCCAACAGGCAGCTCCAGGCCTCAGAAGCACTTGGAGTGCTTCCAGGTGTCTTCAGTGCTTGTGGCAGCCCCGCCCCTAAACAGGGCTGCGAGGCGACAAGCGGGTCTTTCTCTCCTGCTCGCTGCCTCATGATGACACTGCCCACACCACAGAGGAATTCCAAAATAATCTATTCATTATAAAGGACACCAGACTGTTGCTCTTGTTTTATATCCTCCTACAGGGCGCTCAACTCCTCATTCTGCATTCCAACATTGTTACAGTAGCCAGCAGCACAGCAGTGCAGTGTGTCATGCCCGGGACTGCACAGGCTTGTGCTTGTTCACCTAGCTTGTTCACCTAACCCTGTTGATTTATAGCTGCAGGTGAGGGAGGTTGCAGGTGAGGGAGGCACTGTGGAGGACAGTTGTGCAGTTTTTTGGGATTAGTGCTGTTTAAGGGATGATCTTGGAAGTAATTTTATGGCAATTTTTTAGCGAATTTGCACCCACAGGGGATAGTTTTTGTGATCCTGGGCTGTCTTGTGGCTCCTTTTCAGGGAAGTTTTCGAGCCATTGTGGGCACAATCGGGTAGGCTTTTTGGGATCTATTGCTGCTTTAGGTTGAATTGGTTTCCTTTGTCTTGGTGGCGGGGCAAGTGGTGAGGCCTAGCAATTTGTGAGTGGCTCCTAAGGAGCCATTCCCCCCAGCCCTGAAGAGGGCATTAGTGAGGAAGTGTGGCTCCCTGGAGCAGGCTATAGGTAATGCTGGTACGTAAGGGGCCAAGGGCTCTACCCTTATGGTAGCTGCACCAGTGGTGAGTGATTCTGGCCAGGTAGGGACTCAAGGGAATGTCACAGCAGTTATGGGTCCAACGGCTGGCGAGGATGTAGTTCAGAATGGCAATAGATTTATGGCTATTGGAGTTACACATGAAGGAGGGGAACAACCCAGTCGGAATCAGTGGCTTATTTGGCAAGTGTGTTGCTGTGCCTCTCCAAGGTGGGGATGTTGTCTGCCCCTCCTGGTGGGGGAAGAGGCGGGGCATTTGTTGGTGCTGGTAATGGCAATGATTTGGAGAAGGCTAGCCACTTGGTAGCGTAGCTAGATGGTACGGTTGCTGGTCAAGAGTCACAGGGGAGTTCAGCTTCAAAGAGGATCACTGCGGGGGCCAGTGGGGCTCCTTCGGTTCATTTGGCAGCCCTCCTAGGGAGTCAGGCAGGATCGGTGTTGGTTTCCCTACTGCGGGGTTTGGTGGTGCCCCCTCTCAGCCAGCGGTACAGGTGCCCCCAGTGCCAGGTACTGAATTCGGAGGTAATATGGCCCAGGGGCTCTGCAGTGATGGTGAAGGCTTCCCCTGCTCAGGATGCCGCAAACTCAGAGAACAGTGCACTTTTGCTGGCCACAGGTTTGAGTGATATGCGATCAGAGTACAAGCTGCGGGGTAGGCATGTTGTGATGGATATGAAGGAAAAAAAGTGGAATGGGACATACCCCGATATCCTAATAAGGGACCCACCGAGAGCAATAAATGGACAGGAAAAGGAAGGTTCTGGAGCTTGAGGCACCACTCACCACTGGGACCAATCATGATCTCACTTGAAGGCCTAAATTGGTATGCAGGAGTAGCTTTTTAGATAGTTCCAGGAAACCTGATGTATAGTGTCTCTGTTAAGGTTAGCCAACCAATTCTGTAAATAAAGCTGTAATTATGAAGGGGTTACTGCATATAAACTTTTGAAATGTCATGTATTTTTAAAATGCAAAAGTTTGTTATGTTTTAATAAAATACAGCTGGGTGTTCACGACCCCTAACCCAAGAACTGTGTGGATTCTTGCCTAAATGGATGAGGTACAGTGGGATGGTAGAATGGTCTCTTGACAATGTGGGAGGCTTGAGCGATAATGAGCCATACAGAAGAGATACGTTTTTCACTCTTCCTTTTTTTAAAAAATTGGCTTTGGGAATCAAAAACAAAACTTCAACATTTGTATACTGTTTTGATCTGTTCCAAAATGTCCTTAAACAGTATTTTCCATATTTGGTACTTTGAAATGTAATAACTTGGTCAAGCAATTGCTTTATTAGTTTCTTTATCTGGGGTGTCCCAAGTCATATAGGGGGTCATTCTGACCCCGGCGGTCAGAGACCGCCGGGGCCAGGGTCGGAGGGAGCACCGCCGACAGACCGGCGGTGCCCCGCAGGGCATTCTGACCGCAGCGGTTCGGCCGCGGTCAGATGCGGGAAACCGGCGGTCTCCCGCCGGTTTCCCGCTGCCCTGCAGAATCCTCCATGGCGGCGGAGCGCGCTCCGCCGCCATGGGGATTCTGACACCCCCTACCGCCATCCTGTTCCTGGCGGGTCTCCCGCCAGGAACAGGATGGCGGTAGGGGGTGCCGCGGGGCCCCTGGGGGCCCCTGCAGTGCCCATGCCAATGGCATGGGCACTGCAGGGACCCCTGTAATAGGGCCCCACAAAGTATTTCAGTGTCTGCTATGCAGATACTGAAATACGCGACGGGTGCCACTGCACCCGTCGCACCTTCCCACTACGCCGGCTCAATTCTGAGCCGGCGTCCTCGTGGGAAGGTTGATTTGCCCTGGGCTGGCGGGCGGCCTTTTGGCGGCCGCCCGCCAGCCCTGGGCAAATCCCAAAATACCCTCATCGGTCTTTCGACCGCGGAGCGGTATTTTGGTGGGGGAACTTTGGCGGGCGGCCTCCGCCGCCCGCCGAAGTTAGAATCACCCCCATAGTGTTCAATAAAATGAAGAACTGATCAGAGTAATTTCCAAATTTTGGTGCATTTTTTATCCATAACAGCGTATGATTATGAGGTGCACCAATGGCTTGGTACTCTTTTCACCAAAAGAAATCAGCAAACTCTCCTAGTTTTTTTTTTTGTTTGTTATGAATTTCAGCATAGTTTGGAATTTGTGATGGAAAAATCGACAAACATTTATTGGATTCTAAATAACAAAATCCCCCCGGTGTTCAGAGAGTCACACCTGGCAAATTATTGTTAGCCTCAAGAAGGACAGTGTATAAATCATCCCATAGGTATTCCACACACCTCAAAGTGTGAAACCTAGTTGGTGGTCCCAAATTTCAACATACATTTTAGTTCTCCACATCTTCTGACCAATATTCATTAGTTCCTCCTTGATGTGCCAGGATATTTATTAAGTTATATTCCAAGGTTTCAGCCTTATTTTCACTCTTATTAGGTAATCCTGAGCTCTTATGTTATTAAGGCGGTCATTATGAACATGGCGGGTTGGCCCGCCATACCGGTGTTGGCGGGTGAAACCGCCAGTTGGCATGGCGGGCCAACTTGCCACATAATGATCAAGGAGAGGGCCGCCATCGGCAGCCCTCACTCACCTCCACAATTCCTCCATCAGGCAGCTTGGCGGCGGGCGGAAACATTATCCGACAGGGCAGCGGTGCTACCCCTCGGATAATGTTTCCTAATCCTCCAGCCTTTCCCTGTGTTTTGACCACCAGCATACCGCCGTGTTCATAATGAGGGCCTAAATCCTGTTCTAGTTCACATGGCATGCATAAGAGGTAACCAATAATTCAATTTCATATAGTAAAGTGAAAATATAAGATATGTTTGCCAGAAATGCGGGTCTTCAGAATATAGGCCCTTATCACAACCTTGGTGGTAAATGCCACCTACTGCTGTGCTGACGGCCGCCAATATACCGTGACCGCGATGGTATACCGCTTCAGGTATTATGACCCACACAGAGAAATCCGCCACTATACAGACACCCACACAAGTCCGCCAGATCAAAGGTCAGTGATAAACTGGCGTTACCAAAACCCACACCTTTACAGAAATACACCCACAGTATCAGGACCGACAAATCACTGCAGCGGTCTTTCAACCGCGGTAAACAATTGGCGGTACACACCGCCGTGCTCAAAATACACACACACTTACAAAACTACACCACATTGGACAATTCAAACTACACACACCACATCCACACACCCAATCCAATATAAAACACACATTACCCACAACCCTTTCAACAACAAAAAAAGATTGCCAACAGAGCGAGAGACAAGCCAAGAGCACCCACTCAATCTGAGCCACATCACCCATACACCATCCACGCACCTCACAGCACACACCCCAGCACATCACCCCACACATCCTCATCCATGGCACCTCAAAGACACCCCAGGTTTTCAGCGGAGGAGCTAAGGGTCATGGTGGAGGAAATCATCTGGGTAGAGCCACAGCTATTCGGATCACAGGTGCAGCAGATGTCCATTGCAAGGAAGATGGAGTTATGGCGGAGAGTCGTGGACAGGGTCAATGCATTGGGACAGCACCCCAGAACAAGGGATGACATCAGGAAGAGGTGGAACGATCTACGGGGAAAGGTGCGTTCCATGGTTGCAAGACACCAGGTAGCCGTACAGAGGATTGGAGGTGGAGCCCCACCTCCTCCCCCACAACTAACAACATGGGAGGAGCAAGTCTTGGTGGTCATGCATCCTGAGGGCCTCGCAGGAGTAGCAGGAGGACTGGACTCTGGTAAGTCAAATCTTTACTATTATATCCCCCAGCCTACCTGCATGCCATCACAAACTCCTACCCCTACTCTCACCCCCATCACTCCCACACCTCACATATACCCCACTATCACAACCCACCCATCCCAAAACCAAGCCCTGCATGCCACACCAATGCATGGGCACCCATCAGAGACCTGCATGGACACCCATCACTAAAGCATGCCCATTAGAGAGAATCACCTAGCCTACAAAACACCACGCACACAAGGCAAAGCTGACAGGGCAATCACAACCATAGAGGAAAACACACTCATGCACAAGATGGCACACGCCGAGACAATAACACTGCATTTACATCCCCACAGGACCCCCACTCAACGCCACCAGAGAGGAGGTGCCACCAACATCCAGTCCCCCCACAGAAGAGGCCCACAGTGATGACAGCAGCTCTGCACGCCTGGATCACAATAACCAACCTGGCCCATCAGGGACATCTGAGCAGTCGGTTACCCTGCCACAGTCCCATACCACCACAGAGCCCCCCCCCCTGAGGAAACACCAGCACAGCACCCACCCAGCGGGCCCATGCCACTGTCCCCAGGACACGTCAATCAGCAATGTGTCCACCACTACATGGACCCCAGGCAACCCCACAAACCCAAGACAGTCAGGGACCTGGGGTCAGTGGCAGTGGGAACACGGTTCAGGGGACAGAGGCACAGGACAACAGGGAAGCTGGGAGGACTGCTGTGCAACAGGGGGAGGACAGGCCCAGGGAACCCACTCTCCACGAGGCACTTGCAGGGATCCTGGGAGCATACCACCATTCCCAGGAGACCTTAGACCAGATACTGGCCAAGTTGCAGGAGACCCAGCGGCTGCAGGAGGGACAGAACCTGGGGATCAGGGAGGACCTCAAACACATCCACACCATTCTGGTTACTATTGCAGAGGTGCTGGCTGACATGGCCAACAACATGAGAGAGGCAGTGGCACACCAATGGGCCCCTGACAGTAGCCATACCGAAGAACAGCCCTCTACCTCCGCTGGCTTGTGGACAGGAGGCCCCACCACAGGACCAACTGGTCACCAACACCCCACCCCCTGCAGAAGGGGAACCACCCTGCAAACGGTCCATTTGATCCAGGCAGGAGCCAGAGAGCATTGCCAAGACCCCAGCCAGGAAATAAGACTCTCCTGATTGTCACCCTTCTGTCCCACTCTGTTACTCTGTCCACCTTTAACTGCCATTGCTCCCCTTCCTATGCCCCATTGGACAATGCACCTGTGATACAAAGAGACTGGACTCTAACTGGACATTCTTCCACCATCACCCCAGCCCATTGCACATCCCCCTCAACCTCTTAGCACTTAAATAAACACCCTTGAAACAAATACAAGTCTGGAGTCTGTCAATTGATTGAAATATGTATTAGTTCAACAATCTGTAAACATTGCAATTCATATGTACAGTTATATATACATTGGTATGACCTGTAGTGGGAAGCAGTAAACACACCAGAAGCCAGAGTGGGGCACAGAGATCTGAAAATAGAGATGCCAAATGGTACAGTAAGTGGCCATAGACATAGGGAAACATGCTGCCATGTCCAATGTCCAACAGCAAACTGCTATTTAAAGTGAAGTTACAGTGTCTTACCTGTGTGTCACTGGAAGTACCACTGTATGAGAGAACTTCTGTTGTACATATCTTCATCCTCTGCCTCCTCTTCCTCACTGTCCACAGGGTCACCCGCTGCCACAAGTCCATCTTCAGGCTCATCCTCCTGCAGAAAAGGCACCTCGCGTCTCAAGGCCAGATTGTGCAACATGCAACGATGATCTGGTACACCTTCTTGGGTGAGTAGTACAGGGATCCACGTGTCAGATGGAGGCACCTGAACCTGGCCTTCAGGAGGCCGAAGGTTCTCTCAATTATCCTCCTTGTTCGCCCATGTGCCTCACTGTAACGTTCCTCTGCCCTTGTCCTGGCATTCCTCACTGGGGTCAGTAGCCATGAGAGATTCTGGTAACCAGAGTCACCTGCAAATATCGAGGAACAACTGTTAGACACATACTAACCCTTAGGGACAACCCCATACCCATACACCAACATATACTGGGTGGGGACCTTGGGCTCACCTATTAGCCACACCCAGTGCCTCTGGAGTTGAGCCATCACATATGGGATGGTGCTATTCCTCAAGTTAAAGGCATCATGCACAGAGCCAGGATACTTGGCTTTGACATGGGAGATGTAATGGTCTGCCAAATACACCATCTGCCCATTCAGAGAGTGATAGCTTTTTCTATTCCTGAACACTTGTTCATTTCTCCGGGGGGGGGGACAAATGCTACATTTGTACCATCAATTGTACCAATGATGTTGGGGATATGTCCCAGGGCATAAAAGTCAGCTTTCACTGTGGCCAAATCCTCCACCTGGGGGAATACGATGTAGCTGCACATGTGTTTCAGCAGGGCAAACAACACTCTGGCCAACACGTTGGAGAACATTGGCTGAGACATCCCTGATGCCATGGCCACAGTTGTTTGGAAAGAACCACTTGCCAGGAAATGGAGCACTGACAGGACCTCCACTAGAGGGGGAATACCTGTGGGCTGGTGGATAGCTGAAAACAGGTCTGGCTCCAATTGAGCACACAGTTCTTGGGTTGTGGCCCTATCAAGTCTGTAGGTTAGGATAATGTGCATGTCCTCCACAATAGCCAGGTCCACAAAGGGTCTGTACACGGGGGATGTCTCCATCTCCTAGTCATCCTCAGCGGTGGAACTCTAGGGTGGAAAAGGATGAGCAGAGGGTCATATTCACACATATGTTGTAATAAAAATTCATTTCTTCCTTTACAGAAACAGTATGTGAAATCGAAAATCAGTTGATGTGCCAATGTCTGCTGTGACGCAGTTAGGTGCCATGACCTGTGCCCCCCCTGTAATGGCGGCTGCCTGACCTCTGAGGAGAGACAAGTGGAAATGAGGTAATTCCACTGGCGTTGTGCGCTGTTGCTGTCAGCGGTCGATGACTGCCGTGCAACTTCTCATTGGTTATCATTGAGCCCTGTGGGTTCCAGGAGCCAATGACGATGTACGCCAGCATTGACGGCACGCACCGCCGCAGACGTGACTGCCATTTTCTAACTGTTCAATCACTTGCTGCCTGACCTTCAACAGGAGAGGACCTATACTGCAAGTGCTGCTGTGACCTGTGTCTGGAAGCGACAATGGCTCGAGTGTCTGGGGAAAGGGCCCCCGCCTTCACTTTGAAGGAGTTGGAAAGACTGGTGGATGGGGTCCTACCCGAGTATACTTCACTCTATGGTCCTCCAGACAAACAGGTGAGTATACTGTGAGCATGATACGTGGGCCATGAATGTATGGTGTGCTGTGTGTGTATGCCTCATGTGGGGGGGCTGAGGGGAGTGCTGCATGTCTGGTTGTCAATGTCTGTGCATAAGGGGATGGGAGGGATATTGTGGGACTTGAGTGTAACAGTCCGGACTGTATTACTAATCCCTTTTTTCTATGCATATTTCCCTGCAGGTCAGTGCCCATCAGAAAAAGGGTATTTGGTGTGCCATTGTTAAGGAGGTGCGGACCCTGGGGGTCTTTGACAGGTGGAGCACCCACTGCCACAAATGGTGGGAGGACCTGTGCCGCTGGGCAAGGAAGACGGCAGAGGCCCAGCTGGGGCTGGCCTCCCAACGAGGAAGGGGTGCCTGTTGTACCCTGACCCCCTGATGTTCAACATCCTGGCAGTGGCCTATCCAGAGTTGGATGGGCGCTTGAAGGAATCACAGCAGCCACAAGGGAGTGAGTACAGATTCAGAATCATGACTTTCCGCGCGTTAAGGTTTTACCTGGGTGAAGGATGTGGGCTGTGGGTGCCCCTAGGCCAGGGCAAACTGGCAGGGTAGGCTCTGAAGAACTCTAACCCCAATAGTGTTAGTGGCCATCTACTACTGGGCAGGGTCCTGTAGGTTTTAGGTGTGCAGCTCATGGCGTTAGGCATTGTACCACATGGACCTATTGCATAGGGCTGCTTCCTGTGTGTTGTGTACGCCAACTGTAGTGTTGTTGCTGGCATTGACCAAGTGTATCCTCTGTCTCCCCCCCCCCCCTTTTTGTTTTGTCACCCTGTCCCTGTGTGCATTAGCATCATCTGGCAGAAGAGCAGAGTCACCGGCGACGGAGGGAGCTGCATCCCACATGGCCCATGAGGCCGAATCCACCGACGGTGAGGGCACCAGTGGGACGGAGGGCGAGGGGAGCACCATGAGGGAGACAGGAGGGGACACTACAGACAGGGACTCTTCCTCCAATGGAAGCTCCCTGGTGGTGGCGGACACGTCTTTGCCCACCCCAACAACAGGTACAGCCGCCACCCCCACTACCAGCACCGCCCTCCCAGCAGCCCCTCACCGTGTTTCCCGTGCCCGCTCACCCAGGTGGGTGGGCATCTCCTTTGCCCCAAGCACCTCAGGCCCTGCCCCAGTCAGCCCTGCTGCCCTCTGTCAGGAGGCTATTGACCTCCTCAGATCCCTCACTGTTGGGCAGTCAACCATTCTGAATGCCATCCAGGGTGTTGGGAGGCATTCGCAACAAACAAATGCATACCTGGAGGGCATTCACTCTGGCGTGGCGGCTCAACAAAGAGCATTTCAGGCTCTGGCCTCTGCACTGATCGCAGCCATTGTCCCTGTCTCCAGCCTCCCCCTCCAACTTCCTCTACCCAGTCCCAATCCCCTCAGCCCCAAGCTATCCCAAGCCCACCTTCAGACAAGCATTCACCCAAATCAACACACAGAAGTGGCTCAGGCAAAAACAAGCACCACACATCATACCACGGGCACTACATCCTCATCCACTACTTCTATCACCAGCACACATATCACTACACGCCCCGCGCTGGCAGTCACCACCCCCACATCCATGCATACTTCCCCTGTGTCCTCTCCCACTGTGTTTGTAACCCCTCCTCCCAAAGTACATAAACGCAAACACACACCCACCCAACAGCCATCCACCTCACAACAGCATTCCAGCTCATGCACCCAAACACAGCAGACTGACACCGCCTACAACCACTCCCTCTTGCTCCACTCCCAAACCTTCACCCTCTTCCTGCCCCAGTGTCCCTAAGAAGCTTTTCCTCGCCAGCATTGACCTATTCTCTACCCCTCCCTTCTATGTCCTTCACCTCAGGCTAGGGTGGGCAGAACCCAGCCCAGCACCTCAGCCACCAAGTCCACGCCCGCTGTGGTTTCTGGAGCTCTGAGAGTCTCTAAGGAGGCACCCGTCAGCCCAGCCAGTGTGCCGCCAACACCTACCAAGGACAAGAAGGTTCTGCCACCAGGAAAAAGCATAAAGGGGAAAGCATCCAGCAAGGAGAAGGAGGCACAACCAGCCAGCAAGGCCAATGCAAAGACTCCAGCTGGCAGAAGCATGGATGTACCACCATCTGCCAAGGGCAGGAAGGGGAACAAAACACCAGCCACGGTACTTAAGCCATCCGAGGCAGCAGGGGAAGGGCTGGAGCCTCCCCTACCACTGGCAGCACCACCACCTGCACCGCAGCCAGCACCGCCACCTGCTCCGCGGCCGCCAGCTGCCCCGTGGCCAGCACCGCCACCTGCACCACCGCAAGCAGCACTGCCACCAGCAGCAGCAGCTCCAGTGGGCAGCTGTCCGAGGCTGCAGGCAAAGGGCTGGAGTCTCCCCCCTCCACTGGCAGTACCTACAGCTGCACCGCGGGCACCACTGCCAGCTGCCCCACGGCCAGCACCGCCACCTGCACCGCCTCAAGCAGCACTGCCACCAGCAGCAGCAGCTCCAGTGGGCAGCCACCGAGGCTGCAGGGGAAGGGCTGGAGCCTCTCCCCACCACAGGCAGCACCGCCATCTGCACTGGCACTGCAACCACTGTACATCCGTCCCCATCGGCAGATGGACTGTAGTCATGCATCCATGGTGTGTCATGCACCCTGCCCACAGAAAATCATGTGGATCCCACACCCAGGTGAGTGACTGTGACTTTGCACACCCCATGTGCTGCATCACTGGGCACCAAGCCCCCTCCAGAACCAGTGGAAGAAGGCATCCACTCACCCTATCCTTGGCAGGATGAAGCACACTGGGCACCAAGCCCCCTCCAGAACCAATGGAAAACTGACATCCACTTGAGAGAGACTGTGGCTTTGCATTCCCCAGGACCAAGCAGTGGGCAAACCACCCACTTGAGAGACTGTGGCCTTGCACTCCCCAGGACCAAGCAGTGGGCAAACCACTTACTTGAGAGACTGTGGCCGGCACTCCCCAGGACCAAGCAGTGGGCAAACCACCCACTTGAGAGACTGTGGCTTTGCACTCCCTAGGACCAAGCAATGGGCAAACCACCCACTTGAGAGACTGTGGCCTTGCACTCCCCAGGACCAAGCAGTGGGCAAACCAGCCACTTAAGAGACTGTGACTCCCCAGGACATCGCTGTGGGCATGTAGCCCCTCCCAGGAGCAGTGGCGTTGTATCATCTTCTGCCTGAGGTGCCCCCTTTCCCCGTCCCCCTAAAGTGCCTGTGTGTTTCCGACCTGATGCCTCTGCAGTGTTATCTCCGTATTGAGGCAGGTGTCAAGTGTGGGATTGGCCTATCTGTTTTAGCCCAGTGGGCCACAGACATTTTGAGTGGACTTTGTCCCGCCTTTTGTACATATTGTATATTCTGTAAATACTGTATTTTGGACTATTAACGTATTTCTGACTATTTCTAATATAACACTCATTTGACTCAATTACTTTTGTCCTTGAGTTATTCCAAAGGGTTACGGGGTGTATATGTAATGTTGTTGCATGTGTTTGTGTGTATGGTGTTGGGGGTGAGGGTGGGGGTGTTGCATGTGTGTGCCACTCTCTTTTTCCTCCACCCTTCCCCTATGTGCTAGGTGTGGTACTCACCGTGGTTGTCGCCGTCGCCGTTGGTACTCCTGGTATATCAGCAGAAACACCAGCATGGGGAAGACGCGCAGCTCGGGCTCCATGGCGTCCTGGTTCTTCCTTGAGTGTCGAGAGGTGAGTGGTTCCCTTCAAAGTACTGTTTCCGCCGTGCTTTTGATGGCATTGGTACTGCCCCGGAAAAGCTGACCGATGGGCGTTTTGTAATGGGGTGGGCGGTACATTGTCTTCTGCCTGCCTGTTGGTGGTTACCGCTGCGGTGTTTGTTGCTACCGCCGTGGCGGCCTGAGTGTTAAAGTGGCTGTATCTGTTGGCGGTTTCTGCCGTGGTCATAATTCTATTTTTCTTACCGCCAGCATATTGGAGGTATTACCTCCGCTTTAACACCGACTGCCATGGTTGAAATGAGGGCCATAGTCTTGTAGAACATCTACACGAAGTTTGAATAGAACAATCATCATATCACTCTCTTTAACCTGTTGGAAATAAAACTGAATAACATTGAGCCTCTAAAGTTTTCTACCAAGCACTATCAGGATCTCTAGTAGTTTCTCTCATTTGATAAAGTTCACCCATTAAATCTTTAGAATGTATTTGGTGTATACTATAGTGCTCTTATATTTGTTCTGAGTCATCATTGATAATTGCCCTAAATTTATTTCTCCTGGAAGTAGTAGGTCATTCGTAGCTATGAAGTCATTCAGTTTAAAATTCAGGTAGAGTGTGTTATTTTCTAACAAGTTTGAAATAGCATCTTGTACTTTTAAAAGGCTTATTAAATCATGACAAAATGTTTTATCTTTGGTGAAATTCCATTAACTAATATAACTAAAGGTATTTCTAATTACGATCTTATAGGAGCAAATTGTTGCACATAATAGATGGAAAACTGACTCTAATTGGGTTTTTCTGTGTGTTCTTTTTATTACTTGGGTATGTTTTTGGGACAAGATGGTTACAACATATTAAGGCCCCTTTTTTATCTTCTTCCTTTTTCCTTTAGGTTGTTTCTTTGCTCCTCTGGAGTTGCTCACTGCTTTGGACCGGCGGACCTCGGGGGGAAGAGAGGAGAAAAAAAACAGGTCTCAGGTAGGTGAGTTAATATATAACTTATAGGACAGGTTTACCAGGGAAGGGAGAGAGTGTGGACATGAGGAGGGATCACACAGGTGTCACACGTGTAGGGCATGCATAGGTGCTTATGATAAAGCGTTTCCCTTTACCCTTCTAACCCACCTCTTCTCTATAGGGTTAGTTCCCCTGGTCATCCACTTACCCTCTCTCCTTCCCCCATGCCCCAATGGGAGATCCTTTAAGCAAATAGGATCTTACCTTGTGCAGCCACGTCCCTCCAGGAACATGGAGGGGCTTTCTGGTGTCAGGCTCCTCTCTTCCTGCGCACAATCTCACTCTATGCTTCTATCCGTTGCGCCTCCTTTCCCTGTCCTCCTCCTTTCTCGCATCGCCTCTCCTCTGCGCCTCCGCGCTCCTCTGCGTCTTCTTCTTCCCTCACATTGCTTCTCTCCTCCTGCCTCTCCGCATCTCCTCGCTCTCCTCTTTCTTCTCTGTCGCTCATGTTGTCCCCCCGCTCTGGCTCTTCTGCGTCTTCTTGACCCCGGAAGTCCTCCGAGGTCACCAGGTCTCGTCCTCTTGAAGTGCCCCCGGGGCACTTTTCCATGCTGCCGTGAGAAGTTGCCCCGGTAACCGTTTTTGACGGCGGCAATCCTGCAATGGCATTACCGTTACAGATCTACTCCCAAAGTGTCAATATTTTTTTTTTTTATCTAATGGTAGAAAAACAACATTTCCTTTCAGTGCACATGCTAATTCTTGAGCTTTATATTTGCCTGATCTAGGCTGCATTTTGATAATAGTTTAAAAACAACGTAAAGTTTGAATTGAGGTACTTTCATATAAATTCATTTTTTAAATTCTTCTGGTATAGGGTCAATTTCTAAATTATTCCAAATTACAAGTTAATGCTTAAAGTTATGGTCAACTTTCCAATTGTAATAATAAATTATAATTTGATCGCAACAAACATCATATCTGTTTTCCACAATAAGATACATGGCAAGTTTTCTCCAAGCTAGTATATCTTCTCTTTCAGTTATTGCCAGTAAATTAATATATTTAATATGTTTTCCATAATGTGAGGATCTACCAAAAATAATAAATTTTGGCCAGATTACAACCTTGGTGGGGGGGATTACTCCATCACATACGTGATGGATATCCTGTCCACCAGATTACAAGTTCCATAGGATATAATGGAACTTGTAAGACGGTGGGCGGGATATCCGTCACATTTGTAACGGAGAAATCCCCTCCTCCAAGGTCGTAATCAGGCCCTTTATTTGGAATTTCTACAATTGTTTCCCAGAATAGCAAAATATCCAAATGATAATGTTCCAAGCCCATATTTGTAATATCAATTGTAGTTTCTGTGTATCAGAGACATTGATAGCATCTTTTGAGGATTAAAGTGTAGTAAAGCATCATTAATTTATATTAATGTTCTCCCATTGTATTGCAGTCATTTTAAAAAAAGAATAATGTTCTTACAAGCTTTTACATAGTGGTAGTGGAATAATGAATTGAAAATATTTAATGTAATGCAAAATGGAATTGCCCGTGTCCTTTTCAAAGCAGGCTAAACTATGGCCTTGCAGTTGTGTATTGTTCTGAAATGGGCAGTTGTCTAACGCTTGCAAATGTTTAATTTTACCTTGCAATGTTTTAATACTCATAAACTATAGAAGTATTTGACATGCCATTCCACTGGTAAACAGGTTTTTACTCCTTTTTTCCTCAAACTTCTGCTGTGAGTGCTCCATTACATTGATCAATTGTTTTCTCTAAGTCAACAACAGATCCATTCATAACTTCATAGCAATGTCCTTCTTTGTTTGCAGATAGGAGCCAATTAAAATATGTATAGTAACCTTCTTTGTGAAAGTATTCAGTACTGGATGTATGTCTCCAAATATCTTAGAGAAGTTCAACCAATTCAAACGTTTTTTTGCCTAACATATAATTTAAAAGTTAAAATTAGATGTGTGAGTGTTTCCATCTGATTCATTGGTAAAATAAATAATTTTATTTTCATTGCAAAGGCTTTTTGCACAATTAACTGAAGATATAGTTCATGTTTAAGTTTAGCAGTATGATTTTTGTAACACAGATTAATTCTTAATACATTTCTAAATACTCTGGTTTTAAACTGTTCAGGTATAATATTTTTATTAGTCTCCCTCCTTGTATGACTATACAAAAATGTGGGATGCACCTGTTTGTTTCTGTAGGTATGCTGTTTACACATACTTGCATGTTTCAGTGAATTTTCTGCTTGCAAAACAATATAATTATAGCAAAAGTGCCTCTCACTTTCCACACACAATACTACTCTTACCAACCATTTTTGTTTTTGTATCGTCCAGTTTGAACTTTTGAAGGTGTGGCTACTTTTTCTCTAACACAGTTGGAGTACATTTTCATTTTAATTTTTCAGATAATATTGGGACTTTTCTGGTAACTATCTCCAAGCTTGGATTGAGCTGCAGTTGTAATACATCAAAGCAAGTAATGTTAATACTGTTTACAGAACCCTAGTAGTATTTGGGTATGTTTGTTGCCTTCCGGTAAATCCAATACAACACCTATTTCTGTTACATCCAAATGTTTTCTATAACAGCTCATATTATTGGTTATTTTTTGCCACGTGACTAATTGTTTAACTAAGCAGCAACTACATTTCAAATAATTACAGTCCTAAATTTGTAGAAGTATAGTCTATTGGTTTATATGGTCATATGACCTTAAAGGGTACTTAAATAACTGGATCTAGTCTGTAGTATGCTAATATTTTACAGTCTAGTGTTTCTACAAATGAATGGGTTTCTCTAGTACTCTTTGGGCCACATTAGCAGCCCAATATCATCTTCAACTAATCAGCCTGTTTCCTTCTTAACTATATATTGTTACATAGAAGGTCATTGGCCACAATTGTAAGCTACTACATAAACTTTCACTTTTCTTCATTTACTGACTGCTTTATCAAGGTATGTGGTTATGTTCAAGCAAGATGTGTCAACATCAGGGCAGTGCGCGCTCTACTGGCGACTGGAATGCAAAAACCCAGCACTTCCACGACAACATAAATCATGCATTATGCTGATGTGCTGTTGTTTAACCTTTTGCATTGCAGAGTTTAATCCTGAAGACTTATATTCAAGGTGTTTATAAATACTGTTCATTTGCAATGTATTGCTGCAGGCTTTCAGAGTGTGTCAGGGTGTGGTCCCTTTCCAGAACCTTCTAGAAGCTTCCTCTGCAGCATGACTGGGTGTGGTTTATGGGCTGGGCCAAGACTCTATATTAGGGAGCCAGCCCAGCTCCACGTGCTCACTATTCAGAGGTCCCGGTGCAGAGCAGCAGCAACTTCCTGAGCTCCTGTTTCGGAGGCCTACTTTGATCTTCCAGGCCTTGCCCTTTCACTTTGTTGGTGATCCTTGATCAGGGCGGTATGATGGAGGTCGGGCTGGGCCCCCGATCCCGTTCTCGAAGGATTTCGAGTTCTTGGGCCTAATTTGCATGAAAAACAATTTACATTGTGCGTGTGAATGTGCGCTTGGTTTTTCATGGCATTTACATGCTGATACTCGAATCGGCAAGATGCGCGATTCATTTCTTGTGCTTAATCCATGTTATTCATTGTGCGCTACCATTTCATGGCATTTACAAGGTAGCATTTGAATCGGCAAGACGCGCGATTCATTTCTTGTGCTTAATCCATGTTATTCATTGTGTGCTACCATTTCATGGCATTTACAAGGTAGCATTCGAATCGGCAAGACGCGCGATTCATTTCTTGTGCTTAAGTCATGTTATTCATTGTGCGCTACCATTTCATGGCCTTTACATGGTGGCATTCGAATCGGCAAGACAAGCGATTCATTTCTTGTGCTTAACTCATGATATTCAGTGTGCGCTACCATTTCATGGCATTTACATGGTGGCATTCAAATCGGCAAGACGCACGAATCATTTCTTGTGCTTAACTCATGATATTCATTGTGCGCAACCATTTCAAGGCATTTGCATATTCTTCTTGAAATCATTCATGGCATTTACATGCTGATACTCGAATCGGCAAGACGCGCGATTCATTTCTTGTGCTTAAGTCATGTTATTCATTGTGCGCAACCATTTCAAGGCATTTGCATATTCTTCTTGAAATCAGCAGTGTGCGCGTTTCCTTTCCCACATTTAAAGACTTGAAGTCAGATCGCGTATAATGTACACGATCATTTTATGGCAATCAAAACTTTGATGTGTAGTGTTTCCTGAAGTGCACACAATTATCCAGGGCCCTTGAATTTTCTGCAGAGGTGTTAAATTCAAGATGTTACATTCTATGTGCATGTTAAGTCTTTAGTACAATTCCTATTGTTTTCCAGGGAATGTTTGGATGGCCTTTTATCCTCATGTAATGAGGCAGCGTTTGTTCTGGGACATTGTTCTAGAAGGTTCTTGTATTCCTAGAACAGTATGTTACAATTCATGAAAAGTCCATATGAAACATTGTACTAACCATTCTTGATTCTTTTCCAGGTACCTAGATTTCTTGAGGCCAAATTAGAGTCTAGTTCTAGGCCATTCATGTTTCTTCAGTCTAAGTGTTAGTTCATGTTCTGAGTATCACTGAACTCTTGACTCAACAGAGTGTTATTTCATGTTCCGAGTATCACTGAACTCCAGACTCAACAGAGTTTTATTTCATGTTCCGAGTATCACTGAAATCTAGACGCAATAGAGTGTTATTTCATGTTCCAAGTATCATTGAACCATAGATTCAACAGAGAGTTTTTATGAATCTAAATGTGGTTTTATTCTGATGTTGTGTTGTTTAACCTTTTGTTTTCTACTGGTCTCCTTCCCAGCTGTTCCCTACCTAATCCCCTTTTCCCCACTTGGACTCTCTTAGACTCTGTGACATTCTAATCAGAGTATTGGAGCTGTCTTGTGGTGGACATGTTGGGAACGTGCGCAGACCCCGAGGATCTTGTGACTCTGACAAGATGCTTTGTGTGTGAATAATTGAACACAGTTATGTATTATGGGCTAGAGAGAATGCAAAGTGCTGCGCTGGCGGATTAGGACCACCGCAGCCGCTAGACTGCCGGGATCTCTGATCCTGGCGGTGCTGGCAGTCCGACTGCGGCACGACCCTGTGGTCATAATGTGGCGTTTGGACCATGCCATTGGCAACAGTCTTGACCGCCACTCCAAGTCTGGCGGGCAAGCGACCGCCAGACCCGAAATGACCCCCTATTTTTTCAACAAATACTTCCCTCTTTCGTGCAGATGGTGTCCATTTCACTGCAACTGGCGATAACATCTTCATTAGTAACATCTGCCCACTGCAATTACAGCATACCTAATTCTAAAATTCTCAGTTATTAAAGAAAGCTCTTTCAAGGGCCAAGCTAAAAAGGGCATAAGTACATATCAATATATATTCATAGTTCTTAAATAAAATAGTAGAACTGTACCATAGCACTCTCTAGAACCCCACATTGTCGTAAAAACATATTAATAGATTTCCTGACTTTATTGGCTACACATCACACCTACAGTAAGCTCTAATTACAATAACAAACCTACACTAACTTTTCAAATGCATTTTTAACATGGATTCTACAAGACACCAAAATGGTATGTAAACAACATGGCTGCCATGAGATTTTGGAAAACCCCACATCAGCCATTCAGAGAATCCCTTGTCATCCCTATTTACCTGACAGGCAGGGTCACAGTTCCACCCTCAAGGATCACCTTCCAGCAGGACCAACCCTGTGTCTCAAGTACAACCAGAGGATCCGAGTGGCTAGAAGAGGGGAAGGGAATAAAGGAGGATACTACATGAAGGGAAGACTAGGACAGATGATGTCCATGGTTAGCTATTGCTCTTTGAAGCCATAATACAACTAAAATATTTATACAATTGTAAGGTTTCTAATAATGGTTTATCTTGCACTCAGGTTACTATGTGTGAATTGTTAAGCTTGTTGTCAATGAGATCTCTGGCAGAATATAGTTTGCTGCATAAAGAGTTAATCTCATGATCTATGACTCTGCTTATTGTGAGTGGGACAAGGAAAGCATTCACAGAGTTGTGAACAAGCAATGGCTCAAAGATTGCTGTAATCATTCATAAAATGCATACCAAATCTTTAGCAATAGGGATGCTCTTAGGTTTTGTGCAATAACGTTTCCATCACGTGGGAATATGATATTCTCTGAGATCTGAGATTCTCTGAGATTGTTCTGCTCAATGCACAAGAAGGTTCATAACACATGGACATCCTAGTATTCTCTGGGATGGGGTCAATCGCTTTGTAACATTCTTGAGCGTTTGTATATTCTCCAGTGAAAGTGATGAATTCTTGTTGGGAACTCTCCAACACTCAGATTGGTCAAGTAAACATTAGCGCTTAATTACATGAGGTTCACAACAGCGCTTCAAATATGACATTGCTCAATTTACTATGCTCCCAAAATGTGCACTATAGTTAAATCATCACTGAGACAAAAAAGACACTTCATGCTGAGTTTGTTATACAGAAGTAATGCGCATCAGCTTGTTGGTCTTGATTCTTTGGTCTTCACTGGTAATTCTGGACTGCAAGTGCCCGATATACCGTATGTCATTGGCTTGGAAATGTGACGTCAAAAACATGATGGCACCAGCAGGCCTTGCAGATCATAAAGCACATACTCCCAGTCATGCTCTAAACACAAAGGAAGGACTACGTTACTACCAGGGCACTGATAATAAAAAAGAAAACTGACTCGTACCCTGTGACAGTGTGAGATGGGCAAAACATGTCTTTGGTTCATTAGTTCACAGTTTACCATATGTCCTGCATAACACTTTCATAATACCAGGGGGCTAAGACTATCTCCTCGTAAGTGCTTGTCGGGCATTACTGTCCCTACAATACCATGTGTCCCGGACACCCCTAATGTTCACCACACAGTGCCCACTCCACAGTTAAACAGAATTATAAGACCTGTGCATCATAAGTATCCAAAATGTGTTCCATAAAAGGCGGGAGGCATGATATCACTGAAATTGTACTACAGCACTACCGCAGTCACAGATATAGCTAAAAAAAAAACTATAACTTATCTTTTATTTACAGTGCTTGCTAGTAGTACCCCCAAAAAGCCATCTACATCCCCTACTGTGCAATACTGCCAAGTTTCAAAATATTCCTGCTGATACTTTTCACACTATATGAAATACAAAAGTCTATAGAAAATGCATTTGATTTGCAGCCTGTTATGGGACCCCCATTTTTTCTTTTCAACCCCTTCACAAAATGCCCCACAAGTTTATTCAACTAAAGATGCAGCTCCCTCTCTGTGAGAGCACTCGTTTCCTCCGTTCCCCTGCATGCAGGGAAACAGAGGAAACCTCCGCTTCCAGCAAGCGAGTGCTGTTTGACAGCTCTCGCTTGCTAGAACTGGAGTGTTTGCTGTGAATTGGCAGAAATTGTCAACGTTCCTGCCAAGTCAAAGCAAACAGCTAAGTCTTGGGGGTGGGCACCACGGGACATAGCAGGGGCCGGCACTAGAGAGTGGCTGTCCCTAGGGCCATTATTTGCTCCTTCAGGGGGCCCCCTCCCAACATTGCACTTAGTCCTGGGGAGGTGGTGGTTCCTGGGGCCAGGTGACCGCAACAAACACCCTTAATTTTTTTATGTCAGCCCCGGGGAGGTTGCAGTCCCTGGGTCTCCGGGGGGGGTCACGGGACCCCCCATTCTTAATCTATTTCACCCCTGGGAGGTGGTGGTCCCTGAAGCAGTGAGGGTGGGGGCTTTCCAGACAAACTTTTTAAAAAATGCTTTTATGCCCTGGTGGGACCCCAGCACCAGAGCTAAAGAGTGAAGGTTTCCTTTGGCTGAAGCTGTTTCCCAACATGGCTTCCAACTCTTCTTTGTTGAAGTGTTGTCAGCCAATCAGATCTCAGCACAATATTGGGAGAGTTTGCAGAGCCTTTGTGTCCCTATACATACATTTTTGGATTTTCTTTAATTTCTGAAAAGCTACTGAACGGATTTACACCAAATAACAAAAAGGTCACTTTCTGGACCAAGCTGTCGCAGCTCCCACCAAGCAAAAGCAAACACTTCCCTTCCAGCTAGCAGGAGCTATGAGAATGCTACTGCTTCCTGGAAGCAGACGTTTCATCTTTTTCCCTGCCTGCAAACATGCGGTAGAGAAAGAGATGAAAGTATTGCACCTGCACACAGGGAGCTGAATTTCCAGCAGCTCCCTGTGTACGGGAGCAGTGCCGACTCCCACAGGAGGCGAGGAGGCGGCTGGGACCGCGGGATCCTTGACGTTCCCCATATGGTACCCGACATGGAAAACAAAAAGAGAAAACAACCAAGTGTGATTTCTCTGCAGTTCCACCTTACAAAGCTATCTGTTGAAGACGTTTGAGGAACAAAAACAGTGACAAAGTTATAGACACAAAAAGTCATGAGAGACATTACCTCAGCATCCTTTACGCAGCTGTAGTGTAGGAGATGCACTATACATCTCACCAACAAGGTAGCACTTACTAATTAGCCAAAAGAAAGTACTCCAGTGTGGTAGACATTCTGCACAAAAGGCTGGTCTCTTCTTGCATAAATACGCAGGGCAGGAATAATTCTGGCAGGATGCTCATTTGACAGAAATCAAACCTCAACAAGAAGCACTTACAGATATAAATAAAACAAGTGCCCAGGTTCAAGTTCTACTCCTGTAAAGAACTGCGTAGAACTCCACTCCACCAGCAGAGTTTGCAGAATTCAGGCACTTTGCACTATGTGGAATAGCGTGGAGTTCCCAAATTCCTCATTCTGTCACAGAGCAGAGTTCATTTGCACACACGCATAATGATTTGGATTTGGCGCTCTCTCGCAAGTGCCACGATACTCTAGGGCCGCTAGCAAGCACAAGCAAGACTTTGCATTCATTTTCGCTCTTTCAGGCTGCGCGCAAGACTTCACACTTACCTTCACTGCTTCCAGCCGCAACAGCAGCCAGAACACTCCCTCTTGCGAGCACAAATTCACCTGGAGTAGATTTTCTACTTGAGATACATCTAAATCTAGTCAAAGAGATTTTGAGTGGATTATCTTCTCTAATGGACCCTTCAAGTTGTCTTTTAGTGTGAGAAGCGTTTGTCTTTATTTCAAACAGGAAGGACGTGCCCCAGAGACTCCAACTTCCTGTTACTGTGCAGCAGGCTCCTCCCAGTGCTTTGTCCATTTCCTGGTCACTTTTCAATTGGATTTCGAGGTGGAAGGATCACTCTCTTTGTCTCCTGGATATATCTTTGGATTTAAGGACTTTGTTTTTGTGAAAGCACACAAGTAAGTTCCAAAACTATAGAATAAGGGTGTTGTTTGTTTGCTTGGACATGCACCAGTATTTCTTTGTATTTTAATTTGATTTTAAAAATGTATAGTGGTGGGTGGCCTGGAGGTTAAGTATGGACCTAGTTATTTTTTATTTTGCATTTAATTGTTTTTTCATCTTTTATAAAGGAAAAGTGTTGCACAGCTCCGTACCTGTTTTACATGTTTGTAACATTTGCAATATTATTTTACTATGTGGCCTAGATGGTTATGTTATTTTTAATATACATTTTTAATTTACATTTTTAATTTGAGTTTTAAATTTTAATTTTTAATTTTCATGTCTTATTTTATTTTTTATTTTGATTGAAATTTATGTATTTTACATTGCAATTTTAAGTTCTTGTTCTTTAATTTTAATTTCAATTTTAGTTTTTGAATATTTTTATTTTTTTTTATTTTTTTTTATTTCATTTTATTTAATTCTGCATTTTGCCTTGATCCATCCATCCATCCATTCCTCCATCCATCCATCCACCAAAGCCGCACAGCTGCGCTACACCATTCGGTTTCTTTAGGTTTATAATCATTTCATTTCCTCCTGGACACCCTGGCTGTGGAGCACTTCAGACAAATCAGCAGCATAATTAATTTTTTTAATCATTATTCCATTTCCTCTGGACCACCGTGCTGCCACTGGTTTTAGAAGGATTATTCCATTTACCCATGCACCTCTCTCTGACTACCACAGGTGTCTCTTTTAAAACAGATGGAGATAAAGCAAAGAGCTATATCTGCATGTTGTGCTGCCTGATTTGAAATTAAATTTTACGGTGTGGTGGTGTGATTTGACTTTACAATGTTTAATTAATTTGGTATTTATTACATAAGTAGCCACCACATTAATATTGCATTTATCTGTACTTTTTAACCTGCAATAATGCAACATTTCACCAACTACATATTTTCTTGCTTGGTTGCTTTTAGGTGCACAATAGAAGAGACGTCACATGGCCCCCAGTACGGCCAAAGAGAAGGATTGTACAGTTAGTCCTTGAATCTTTTCCACTTGTGCATCTTAGTGCTACTGCCAACTACGAGCTTTAAGATGGCCCCAAAGAAAGTTGATCCCAAGAAAGTGGTCATTGAGAAGAAGCAAGATTTCATCAGTGGTGTGCTGACTGCAACCTTTTTCAGGATATGTGTGTCTGCCATACCAGCCTCAAGGGAGGAACCTGGGAACAATGCTCCCACATCTACAGCACCAACCCAACCTAAGCCCAAGACCAAATCTGTCAGTGAGGCAGCTACTGCAGTCTTGGCGACGTGAACAAGCATTGACATTGAATTGGATCTGTCTCAAAGTAGTACCCAATTGTTTCAGGAAACAGAGCAATGTGGACAGCAGCCACAGCCAGCAATAGTAAATCTCCCCAAATTTGAGCAGAACAGAAGGTTGAGCTTCCTGCTGAACAAGAACCTCCTCCTTTAGAATCAATGGCTCCCAGATCTTTAGCAAGAAAAAGGAAGGGTACTACTCCACCACCTTCCCCAAGCACCACTTCTGTTGATGATGATAGGGACATGGAGTGGACCCCGGCAGAGTCCGGGAGATGCCAGGAGAGGCAGGGGAAATGAAAAGTTCCAAAAAGCTTTAGAATCATGGAAGGGGATGATGGTGAGGAGGATGGTGATGACGAGTATTTGTAAGGCCCTAGCAGAGACCTGCACCCACTGATATCTCAGTAGAAGTATGCATTGAAGAGGAAATCAACACACCCACCTACCTCCAGTTCTTCTTCAGGCATTGGCAGTGGCCCAGTAAGAAAGTATTTCTCCTCAGTTTGGGACTTTTTTTACGATTAGCAAACCGGAAGAGGACATTGCAATATGCTCCATTTGCAACGCAAGTGTTCGTCAAGGTAACCCTGCATCACATTACAGTACTAGACCCATATGTATAAAACATGCAATCCGGCAAAAAAATTCTGAATGTGGTCGTGGTGGTAACGGTGTGGAGAGCCGGGAAACATCAGCCACAACTGGTCAAATCACAGTGGAAGGTGAGGAAGAAAAGGATGACACCCTCACGCAAAGCAGCCCTGTCCCCGCAGTCTGCTTGAGCGACCTCACAATGGCACAGGAAGACTGAAAATCAGATGGAGACACCACAGCATATGGTGACTGCACCATGACACACATTCAGTCTAGCACCACCTACATCTCAAAAGTCGTCTGCATTAATGGCCCCAGAAAAGAAGAAAATCCAGACTACTATTACAGGCTTGTTTAGGCAGGAGGGGCCCTACGACCGCAACCACCCAATGGCACATTTGTACAATGGGAAGCTGGCAAAAATGTTAGCTCTGGACCTTCTCCTTTTTTCTTTTGCGGAAGGAGTGGGATTCTTAGAGTTTGTGGCAGCCATCTTCATGTTGGACCTATTTTGCCAGAGTTGCTGTTCCAGGACTGCATCACAATGTGCTGCAATTGGTTGGACAATCTTTGTAGCAAAGTGTTGCCCACACTAGCCACCTGACAGACATGTGGATCAGTTGTCAGGCTAATGATTACAAGTGCATCACAACACTCTGGATCTCTTTTGCGGGGGTATAGCAACATCTATCTAAAGGTCTTGGCCCTGAAGAGGCTCTTATCGAATAAGGATTGCTAACAATTATCGATAGGCCTAGACCTACCATAATTGGGACAGTCTTATTTTATAGACTATTGTATATGTCTTCTTTTTGTCTCCCTTTTATTGAATTTTATTTGAATTTTATTTGGTTTTATTGATGTTTTTAGTATTGATGTGTTTGTCTTGTTACTGTATGATCTGGGGTCTCTATTTGTAATTATATTAAATACTTACCCTTGATTCCTTTGTCTTTAGGCTGATCAATAGAGAGATTAATTGATTGTGTGAGTGTGAAGTGACCTGGTTTGGTTTTCCGGTGGGGGATTTTTATGATTTCACTGTGTTACGGTACTCTGTCCCCCTCGGTATATCGGATATAGGAGGGTCCCCTCTCTATTTTTTCATTAGTTACAGTCGCCATGTTCGCCATGGAGGTATAACATACAGCTGCAAACATCTTGGATTAATTTAATAGCAAGGTGTCTGAATGCCTGCGACCCAGAGGTCTGGGAATTAGATTTGTTGCCACAGACAATGGCAGTAAAATAGTCTAGGCCATGGCAGATGGTGGCTATTTCAGGGTCCTGTGTTTGGTGTACTGCATCAACCTGGTTGTACAAGACTGTCTCAAAAAAGAAGACATAGTCAGCAACATACTGATCACCTGCAGACGAATCTGCACTCATTTCAGCCATTCTTTTAAAGCTGCATACTATTTAGCATGGTAACAGAGTGCCAGTTGAAGCCCTGATACAGGCTGTGTCAACACATTGGAACTCAGCCTATTATATGTTGCAACATCTGTTTGAGCAGTACAGACGATCAATGACTATGTCATTCTAAGAGGAGGGGATGCAATTGTGAAACCTTTGATGATGGATGCAAACAAATGGGGCCTAGTCAAATGCCTGACACAGATGCTGCTCCCTTATGAGGTTTTCATGCGGGAAGTTAGCAAGGAGGACAGTACAGTGATCCAGACTATCATGTTGTTGCATCTGCTACAGGAGCAGCTAAATAAGGTGTCTGAAAGGTTCTCACTCGGAGGTGTGAATAAAAACTCAGAAGCATATGCCTTGGTTGGGAGCCTACGCTATTGCTTGACTTGTCATGTAAGGCTGCAAAATTACATTATAAACTCCAAAGAGTATATCTATGCCACCCTACTTGAGCCACGCTACAAAACAATTCTTCCCACTTTCATTCCTTTTTCTGGAAGAAGAATGGCTATAACTTAGCATCCCACTCTGCAGTTCTGGGGTGCCGCTTCAACTTCCAGAGAAGACAGTCTTGTCTCATAGCAGGAAACACCAGCAGCAAGAACACCAGCAATAACAGAATCAGAACAATCAAACCCAACCTCTGAATTGCTTGGTTTCAAGTGGCAGGTCTTAAGGCCAGTGCAAAGGCAAAGAAAAAAGAGGTCGAGCAATGACACTTCAGAGGATGTTCCAGGAGTATCTGGATGACCCAAAAGAGGTGTATGTAGATCAAAATCCATTGGTGTAGTGGTATGGAAAGAGGCGTTAATGGCCACAGTTCAGCAGGCTGGCAATAAAGTATCTGGCTTGTCCTGTAGCCAGTGTGTCTGCGGATCATGTGTCCAGTGCAGCTGGTGCAGTTGTTACAGTGAGAAGGAACAGTCTTTCACCTCAAAACGTGGAGAGATTAACCATGATCATGAACCAGCATTTTATACCACCTGAACACACTTGTCCTGAAACACCACAGGAGGGGAAAGAGGACGATTGGTCAGAATCAAGTGTGTTAGCTGACCAACGTCTGGGTGAACCACTTGAGTTTGAGGACAAACTCTGCTTCCCAGACTGAGTATGCCAGTGCCACCATAGAACTTTTTAATTATTTTTCGTTGAACTTCCTTTTTTATTTCTGTGCAAAAGAAAAATCTAGTGGAACATTGTTTGTGGCGGATTTATGCTGCCGCACCATTTATATTAATCATACATATGGCTGGAATGAGGTTGGACCTGTGTGCAGTGAAGAAGCTCCCACATTCCCTATAGGACATTTGAGACAATGCCTGCCTCCATAACATGCCATTGCCTATCCTTGTTTAACATCACCTAGCAGGGCTGTCCCAGAAGATTACTGATTAAAAGACTGCCAGAGCCAATGCCAAATTCCAATGTGTTGCTACCATCAAAGAGGGGATAATAATTTGCATCTACCACCGTACTTGGACTGGAAGAGTTAATTAATAAAAATTGTACCAATGAGTGATGGTATATTGGCTGATTTGAGTGATCATTGATGATGTATGTGGTTGCTGACAGTGAGGTAGGAAGTTCAACAAATTTGTAAACTTTATTTGGATGATTTGCAATGTTTGGGGGCTGATGGGTGATAATTTTGTCCCAAAAGTGATTGGCCTTTCAAACTTAGCAAAATTTACCTGCAAGTTCCACTCCTTTTTTCTGATTCCTCAGAGACCAGACCAGTCACTTTAGTTAACAATCACAAATCTACCCAAAATACTCCATTTCTGTTTCTCTGTTTGTTCTTCAATAGCAGCACACAACACAGGTCTACCTCACTTGATTTGGGACTGGGGTGAAGTACTCAGTCAGGAGGAGGATGGAAGGGCTCAGGTTGGGACTACTTCAACAGTTAGAAGGAGAGAGTTATCGACTTCAAAGAGAAACCGTGATGAGGGCCAAGACTCTGAGGCATAGTAATCACTCAGCTGTGGACTGGAAAGATATGCGTTGATTTGGGAACTGCTGCTGAGTGTGTGTTTCCTGCATTTGCTCACTCAAACATAAAACTCCTCTTTATGCTCTTACTCTGCATCTTTTTGGTACACTCCTGACTCCTCATGACGCCTACTCTGCTTCCTTTTGTCCTTATGCTTTACTCCATAATACAGTTACTTTTTTGAATATGCAGGCCTTCTCCTAGTCATCTCCTGCATGAACAAAACTTGCTGAAAGCCCAACACTCCAGCTTACCTACTGGATTCGTTCAGCTAGGCACCCATGAGTAACGGACATTCAGAGAATAATGGAGATGCACCGCCCAATTTGGCAATACAGTATGATTTTCCTTTTTTTAACAATCATATTTTTTAGAACTAGGTGGGTGAACTTCAATCCTCGATAATTTGTAATTTTCAAACCTAGAAGACAGAACATTTAGAAATATAGGCCCTCATTACAACATTGGCGGCAAAAGCCGTTTACCGCCGTGCAGAAGACCGCCAACACACTGCTGCGGCAGCGGAATTCCGCCACGGTCATTATGACCCACTGCTCGGAATCCGCCAAAATTCAGACACCCACACTGGTCTGCAAAACCAAAGGTCAGTGATAAACTGGCAAAAACAAAACCTCCACCATCACGCCAACAGAAATACGCCCACACTATCACAACACACGAATCCACGCGGCGGTCTTTCAACCGCGGTATTCCATTGGCGGTACACCGCCGCGCTCAAAATACACAAACTCTTAAAAAACACAGCCACATTGGACAAATCGAAATACACACACCTGATACACATACACACACCACTCCCACACACCCATTACAATATAAAACACACACCCACATCACCCACAAACCCCTATGACAAAATTACAGAGAGAGACACTACAAACAACTACCAAGCATCCACAGGCACACAATACCATCACCCACATAACTTCCACGCACCTCACACAACACACCACTAGATATCACCCCACATCACTACACACACCACCCCACACATCACCCACACCACCCCATGGCACGGCAAAGACACCCCAGGTTCTCTGAGGAGGAGCTCAGGGTCATGGTGGAGGAAATCGTCCGGGTAGAGCCACAGCTATTCGGATAACAGGTGCAACACACCTTCATAGCTAGGAAGATGGAGCTATGGGCAACACACCTTCATAGCTAGGAAGATGGAGCTATGGCGCAGAATAGTGGACAGAGTCAACGCAGTGGGACAGCACACAAGAAATAGGGATGACATCCGGAAGAGGTGGAACGACCTACGGGTGAAGGTGCGTTCCGTGGTCTCCAGACACCACCTTGCGGTACAGAGGACTGGCGGCAGACCCCCACCTCCTCCCCCACAACTAACAACATGGGAGGAGCAAGTCTTGGCGATTCTGCATCCTGAAGATGCAGGAGAAGATGGAGGAATGGACTCTGGTAAGTCAAATCTTAACTATTACATCCCCCACCCTCACCCCATCACTCCAACTCCTCATAAATGTCCCAACATCACAAACCACACATCCTAACACCAAGTCCTGAATGCAACAACAAAGCATGGACAACCATCACCAAAGCATGGCCACTGCACATACCCATACACCCCCTAAACCACCATCACACAAGGACACACACAGGAATGCAAGCACTGGGGTACACGGTCACCCACCCATTGCACACCATGGCACATACAGATGTAATAAACATCCTTTTATACCCCTGCAGGACCCCTACCCAACGTCACCGGACAGGAGGGTCCACACATGTCCACACCACCAACAGAAGAGGCCCACAGTGATGACAGCAGCTCTGTTCAACTGGATCTAGATGACCAGCCCGGCCCATCTGGGACCTTGGGACAGTCGGTTCCCCTGACACAGTCACAGGCCACCACAGAGCTTCCCCCATCTGGAAACACGAGCACAGCACCCGCCCAGCGGGCCCATACCTCTGTCCCCAGGACACATCAAGCAGCAGTGTGTCCACCACTACAGGGGACCCGGGCTAACCCACCACCCCAACAACAACAGGGACCTGGGGGCAGTGGCAGTGGGCACACGGTCCAGGGGACGGAGGCCCAGGAACACAGGGGAACTGGGAGGGCTGCTGTGTGACAGGGGGAGGACAGGCCAAGGGAACCCACTCTCCACGAGGCCCTCTCCAACATCACGGGAGCCTACCACCATTCCCAGGAGACGATGGCAACGGTACTGGCCAAGTTTCAGGAGACCCAGCGACTGCAGGAGGAACAGTATATGAGCTTCAGGGAGGAACTCAGATCCATCAATTACACCCTGGGCACCATCGTAGGGGTTCTGAAGGAAGTCCTCAACACCAGGAGGGACACTGGGGCACAACAATGGGCCCCTGACACTAGCCTGGACCATGAACTGCCCACCACCTCTGCCGGCGCTAGTTCACAGGAGGCGCCGCCACAGGACCACAACACCCCACCCCCTGCAGATGGAGAACCACCCCACAAGCAGTACCTGAGGTCCAGGACAAAGACAGAGAACAATGCCAAGACCCCCGCCAAGAAATGAGACCACCCTGATTGTCATCCTTTTGTCCCACCTTGTCACCCTGTCCATCCTCAAACTGCCCCAGCTCCACTTCCTATGCCCATTTGGGCAATGCACATGTGAGACTAATAGACTGGACTCTGCCATGGACATTCCTCCACCATCACCCCTCACCATTTCACAATCCCCTCCAATATTGAGCACAGAAATAAACACCCTTAAAGCACAAAACAATCTGGAGTCTGTCTGTGATTTTGAAATAGTGTATTAGCAATTACAGTGACAAAATGCTCTTACAATTGTAATGTCAACATATCTATGTCACACAGCTCTAGTCCATGAGGAAACAAAGCAGATGTCACACAGTGGGACCCAGATCTGTGAAATCGTAAGGGAAAGTGAAAACTATGTGACCATACACTGGGTGAAAAGGACAGACAGTAGAGAGGTAGTAGTGTTAAAGTACATGTAGTAGGCATGTTTGTATTCTTACCTGTGTGCCACTGGAAGTATTGCAGGATAACCGAGTTCCTGTTGTCGATGTCCTCTTCTTCTGCTTCCTCGTCTTCACTGTCCATAGGCTCCACAGCAGCCACAACACCGCCATCTTGGCCATCCTCCTGCAGAAAAGGCACCTGTTGTCGCAAAGCTAAGTTGTGAAGCATACAGCAGGCCATGATGATCTGGCACACCTTCTTTGGTGAGTAGAATAGGGATCCACCTGTCATATGGAGGCACCGGAACCTGGCCTTCAGGAGGCCGAAGGTCCGCTCTATACTCCTCCTAGTTCGCCCATGGGCCTCAATGTAGCGTTTCTCTGCCCTTGTCCTGGGATTCCTCACTGGGGTCAGTAGCCATGACAGGTTGGGGTAACCAGAGTGACCTGCAAATGGCGAGAGCAACTGTTAGACACACACTAAACTGTAGGGATATCCCCAGACCCAGACAACCATTCCCACTGACTTGCTTCCAGGTGCTCACCTAATAGCCACACACAGTGCCTCTGGAGTTGACCAATCACATAAGGGATGCTGCTATTCCGCAGGATGTAAGCATCATGCACTGAGCCAGGGAATTTTGCATTAACATGGGAGATGTACTGGTCTGCCAAACACACCATCTGAAATTTCATGGAATGATGACTCTTCCGGTTTCTGTATACCTGTTCACTCCTGCGGGGGGGTACCAAAGCCACATGTGTCCCATCAATGGCACCTATGATGTTGGGGATATGTCCCAGGGCATAGAAGTCACCTTTCACTGTAGGAAAATCCTCCACCTGAGGGAAAACGATGCAGCTCCGCATGTGTTTCAGCAGGGCAGACAACACTCTGGACAACACGCTGGAAAACATAGGCTGTGACATCCCTGATGCTATGGCCACTGTTGTTTGAAATTACCCACTTGCAAGGAAATGGAGCACTGACAGCACCTGTTCTAGAGGGGGGATTCCTGTGGGATGGCAGATAGCTGACATTAGGTCTGGCTCCAGCTGGGCACACAGTTCCAGGATTGTGGCACGATCAAGCCTGTAGGTGATGATCACATGTCTTTCCTCCAGCGGTCTGTACACCGGAGGATGCCGCCATCTCCTCACATGTCCCAGCGGACGGTGCCTATGAAGGACAACAGCGAGCACAGAGTCAACCAACTCAGAGGTACGTACCCACAGCTTACACAGAACACAAATCATAATCCGAAATTTGGCTTGTATGAGTGTTGAGGCAAGGCCTAGGTATGTGTGATGCAGTTAAAAATTAAGCCATGTGGGCCCCTGAAATGGTGGCTGCCTGACCTGTAAAGTGGGACAATGGGATGTTAGGTAACTGCGCTGGCGTTGTACAACGTCGCGGTAGGCGGTCGAAGACTGCGGCGCAATTCTGCATTGGTAAACATTGGACCCTATGGGTCCCAGGAGCCAATGACGATGTACGCCGGCGGTGATGGTACTTACCGCCGCGGACGTGACCGCCATTTTCTATCTGTTCAATCACTCGATACCTGATCTTCGACAGGAGAGGACTTACACTGCAAGTGCTGCTGTGACCTCGGTCTGGAAGAGACAATGGCTCGTGCGTCTGGGGAAAGGGCCCCTGCCTTCACATCGGAGGAGTTGGAGAAACTCGTGGAAGGGGTCCTCCCCCAGTACACGCTACTCTACGGTCCTCCAGACAAACAGGTAAGTACACTGGGAGCATGCTGTATGGGCTATGCCAGTGTGGAGTGTGGTGGATGAAAGATGGGGGGGGAGATTGAGGCGTGCATGAAACGACGGTGAGTGCATGTGCCACATGGCAAGGGTAGGGATGGGGGCCAATGACTGTGACGGTGCAGTTGGTAATAACTTTTCTTTTCTCCCTGTACAATTCATGTAGTTCAGCGCCCACCAGAAAAAGGATATTTGGTGTGCCATCGCCAAGGACGTCTGGACCCTGGGGGTCTACCACAGACGGAGCACCCACTGCCATAAGAGATGGGAGGACATTCGCCGCTGGAGCAAGAAGACGGCGGAGGCCCAGCTGAGGATGGCCTCCCAACGTGTGAGGGGTGCCCGTCGCACCATGACCCCCCTGATGTTCAGGATCCTGGCGGTGGCGTACCCAGAGTTGGATGGGCGCTTGAGGGCATCACAGCAGCCACAAGGGGGTGAGTATAGTCACATTCTGCTGATTTTGCGCGCAGTGGTGGTGTCTGGATGGGGGAGGTGGGCTGTGGGTTTCCCTAGGCCAGAGCGAGTGTGCTAGTTAGGTCCCCTTGTTCTGGCAGACCCTGTGGCACCCCACCCCACCTGTGTCAGTGCCAAGTACACCTAGTCAGGCTCCTGTGACATCCATGTGTGCAGATGTCGGCCTTAGCCTTGTAGGCCATGTCCCAGGGATTGAACAGTGGAGCCCAAGTGTGCAGCGTAGTGCAGGGGGCTTCTGTGTCTGTCGTGTCCGCCAACGGTAGCGATAATACATGCAGTCAACATGTCTTTATTCTGTCGTTCCCCCCCCTTTTTGTGGTCTCCCTGTTCTTGAGTGCATTAGCATCATCAGGCGGAGGAGCAGTGGCACCGGAGCAGGAGGGTGCTGCATCCCACATGGCCCTGGAGGGCGAGACTACGGACTTGGAGTTCACCAGTGGGACGAAGGGCGAGGGGAGCTCCACGACAGGGACAGGAGCTGAGACCAGTGATACGGACTCGTCCTCTGATGGGAGCTCCCTTGTGGTGGCGGCCACATCTGTGCCCCCCACATCTACAGGTACAGCCGCCACCCCCCCTACCAGCACCGCCCTCCCAGCAGCCCCTCAGCCTTTGCCCCGTGCCCGCTCACCCAGGAGGGTGGGCATCACCTTCACCCCAGGCACCTCAGGCCCTGCCCCAGTCACCCCTGCTGCCCTCAGTGAGGAGGCCATTGACCTCCTCAGGTCCCTCACTGTTGGGCAGTCTACCATTTTGAATGCCATCCAGGGTGTAGAAAGGCAGTTGCAACAAACAAATGCATTCCTGGAGGGCATTCATTCTGGTCAGGCGGCCCTTCAGCAAGCTTTTCAGACTCTGGCCTCAGCACTGATGGCAGCTATTGTCCCTGTTCTAGCCTCCCCGCTCCAACTTTCTCCACCAAGACCCAATCCCCTCTACCTCAGCCTATCCCAAGCACACTTTCAGACCACCATGCACACACGTCAGCACTCAAGGGAAGCTCTGGCAAACAAAAGCACCACACATCCCACAGGCACTCATGCAAGCATCACACACATGCAGACACACCAACATCCACTGCATCCACTGTGTCCCACTCCTCCTCGTCTCCCTCCTCCCTCCCAGTCTCGTCTCCACTCACACCTGCATGCACTACATCTACAGCCACTACTTCCGTCACCAGCACACACAACACCACACCCTACTCACGTGCAGTCACCACCCCTACTAACATTCACACGTCCCCTGTGTCCTCTCCCAGTGTGTCTGTGACGCCACCTCCCAAGATACACAAACGCAGGCACATACCCACCCAACCGCCATCCACCTCACGACAGCCTCCAGCACATGCACCTTCACCCAAAGTAACCAAACGAAAACCTCCTACAACCACAACCTCTTCCTCCACTCCCAAACCCCCTCCAGCTACGCGTCCCAGTGTTCCCAAGAAACTTTTCCTGTCCAACCTTGACCTCTTTCCCTCACCTCCCCCACCCCGTCAGTCTCCTAGGGCCCGACTCTCCAGGTCCCAATCTAGCACCTCAGCCACAACATCTCCGGGACCAGTGGTGCCTGTAGTCACCGGAATCTGGAGTGCGCCGGTCAGCAGGGCAGCCAGTGTGGCACGGAGCCACAGCACAGACAGTCCCCCACCTGTGAAGCATCAAAAGTTGGCCAGTGCCCGGCGGGAGAGGCCACCAAAGCCGCTCCTAGGGGTACATGGGGAGGTGTGGAGTCAGCTGCGGCACCTTCCAAGGTGGGGAAGGGCCACAAGAAACTCAGCAAGTCTGGGAAGAGCAGCACAGCGGAGAAGACCGCCATCATCCCTGCTGCCCAGGAGGCCACCGCCATCATCCCCGCTGCCCAGGAGGCCACCGCCATCATCCCCGCTGCCCAGGAGGCCACCGCCAGCACCAGCCAAGCTGCCCAGGAGGCCACCGCCAGCACCAGCCCAGCTGCCTAGGAGGCCACCACCAGCACCAGCCCAGCTGCCCAGGAGGCCACCGCCAGCACCAGCCCAGCTGCCCAGGAGGCCAGCACCAGCCCAGCACCAGCCCAGCTGCCCAGAAGGCCAGCACCAGCCCTGCTGCCCAGGAGGCCACCGCCAGCACCAGCCCAGCTGCCCAGGAGGCTGAACAGGACACTGCCGCCACAAGCACCGCTGAAAAGGACACTGCCTCCACAAGCACCGCTGCAAAGGACACCCCCGCAACAAGCACCGCTGGCCCATGAGCGCCAAGGACACTGACGCTACTGAGTCGGTCACGAACAGGATGAAGCACTCTGGGCACAAGGCCCCCTCCAGAACCAGTGGAGAGATACATCCACTAGCTCTGTCCTTGGCAGGATGAAGCACTCTGGGAACAAGGCCCCCTCCAGAACCAGTGGAGTAAGGCGTCCACTACCTCTGTCCTTGGCAGGATGAAAGACTCTGAGCACCATGCCCCATACAGAACCAGTGGAGACTGTTATCCACTTGAGAGACTGTGGCTTTGTACTAAGCAGTGAGAAAACCACCCACTAGAGAAACTTGAGAGACTGTGGC
This sequence comes from Pleurodeles waltl, assembly GCF_031143425.1. Taxonomy (NCBI): domain Eukaryota; kingdom Metazoa; phylum Chordata; class Amphibia; order Caudata; family Salamandridae; genus Pleurodeles; species Pleurodeles waltl. Next base: position 1,314,550,427 of record NC_090447.1, read on the forward strand.
TTTGCACTCCCCAGGATAAAGCAGTGGGCAAACCACCCACTGTAGAGACTTGAGAGGCTGTGGCTTTGCACTCCCCAGGATAAAGCAGTGGGCAAACCACCCACTGTAGAGACTTGAGAGACTGTGGCTTTGCACTCCCCAGGATAAAGCAGTGGGCAAACAACCCACTGTAGAGACTTGAGAGACTGTGGCTTTGCACTCCCCAGGATGGAACAGTGGGCAAACCACTCACTAGAGAGACTTTAGAGACTGTGGCTTTGCACTCCCCAGGATGGAACAGTGGGCAAACCACCCACTGTAGAGACTTGAGAGACTGTGACTTTGCACTCCCCAGGATGGAACAGTGGGCAACCCACCCACTGTAGAGACTTGAGAGACTGTGGCTTTGCACTCCCCAGGATAAGACAGTGGGCAACCCACCCACTGTAGAGACTTGAGAGACTGTGGCTTTGCACTCCCCAGGATGGAACAGTGGGCAAACCACCCACTGTAGAGACTTGAGAGACTATGGGGGTCATTCTGACCCTGGCGGTCTTTGACCGCCAGGGCGGAGGACTGCGGGAGCACCGCCGACAGGCCGGCGGTGCTCCAATGGGGATTCCGACCGCGGCGGTAAAGCCGAGGTCGGACCGGCACCACTGGCGGGGTCCCGCCAGTGTACCGCGGCCCCATTGAATCCTCCGCGGCGGCGCAGCTTGCTGCACCGCCGCGGGGATTCCGACCCCCCCTACCGCCATCCAGATCCCGGCGGTCGGACCGCCGAGATCCGGATGGCGGTAGGGGGGGTCGCGGGGCCCCTGGGGGCCCCTGCAGTGCCCATGCCACTGGCATGGGCATTGCAGGGGCCCCCGTAAGAGGGCCCCTACATGTATTTCACTGTCTGCTGCGCAGACAGTGAAATACGCGACGGGTGCAACTGCACCCGTCGCACAGCTTCCACTCCGCCGGCTCGATTCCGAGCCGGCTTCATCGTGGAAGCCTCTTTCCCGCTGGGCTGGCTGGCGGTCTGAAGGAGACCGCCCGCCAGCCCAGCGGGAAAGTCCGAATTACCGCCGCGGTCTTTCGACCGCGGAACGGTAACCTGACGGTGGGACTTTGGCGGGCGGCCTCCGCCGCCCGCCAAGGTCAGAATGAGGGCCTATGGCTTTGCACTCCCCAGGATTGAACAGTGGGCATGTGGCCCCCTCGTGGATTTGGCGTTGTGCACTCAACCGGCTGAGGTGCCCCCCCTTTCCCTTCCCCCTAAGGTGCCTGTTTTATTGCTATCTGATGCCCCTGCAGTGTTCTCTCCATCATGTTCAGGGATTGAGTGTGGGCCTCGCACATGCTGTGTAGGGCCAGTGTTCCACGGACTTCAATGGAGCACTACCTGGACTTCTATTCTTGGTGTATATATTTGTTAATAGTGTATATATATTTTTGCGTATTGGATTTTAATATATTACAATGGTTACACTAATTTGCTTTTGTCTTTGCATTCTTCCAGGGGTTTGGGGGGTGTAACTGTAATGTATCATGCTGTATTAGTGTGTGTGTTGTGGTGGTGAGGGTGGGGGTGTTGCATGTGTGTGTCCCTGTTTTTTCCCTCCCCCCTCCCCTGTGTAGTAGGTGCAGTACTCACTGTGGTCTTCGCCGCCGGCATTCGTGCTCCTGATAGAGGAGCAAGAAGATAAGGGCTGGCAGGATCTGGAGCTCGGGTTCCATGACGTCCTGATTCCTCGTGGGGTGTGCAGAGGTGAGCGTTTTCCCTTCGAAGTCCTGTTTCCACCATGTTTTTGTTCGCGGTGAATCCACCCCGGAAAAGGTGGCGGATTGGTAGGTTGTGATACTGTCGGCGGTACATTGTCCTCCGTCTGTCTGTTGGCGGTGACCGCCGCGCTGTTTGTTTGTTCCGCCGTGGCGGTCGGAGTGTTAAAGTGGCTGTCTTTGTTGGCGGTTTCCGCCACAGTCAAGATTCCATTTTTTTTACCGCCGGCCTGTTGGCGGTCTTACCGCCGCTTTAACACCGACCGCCAGGGTTGTAATGACCACCATAGTGTCTTGGCTCTCTCTGGGGCTAAAGAACTGTTTGTAATGCATTTAACTGAACTGTGTATACTTATCCTTTCATCATTTCCTTCCACAACATTGATGATGGTGTGCTGCTCAGCGCCCCAATGAATATTGTTGTTGTTTCTTTTGTGTAGTGTTTGTCTTTGCCACACCTTTCCCCAAATCCCCTTTCACATCCATTCATTGAGCCCCGAACCCTCTTCCCCCGGGCTGTGTGATTTATTGAGGTGTGACTTAATTTTACACAATAAATGGATAACCTTGTCCAACCACTCCTGACTTTGAGCCCACTTCTCCTGACTCGAGGATTTCATTCCCTAATATTCGTTTTCATTAAATACTAGCTACACATTGCTCAGAAGAAGTTGATGTTGCTATTTTTTATTATCATATCAGGTCTTCTTTGTTGTGTGTCAAATACTGTCATCATGGTAGACTGGTCTCAGTCTTTCTAAAGATAATACATTACCCACTATCACTCTGTTTTCTTTCAATTTAGTTTGACTGCGGTGGATAACCCTTTGATTAATCCTGCAGTTGGAGTTTGCATAAGTGGGAGTGTCACCTTGTGTCGTTCCTGTTAGTGCTCTAGCCTGCTACTATCGCTTTAAGTCAAGATAAGATGCCACCTTGGGAAAACCCTGCAGTAAGAAGAATGAGGTATCCGCCCTCGCTTCATCTATTCAGGTAAGATAAGAACTATGAATTGAAGTGAACTTGTTTAGTTAGTAATTAACTTCTACTAAAGAAGATGTTGTTTGTGTGTTACTAAGTTTTGGTAGGCAAAATAGGCAATTCAATTATTCCCTAGTGGCCAATATAGTTACAGGGGGCAGTAGAGCAAAGGTATAAGTAAATGACATGGACTTTTTTTTTGCAGATTTAAATATCAGTCTACACCTAAAGACAGCAGTGCAAACTAAAACACATAAATAAAGATTTGAAGCATTAATGAAGTCAAATAAAGTATCCCCTTTTATTTTTTGCAAATAGAAAACCCACTCTTTCCACCTACAACAGGCCCACTCCTCTACCCAAACAAATAGTCCGTCCTCAAAACTCCAACAAAAGCCCACAACAAAATTCCAAAGTGCAAAACCCACTCCCAAGTCCCTTCCCCACCCTTTCCACCCACAACAAGTGTCCCTCCCCCCAAAACAAAAAATTTAAAAAAGAGTCAAAAGAGGGCGTTCTCCACATGGGTCAAAAGATCGTCCAGGGTTGCCTCAATATGTGTCACCCAGCCGTCCAGGTGCGCAAAGTGTTGCAGGATGCTGCGTTGGAAGATGTGGTCCGAGCGTGAGGGGGAACAGTAGTGGTGGAACAGGGACAGGCTGATGTCAGCTGGCAGTTATGACGACGGTGTCGCTGGGAGGTTGGAGGCGCAGGCGGACGGTTGGAAGAGCTAGGACTGGCAAGCATGTTGGCTGCTGCCTGGTCCTCGTCCTCCTCCTCCTGACGGGCCACCAGCCACTGATATTCATTGCGGATACCCTCCAGTCTCTGCCACCATAGCCAGGCTGCCATCTCCTGGCAAGTGGGATGTCTACGAGGAGTAGCTATAGCAGGAAAGAAAAAAGAAAATGAAAAATTATAAACATTGCTCTGTGCAAAAAATGTTTTTAAATTAGAGTGGCGCAGTAGCAGTAAATTACTAGTCCCCTAGGGCCATTGGCATTTGATGTGGTTGATTACTACGAGTCAGAGGTCCATTTTTTTACACACAAATACTCCATTGTAGTTGACGAATGTTAAAAGGGTAAAACCTGAACTGGTATGAATCAGTTATGGAAGCTGTGACATAATAATCACTTGTGCATAAATCTGGTGCATGCCAAAAAGGAGTTTTCAGTTTTATTTTCGGTGGCTGGGACAGAACTTTGAAAAGAATAAAGGCCTGAAGTGTTAGGAGGTGACTGATTGGGCATTGGGAGGGAAGGGAAGGGGTAAACACATTTTTCAAGTTTGCAATGCATTGACAACTTTGTAAATGCTGCATTAACTGAAGCAGATGCACACTGCACAGACAACACTATTGTACCACTGAATTAAACCATGCTGCAGTTACGTCATAGTAGCATGGGTGACTTATGGGGAGGGAGGTATGATGATGGGTGGGAGGATACAAATCTGCCTTGCTTCAACTACAGTAAGCTAAGAGAGAAGACAGAAAATTAAAATTAAAAAAAAAAAACTTTAAACCAAAGCTTTGATACCCATGCAAACCAAGTGAAGGAGGTGAACAGACCCGTCCCTCTCCAAAAGAGCTCCCTTATTTCTTGATCCAAAAATTGTACATTCATCTTTTCATTCATCTATTCTAGTCACCCTTTGATACCCATCATTTAAGCTTTACACTCTCTCATCCAATCTTTCACCATTCCAATCCAGCCACCCATATATCCACCTATTCAGTACCCACCCTTTCAAACACCCTGCTTTCACCTATACATCCATTTACCCACGCATCATGCATTGCCATTGTTTGTTACCATCCACCCATTCCACACCAAGCATCCATTTACCCATGAACCCTTTACCCACTGAGGCACCTTTCACCCACCCATGCATCTCCTATCATTCACCCAAGCTATCATTTGTAGCGTCCGTTCAATATGAAATTTTGTCAGCTGATTTGAAGAGAGAAGAGGCCTTTAAGAACTCAACCCTGCTGCAGTTGCTAAACCAAAGGCTTCACAAGCAACGCCCTTGCAGTGAGAATACTAGTAATTGTCAATGAGCAAGAACAATAGAACTTACAAATGCCCGTCCCTGCTGTCGCCAGTTCTCCCCTTCCGACCGCTGCCACATCCGGAGCACTGGTGCTGCCTCTGGCTCATGTACTGGTGGGTGGTGCACCTGCCAAAAATGTTGCTCATTGTAGATTCCAATAAAATACAACTGCAATAGATCACTACAGTTCTGTCTTCTTCTATCATTCACTTTAGGAACTATTTTGCCGGTTGTCAGAAAGGCCAGGTAGACAAATTAACCGAAAATGTTTTGAAATGGAGGTGCAGAACTAATTGACTGCAGCGCAATAAAGGGGTAGAATGCTATGGTCATTCCAGGAGAACGTATGGTGAGTTCTTGGTTCACAAATGCAGTGGGCATGAGCAAGGCAAAGACAACCTTCACACACATGCATAAAAAAGCTGAGTTCGGCATGCAATGTTGTCTGTAGAGTACCTGTCCTAAAAACCTGTCCTCTTAGTATTAAAGTACCAGCCCGCAAGATATATAAAGGGAGAAGGAAAAGCTAAGCTTAGTAACAAAGTGGAAGAAAGTTAGTAGAGACAGAAGAAAGCCAGGTACAGAAAAATGAAAAGTAGATAAATGCAGGGATAACAATAATTTAACAAAGATTAGAATGAAAATAAGTACAATAAAGGGAGACATGCACAGTAAAAATCAAAGAAAACTTATTTGAAATGAGGAGAGGTGAAAATTAGGGAAATATTATTTATATAAAAGGAAGACTTACTAGGGCCAGCAGATCTACCAGCATCCACACTGGTGGTGGCACTGGCACCCTCATCTATTCCTAGACCCCCCCTCGGATGTTGCCTTCTTCTTCCCCTTCGGTGCTGAGGTAAGAAACAAAAAAGATTAAATAAAAAAGATTAGGGTTACAGTTAATCTCCCCAAAAATATGTTGTTAGGCAGAGGCAAAAAAGTAACATTTGTACTTTTCTAAATCAGATTGCCTCGTATTGATCAACTCAACTTGTGTTAATCTATTACTTTTATTTTCCTAATTCCTACACCTGAGCCCTACTCCTAATATCCTAAACTACAGGCCACATTTACAAGCCTTTGAGGCAGAGCTGTGCTGGAAGCCTTCTTGCTGTGTTGGCCTATGTCAAATGAAAAGGGAAGGAATGACCATATTTACACAATATGGTGCATTCCTGTCCTTATCCCCTGCGTTGGCACACAATGGGCTGCCACACACCTATGCAGGCACCCTTGCACCATGGTGCAAGGGTGTCAGCATTGCGGGGATGATTGACTTTGTGCCAGAAGGGACACCTTCCTGCAAAAAAAAAGAGGAATTTAAATTTTTCTATGTGTGCTGCAGAACAGAACGCAGCACATGTAGAAAAAGGAAAGAAAGAGGAGAAATAAAGGTATTTCTCCTTGCTGTGTCTCCCTTACTCCTCCCCTGGGAGGTGTAGGCTTTTGACACATTCCCAGATTTACTTCTTGTAAATCTGGGAATGTGTCAAATGAGATGGGTGTTACTTAGGAATACCCACCGTAATACCCATGGGATGCCTCCCTGTCACAGGGTAATTCTATGCAGTCACTTGTGCTGCTTTGACTCAGTCCATATTTACAAGGCCTGGCTTTACGTGGCCTTGTAATTATGGCCCTGCAGCGTGCGCCACTGGACCTTCACTAAATGTGATGTTCTGGTGGCACAAAGGGCCCTGTGAATATGGCTTTACATTTACAACTTTGTACCGCTAACAATGCATTCATGTTGCAATGAATGATCTTTGCATCTCAACCACCTTTGATGGGGTGACTCAGCCTCCATTTGTTTTCAATGCATAGATGCATACTTACTATGATGATATCATACTACACATCACCAGGAGATTGCGAATGGGAGGGACTGCATACGCTACATAAAGAAAGGAACAGAGAAAGGAATGCTAAGTCACTGATATTACTTACTACTACCACTATTCCTGTGACAGGAGGAGACTCTGTCTGCATGGCTTCTTAAATAATCAGCCCAAACGTGTGCTGACGAGTACAATTAGGAAGCACTGACTGAGTACCTGGCTAGTTCAAACTGGATCACATAATAAATATTAATCGTAACATAAACGTAACTTACCTTTGAGAGTCAGCACTGCTATTAGAAAAAAAATTGCATTCTGGAACATACACAACAAATAAATAACTATTACTCAGGAGCCCCGACAACGCAACGCCCAGCAGGTTGAGCAGGTCCTGTTCACGGTCGATTATGTCTGTCCAATGGTGCATCTAGTGCTGCTGGGTGCACTGGACCCCAGTGTGCCAACGAACCAACCGGTGCACCCGCAGGGTGTAACCACCCCCAGGCCTGCTGTCTGCTACCATCATGGACAGGGGGTAGCACTACACAAAAAAGACAAGTGCAGCCACCTCTGCCTCAGTGAAAAGGCAGCAGGGCTGCACTCCTTGGTGGCGCTGATGCCCACAAGATAAGCAGCTAGCAGCCGCATCGGCGCCACACCTCGCTCTGCTGCCTTCTGCCATGGAGCTGGGTGGGAAAAAGAAAAGGGAAGAAACAGAAGAAATGAAGAAAGCAAAAATATAAAAAAGTAAACGGAAAAGCAAAAGAAATTGATTGTGTCCAACAGTCACAAAAAACACACCAAAAATGACAGAAATGTAAAGTACACAAACACAAATACACACACTGTTGAAATAAAGGAAAATGAGAGGTGGATAAACTAGAAAAGGGTGAGATTGAAAGGATTAAGGGTGGATTAAAGTTAGGCCCAGCACCATGCAAAGAGAGACAGAGAAACAAAATTGGAGCGCATATGCAAACCACGTGGTGCCGTTCGTGAGATATTTGCAATGTGATTTCAATAGTATAGTATATATCAATTCTTTATTTGGCTTAAAACCTTGAAAGTGTAAAACACAATAAACTGTACAATAACTCAATAAAATTATCTATAGCGTAATACATTCTGATACAATGTTCTTGGTTCATTCCAATTCATATTTACCATACCTTCCTTACATAATTCAATTAATTATTCTAACCTCAAATACAAATTTCATTTTCCTACAAATTTTGCAAAGTGCATTGTGCATACTCACTATCCCGCTTATAATTCTGCTAAGCCTTTAGTTCTCATAATTTCCATGGGGGCAAATTCTAAATAAAGTGACACCGCATTTTGTTTTGAACCGTATTATAAGAAAACAAATGTCCTATGTTACAATCAATTTATAGACTCTTCGTTCATCTAAAAAATGCCATCTCTTGTTCAACTTCACTTCTTACATTTCACGGGACCCTATAAGACCAGTTAAAACCTCTCGTAATCCAATTAAAAATTTACCTAGCGCACACGTTACATTAAAAAATCTCATGTCTACTAATAACTTATAACCAATTTATGCTATTATATCCCTTAAAAATTGTTTTAACAACTTTTTACGCATTTCTAAAAACCATTGCAATCCAAAAGCTGCATTTCTGTAGTAAGCCACATGTGCAGAGGCCCTGCACATCCTTAAGAATAGCTTTTGCTTTAAGGTCCCTATAACCTGGGTTTAACCTGATTCTAAACTGTAACATTACCTCCCTTAATCTTGGGTTGGGTAGGGCCTCCATATAAGGGAAACTATCGAGATTCCTCCATCCACCTACCATAAACTGGGTAGAGACTTTACATTCCAAGTACTTCAGATCTACTTCTCTTGCCCTCTCCTTTACCATTCTACGTAAAGGTTGCTTCGGAATATGATCTCCACACCAATGGTTACCAGATAAACCTAAGAGGACGCAAATCTTTTCTAACCGTCCTCTCACTTGTGATGCCCAGTGTAACTCACTTGTTATTATTTCTTTTTTACACATTCTTGCAATCTTAGTGATTCCCTCATTACTTATGCTTAACCAAAATTCCAACGAGGCTTGCTTTCCATGGTAGGTCCATGCCGTCATTTGACATTCTGCTCTTATAGCTTGTATCATGCTTGAAGGAGGTAATGATAGCATACGCTTTACACATTTGCTTTCTTCCGTCTCCCAATTTAATTTCCCAGAGAATGTTAAAACTTCAACCCCGTGTTGAAATTGGGGGCATACCATAGAATTAAAGGCAGAGACAATCGGCTGAAGGAAATGTCCCCCATATTTACAGCTAAACTGTTTCAATCTCCAAACCAATGATAGAGCTCTATTCTTTAGAGCTTCAATATGATCTTTCCATCTCAGTTCCGAGTCAAACCACACGCCTAAATATTTTTATTTTTTTACCTTCTCTACTTTTTATCCTCCCAGATAGTAGGTAAATACACTCTTCTTTTTCCCTATTGACATTATTTTCATTTTATCCATATTTACTACCATTTTCTTTCTTTGGCAATAAGAATTGAACACGTCCAATTTTCTTTGTAGCCCTAGCTCCGTCATATTGATTATTACTAAATCGTATGCATATAATAAGCAAGAAATATGTGCCCTGTTCTTTTTTGGACATAAACCTTTAGCCTCCTTCAACAACCCTGGTAAGTTTGACAGAAATATAGTAAATAATAATGGAGCCAGAACACACCCTTGTCATTAAGCCATTCCTTATGGGGATCTTCTTTGAAAGTGAACCACTTGTGTCTAAAATTACTTGGGCTCAATTTTGTGAGTGCAAACCCTGAAGAAGAAATGATAAATCCGAATCAATCCCTAACTGTTTTAACATGTCCCATTGTAATTTTCTATCTACCAAATCAAATGCAGCGCAGAAGTCAACAAAGCAGCAAAACATACTTCCTCGCATATCAATTGATTTTTTTGCTATTGACCACAGGCTGAAACAGTGGTTGATTGTCGAGTGGCCTTCTTTGAAACCACCTTGCTCTATTGGCATCAAATCATTTTCCTCTGCCCATAATTTAATTAACCCCAGTAATAACTTTGTAAATACCTTTTCACCTACGTCCAATAAACTTATTAGGCAATACTTTTTTGGTTTTGTAGGATCATCCATTTTGTAAATCGGTCTTATAATGGCACCCTTCAGTTCTCAAGGAAACAGCCATAACCAAAGATTTTATAAAACGTAGCGTGAAAAAATTTAGTCCACCAATCAATATTATTTTTTTATTTTTATTGCTGGAAGATTATCTGGGCCCGCAGCTTTGGTTAATTTAAGTGCTACAATCATTTCTTTTATCTTTTGTAGGGCAAAAGCTGATCTCGTGTCTCTACCTATCTTCCTAGTAACTCCGTATTCTTCCTCTGCATCAGTTCCTTTATATACATTACACAGATGTCTATTCCAGTCCTCTTCTCCAACTAAGCACCGCATGGTTCCTGTAGTTTTCCCCTCCCTTATCAACTGCCAAGAACCCCTAATGTTCTGTGTTGTTTGCACCTCAGTCATTGTCTCCCAATTCCTATTTATATATGCCCATTTCCTCTGTCTTACAATTGTTTTATAAATTCGCTTTGCTTGGCAAAGCTTCTCTGTTATATCAGTAGATGGTCTTTTCTTATATTCCCTTTCTAATTTCCGAACCTTCTGTTTCTGTCTCCTGCAATCCTGGTTAAACCATATATTATTATTATTGGTCTTACATGCTTCTCCCTTCATCTTTTTCTCTTGCGTTGTTTTTAACTTTACTTTTAAACAGTCAACTATTGTAGGAAAGTACCATCTTGCCTGGCATGTTACCCCCATTTTTCACTGTATATATGTTGTTTTAGATGTATGTGTCACTGGGACCCTGTCACCCAGGGCCCCAGTGCTCATAAGTGTGCCTGAATGTGTTACCTGTGTAGTGACTAACTGTCTCACTGAGGCTCTGCTAATCAGAACCTCAGTGGTTATGCTCTCTCATTTCTTTCAAATTGTCACTAACAGGCTAGTGACCAATTTTACCAATTTACATTGGCTTACTGGAACACCCTTATAATTCCCTAGTATATGGTACTGAGGTACCCAGGGTATTGGGGTTCCAGGAGATCCCTAAGGGCTGCAGCATTTCTTTTGCCACCCATAGGGAGCTCTGACAATTCTTACACAGGCCTGCCACTGCAGCCTGAGTGAAATAACGTCCACGTTATTTCACAGCCATTTTACACTGCACTTAAGTAACTTATAAGTCACCTATATGTCTAACCTTTACCTGGTAAAGGTTGGGTGCTAAGTTACTTAGTGTGTGGGCACCCTGGCACTAGCCAAGGTGTCCCCACATTGTTCAGGGCCAATTCCTCGGACTTTGTGAGTGCGGGGACACCATTACACGCGTGCACTACATATAGGTCACTACCTATATGTAGCTTCACAATGGTAACTCCGAATATGGCCATGTAATATGTCTATGATCATGGAATTGCCCCCTCTATACCATCCTGGCATAGTTGGCACAATCCCATGATCCCAGTGGTCTGTAGCACAGACCCTGGTACTGCCAAACTGCCTTTCCCGGGGTTTCACTGCAGCTGCTGCTGCTGCCAACCCCTCAGACAGGCATCTGCCCTCCTGGGGTCCAGCCAGGCCTGGCCCAGGATGGCAGAACAAAGGACTTCCTCTGAGAGAGGGTGTTACACCCTCTCCCTTTGGAAAATGGTGTGAAGGCAGGGGAGGAGTAGCCTCCCCCAGCCTCTGGAAATGCTTTCATGGGCACATTTGGTGCCCATGAAAGCATAAGCCAGTCTACACCGGTTCAGGGACCCCTTAGCCCTGCTCTGGCGTGAAACTGGACAAAGGAAAGGGGAGTGACCACTCCCCTGACCTGTACCTCCCCTGGGAGGTGCCCAGAGCTCCTCCAGTGTGCTCCAGACCTCTGCCATCTTGAAAACAGAGGTGCTGCTGGCACACTGGACTGCTCTGAGTGGCCAGTGCCACCAGGTGACGTCAGAGACTCCTCCTGATAGGCTCCTTCAGGTGTTGCTAGCCTATCCTCTCTCCTAGGTAACCAAACCCTCTTTTCTGGCTATTTAGGGTCTCTGTCTCTTGGGATTCCTTAGATAACGAATGCAAGAGCTCATCCGAGTTCCTCTGCATCTCTCTCTTCACCTTCTGCCAAGGAATCGACTGCTGACCGCGCTGGAAGCCTGCAAAACTGCAACATAGTAGCAAAGACGACTACTGCAACTCTGTAACGCTGATCCTGCCGCCTTCTCGACTGTTTTCCTGGTGGTGCATGCTGTGGGGTAGTCTGCCTCCTCTCTGCACTAGAAGCTCCGAAGAAATCTCCAGTGGGTCGACGGAATCGTCCCCCTGCAACCGCAGGCACCAAAGAACTGCATCACCGGTACCTTGGGTCCCCTCTCAGCACGACGAGCGAGGTCCCTTGAATCTAGCAACTCTGTCCAAGTGACTCCCACAGTCCAGTGACTCTTCAGTCCACGTTTGGTGGAGGTAAGTCCTTGCCTCCCCACGCCAGACTGCATTGTTGGAAACCACAACTTTTGCAGCTACTCCGGCCTCCGTGCATTTCCGGCGGAAATCCTTTGTGCACAGTCCAGCCTGGGTCCACGGCACTCTAACCTGCATTGCACGACCTCCTAAGTTGTTCTCCGGCGACGTGGGACTCCTTTGTGCGACTTCGGGTGAGCACTGTTTCACGCATCCTTGTAGTGCCTGTTTCTGGCACTTTTCTGTGTGCTATCTGCTGCTGAGAGGGCTCCTTGTCTTGCTCGACGTCCCCTCTGTCTCCTGACTGAATTTGCGACATCCTGGTCCCTCCTGGGCCACAGCAGCGTCCAAAACCCCTTACCGCATGATTTGCAGCTAGCAAGGGTTGTTGGCGGTCTTTTGGCGGGAAAACACTTCTGCACAACTCTCCACGGCATGAAAGATCCGTACTCCAAAGGAGAAGTTTCTAGCCCTTGTCGTTCCTGCAGAAACCTAAGCTTCTACCATCCAGTAGCAGCTTCTTTGCACCCACAGCTGGCATTTCCTGGACATCTGCCCATCTCCGACTTGCTTGTGACTTTTGGACTTGGTCCCCTTGTTCCACAGGTACCCTCAACTGGAAATCCATTGTTGTTGCATTGCTGGTTTGTGTCTTTCCTGCAGAATTCCCCTATCACGACTTCTATGTCCTTTGGGGAACTTTAGTGCACTTTGCACTCACTTTTCAGGGTCTTGGGGTGGGCTATTTTTCTAACCCTTACTATTTTCTAATAGTCCCAGCGACCCTCTACAAGGTCACATAGGTTTGGGGTCCATTCGTGGTTCGCATTCCACTTTTGGAGTATATGGTTTGTGTTGCCCCTATCCCTATGTGTCTCCATTGCATCCTATTGTAACTATACATTGTTTGCACTGTTTTCTAAGACTATTACTGCATATTTTGGTATTGTGTATATATATCTTGTGTATATTTCCTATCCTCTCACTGAGGGTACACTCTGAGATACTTTGGCATATTGTCATAAAAATAAAATACCTTTATTTTTAGTATAACTGTGTATTGTGTTTTCTTATGATATTGTGCATATGACACTAAGTGGTACTGTAGGAGCTTCACTCGTCTCCTAGTTCAGCCTAAGCTGCTCTGCTAAGCTACCATTATCTATCAGCCTATGCTGCTAGACACCCTATACACTAATAAGGGATAACTGGGCCTGGTGCAAGGTGCAAGTACCCCTTGGTACTCACTACAAGCCAGTCCAGCCTCCTACATTGGTTGTGCAGCGGTGGGATAAGTGCTTTGAGACTACTTACCACTCTTGTCATTGTACTTTTCATAAGAGAAAAATATACAAAACAAGTTCAGTGTATATACACATAACCAAAAAGTTTTGCATTTCTTCTTTTCACTCTTTTCTAAGTGCTGAAAAGTACTTCTAACTTTCTTAAAAGTTCTAAAAAGTTTTTAAAGTTTTTTTTTCCAGTCTTTCTAAAAGCTCTGACAAACTTTTTTCTCTTTTTCTATCACTTTAACTCTCTCTAAAAATGTCTGGCACAGGCCAAAATGTTGATCTGTCCAAACTTGCATATGATCACCTTAGCTGGAAAGGAGCAAGGAGTCTCTGCATAGAGAGAGGTTTGAGTGTAGGGAAGAATCCTTCCTTGGAATTGTTACTTAACATGCTTAGAGAACAAGATAAGGCTAAAAGTGCCCCATCTGTTGAAAAAGTAGCTAATGGTTCCCAATCTGATCCAGGGACTCCCCCAGGAAAAGATTCAGGAAAGAAACTTCCAAGCCTGCCCATTACTAGACAGTCTAGCATAGTTGGTACTGATGTTGAGTCACACCATACAGATATTGTTGTCTCACATCATAGCAAGGGCCTTCATTCTCATCACAGTAGAAATGATGTTTCTGTTAGCCAAGCTGTTAGGGTGCCCTCTGTAAGGGACAGGTCTCCTTCTGTCCATTCTCATCATACTTCTGTTTCAAGACATGTCCCTCCCACCCACTCTGATGACAGATTGTTAGAAAGGGAGCTCAATAGATTGAGAGTGGAACAAACCAGACTGAAGCTCAAGAAGCAACAGCTGGATTTGGATAGACAGACTTTAGAAGTAGAGAAGGAGAGACAGAAACTGGGTTTAGAAACCCATGGTGGCAGCAGCAGTATTCCCCATAGTCATCCTGCAAAAGAGCATGATTCCAGGAATCTGCACAAGATAGTTCCCCCTTATAAGGAGGGGGATGACATTAACAAGTGGTTTGCTGCACTTGAGAGGGCCTGTGCTGTACAGGATGTCCCTCAAAGGCAGTGGGCTGCTATCCTATGGCTCTCATTTAGTGGAAAAGGTAGGGATAGGCTCCTTACTGTGAAAGAAAATGAAGCTAATGATTACAAAGTTCTTAAGAATGCACTCCTGGATGGTTATGGCTTAACCACTGAACAATACAGGATAAAGTTTAGAGAGACCAAAAAGGAGTCTTCACAAGACTGGGTTGATTTCATTGACCATTCAGTGAAGGCCTTGGAGGGGTGGTTACATGGCAGTAAAGTTACTGATTATAACAGCCTGTATAACTTGATCCTGAGAGAGCATATTCTTAATAATTGTGTGTCTGATTTGTTGCACCAGTACTTAGTGGACTCTGATCTGACCTCTCCCCAAGAATTGGGAAAGAAGGCAGACAAATGGGTCAGAACAAGGGTGAACAGAAAAGTTCATACAGGGGGTGACAAAGATGGCAACAAGAAGAAGGATGGTAAGTCTTCTGACAAGGGTGGGGACAAATCTAAAAATGAGTCTTCATCAGGCCCACAAAAACACTCTGGTGGGGGTGGTGGGCCCAAATCCTCTTCTAATCAAAACAAGGAAAAGAAACCATGGTGCTATTTATGTAAAATAAAAGGCCATTGGACAACAGATCCCAGTTGTCCAAAGAAAAGCACCAAGCCTCCTACCACTACAACCCCTACTGCTACACCTAGTGTCCCTACTAATAGCAGTGGTGGTGGGAGCAAACCTACTAATAGCCAATCCAAGGGAGTAGCTGGGCTCACTATTGGTAACTTAGTTGGGGTTGGTCTTGTTAGGGAGACCACAGAGGCTATATTAGTCTCTGAGGGGGCTATTGATCTAGCCACCTTAGTTGCTTGTCCCCTTAATATGGATAAGTACAAGCAGCTACCCCTAATAAATGGTGTTGAGGTTCAGGCCTACAGGGACACTGGTGCCAGTGTGACTATGGTCATAGAGAAACTGGTCCACCCTGAACAACACCTACTTGGTCACCAGTACCAAGTAACCGATGCTCACAACAACACACTTAGCCACCCCATGGCTGTTGTAAATCTCAACTGGGGGGGGGGTTACTGGTCCAAAGAAAGTTGTGGTAGCCACAGATTTACCTGTAGACTGTCTACTAGGAAATGATTTGGAGACATCAGCTTGGTCAGATGTGGAGTTGGAGGCCCATGCAGCAATGCTGGGCATCCCAGGGCATATTTTTGCTTTAACCAGGGCTCAGGCCAAAAAGCAAAAAGGACAGGGAAGCTTGGATCCTGGAACAATGGACCAAGTACTCCCTAAAGCTAGGGCTAGTAGAAGTAAAGCACTTCCTACTATCCCTCCCTCTACAGTGGATTCTACTTCTGAGGAAGAAGAATTTCCACCCTGTGCAGAACCTACACCAGAGGAGCTGGAAGCAGACACTGCTGAGCTTTTGGGTGAAGGGGGGCCTGCCAGGGAGGAGCTGAGTGTGGCACAGCAAACCTGTCCCACACTAGAGGGTCTAAGACAGCAAGCTGTCAAACAAGCTAATGGGGATGTCAGTGACTCTCACAGAGTTTACTGGGAGGACAACCTCTTGTACACTGAAGCAAGGGATCCTAAACCTGGAACTGCCAGGAGGTTAGTGATTCCTCAGGAGTACAGAAAGTTCCTCCTAACTCTTGCCCACGACATTCCCCTAGCTGGACACCTGGGACAAATGAAAACTTGGGACAGACTTGTCCCCTTGTTTCATTGGCCTAGGATGTCTGAGGACACAAAAGAATTGTGTAAGTCCTGTGAAACCTGTCAAGCCAGTGGCAAGACAGGTGGCACTCCAAAGGCACCCCTTATTCCACTGCCTGTGGTTGGGGTTCCCTTTGAAAGGGTAGGGGTTGACATAGTTGGCCCCCTTGACCCTCCTACTGCTTCAGGCAATAGGTGTATCTTGGTGGTAGTGGACCATGCCACAAGATATCCTGAAGCAATTCCTTTAAGGACCACTACAGCACCTGCAGTGGCAAAGGCCCTCCTGGGAATATTTTCCAGGGTGGGCTTCCCAAAGGAAGTAGTATCAGACAGGGGAAGCAATTTCATGTCTGCATACTTAAAGGCCATGTGGAAGGAGTGTGGTGTGACTTACAAGTTCACTACACCCTATCATCCACAAACAAATGGACTGGTGGAGAGATTTAACAAAACTCTCAAAGGCATGATTATGGGTCTCCCTGAAAAACTCCACAGGAGATGGGATATCCTGTTACCATGCCTCCTTTTTGCCTACAGGGAGGTACCCCAGAAAGGAGTGGGCTTCAGCCCCTTTGAACTCCTCTTTGGACACCCTGTTAGGGGTCCACTAACACTTGTCAAGGAGGGTTGGGAACAACCTTTAAAAGCTCCAAAACAAGATATTGTGGATTATGTACTTGGCCTCAGATCAAGGATGGCTGAGTATATGAAAAAGGCCAGTAAAAACCTTCAGGCCAGCCAAGAGCTCCAGAAGCAATGGCATGATCAGAAGGCTGTTTTGGTTCAGTACAAACCAGGGCAGAAAGTGTGGGTCTTGGAGCCTGTGGCCCCAAGAGCACTCCAAGATAAATGGAGTGGACCCCACACAATTGTTGAGAAAAAGGGTGAAGTCACCTATTTAGTTGACGTAGGCACTGCCAGGAGTCCCCTTAGGGTGCTCCATGTCAACCGCCTGAAACTCTACTATGACAGGGCTGATCTCACCCTGCTCATGGCAACTGATGAGGGACAGGAAGAAGACAGTGATCCTCTACCTGATCTCTTCTCTTCCACAGAACAAGATGCTCTAGTGGAAGGTGTAGTTTTGGCTGATTGTCTTACTGCTGAGCAGAAAGACCATTGCATAAATCTCTTGGGTCAGTTTTCTGAACTCTTCTCTACTGTGCCAGGTACCACTTCTTGGTGTGAGCACACTATAGATACTGGAGACAGCTTGCCTGTCAAAAGTAAGATCTATAGGCAGCCTGACCATGTCAGGGACTGCATAAAGCAAGAGGTGCCGAAAATGTTAGAACTAGGAGTGGTTGAGCACTCTGAAAGTCCATGGGCTTCTCCTGTGGTACTTGTACCAAAACCTCATTCCAAGGATGGAAAGAAGGAAATGCGGTTTTGTGTAGACTACAGAGGTCTCAACCAGGTAACCAAAACTGATGCTCACCCTATACCCAGGGCAGATGAGCTCATAGATACACTGGCATCTGCCAAGTATCTAAGCACTTTTGATTTGACTGCAGGGTATTGGCAGAGCAAATTATCAGAAGATGCTAAACCTAAAACTGCATTTTCAACCATTGGAGGCCATTACCAGTTCACAGTAATGCCTTTTGGATTGAAAAATGCACCTGCCACTTTTCAGAGGTTGGTGAACACAGTCCTGCAAGGGCTGGAAGCTTTTAGTGCAGCATATTTGGACGATATAGCTGTCTTTAGCTCCAGCTGGGATGATCACCTGGTCCACCTATGGAAAGTTTTAGAGGCCCTGCAAAAGGCAGGCCTCACTATCAAGGTTTCAAAGTGCCAGATAGGGCAGGGTAAGGTGGTTTATCTGGGACACCTTGTTGGTGGGGAACAGATTGCATCACTTCAGGGGAAAATCCAAACAATTATTGATTGGGTTCTCCCTACCACTCAGACTCAGGTGAGAGCCTTCCTAGGCCTCACTGGGTATTACAGGAGGTTCATTAAGAACTATGGCTCTATTGCAGCCCCTCTTAATGACCTCACATCCAAGAAAATGCCTAAAAAGGTATTATGGACAGCAAACTGTCAGAAAGCTTTTGAGGAGCTGAAGCAAGCCATGTGCTCTGCACCTGTCCTGAAAAGCCCTTGTTACTCTAAAAAATTCTATGTCCAAACTGATGCATCTGAATTAGGAGTAGGGGCAGTCCTATCACAACTTAATTCTGAGGGCCAGGATCAACCTGTTGCTTTTATTAGTAGGAGGTTGACCCCTAGAGAAAAGCGTTGGTCTGCCATAGAGAGGGAGGCCTTTGCTGTGGTCTGGGCTCTGAAGAAGTTGAGGCCATACCTGTTTGGCACTCACTTCATTGTTCAGACAGACCACAAACCTCTACTTTGGCTAAAACAAATGAAAGGTGAAAATCCTAAATTATTGAGGTGGTCCATATCCCTACAGGGAATGGACTATACAGTGGAACATAGACCTGGGAGTAGCCACTCCAATGCAGATGGACTCTCCAGATATTTCCACTTAGACAATGTAGACTCATCAGGTCATGGCTAGTCTTATTGTCCTTCGTTTGGGGGGGGGGTTGTGTAGGAAAGTACCATCTTGCCTGGCATGTTACCCCCATTTTTCACTGTATATATGTTGTTTTAGTTGTATGTGTCACTGGGACCCTGTCACCCAGGGCCCCAGTGCTCATAAGTGTGCCTGAATGTGTCACCTGTGTAGTGACTAACTGTCTCACTGAGGCTCTGCTAATCAGAACCTCAGTGGTTATGCTCTCTCATTTCTTTCAAATTGTCACTAACAGGCTAGTGACCAATTTTACCAATTTACATTGGCTTACTGGAACACCCTTATAATTCCCTAGTATGGTATTGGGGTTCCAGGAGATCCCTATGGGCTGCAGCATTTCTTTTGCCACCCATAGGGAGCTCTGACAATTCTTACACAGGCCTGCCACTGCAGCCTGAGTGAAATAACGTCCACGTTATTTCACAGCCATTTTACACTGCACTTAAGTAACTTATAAGTCACCTATATGTCTAACCTTTACCTGGTAAAGGTTGGGTGCTAAGTTACTTAGTGTGTGGGCACCCTGGCACTAGCCAAGGTGCCCCCACATTGTTCAGAGCCAATTCCTCGGACTTTGTGAGTGCGGGGACACCATTACACGCGTGCACTACATATAGGTCACTACCTACAGTATATGTAGCTTCACAATGGTAACTCCGAATATGGCCATGTAATATATCTATGATCATGGAATTGCCCCCTCTATACCATCCTGGCATAGTTGGCACAATCCCATGATCCCAGTGGTCTGTAGCACAGACCCTGGTACTGCCAAACTGCCTTTCCCGGGGTTTCACTGCAGCTGCTGCTGCTGCCAACCCCTCAGACAGGCATCTGCCCTCTTGGGGTCCAGCCAGGCCTGGCCCAGGATGGCAGAACAAAGGACTTCCTCTGAGAGAGGGTGTTACACCCTCTCCCTTTGGAAAATGGTGTGAAGGCAGGGGAGGAGTAGCCTCCCCCAGCCTCTGGAAATGCTTTCATGGGCACATTTGGTGCCCATGAAAGCATAAGCCAGTCTACACCGGTTCAGGGACCCCTTAGCCCTGCTCTGGCGTGAAACTGGACAAAGGAAAGGGGAGTGACCACTCCCCTGACCTGTACCTCCCCTGGGAGGTGCCCAGAGCTCCTCCAGTGTGCTCCAGACCTCTGCCATCTTGGAAACAGAGGTGCTGCTGGCACACTGGACTGCTCTGAGTGGCCAGTGCCACCAGGTGACGTCAGAGACTCCTCCTGATAGGCTCCTTCAGGTGTTGCTAGCCTATCCTCTCTCCTAGGTAGCCAAACCCTCTTTTCTGGCTATTTAGGGTCTCTGTCTCTTGGGATTCCTTAGATAACGAATGCAAGAGCTCATCCGAGTTCCTCTGCATCTCTCTCTTCACCTTCTGCCAAGGAATCGACTGCTGACCGCGCTGGAAGCCTGCAAAACTGCAACATAGTAGCAAAGACGACTACTGCAACTCTGTAACGCTGATCCTGCCGCCTTCTCGACTGTTTTCCTGGTGGTGCATGCTGTGGGGGTAGTCTGCCTCCTCTCTGCACTAGAAGCTCCGAAGAAATCTCCCGTGGGTCGACGGAATCGTCCCCCTGCAACCGCAGGCACCAAAGAACTGCATCACCGGTACCTTGGGTCCCCTCTCAGCACAACGAGCGAGGTCCCTTGAATCCAGCAACTCTGTCCAAGTGACTCCCACAGTCCAGTGACTCTTCAGTCCAAGTTTGGTGGAGGTAAGTCCTTGCCTCCCCACACCAGACTGCATTGTTGGAAACCACGACTTTTGCAGCTACTCCGGCCTCCGTGCACTTCCGGTGGAAATCCTTTGTGCACAGTCCAGCCTGGGTCCACGGCACTCTAACCTGCATTGCACGACCTCCTAAGTTGTTCTCCGGCGACGTGGGACTCCTTTGTGCGACTTTGGGTGAGCACCGTTTCATGCATCCTCGTAGTGCCTGTTTCTGGCACTTCTCCGGGTGCTACCTGCTGCTGAGAGGGCTCCTTGTCTTGCTCGACGTCCCCTCTGTCTCCTGACGCAATTTGCGACATCCTGGTCCCTCCTGGGCCACAGCAGCGTCCAAAAACCCTTACCGCATGATTTGCAGCTAGCAAGGCTTGTTGGCGGTCTTTCGGCGGCGTGAGAGATCTGTCCTCCAAAGGGGAAGTCTCTAGCCCTTGTTGTTCCTGCAGAAACCTAAGCTTCTACCATCCAGTAGCAGCTTCTTTGCACCCACAGCTGGCATTTCCTGGGCATCTGCCCATCTCTGACTTGCTTGTGACTTTTGGACTTGGTCCCCTTGTTCCACAGGTACCCTCGACTGGAAACCCATTGTTGTTGCATTGCTGGTTTGTGTCTTTCCTGCAGAATTCCCCTATCACGACTTCTATGTCCTTTGGGGAACTTTAGTGCACTTTGCACTCACTTTTCAGGGTCTTGGGGTGGGCTATTTTTCTAACCCTTACTATTTTCTAATAGTCCCAGCAACCCTCTACAAGGTCACATAGGTTTGGGGTCCATTCGTGGTTCGCATTCCACTTTTGGAGTATATGGTTTGTGTTGCCCCTATCCCTATGTGTCTCCATTGCATCCTATTGTAACTATACATTGTTTGCACTGTTTTCTAAGACTATTACTGCATATTTTGGTATTGTGTATATATATCTTGTGTATATTTCCTATCCTCTCACTGAGGGTACACTCTGAGATACTTTGGCATATTGTCATAAAAATAAAATACCTTTATTTTTAGTATAACTGTGTATTGTGTTTTCTTATGATATTGTGCATATGACACTAAGTGGTACTGTAGGAGCTTCACTCGTCTCCTAGTTCAGCCTAAGCTGCTCTGCTAAGCTACCATTATCTATCAGCCTATGCTGCTAGACACCCTATACACTAATAAGGGATAACTGGGCCTGGTGCAAGGTGCAAGTACCCCTTGGTACTCACTACAAGCCAGTCCAGCCTCCTACAACTATTAGCTCAATTCCCCTGTTATAAACCTTAAACATGTCTTTTGGGTCTTCCTCCATTCTGATGTTTTTATAATTTACTATCACTTCATTAAGTGCTTTTAAACTGCTTTCTGTGAGTCGGGTAGTTGTCCTACGAGGGTACTCTACCTGCACTATCAACGCTTTTTCTTTCTTTTTGAGGTTCATTTACTGACCAAATTGTTAACATCAAGGCCCAATGATCGCTGCCCTGTATGTGCTCAACTCTGAAGTAAAAAAAAAATGGAGGCTGAGTCACCTCATCAATGGTGGTTTAAAAGCAAAGACCATTCAGTGCAACAAGAATGCATTGTTAGCGGTACGTAGTTGTAAATGTAGGGAGAAAACGGCAGAGAAAGCTAACGCCCTTGAATGGTACGCGCCTTCTAGGAGTACCATTGCCTATGTGAGATTGAGTCGGAAGACATAAAGCTAATAGGATTCATCTTAAACTAAGAAGTGGCGGAGGTGACAAAGGCACTTTTCTACTCTGAATGCGTTAAACAATTGGTGTTGCAAGCAGAGATGGAGTTAATGAAGGAGGGTATAAGGTTGGTGCAATTAAGCGAGCCATAGGTAGAGGAAAGAAATAGAGTCCTTAGGTGTCATGCAGGCCTGCTCCCAAATCAAGTGCAGTGTAACTTGGTACCTAATAAAAAACAAAGAACGTGTGTGGATGGAAATAAGGGCAGATTAAGTATAACTATAGTTACTGAGTACAATGACGCAAAGTTGTGGAACCGCTTAGGGCCCCTTGTAAACTCCCATGATAATTACAGACGGGGGGAATTGGATGATGTGAACTAGGAATTAAGCTCTTCGCACAGCCATTGGATTTTCTCCTGGAACTTAGGAGGCTATAAAAAACCATTTAAACAAGACTTATTTAGAGAGAGCTAGAAAAATGTGATATAATGTGTTTCCAGGAAACCTGGTTGTGCGACGAACCAGAACCAGCAGATGGTTTTATGAGGCTCTTTAGGGGAGCAACCTGGCAAGGTCCAGGCCGTCCGTCAGGGGGCCTAATAACTTTGGCCTCAACCAGAATAGTGAATAGGTTTACAGAGGTAAAAACTAAATGTCGCTAGTTATTGGCAGGTAAGGTAAATGTCTATAATATAATTGGAGGTACCAGACAGCTTGTGATAATTAATGTCTACATGCAACCAGGGAATACATATAATAATGACATTCAGCGGGGTTTGTTTGAGGAAGACTTGGAATCATTATGTATAGGGAAAGCAGGGCACTTGGTTTTAATGCTGGGTGATTTTAATCATAGACTTGACCCTGATAGCAGTGATAAATTGCATAAGGAGCTGCTTGCAGCTGCACAAATTGCACAAATTCCATATAGAATCTTTCCTAATGTAGAATGTTCTGCCCGAGACTTGTCCCTAGTAAGAACTCTAGGATCCCTAGGCATGTTTTGTATAAACGGACGTATGAATATAGATCACCCGGCAAAACAGTCCTTTCGTATAGACAACCAGGCATGCCCTATTGACTATGCCTTCATAAGTACTTGGCATTTTGGAGAAGTATTGGACTCAGGAGCCCCAACACCGCGACACACAGCAGGTTGAGCAGGTCCTGTTCATGGTCGATTATGTCTGTCCAATGTTACATCAACTGCTGCTGGGTGCTCTGGACCCTAGGGTGCTGACGAACCAACCAGTCCATCCGCCCCCACAGCAGTTCACACTCCCGAAGGGTGTAACCACCCCTAGGCCATGCAAAGAGAGACAGAGAAAAAAAATGGAAGCACCTATGCAAACCGCGTGATGCCGTTTGTCAGATATTTGCAATGTGAGTACAGAAATCGTGCTCCTGAATGTGAAAAACATAGTGCAAATGGGTATGCTGAGCAACTTCTCCTGCTCGTGGAATTCCACGGAGCTCACAGAGTTTTTTAACCACTTCGTGGAATTCAGTGTAGTGGGACTCCGAGAGGTCCACCCACCCCTACTAATTTCTTGCACATTGTCCAGGCAAAGCAAATGTTTGTTCTCTGCATTATCATCTTGAAAAGTTATATTTAATCCTTGATAGAGGTTTTGCATTGTTGCGTTTTTCGAGCACAATATCTCAATATCAAAATGACAAGTCGGTTCTTTCTTGTCATGCGCTGCTCAGACCAGAGATAGTAAATAAAGTGGCCTAGAAGCCCTGCCCTTTTGACCCTATGCATTACTAGTATGCAACCTCTTCCTGCCATTTTCCCAGGATGTTAGAAAACTTACTAAAAGGACCCCCTAAGTGCATTTCCTGCTGGTTTTGGAGACATGTTCTTGATGCACAGGAATATGATCACATCTCCACCAAACAAAGAAGCACTTCATGAGTGGCATGGGGTTGGGTGGTTATAGGGGATATCCCGCAGGGCCTGGCTGCAGGCTAGACTCTGCTACCAACCCCGCTGCTTATGGCCAGAGGCGCACGGCCAAAGGCGCACAGCTGAAGGCTCCGGCCCTGTGGACAATCCCTGCCATGCATGGCTAAAGGCCATGCATGTCGTGGAGTTGGGTTGTTATAGGGTGGTGGTATGGCAGGGGTTTGCGAGGCCCTGCACACTAGCCCCTATAAGCACACAACCCCTCACTGTGCACAGCCTTTGACCGTTCATAGCGGTGGTCAGCCACGGGCCTGGCCTGCAGCCAGGCCCTGTGGCCTATCTCTACGAGCACCCAATGCCACGTACAGCTTTTGGCCCTGCACGGTGGGGGTTGGCGGCAGGGCTTAGCCTGAAGCCAGGCCCTGCAGCCAAAACCCTATTAAGCAGCCAACCCCGCATTACGCACAACCTTGCGAAAGAAAACAAAAGGGGGCAGGGTAGACATACCCTGACCCCCTAGCCTTGGTGCTAGGGTCCCTCTGGGCCCCCACCAGAGCAAAAAAGCATGTTTTTGAAAAGCTTTTACTGCAATATTTCGAATGTGTGCCAAAAAATGAATAAAAAACAAAGGCAGTCTACTGTGCTTCTTCAAATTGTAGCCCTTGGATGGGCCAGGTTCCAGGGTCACGGACAATAAAAAATGAAGGTGGGGGTGCATGGGGCCCCCTTCCTGTCGGCCCTTGAGTCCCTGAAACCACCACCTCCCCTGGAACACATTATTATTAAGGAGGGGGCCACGCGGCCCTCCACTCCTGTCGGCTCTTGGAGCCCCAGGGATCACCACCTCCTGGGGCTTTTTTTTAAAAAAGGAGGGGGCCACAAGGACCCCCCCCTGGAGCTTTGATATGCCTCAGGGACCATCACCTCCCCAGGGCTAAATAAAATATACAGGGGGGCTGCACAGAAACCCCCCAAAACACCACCTCCCCGGGGTCTAACACATAATTTAAA
This sequence comes from Pleurodeles waltl, assembly GCF_031143425.1. Classification (NCBI taxonomy): domain Eukaryota; kingdom Metazoa; phylum Chordata; class Amphibia; order Caudata; family Salamandridae; genus Pleurodeles; species Pleurodeles waltl. The sequence goes on from NC_090447.1 coordinate 1,314,575,476, forward strand.
TGCTTTTGGCCCCAGGGACCCTATCCCTTGGGCCCAGCCACTAGTGCCTGGGTGCCCCGGCCTCACCCAGGACACCCATTTTGCTTCATTGGAGACCACAGGGGGACCCCGAATGCCCCTGCTATTCCAGCCAGCTCCCCGCCTCCTGCAGGAGCCAGCATTGCCACTGCACACAGGGAGCTGCTAGAAATGGAGGAAAACAGATGAAAACTCCACTTCCAGCGAGTGGGAGCATTTGACAGTTCCCACTTGCTGGAAGTGGAGTTAGTGTTTGCTCTAACTTGGACAGCTCCTGCCAAGTAAAAGCAATCAGCTATATCCTGAGGGTAGGCACCGCGGGACATAACAGTTGCTGGCCCGGGGGATTGATGGTCCTCAGGGACATTAATGGCTCCAGGAGGGGTACCGTGTGGCCTTCCTCCTTAAATTAGCATGGGCCGGCCTTGCAGAGGTTGTGGTCCTCAAGGCCGTATATGGCCCAGGAGGGGGGCCTTGCAGCCCCCCTCCAACTTTTAATTTATTACTGGCCCCAGGGAGGAAGTGGTCCCCTGGGGTCTGTGCAGCCCCTCTCCACTATTTTTATAAAGCCTCGGCAAGGCGGTGGTCCCCGGGGCCCATAAAAGCCCAATGCAGGGGGGTCCACGCAGCCCTCTTCTAGTATTACAATAAAGCCCTGGGGTGGTGGCCTCCCTAGGGCTTAAAAGAGCCCTTTGAGGGAGGCCCTGTGTGCCCTTCTCCTTTTTTATAGATCGCTTTATGGCCCTTGAACCTGGCATACCAGGGGCAAAAGTGTGAACAAGCGCAGGAGACTGGGTCCTTGGTAGGACCTAGTTTCTATAGAAAAATCTGTTTTTTTTTTTGCCTATATCTTTGGCGCCTCTTGCCGAATCATTACGAAAAAATATATATTTATAGAACATATTATACATATATAAAAATATAATATATAATATATATGCATATATGTTTTTTTTTAACCAAATGACAAAACAAGCATTGACAAAGTCAAAATGTTGGTAGCCAATGCCAGACCTACTGTCTTTGCCAGTGTTTATTTAGAAAGGTGTTGCTATCTTCAACCAGCAACTGGCTTTTATATGGAAGGAGTAGCTCATCGTTTTCTTTGTGCTTTCTGTTTCATTTCAATGGCCTTATGTTAGTTCCAGTGTTTTCTGTACTCTGTTATGTATTCTGCTTTCTTTCTCTGTTAGATAACCGATACGTCCATTTAGAATACCTAGTTTCTCTCAGACCTTCGGTACCCTTCCTTTCAATCTTAATTCACTCTCCTTTACAGAACATTTATTATGTACATTGTCACCTATGGAAATCTGCACAACTTATAATAAGACATAATTATCCCATCTTTTGAATTCTGATCCCGGTGGTATTGGATTTTAAAAGGTGTGTTAATAATTGCCTGGTGCAAGTTGTACCTTTTATAATGAGCTATAGCACGCAAATGTTGATGCTTTGCGACGGTGAAAATATGCCCGGTGAAATACTGCATGTTTCAGCTGACAAAACTTACCTGGGGAAAGCTGTGAAGCATGTGGTAGCTACCACAAAGCCTGTAATTCCAATTTCTCTGCAACCTGATGCCTTACTTGGAAATGTATATGAAAGTTTCAGCGCAAAGGTTTACCAGTTGCAGCCACTTGAGTTCCCTTGGTGCGTCAAAGACAACATGTTGAATCGAAGTAAGTCCACAGACTAGAAAGCTATTTTACTAGTTTTATTTGGCTAGAAATACTCTCCTAAAGTAACGTCACAGCCTCTTCATTCCAGCTCCTAACCTCCACTGCTCGCGCTCCCAGCTCTCTCTCCACATTCCAAGAACCTCTCCAGGTTCTCACCTTCATGCTCATTAGAATATAACACATCTCTCCCCTTTCATTGATGACCAAGTAAAAGTATGAGTAAAGAAAAGATACTAAAAACTGTAAGATAACCATCACTACATATATATACTGAAACATTCCAAATATTATTAGAGGAACACAAAGATAGCATTTTTTTATTTTTTTAAATCACATCCTCACATAGGCGGTCATTACAACCCTGGCGGACGGTGTTAAAGGTGCGGCAATACCGCAAACAGGCCGGCGGACCAAAAAAGGGAATTATGACCCTGGCGGAAACCGCCAACAAAGACAGCCACTTTAACACACCGCCCGCTACGGCTGTACAGACAAGCAGCGTGGCGGTCACCGCCAACAGACAGGCGGAAGACAATGTACCGCCCATAGTATCACAACCCGCCAATCCGCCACCTTTTCTGGGGCGGATTCACTGTGGATAAAAGCACGGCGGAAACAGTTACTGCAATGGGAAAACGCTCACCTCAACACATCCCACGAGGAACGAGGACTCCATGGACCCTGAATTACACATTCTTCCGGCCCTTGCATTCCTACTCATCTACGAAGACCAAGAGTGGCGGGCCGAAGACAACGGTGAGTACAGCACCTACGACATGGGGGAGGGGGAGGCAAAAGTTAGGGGGACACCCACAAAACACTCCCACCCCCACCCCCACCCTCACATATTACAACATACACACCAATGCATAAAAAAAAATCACAGTAACAACCCACAATCCCCCCGGAAGAATGCAAAGACAAAGCAAAATCTGTTCAAACATTGTAATGTATCAATATACAGGTCTGTCAAAAATATACAGATATATAAGAAAATCAGCCGGAAATATATACATTACGAGAAGTAGTGCAGATATGCACATAGCAATGTCCGTGCACTACTAGTCCAAAAATGCATGGGCGAGGCCCACAAAAGATACCTGTTCTCAATCGGAGAGAACACTGCCGGGGCATCAGATAGAAATACTACAGGCACCCCAGGGGGAAGGGAAGGGGGGGCACCTCAGCCGGATGACTGCAAAGCCAGATCCACGACGGGGCTCCATGCCCATTGATGTATCCTGGGGAGTGCAAAGCCACAGTCTCTCAAGTCTCTACAGTGGGTGGCTTGCCCACTGATCAGTCCTGGGGAGTGCAAAGCCACAGTCTCTCAAGTCTCTACAGTGGGTGGCTTGCCCACTGATCAATCCTGGGGAGTGCAAAGCCACAGTCTCTCAAGTCTCTACAGTGGGTGGCTTGCCCACTGTACCATCCTGGGGAGTGCAAAGCCACAGTCTCACAAGTCTCTACAGTGGGTGGCTTGCCCACTGTACCATCCTGGGGAGTGCAAAGCCACAGTCTCTCAAGTCTCTACAGTGGGTGGGTTGCCCACTGTACCATCCTGGGGAGTGCAAAGCCACAGTCTCACAAGTCTCTACAGTGGGTGGCTTGCCCACTGTACCATCCTGGGGAGTGCAAAGCCACAGTCTCTCAAGTCTCTACAGTGGGTGGTTTTCCCACTGCCATATCCTGGGGAGTGCAAAGCCACAGTCTCTCAAGTAGATAACATCCGCCAGTGGCTCTGGAGGGGGACTGGTGGCCAGACTGGATCAGTCTCCCCGTGAAAGTTCCTGTCCCGTCACTGTCCCAGATGCACATGGGATAAGGATGCTTGATGTGGCGGTCTTTACATTCTTACCCGGTGCATGCCCTGTTCTGCGGTGCTTTGCCATGGCGGTGCTTGCCCTCTTCAGTGGTGCTTTGCCATGGCGGTGCTTGCCCTGTTCAGCGAAGCTTTGCCATGGCGGTGTCTGGACTGTTCAGCGGTGCTTTGCCATGGAGGTCTCTGAACTGTGGCAGTTCTGGACTGTTCAGTGGTGATTTGCCATGGCGGTGCTTGCCCTGTTCAGCGGTGCTTTGCCATGGCGGTCTCTGGACTGTTCAGCGGTGCTTTGCCATGGCGGTGCTTGCCCTGTTCAGCGGTGCTTTGCCATGGCGGTGTCTGGACTGTTCAGCTGTGCTTTGCCATGTCAGTGTCTGGACTGTTCAGCGGTGCTTTGCCATGGCGGTCTCTGGACTGTTCAGCGATGCTTTGCCATGGCGGTCTCTGGAACGGGCATTAGTGTGTGGCATGACGATCCCTAGACTGGGCATTGGTGTGTGGCATGACGTTCCATGGACTGGGCATTGGCATGTGGCATGACGTTCCCTCATAGCGCACCGGGGCTGTGGCAGCCGGGTCCCTCCTGGGCACTGACTCCGGCGGTTGTCTCCTGACCAGTGACGATATTTGGGCCCTCCTGGGCACTGACTCCGGCAGTGGCGGTGGTCTCCTGACCAGTGACGATACTTGCGCCCTCCTGGGCACTGACTCCGGCGGTGGTCTCCTAACCAGTGACGATACTTGGGCCCTCCTGGGCATTGACTCCGGCGGTGGTCTCCTGACCAGTGATGAGGGTGCTGGCGGTGGCGTCTCGACCGCCGGGAATGATGCCGCCCTTCTCCGCCATGAGACTCACAACAGGCTGGGCAGACTTCCTCTGACCCTTCCCCACCATTGGTGGAGTCACAGCTGACTCTCCAATCCCCTTGGGACCCCTGTGAGTTGTTTTCCCACCAGGAGTCTTCACATGGTCCCGTCGTCCACTTTCCAATTTCAGAGCCTTTACATGGGGTGGGCTGCCAGTGCCTTGGCTCCGGGTCATACTTCCTGCCCTGGTGGCAGGTGCACTCCACATACCTTGAACAGGCACCACTGGTATTGGAGGCTTTTTGGCTGAGGCGCTACGACGGGACTGATGAATTGGAGGGGGGGGTGAGGGCAAAAAGGTCAACTTTACACAGGGACAGCTTCAGACGAACACTGGGATGGGTAGTTGGAGGGGGTCTGGGAGTGGAGGAAGAGGAGGTGGTTGTAGGAGGTGTCACTTTAGGTGTTTTGGGTGCAGGTGCAGGTACTGGAGGCTGTCGTGAGGTGGATGGATGTTGGGTGTGTGGTTGCCGGCGTTTGTGTACTTTGGGAGGGGGCGTCACAGACACACTGGGAGAGGACACAGGGGACGTGTAAATAGCAGTGGAGGTGGTCTGAGTGCAGGTGAGCGGCTTGTGGTGCTGGGTGTCCTGGTGCGATTCCTGGTGCCTGTAGATGTGGTGCATGCAGGTGGGTGTGTAGATGAGACTGGGGGGAGGAGGGAAAAGAGGAGGAGGGGACACAGTGGTGGCAGTGAATGTTGCTGTGTCTGTATGTGGGTGAGGCTTGCGTGAGTGCCTGTGGGTTGTGTGGTGCCTATGTTTGCTTGAGCTACTTGTGTGTGCTGACTTGTGTGCATGCTGGTCTGTAGGTGTGCTTGGGATGGGCTGGGGTACAGGGGATTGGGTCTGGATGGAGGAGGTTGGAGGGGGGAGGCTAGACACAGGGACAATGGCTGCCATCAGTGCTGAGGCCAGAGAATGCAGGGTTCGCTGAAGGACAACCTGACCAGAATGAATGCCCTCCAGGAATGCATTACCGTTTTGCAACTCTCGTTCTACACCCTGGATGGCATTCACAATGATAGACTGCCCAACAGTAAGTGACCTGAGGAGGTCAATGGCCTCCTCACTGAGAGCAGCAGGGGTGACTGGGGCAGGGCCTGAGGTGGCTGGGGCGAAGCTGATGCCCACCCTCCTGGGTGAGCGGGCACGGGGCGAACGCTGAGGGGCTGCTGGGAGGGCGGTGCTGGTAGGGCAGGGGGCGGTTGTACCTGTAGAAGTGGGGTGCACAGATGGTACCGCCACCACAAGGGAGCCCCCATCGGCGGACGAGTCCGTGTCGCTGGTTAGTGATCCGGTGGCCGACGTGAAGCTCCCCTCGCCTTCCGTCCCACTGGTGCATTCTGAGTCCGTGGTGTGACCCTCCATGGCCATGTGGGATGCAGCTCCCTCGTGCTCCGATGCCACTGTACCTCCGCCTGATGATGCTGATGCACAAAAGAACAGGGAGAGCACAAAAAGGGGGGGGAAAGACAGAAGAACAGGTTGAGTGCATGGCATACCGCTACCGTTGGCGGACAAGACAGACACAGCAGCCCCCTGCATTACGCATTACTGCAGGCGCTGGGTCTCTTGAAACTTGACCAGGACCGTGGCTCCCATGATGGAGGAGAGGGCCTCGTGGAGAGTGATTTCCCTTGGCCTGTCCGCCCCCTGTCGCACAGCAGCCCTCCCAGTTCCCCTGTGTTCCTGTGCCTCCGTCCCCTGGACCGTGTGCCCACTACCACTGCCCCCAGGTCCCTGTTGTTGTTGGGGTGGTGGGTTAGCCTGGGTTCCCTGTAGTGGTGGACACACCGCTGATTGACCTGTCCTGGGTAGGGAGGTTTGGGCCCGCTGGGTGGGTGCTGTGCTGGTGTTACCAGAGGGTAGAAGGTCAGTGGTGGGCTGTGCCTGTGCGAGGGGAACCGACTGTCCTGAGGCCCACGATGGTCCGGGCTGGTCATCAGGCTCCAGTAGGGTAGAGCTGCTATCGTTACTGTGGGCCTCTTCTGGGGGTGGAGTGGTGTTGTCTGGACGCTCTGGTGTGGTGACGGTCCTTCGTGTTCCTGCAGGGGCATAAGAGCATGATTATTGCATGTGTGTGTGTCATGGTGTGCAATGGGTGGGTGACCGTGTACCCCAGTGCTAGCATTCCTGTGTGGGGGCTTGTGTGATGATGGTTAGGGGGTTGTTCTGGGTATGTGCAGTGAGCATGCTTAGGTGATAGGTGTCCATGCTTCGTTGTGTCATGCAGGGCTTGGTGTTGGGATGTGTAGTTTGTATTATTATACATTAGTGAGGATTTGGGGTGATAGGGGAGGGTGTGAGGGTGGGGGTGTGTGATAGCATGCAGGTAGGGTGGGGGATATGTTAGTTAAGTTTTGACTTACCAGTGTCCCATCCTCCACCGACTCCTCCGAGGCCCTCTGGATGCATGATGGTCAAGACTTGCTCCTCCCATGTTGTTAGTTGTGGGGGAGGAGGTGGGGGTCCGCCGCCAGTCCGCTGAACCGCAATGTTGTGCCTGGAGACCGTTGAACGCACCTTCTCCCATAGGTCGTTCCACCTCTTCCTGATGTCCTCCCTATTTCTTGTGTGCTGTCCCACAGCGTTGACCCTGTCCACTATTCTTCGCCATAGCTACATCTTCCTGGCTATTGATGTGTGCTGTACCTGTGAGCCAAATAGCTGTGGCTCTACCCAGACAATTTCCTCCACCATGACCCGGAGCTCCTCCTCGGAAAAGCGGGGGTGTCTTTGGCGTACCATGGGGTGGTGTGTGTGATGTGTGGGGCGGTGTGAGTGTTGATGTGTGTGGTGATGTGTCGTGGTGTGTGGTGTTTTGTGCGTGGATGTTGTGTTGGTGATGGTGTTGTGTGCCTCTGCGTGGTGGGATTGTCTGATCTGTGCTGTGTCTCTGGCCTTTGTGATAGATTTTTGTGCGTAGGGGTTTGTGGGTGATGTGGGTGTGTGTTTTATATTGCATTGGGTGTGTGGGAGTGTTGTTTGTATGTGTGTCAGGTGTGTGTATTTCGAATTGTCCAATGTGGCGGTGTTTTGGAGATGTGTGTGTATTCTGAGCGCGGCGGTGTGTACCGCCAATGGAATACCGTGGTTCAAAGACCGTGGCGTGGATTCGTGGGTCGTAATAGCATGGGCGTGTTTCTCTTGGCGTGGAGGTGGAGGTTTTGTTTTCGCCAGTTAATCACTGACCTTTGGTGTGGCGGACTTATGTGGGTGTCTGAATTTCAGCGGTTTCCGAGATGTGTGTCATAATAGCTGTGGTGGAATTCCACGGCAGCGGCGGTGTATTGGCGGTCTTCTGCACGGCGGTAAGCGCCTTTTACCGCCAATGTTGTAATGACCCCCATAGTCTCTTAAATGGGAAGGAGTCGTGATATTTCTCCTCGGTCTCTTAAACTCCCTCACATCCATAGTGTTTGAATTCCACTCTTTCCGTTCTTTTAAAACATAGGGGGTCATTCTGACCCTGGCGGTCCATGACCGCCAGGGTCGGGGCCCACGGAAGCACCGCCAACAGGCTGGTGGTGCTTCAATGCCCATTCTGACCGCGGCATTAAAGCCGCGGTCAGAAAAGGGAATCCGGCGGTTTCCCGCCGGATTTCCCCTGCTTGGGTGAATCTCCATGGCGGCGCTGCAAGCAGCGCCACCATGGAGATTCCAACCCCCTTCCCGCCATCCTGTTCCTGGCGGTTTTTACCGCCAGGAACAGGATAGCGGGAACGGGTGTCGTGGGGCCCCTGGGGGCCCCTGCACTGCCATTGCCACTGGCATGGGCAGTGCAGGGGCCCCCAACAGGGCCCCATAAAGATTTTCACTGTCTGCATTGCAGACAGTGAAAATCGCGACAGGTGCAACTGCACCCGTCGCACCCCTGCAACTCCGCTGGCTCCATTCGGAGCCGGCTTCATCGTTGCAGGGCCTTTCCCGCTGGGCCGGCGGGCACCCCTTTGGCGGGCACCCGCCGGCCCAGCGGGAAAGCCAGAATGGCCTCCGCGGTCTTTTGACCGCGGAGCGGCCAAATGGCGGTTTTGCCCGCCAATGTCGGAATCAGGCCCATAGTCTTTTAAATGTGGAGGGATCTTGATGTTCCTCTCAGATCTTCTTAGTTTCATCTCATCAGCAGAACGAGAGATTCCATCTTCTACCTCATCAAAATTTGACATATTCGGTGATACTAGTCTAGATAACACATCCGCTGAGTAATTGTCAAACCCAGGAACATACTCCACAACATAATCATATTCCTGCAAAGCTACAATCCATTTAGTAATCCTGCTCGAGACAGTATCAACACCTTTAGATTTAAAAACCTCACACAAAGGTTTATGGTCAGTTTTAACTACAAAAGGTCTTCCCCACAAAAACTTTTTACATTTCCTAACTGCCCAGTAAACCGCAAGTGCCTCTCTCTCTGTTACAGAGTACTTAGTCTCAGTTTCTTTCAAACTCCTGGAGATGAAAGCAATTGTGTTCTCTGAACTACATATACCCTGATGTAGAACCACACCTAACCCCTTCCCACTGGCATCTGTTGTCAGAATCGACTGTAAGTCAGGATCAAAATTCTTTAGTTTGGGGGCATTGCATAAGCAATTTTTTTACATGATGAACTCCTTTTCACACTCTTCACTCCATATAAACTCTTTCCGTTTCTTCAACAGAAGTCTCATATTGTAACAAGAACTAGCAAAATCTTTAATGAATTTGTTATAATATTCAGCCATACACAGAAATCTCATCAACTCCTCTTTGGATGTTGGAGAAGCTAGGCTTCTAATTGTGTCAACAAGATCTTTCTTAGGAATTAAACCACCTCCAGTAATAGTGTGCCCTAGGTAGTCAATGTTCTCAACTGCAAACTTGCATTTCTCTGCTTTAATGGTTAAACCATTCTCTGAAATTTTCAATAAAACTTTTCTAAGAGTTTCATTATGATCAACATTGTCCTTGCCATAGATCAGAATGTCATCCTGATAGACACACACACCACTAATCCCTCTCATAATTCGTTCCATAGCCCTCTGAAACACTGATGCAGCAGAGATTAGACCAAAAGGTAGACAAATAAACCTGAAAGTGCCAAAAGGCGTAACAAAAGCCGTTAAATTCCTGGAAGATTCATCCAAAATTATCTGATGATATGCCGAGGTTAAATCTATGGTAGAGAAAACTTTAGCACCTGACACCATAGTTAATAATTCAGATATGTTGGGAAGTGGATATCTGTCTACCATCACACATTTATTAAGTTTGCGAAGATCAACACAAAGTCTGATATTGCCATTAGCCTTCTTAGCTATGACTATGGGAGACAACCATTCTGTTCCATCCACTTCCTCAAGTATACCTTGATCTTCTAATTTTTTAAGCTCAGATCGAAACTCATCCCTCACCGCAAAGGGAACATTCCGCACTTTGCTACAGAACGGTACAGCACCTGGAAGCAATTTAATTTTATGAGAGTATCCCTTCATGCATCCGATGTTCTCACAGAAAACATTAGGAAATTCTTTACGTAGTTTCTCAGTGAGATCACTGGTGGTTAATACGCTCACTCCATCTAAATTCTGTATTGGTTTTACTATAATGGGAGGTGAATTATTAGGGTCAAGCATCACCCCAAGATCTTTCTGATGCCACCAACTTATGATGCTATCACCTCTCTTTGAAACATAAACTTTCCCTGAAGTGAAACGATTGTTCAATCAACCCAACAAAATAAACATGTAAGTCAATGGGCTCACCACCATACCCACAAGGCTTAATATCAGGTTTTAAAAGGTTAACCTTACCCTTTAACTCATCTTGATAAAACATATTAGAAACTATGGAAATCTTTGCGCCAGAATCAAAAAGCACTTTGGTTCTTTTTCCCTCTACAGTGATATAATCCAGAGGGCCACACAAGCTGTCATTTGAAACTTGAAGTACAATTTGACCACAAGCAAAGTCAAACTCATCATTGTTGACATGAGAATTATCATCAATCACACTCACCGACTGTTTTGTCTTTTTAAGATTGCATACAACCGAAAAGTGACCTTTCTTTTTGCAATACAAACAAAAGCTATTAACGGCTGGACAAAGCTTACTATTTGCAAGATGACCTCCTCTCCCACATCTAAAGCATTTCTTTCCATTATTATTGGAGAACGTTTCTTTGCTAGAAGACTTGGTCACTTTGGACTTATTACTACTTCCAACCACATTCACTTCCTTTGAGTCACAGCGTTTCACCACCTCCACACACTTATGAGAGTGCCCAATTCTCTTGGCTAGGGATAAAACTTGATCAATATGAGGATCATCTAAAAGCCATAATTCATCTCGTACTTTATCAATATTGCACCCTACCATGAATTGATCACGGATCCTCTCCTCCAACGTCGACCCAAACTTCCAAGATAAGGACAAACGCCTTAACTCTGTGACATAATTTTCAACAGTTTCCCCTTCAGCTTGTTGACGTTTCCCAAAGTAATACCTCTCTAAAATTGTGCTAACTTTAGGAAGATAATGTAGATCCAGTTTCCTAATGCATATCTCATATTCATTTAGATTAATTGCTTCATTGTCTGGAAGATCAGGAAGATGGTCAAAAACTTCTTGACCTTCCGTCCCCAAACAATGAAGAAGTGGTGCAGTTCTCCTTTCATTGCTCAACGAGGTACCACACACTCTGGAGTATCTCTCGAAAACTTTTTTCCACTTTGCCCACTTGATTGGGAGTTCACCAGGAGTGGAAAGAAAGAAAGGTGGAGAAGAAACCTTTTGCATTTTTAGTATGTTAGATGTACTGCAAAAGAAACAAATATAACTATTGTACAACAGTACTTAATGATATGCAAATATTAAAATAGTGATAAGGAAGAGAAAAAAATATATTGTAAAACAAAACTTAATAATATGCAAACATATAGATTATAGTCTATAATGAAGAGAAAAACAACACACTACACCACAATGTGTGAAAGGAACCTAGATTACCTACAAAACAATTTCCCATTTAGTACTAATTTTGAAAGGAGCATAAATAAACTCTTAGAGAAAACTTAAACATATGATATTAACAATGCAACAGTGTCTGTGGGAAAATAAAAGTCAGAACAGTCCCAAAAATAAAACAATTTTCTGAGAGAAAGAGAAAAAAAAAAAAAAAGTTTTTCCCTTTTGAAAAGTAAGCCAGGTAGCAACAGTGTCACACGATGAACGAAAACAACATAAACGTCTCTCGTAACAGTTTCTTTGAAACTGAGAGCACAGTGAAAGAAATTGCTAAGCCGGCGTGGTAATGGCGTCTCTCGGTTGCTAGGAGGTTGGGAAGCACCAGCCTAGCAACAACAGCGTCACTGGACACAATATCCTGAATCGAAAATAGCGTGGAAACAGCAGAAATGGTGTCTCTCGGTTGCTAGGAGACCGAGAGCAACATTAATGTTGCATAAACAGGAAAGGAATAATGTTTTCTGAAACAAATAAAATAGAAATCACACAGTGTAACGTTGTCCAGAAGAATGGCAATGATAGCGGCAACAGCGTGATGAGAAACGCGATCCAATTTAGCCCAAAGCCATTCCGTAGTGCTGAAATCAATCTCTTGGAAGAATGCCAAAAAATAGCAGTTTTGAAAGGAACGCGATCCGTCCAGGAGTGTCAAAATCCAACACAGTGTATTTTCGTGTTGGCAGAATGCCAAAAATAACGGTGATGAGAGAAATACGGTCCGCTGTTGCCAAAAGCCGTTCTGGAGTTGAGACGTTACCGGAACCCAGAGCACGCAGAGTCAGCCCACTTCCTCGCCAGTGTTGAATCGAAGTAAGTCCACAGACTAGAAAGGTATTTTACTAGTTTTATTCGGCTAGAAAGACTCTCCTAAAGTAACGTCCCAGCCTCTTCATTCCAGCTCCTAACCTCCACCGCTCGCGCTCCCAGCTCTCTCTCCGCATTCCAAGAACCTCTCCAGGTTCTCTCCTTCGTGCTCATTAGAATATAACACAACATTCTCGAGCATTACTTGCTTGATAATGGTGAGGGCGACGTATTCATCAAGACATGGGTGAATATTGCATTTGCTTTGTTTCCCATAGGTACCATGCGTCTGTTTTTACGGGATGTTTTTATTGATGTCCACACTATTGTCGCACTTTTGTAGTACACAAAAGCTTTGTTCGGCACTCGTGTGTGGTCTCAAGGGGCCCACCAGAAGCAGGATTTGCACGGGGAGCTGATGTTTGACTACCTGTCGGAGTGCGGAGACACTGAAGCGATTCAATTAGCAGATCAGGCCTGGGCTCTCACACGTGGGCCCGATGTGCCATTATAAAGGAAGCCACAGTGACCGGGACCCTGTGCTCGGGTGTCAATCCCCACACCGCAGACTTTCACCGGCCCTTTGGAGCAGCCCAAAGATCTGAGATAACATCTGCAGATGTATTTTACCCTCCTGGTTCTGTTGTGCTGAGTAACATATGTTTCAAATGCTGCATTTTAACTTTTTACGCCATCATTTGGAAACTGTTTGAAAACATGTAGGTTGGTGTTGTGTTAAAGTTTAAAGTTTGCATTGCTTCTTTCCAGTGTGTGTGCGTCTCTGCCTGCGAGGGGTTTTAATTATTAGCATCATAGAGTGGATGGAAAATGTGAGGAGACAGATTATCATTCATTAGCTATGTGATGATTGTTGGCCATAATTGTAAAGTGAAAGAAGTTCCAAAAGAGGCAGGTTACTCTGACTGGCAAAGTATTAATCATGTAACTACCCCATAATGGCCCTAATTAAGACTTGGGGAGGTGGTGGTCCCCTGGGTTCTAATCAGTCTGAGGAGAGTGCTCTGTGAGCCCCCCTCCATTTTGCTTATAAAGCCCTATGGAGGTGGTGGTCCCCTGGTGCTTCATCACAGCTTGGTGGGGGGGGGGAGAGTTTAAGGGGAGGGGTGTGTTTACCACCCTCCCTATTTTTCATATACTTTTGACATGCCCCCGGAACCTGGCCCACCCAGGGCCTGAGTTTTAAAGAAGTGCAAGAGATTTGCTTCTTTTTGTACATTTTTTGCCATGAATTTGCAGACCTCTGCTATTTTGTGGCAATTTTTTAAACCCTTTTTTTTGCCCTGGTGGGGCTCCAGGGTGACCCCAGCAACAGGGCTAGGGTGTCGGGGTATTCCTACTCTGCCCCCTTTTCTTTATTGTATGGGGGAGGTTTTGTGACTCAGCTGAGTCCCGAAATGGCTGCCAACACTTCCTGGTTGAAGTGTTGACAGCAAATTAGATTTCAGCATGGGGACTGTTGGCTCCACAGAGGATCCGTGTCCTGATATATCTATGTTTCTTTTTCCTTTCCTATCTCTAAAACTAGTGAACGGATTTACATCAAATCACAAAAATGACTCTTTCTGGCACAAAAGTTAGCTTTCTGACAAATGTTGTGTAATAACGTTTAGCGGTTCGGGCTGTAATGGTGTTCAAAATACCTAGGGGAATTTGCATGGGGAAAAGGTCTTTTAGGACCTTCCTTTTTCTCAGCCCTTGCTTGACGGATCACCCCCAAATTTTTCAAGACAGCAGCTGAACTGACTATCATATTAGTTTTGATCATTTTCTGATGATTCCTCAAACTGCATCAAAGTTATTCACAAAACAAAACGCTCTTCCTACAAAAATTACGTCCTAACTATAACTACCTACTGGTGACAGCCAGTAAGTTATTTATATATATATATATATATATATATATATATATATATATATATATATACACACACACATATACATAAATATGTATTCACAGATAAAAACAGGGACATTATAGTTAGGAAATAGAATTTTAAAAAACATAGACATTCACTGGAAAAACCAAAGGTTAGAGGGTTGGTTTGGTTAGGAAATACACTCTGTGAGTTGGTGCATGAGGGTGTCAGTGGGTCTGTGAGTGGGTATGTGAGAGTCTGAGTGGGTCTGTGAGTGGGTGCATGAGTATCTGAGTGGGTCTGTGAGTGGGTGCGCGATTTTAAAATTATTGTTTGCCCTTTATGGGACATCTGGGACTGCCGGGGGAGCCTCAAGGCCTCCCGGCAGTCCCATTCCTTCAGCAAGCAGGTAGCTGCTTTTAACAGCAGCTCCCTGGTTGCTAGTCATCTGTCTTCCCTGCATGCATATTTGGATACAGGGAAGACAGGTAAAAACTCCGCTTTCTGACAGCGGGGCCTGTTAGAGAGCGGAGTTATGTTCGTTGTGACTTGGCTGCAGCTGTCAAAGCTGCAGCAAAGCCACAGCAAACAGCTTTGTCCTGGGGATGGGTACCTGGGACATAGCAATAGCTGGCCCTGGGGGGATGTGGTCCTCAGGGCCATTAGTGGCTCCTCAAGGGGGGCTGCTTGGCCCCCACCAATGTCAATAGACCTGGGGAAGTGACGGTCCCCAGGGCTAATGGGGTCCAAAACGGACCCCCTTTCCATTTGTTACTATTTGCCCCTCGGAGGGGGTGGTACCCAGGGCTGCGGGGGGGGGGATCACACACCACCCACACGCCTGTTAATATGTCATCCTGGGGAGGTGGTAGTCCCCGGGGCTGGGGAGGAGGCCATCAGGCCTCCCCGCATAATAAAAGCCTTTTGCCCCAGGGAGGTGGTGGTCTCTGGGGCTGTGGCAGACCAGAAGCCCCCCCCCCAAGTAAAAAAATACAATGCCCCGGGACCTGGCCCACCTGGTGGTTATTAAAAAAACAAGCGCAGGAGTCCCAGGAAAAAACAATCAAAATCAGATACCCTGTCCCCTTAGCTCTGGTGCTGCGGTCCAGGGCCCCCCAGAGCAAAAAACATTTTATTTTTAATTTTCATCACAAGTCATGGGCTCCCGCGCTTCGTCGTTCAGATACTCCCGGTGGGCCAAGACCCAGGGGCATTGTTTATTGTAGTATGCAGGGGACGCCCAGCCCCCCTGCAGCCCTGTGGACTGCCACCTCTCTGGGGCATTGTTTGTTGTAGTGTGGGGGGGCCGGCCCCCTCACGGCTCTGGAGACCGCCACCTCCCCAGGGCTTTTATCACTTGTAACGGGGATGCTTAGGGCACCCAGGTGACATGGCAGGGCCCCGGGGCTTAGATCAGCCGTGGGGAGGGGGCAAAGCAGCCCTCCCTCTACCCCCAAAACAGCAAATTAGGCCAGGCTGTGGGGGGTGGGTTTTTTAGAATTGAGACCTCATGACCTCCCTCCCCCTCAAAAATTAAATGATTAGGCCGGGCTCCGGGGGATGGGGTTCCTGGAGTGAAATAAGACTAGGCAGGGCTGCGTGGCTACCTTCCCCACCCCAAAAAATGTAATGCTTAGGCCAGTCCCCAGGAGTTGGGATCCCTGGAGCCGATATAGGCCGGGGGGGCAGGCGGCTCCCCTCCTCCCCCAAAAATTACATATTTAGGCTCGGCCCGGGGGATGGCCAAAGGCCGTGTACGAGGATGGTTTGATTAATGTATAGTGTACTATAAGTTAAAAAAAAATAACTATAACTCATGCCCTAAGGTAACTATAACTCACACCCTTGCCATGCACTGCTAATTACCCCACAAATTACAGCACTTATGACATCTTTAATAACATAATTGATAATATCAGTGTAATATTAGCATTAAAAAAGTTTATGAAAAAACTGTGCATGGCGGGGGTGCGAGTTGTACATGGGAAGTTTCGGGGTGAACGGTCAAGCAGGGGTCTGAGAAAAAGGGGAGGGGTAAAAAAAAGTGCATTTCCCATTATAATTCCCACAGGGATTTTGAAAATGATGACACGAAATTTGGTAGAAAGGTAGCTTTTCGTCCAAAGAGAAGCCTTTTTGTTATTTGGTGTAAATCTGTTGGGTAGTTTTTGACATATTAAAAGAAAGCCAAGTTTGTATATCTGGAGGTGCAAAGGCTTCACAAATACTCCCAATCTTGTACAGCGATCTGTTTGGCTACCAACACTTCAACCAGGAAGTATTGTCAGCCATTTTGAGACTCAGCTTCAGTCGAGTCTGAAAAAAAAAATGAAAAAAAAGAAAAGGGGGTAGGGTACTGTTACCATACCCCTCTAGCCTTGGTGCAGGGGTCCCCATGGACCACCCCAAGGCTTAAAAGTATTATTTTTCAAATCACAATGAAAAAAGCAATACACCCGCAAATGTTGCCATGATTTAAAAAGTGTTTTCTTTTCTTTTTGCCTCGGGTGGGCCAGGTCCCCGGGGCATACCATAAAAATACCACAACATAAAAATAGAAGGGAATGCATTGGTCCCCCCTCCTACGGCTTATGAAAGCCACGGGGACCACCACCCCTGGGGCACTCTTTTTACTGTATGCAGTGGGGTGCCCCTACTGCATCCCTATGACCTGGGGACCGCCACCTCCCCAGGGCAAATCACACTGAAATACTCTGAGGGACCCACTTAGCCCCCTGCAGCCCCAAAGACAACCACCTCCCCAGGGCAAAATGTTTACTATTAATGGGGGCCCATACGGCCTCCTCTGCAGCTCTGGGGACGACTTCCTCCCTGGGGTTAAACAAGAAATCAATGCTGGAGGCCCGCGTGCCCCCGCCCCCACTGCCTTGGGGACAGCCACCTTCTTGGTCTGAAATAAAAAAAGGAATGTGGTCTATTGCGGACCCGTGGCCCCAGGGACCACCAGCTCCCCTGGGCTAAATTAAACATTGGAGGGGTGTCTCGCAGTGCCCCTCATGGAGTCATAAATGGCCCTGGGGACCGCCACCCACCTCAGCCAGCTCCCACTACCTCCCGAGGTACCTACCCTCAGGAGGTAGCTGTTTGCTTTGTGGGAGCTGACAGTTCTCACCAAGCAAAAGCAGACATACCTCTGCTTTTTGCAAGTGGGAGTGTCAAACAGCTCCCGCTTGCAGAAAGCAGAGTTTTTATCTGTTTCCCTGCATGCAAATATGCGTGCAGGGAAACAGATAAAAATATTGATGCCGCAAGAAGGAAGCTGGTTTTTAAAGCAGCTCCCTGCTTGCGGGAGCAGTGCCGGCTCCCTCAGAAAGTGAGAGCCCACTGGGATTGCGGTGGCCTTGAGGCTTCCCCATGGTCCCTGAAAATTAAAAAAAACAAAGTAACATCAAATCGCCATATCTCATGGTGGTGTGTCTGTTTATTTACTAGTGTTTTTAATGTTAAACATTCCTAGTGATGGAACAATGAGGTATTTTTCCCATCAAAATCTTTGGGTTGCATGTCCTAGTTATGTCTGGGCACTGCACTGTCATTTCTCTGCTTTACTTTCTTTTCAACTTCAAATATTTCAGGCACATAACGAAAAGTTAGCAAACTCTTTTTACTTGACAAATACATCTTTCTTTCAATTTGTCAGAAAATATCTCATTCCAAGTATATCATTCCTCATAGCATAAAAGGTCCCCCCTAACTCTCTCTTTCATCCCATAATGAGATGGAAGAGAGAGAGCGAGACAGATTTTATTTCAATGGTCCCTCCATACAATGATGCAGGATTTGGTGATTATAGGGGGTTGGCCGTAGGAACTGGCTGCAAGCCAGGCCCTGTGGCCAATCTCTGCCTCGTATGGCTGGAGGCCATGAGTGGTCCGGGGTTGGGTGGTTATAGAGAGTTGGCTGCAAGGACTGGCCACAAGGACTGGCTCCCAGTCAGGCCCTGGGCTAAACCCTGCCACAAATGGCTGAAGGCCATGCATGGTGTGGGGTTGGGTGGTTATAGGGCCACTCTGCAGGGCCTAGTTGCAGGCCAGGGCCTGTGGCCAATCCCCGGCACTGGTTGGATTAACATATAATAATTGAAATTACTTTATGTTTAAAAAAACATAGAAATTCACTGAAAAAAAAGAAAGGTTACCAAGTCATTGTAGTTAGATTCTGAATTTACTTGCACAAAACCATAGAAATTCATCAATTATATTTAGAGTTATTACAAGTAACTATAACTTGCACCCTAAGGTAATTATAACTTGTGCCCTCACCATGCACTGCTAATTACCCCAGATATTACAGCACTCATGACAACTACTGAATGAAACATAAGCAGTCACATTATTGAAGCAAAATATTGTGCATGGCATGGGGGGGCGAGTTGTAGTTACCTCAGGGCAAGAGTGATAATTACATGAATCGGCCCCCTCCCCCAGCTGATTTCAGCCCATGGACCCCATCTCCCAGCGCCCAGCCTCAACATCTACTTTTTTTTAGGAGGCGGGCCCCTCCCCTGGGCAATTTCGGCCCCGGGACCTGGCCTTTTATTATTTTTTTCTTATATTTATTTGGGGGAGGGGGGCCACAGGGGGGAATCTGAAGGCCCCCCAGGTCCCAGCTGGCTCCCAGCCTCCTGCAGGAGCCGACATTGCTTTTGCACATAGGGAGC
The DNA here is from genome assembly GCF_031143425.1 of Pleurodeles waltl. Taxonomy (NCBI): domain Eukaryota; kingdom Metazoa; phylum Chordata; class Amphibia; order Caudata; family Salamandridae; genus Pleurodeles; species Pleurodeles waltl. The sequence continues at coordinate 1,314,594,237 of NC_090447.1, forward strand.
TGCTAAAGATGCAGCTCCCTGTCTGCAAAAGCAATTGTTTTCTCTGTTTTCCTGTCCACACCTCTACTTGCAGCAAGGGAGAGATGCTTGACAGCTCTCCCTTAAGCTATGTCCTGGGGTGGGCACCCCAGAACATAGTAGGAGTTGGCCTTGGGGGATGGCGGCTCCCAGGGCCATCTATGGCTCCATGAGAGGGCCACGGGCCTCCCTCCAACATTCAATTTCACCCTGGGGAGGTGGTGGTCCCCGGGGCAGTGGGTTTGCAACGGTCCCTATGTCATTTAAATTTAACCCAGGAAGGTGGCAGTCCACAGGGGCACATTAAATTCTACGCTATCTCTGGGGAGGTGGCATTCCCTGGGGCTACAATTTTTCTACATTGTAAAATATTACATTTTGCTCCAGGGAGGTGGTGGTCCTCGGGGTGTGGGGGTCTGCGCGCCCCCCCACCTGCATTTTACACATCATAAGCCCCTCTGAGGTGGCAGTCCCCGGGGAAATAATAACGCCAGGACGGGGGCCCTGTTCACCCCCTCCTTATTTTTTTATATGCCCCTGGGATCTGGCCCACCCGGTGGCTTTAAAAAAACAAGCACGGGAGACCAAGCTTGTTTTAAAAAAAACATTTTACAGTGAATTTGCTGCGATGCCGTGAATTTGTGGAAATTGTTGGTTTTTTTAAAGTGCTTTTTTGCCCTGGGGTCCCTTTGGGACTCCAGCACCAGAGCTAAGGAGTCAGGGTGTTCCTACCCTGGCCTCTTGTCTTACTTTTTAACTTTTTCTGTGGGACTCAGCTGAAGCCGAGACCCAAGTGGACTGCCAACACTTCCTGGTTGAAGTGTTGAAAGCCAATCAGAGCTCTGCTTTTCCCTGCATGAACTTTTCATTATTTACAAAGTCGTTGCCGCCATGGATTTATAAATTTGGATTTCCTTTAATTTCTCAAAAAAGTACTGAACGGATTTACACCAACTAACCAAAAGCGTAATCTGCGTACCGAAAGCTAGCTTTCTTCCAAATTTGGTGTAATTCCGTCCAGTGGTTTGAGTTGTATTTGTGTTAAAAGCTCCTATGGAAAATAACATGGGAAACACCCTTTTTTTGACCCCCACTTTTTCTCGGCCTCCGCTTAACGGATCACACCGAACGTTTCCATGCGCAACAACAATCACCGGCACACTTTTTGTTGAAAATTTTGTGTAGATTCGACGAACTGCGCCAAAGGTATAGGTGGGTCAAAAAATGCTTTTTCTATGGAAACATAACTATAGCTACTTAATGGTAACCACCAATAGGCAATATATATACACACGTCACAGCGTCCTTGATGTTTGGATGCGAGCTGTGGAATTATTTGGGTTTCCGGGGCACCCAACACACACACACCACACAGACACACACACAGACACACACACATACCACACCCACACACACACACAATCTGGGATGGAGTTAGAACCAAACTCATTCAAACATATAGGATGTTCTTAGTCTGCAAAGTAATCCTCGAGCCAATTTGTAGTAATAGGCAATGCCTGAGACTTTATAAAAAATAATGTGCACGGCAAGAGTTTGTCCAAAGTTATCTCTGTCTACAGTAGCCCTTACCTATTTGCTGAGTGACTAACTGATTGTGATTGTGAGACAGCATGTTTGAGAGCCTGTACTGTTTTATCAATACAGTTTGCTAAACAACTTATCAGCTGATCATCAGTACCTTCAGTAGAAAAGGCCATAGCCTGTTTATTGTTCTGACTTGCGATCTCCAAAAAGTTGGTTTTAGCAATCATAGAGGGAAGATGCAGGTCAAATGAAGGATAGATTCTGATTTGCCAACATACTACCTACAGCACCTCTCATGTATACTTTTCCTCCTTGGTTCAACACCACCTAATAGGTGCAATACATAGGAGCTCAAAACAAAACCTCATAAACGTGCCCCATATACTAGTTGTTAGATGTGCAGCTAATAACATTGAGGATTTGGCATTGTATATGTATCTAATATATAGGCCCTTATGTACTTGCTGAATCTTTGCAGATTAGCCACATAAGAAAGAATTCTGAATGTCTCCTTCACCCTATTTTTATAGTCTCTATGTGAACAGGCGCTATTTCATTCTTCCTCAAGTTCAAGTTTGGATATAATTCTGTCATTTTTTGATACTCAGAAAGAGGATTCATCAAACGTTTTATGTGTAAGTGCTTTCAATAACAACTTTATTATGAGCCCTCATTGAATCCTCTGGCACAGTGGCATGAGTTCAAATACTACACATCAATGATATAAGACATATTTATCTAGCCAAATTCTAGTCTGAGTTGCTTTTGGCACGAGAATTTTGTAAGAGAAAAATGTAGCTTAGTTCTTTGCTCTGAAGCTAGATTGTCTCCGAAGGCAAAGGCACATATGTAACTGCAGGGATGTTTTGTAGTGAATACTGATGAGACAGAAGAAATCATAGGACTCCCTACGCTAACAGAAAGTCTTTTTAAAGTTATTAAAGCATGATGCAAAAAGAAGATTTTTATTTTAATGTATTTAGATGTGTTTTAGAACCTGCTTGACTATCTTGCCATGGTCCTAAATATTTATCAATTTTCCCTCTTTTCCTCCAGTTAAATCATATCTTATGTTTTTGTTTCTAACTACCAGATTGTGCTATACTCATCCAAGGTGTCGAGGAAGTATTGCAGACCAAAAGGCTGACCATGTGGTCAGTGTGTAAGGGTACCTGCTGGACCACTAATTTAAGTCGATAAAATCCTATGATGTTTAAGCAAGCTCCTTTCTCTGCTGAGTATAGATTGAAGAAGAGGGGCTAGCACATAGCCCTGCTTCAGGCCACTTATTTTATCAGTCACCCTCATTCTGTCACTCACCTTGGCATAAGACTGCATTGTTGGACTTTTTGCCTTATGCAGGGTCATCCCCAGTCTTTTTTCCTCCTTCCTCCTGGTTTTTCTGACCTCTCGCTGTTGGCTCTAGGACTCTGAGCACTTTATCACTGCTGACCAGTGCTAAAGTGCAGGTGCTCTCCCATCTAAAGTTGGTATGATTGGCTTATACCTAATTGGCATAATTAATTTACCTTAAAGTCCCTTGTACACTGGTATCTCTACACCCAGGGCCTGTAAATTAAATACTACTAGTGGGCCTGCAGGGCTGCTTGCGCCACCCACTGAAGTAGACTTTCAAACCTGTCTCAGGCCTGCTAGCGCAGGGCCTGTGTGTGCAGTTTTCTGCCACAGGGACCTGGCATCTAAATTTACTTGCCAGGCCCAGAACTCCCCTTTTACTACATGTAAGTCACCCCTAAGGTACGCCGTAGCTAGCCCTATGGGCAGGGTGCCATGTAGGTAGAAAGGCAGGGCATGTGCCATATTGCATGGCCTGTCCTAGTAGTGACAAACAGCCTAACTTGGTGTCTCACTGCTGTGAGTGCTGCCTTCTCATAGGATTGCATTAGAAATACCCTGCCTTATGTGTAAGGGGTATTGTCTGATTTATGAGGGGTAGCGTAGGCGTGTTTGGTATGGTTGTGATGGTGATAATAAATGCTGCTTACTGGTGTGGGTGTATTTTTTATTACTATCACAGAAATGCCACTTCTAGAAAGTGCGCATTTATCTGTGTTTATGACTCTGGTGGTTTGCAGCTTGACTCCAATCCACGTCTGGGCAGAGTGACAGGTGTGGCTTTGTGCATACTTTTCAGACAGCTTGTACACAGGGAGGGTGGAGGTGTCACAGAGGTGCATCTGCATACTGAATAGTCTTCCTGGGCTGAGAGAAGGGAGAGGCGGGGCACACCTCCATTTGTAAAGACTGTGCCCTGGCCTCACACAATAGGGTCGTTAACCCCCCACTGATGTTTGGAGCCTGTGCTGAAAGGAGAGAGGGGGCACTCCCAGAACCAGTTGTAACTGGCTGGAACCTCCTCTCCCTACCATTGTAAAACACTGTAAGAACTGACTATAAGTACAGGGGAATTTCCCCCACAATTTGGAGACTCTTGGAATCATCTTGGAACTGGACACCAAAGGCTGAAAGGACTCACCAGGAACCGCCATGGACTGCTGCTGCTGTGCTGACCTGTGACCTGCCTGGTCACTGTGAAGGACTTGCCACTTGCTGCCTTTCCCTTGTGCTGGCCTGTAGCTGGGCCCTCCACCTGAGGACCTTGTCTTAAGATTCTGCTCCCCAGGGGCAGGGTGCTGTGGCCCCTGACCCCTGCATCCATTTCTTCACGAGGGGTGCTTCTCCGTGGTTTGCAGCACGCTTATGGAGCCTTGGGAGCTCGTAGGCTCCTGGCTGCATTGTGCCCCTTTAAATAAGATCACCGCAGCGGCCCGGGAAGCTGGAAGAACACTCATGAACCGCATCGGGTGCAGGCGAGGGTCTGCTCGGGCCCCAGGTGGGGTCCGATCTTATTGTGGCTTCACGTCAGGACCAGGGGAAGGCGCGGGGAGTGCCCCCTTCCCCCTGGCCTCTGCATTAGGAGTAGGACGCTCCTTTTCTGCTGTTAGGTAAAACAGGCATTATTGTGGCCCCCCCCCCTTGGTGGCAAGGCCAGTGGAGGCCCGGGGGGCCCCCAGAGATCGCGGGTCCCGGGAGGGGCCTGTCATTAAACCGGAGGGGGTGCGTGGTGCCCCCCTCCTGCCCTAAGTTGTTTTTGCTGGCTTTGGCCCCCCTCGTGAGGGCCGGTTGAGGCCCTGGGAAGCCCCAGTAATCACAGTCCCCAGAGGGGCCTGTCTATAAAAGAGAGGAGGTGCATGTCGCCCTCCTCTGACCCCAGAGTATAAGGGAGGCCCCCGTTTTGCGCATAGGAGCGCCGGGGGCCCCATTGTTCGCCTTCTAGGCACTGGAGGTGCCTTCATCCAACCAGGTACTGTTTAAAGGACCAATATAGTTGCAATCCAAAGTTCTTTCTACAGACTTTTGTTTGATTCATATAGTACCTACCTGAGTTTGATGTTTTTACATATGTGTATGCAAGTGTTCCTTTTATGGACATGCTTGCTAATATGCTTTTCTAACTTGCCATATGTTTTCTAATGTTCCTACTATGGGCATTTTATGATATTCTTATGACAAGTGCTGTGATGTAATAACGTGTTTTCATGACTACTGCTTATGTTGCAGAATACTGAGTAACCTGTGTGTTATGTGTGACTACTGCTAGGTTACAGAGTAACTAATGTGTAACGTTCTGACAACTGCTAAGGTAGCAGGATAGTACTGATATGTGATGTTTGGTCTGATAATTGCCTTGTGTACAATACAGTATATTTTCATATAATCTGGTGTTGTGTTTCCTTTGTGGTGGGGATATTGCGTCACGTGTGTTGTGTGTTTTGTGCAAATGCTTTACACATTGCCTCTGGGTTAAGCCTGACTGCTCGTGCCAAGCTACCAAGGGGGTGAGCAGGGGTTATCTTGGACGTGTAACTCCCTTGCCCTGACTAGAGTGGGTAGGTTCTGCATGGCTGAGGTGTATACCCTAGCCAACCAGAAACCCAATTTCTAATATTGGTCGTCAGCGGTGAGGATAGGACTTGCGCTTGCACAATACCATTGTGACTCATTATTTCACTACAAGGATTGCGTTTAGACCATCACATGTTTGGCTTCTCTTAACTTTCTCTCTTTGGTCATTTTTCCTGTTTTCAGTTCTCACGCTTGGGTATTGTGGTTGTCACAGTTGAGTTATTTGTACCTTTTCAAGATGGGGCTTACCTTTGATTTAGAGGACCTGCCGTTTTACACGCAGGAGGAATTAGAGGGGTTCTGTAGAGAGAGAGAGGGCTGCCTGTAGAAGGGGACCTCAGGAGATCTCTGAATTTCTTTGAAAGGTTTGTGACATATACCCAGGGAGGGAGTGTGCTTAGGGAGTACCCAGAGGATCCTGAGTGTAGCGAAGGTTCCCAATGGGAGGGCTCCCAGACCTCCTCCCTAGAGAGTGGTAGAGAGACTGATCAGGAGGGTGAGAATGACCGGTTGGGGACGCCAGTTGACAGGGAAGGCCCCAGTGATAGGGAGTCCCTTGCTGGGTCCAGTGTAAGAAGCAGGGCTACCTCTCATTCCTTGACGCCTGATGAGCTAAAAGATAGGCGGGAAGAGAGGGACCTGAAGTTACAGTTAGCGCGACTAGCTGTTGAGGAGAGAAGGGCTGAGGTAGAGAAGGCCTTAATACAGGAGAGAATGGCAGAGAGGGCCTTTGCCAGAGAAAGACTCGCTCTAGAGCGCAGTCTGAAGGTTCTGGACTCACCAGCGCTGCAGGTGGAGTCCAGTGGTGGCAGCAATGTAGAGTGCTGTAGCAAAGATGTTCCTCACATACCCATAGATCTGGTACCTAGGTTCCAAGAAGGGGGTGACATACGTCAGTGGTTAAAGGAATATGAGAGGGCTCTGGTAGAGCGCAGGATCCCTGAGAAGGATTGGGGAACTGGCCTAGGGAGCTTTATTCCTGAGGAGGGGAGGGATGCCCTACTGACTCTAGAAGAGAGTGACAGGGAAGGGTACTCCACTGTAAAAAATGCACTGATTGTGAAGTATGGTTTTTCCCCTGAGGAATACAGAAAAAGGTTTAGGGGTGGTAAGAAACTGTCCCACCAGTCTTGGGAGGAGTTTGTGGAGGATTGCTGCATTGTACTAGATGGATGGGTGAAGGGTAGCACAGTAAACAATTTTGAAGGGCTATTTAATCTGATTGTCAGAGAGCACCTGCTTCGTTGTTGTTTTTCAGAGTTACGCCAACACTTGTCAGTGTGTGAGCTCTCTGACCCCAGGGAGCTTGCAAAGGAGGCAGACTTCTGGTTGCGTACCAGAGGGTCTGGTGTGGCATTAGGGGGTGTTCCTAATGAGAGTGGTCTAGGTGTTTCCCAACCAGGTGTGGTGGGAAAGGCTTGTGTCCCAGGTAGGTCCCAGAGTATTGGGGCGGGTAAGGCACCCCACTTTCAGTCTCAGAGGAGAGGGAATGGGGTTGGGCTGAGGCCCAGAGTACCCGAGCTCCAGTCCCAGGTCCTGGAGGGTTCTACGAGTGAACGCCAGGAGGTGAGCCTAGCCCGTGCCGTACGGCCAGCTGTTCAGAAGGATCCCATTTTGTCATTAGGACTTGGGCGGGTGGCTGGTGATAGCGTTCCGCCGGTCCTGGTGTCTGGTAGTCTCGCTCTACAGCGGTGGAGGCGGAAATCCAGGCATAGGGTTGAGAGGGGGCTGCGGGCCCCAGTGGAGAATCTGGAGGGTCAGGGGTCAGCTCTGAGAGCAGAGCCCCCCAGGAATGACCTTGGTGAGACCATTTCTAGGCTGGGAGGAATCCAGACTCTGTCAGATGGGCAGAGGTCAGGAGACCTGCGCCAGCCAGACTCTTGTGTGGCCCTTGGGGAAGGTGTTTCCCTGGTGGGGGTAGGTGTGCCCCCCAGGAAGTCCTGGTACGCCAGGCAATGATTCAACCGCAGGGTGGTGACTCTGGGTTGGATGATCAGGTTCAGGGGGTAAACTCTGACCTGACGGGGAGTAGGTGTGCTCCCAAGGAAGCCCTGGTTTGCTGGGAAATGGTCCAGTCTAAGGGTGTCGTCCCTGGACTAGATAGACAGGTTCAGGGGGTAAACTCTGACCTGGTTGGGGGTGCGGTTAGTGTGCTCACCTCCCCGTGTGAAACTTCTGATGGCTTCTCCCGAGGTGGGGAGATGCAGGACTCTGGAAGTGGGGTTCAGGGAGGGGGAAGCCCGCCCCGGACCCCAGTGCAACCCAAGGGTGTCGTCCCTAGGTTGGGTGGTCAGTCGCCAGGTAGTGATCCTGGGCTGGCGAGAGAGTTGTGCAGGGCTGCTGTACCCAGCACCCTGGCAAGTGTGGATTCTGGTGATACCCCTGCTAGGAGAGGAGGGCGGGATCCTAGAAGGAGGGGTAGAGGGAGGGGAGCCTCGTCTCTAGCCCCTGTAGAACCTATGGGTGCAGACCCTAGGTTGGTGGATCAGTGGCAGGGTAGAGCCCCTGAACTGATTGGAAATGGAGTGGAGACAGGTTGCTTTGCACCTGGGGCTAACGCCCCCCACTCGTTATGGTTTCAGAGACCAGAGGCCCCTAGATGGCCTGGGGCCTGGTTCTGGCCATTGGCAGCTAGAGAACCCCCGTGGGTTGGTCTAGGCTGCCTGGGAAGCATTGACAGAGAGATCCAAGTGGAGTCAGGAAGGCGTAGAACTAGAACATGCCCCTGCTGTTGTGGACTTGGGTCCTTGTTCTATCGCCCCAATCAGGGAAGTACATCAAGGATTTGATTGTTCTCCCCTGGCTTTTGGCTGGTAGGGGGTTGTGTTGGACTTTTTGCCTTACGCAGGGTCATCCCCAGTCCTTTTGCCTCCTTCCTCCTGGTTTTTCTGACCTCTCGCTGTTGGCTCTAGGACTCTGAGCACTTTATCACTGCTGACCAGTGCTAAAGTGCAGGTGCTCTCCCATCTAAAGTTGGTATGATTGGCTTATACCTAATTGGCATATTTAATTTACTTATAAGTCCCTTGTACAGTGGTATCTCTATACCCAGGGGCTGTAAATTAAATACTACTAGTGGGCCTGCAGCGCTGCTTGTGTTACCCACTGAAGTAGACTTTCAAACCTGTCTCAGGCCTGCTAGCTCAGGGCCTGTGGGCACAGTTTTCTGCCACAGGGACCTGGCATCTAAATTTACTTGCCAGGCCCAGAACTCCCCTTTTACTACATGTAAGTCACCCCTAAGGTACGCCGTATCTAGCCCTATAAGCAGGGTGCCATGTATGTAGAAAGGCAGGACATGTGCCATATTGCATGGCCTGTCCTAGTAGTGACAAACAGCCTAACTTGGTGTCTCTCTGCTGTGAGTGCTGCCTTCTCATAGGATTGCATTAGAAATGCCCTGCCTTATGTGTAAGGGGTATTGTCTGATTTATGAGGGGTAGCGTAGGCGTGTTTGGTATGGTTGTGATGGTGGTAATAAATGCTGCTTACTGGTGTGGGTGTATTTTTTATTACTATCACAGAAATGCCACTTCTTGAAAGAGCGCATTTATCTGTGCTTATGACTCTGGTGTTTTGCAGCTTGACTCCAATCCTCGTCTGGGCAGAGTGACAGTTGGGGCCTTGTGCATACTTTTCAGACAGCCTGTACACAGGGAGGGTGGAGGTGTCACAGAGGTGCATCTGCATACTGAATAGTCTTCCTGGGCTGAGAGAAGGGAGAGGCGGGGCACACCTGCATTTGTAAAGACTGTGCCCTGGCCTCACACAATAGGGTCGTTAACCCCCCACTGATGTTTGGAGCCTGTGCTGAAAGGAGAGAGGGGGCACTCCCAGAACCAGTTGTAACTGGTTGGAACCTCCTCTCCCTACCATTGTAAAACACTGTAAGAACTGACTATAAGTACAGGGGAATTTTCCCCACAATTTGGAGACTCTTGGAATCATTTTGGAACTGGACACCAAAGGCTGAAAGGACTCACCAGGAACCGCCATGGACTGCTGCTGCTGTGCTGACCTGTGACCTGCCTGGTCACTGTGAAGGACTTGCCACTTGCTGCCTTTCCCTTGTGCTGGCCTGTAGCTGGGCCCTCCACCTGAGGACCTTGTCTTAAGATTCTGCTCCCCAGGGGCAGGGTGCTGTGGCCCCTGACCCCTGCATCCATTTCTTCACGAGGGGTGCTTCTCCGTGGTTTGCAGCGTGCTTATGGAGCCTTGGGAGCTCGTAGGCTCCTGGCTGCATTGTGCCCCTTTAAATAAGATCACCGCAGCGGCCCGGGAAGCTGGAAGAACACTCGCGCACCGCATCGGGTGCAGGCGAGTGTCTGCTCGGGCCCCAGGAGGGGTCCGATCTCCTTGTGGCTTCACGGCAGGACCAGGGGAAGGCGCGGGGAGTGCCCCTTCCCCCTGGCCTCTGCATTAGGAGCAGGGCAATCCTTTTCTGCTGTTAGGTAAAACAGGCATTATTGTGGGCCCCCCCCTTGGTGGAAGGGCCAGTGGAGGCCTGGGGGGCCCCCAGAGATCGCGGGTCCCGGGAGGGGCCTGTCATTAAACCAGAGGGGGTGCGTGGTGCCCCCCTCCCGCCCTAAGTTGTTTTTGCTGGCTTTGGCCCCCCTCGTGAGGGCCGGTTGAGGCCCTGGGGGGCCCCCAGTAATCACGGTCCCCAGAGGGGCCTGTCTATAAAAGAGAGGAGGTGCATGTCACCCTCCTCTGACCCCAGAGTATAAGGGAGGCCCCCGTTTTGTGCATAGGAGCGCCGGACGCCCCATTGTTCGCCTTCTAGGCACTGGAGGTGCCTTCATCCAACCAGGTACTGTTTAAAGGACCAATATAGTTGCAATCCAAAGTTCTTTCTACAGACTTTTGTTTGATTCATATATTACCTACCTGCCTTTGATGTTTTTACATTTGTGTATGCAAATGTTCCTTTTATGGACATGCTTGCTAATATGTTTTTCTAACTTGCCATATGTTTTCTAATGTTCCTACTATGGCCATTTTATGATATTCGTATGACAAGTGCTGTGATGTAATAACGTGTTTTCCTGACTACTGCTTATCGTGCAGAATACTGAGTAACCTGTGTGTTATGTGTGACTACTGCTAGGTTGCAGAGTAACTAATGTGTAACGTTCTTACAACTGCTAAGGTAGCAGGATAGTACTGATATGTGATGTTTGGTCTGATAATTGCCTTGTGTACAAAACAGTATATTTTCATATAATCTGGTGTTGTGTTTACTTTGTGGTGGGGATATTGCGTCATGTGTTGTGTCTGTTGTGCAAACGCTTTACACATTGCCTCTGGGTTAAGCCTGACTGCTCGTGCCAAGCTACCAAAGCGGGTGAGCAGGGGTTATCTTGGACATGTAACTCCCTTGCCCTGACTAGAGTGGGTAGGTTCTGCATGCCTGAGGTGCATACCCTAGCCAACCAGAAACCCCATCTCTAACACCCATGTAACACCCATGTATTCCAGTGAAGTTTTTGAATGGCCAGATGTAGGCAAGCACAGCAGTCCCCCACATGCTTACTTTCCTCCGTGAGAGGCTACAATCCACCATTTCAGATGCTGAATTTCAGTTCATAAAACAGGCATAAAGCCCATGACATGAAACTCATTCTCTCCCACACAGACAAGACGCATAGTCATTGATCAGGTTCAATGACTGAATGACTGAAATCACCCATTGGATGAAGACCGCTGTCTAAAGCTAAACACCAACAAGAAAGAAATTGTGAGCTTCGGGAAGAACACACTACTGTGGATTCCACGTGGAGACCTGGGACCAGCACCCACCTCCACCACTCACACCATGAACCTTAGGATCATCAACAGCAAATGTGACAAGACTGCCCAATTCAATGTTGTCACCGCCTCATGCATCCAGACCATGAAGATGCTGGGGAAGACTTTCAAATGGCTCCCAATCAACAACCAGAAAACTGTCACGCACACCATGGTCACAAGTAAGCTGAACTATGGGATCAACTTCTGTGCCGGGATTAACAAAAAACGTATCTGAATGATGCAGACCTTTTAGACCTCGGCAACCAGAATCACTCTCAACCTCCCACGTCACACTCACATCACACCACACCTCAAGGAGCTCCACTGTCTCCCAATTCACAAACTAGCCCAATTCACCCTCCTTACCCACACTTTCAAGGCACTACATAATACTGGAGCAGAATACTTCAACAAACGCATCGGGTTTCACAAACCTTCCAGACAACTCCACTTGTGCAGACTCCTTCCTGCACAAATCCCACCCATATGGAAAACCAGATTTGGCGGTCAAGCCTTCTCCTACATCAATCCTAAAGTGTGGAATGACCTGCTGTTACACATAAGAGCCTCCTGCTCACTTCTTGAATTTCGCAAGAAGCTGACAACCTGGCTTTTTGAGTAGTTCCACAATGCCATAAGAGTGTCTAGATTCACATCTGCTCAGCACCAGGATAACCTCCTGAGTGATAGTGCACTCTACAAATCTGCATTACATAACATAACAATGGTGATCTAAGTTTTATGCACAGCCCGCTGAACTAATGTGTTCAACAGTACTGTATTACCTGATGTTCCAAAACATCTGAAATTTAGTTAGTTTTCAATATTTGTGTATTTTCATGTAATCTTGATATTAGGTTCCAGAATGTTTTGGAGTCAGGTAACCTAGCTCATGTTTTTAGATCTTCCCATTGTTTTATCCGTTATTCATATTTGTTTCGCATCAGCTTTTTTTAAAGGTAGTTTGCATCCATTACAGATGTGGAAAAATGTTTATCTGGGAACTTCTGCATTTTCCTTATCAGTTTGTCAATACTGAAGCCCATATTTATACTTTTTTAGCACCACATTGCGTCATTTTTTGACGCAAAAGCGGCGCAAACTTACAAAATACAGCTGTATTTTGTAAGTTTGCAGCGCTAAAAAAGTATAAATATGGGCCTAAGTTTCAAGTCCCTTAACTCATTTGACTGCCACTCTGTTTTTGTCCTCTGTCACATTTCAGATGTTTGCTGTGATTGTTCACTTCTGTTTTGACAGAAGAGTCTATCCTGTTAGCAGTCAATTAAGCAAGCCACTCCAGCTTGATATAATGGCCGTTATTCAAATACTGTATATACAACACATATATGCAACAGTATTTAATATGGGGGTTCGCAGAATACATTTTGATGCTTTCCATACCCTAAATTCCGTGGCTATACTCTTAGAGCAGTTTAGTTGTGTTATCAATCTGGTGCTATCTTGATACCCTGACTGGAAGCTATTCAAGTGCCAGTTCAAAGTTGCAATGTGGAATCGATGGTCGCTGTTCGTATGCTTGATTATTTTGAAAGAGGTGAACTTTTTGAATACTACAGAAGTTGCCAATGTGGATTTTATAAGATTGTCCCTAGAACCAGAAAGATGGGTAGATCTGGAAGGGATATCAGGCGCATTCTCCAATTCAGGCATCTTTGTCTACATGACCTCATCTGATCCCAGCAATGTTCATTGTCCAAACGCCTTTTTTGGAAAGATGATATTATGTCTGTGACATGCAAAAGTTCCATTGTGTAGTAATAAAAGTGGTAAGCCCACCTGACATACATACAATGTTGTACTTTTGAAAAATGCTTTAATTTAATTCCCTTTTATCATTTTACAAATTCCTATTGCATTCCGCGAGATTAATAGCGCTCAGTAACAACTAAACTGTTTACTGGCACTGAGAGGATTGCATATTAATTATACCTGGGGCAATTACTTTTTTATGAGGCAGTTGTTTCTGCTATCCATAGTACTCTGTTTTCATTTCTTGATGGACTTCATAAGTGTTCTTGGTTATAAATTCTGGTAGTGTGCATACTGAAATTTGTTCTGAGAGATATTTGGGTGAGAGGTTTCTGCCTCAAGGATTTAGCAGCACTGAACATTTTCTAGGTTCATAGTTGGTCACTGCCCACTTTGATTCATGTGATAAAATCCTTAGGCGTGTGGAATTGCCTGGTGGTCTGCAGCAAGACTGGTATACCTCCTTTAAGCCAATTTCTGGGTATGAAATTAAACTAAGGGCCTGATTTAGAGCTTGGTGGATGAGTCAATCCTTCACAAACGTGATGAATATCTTGTCTGCCTTATTAAAAATGTATTATATCCTATGGCAAATGTAATGAGGTGAATGGGTTAAAACCCTTTGCCAAAGTCAAAATGATACCTTAATTTTATTGAGGAAGCAGATTTCCACATTACTTTCATCTTCTTGCCAGGTTACAATTTGTTCTCAGGTGACGTGTCCCTTAGGATGAACTCCACAGTGCTAATGGCCTCCATTTTAAGTTTATCCAATGAAGGAATCTGCGCTAATATTTCAAGGTGGAATTTTTGTTTTATATATCATTTTGTCGTTCATTTATATAGACTGAAGTAAGGATTGGAGCAGACACTATTGGTTCATTATCTCTGTCCTATTCTGTTGATAATTGTTTTGGGGCGCCATACTAGAGATTTGATGCATCAGCTTTTCCTCCTAGTTGGACACTTGTAGTTGGCAGATTTTGCTTCCTTCCACTGGTTTGCATAGTGAAATCTTGGTCTGTGTCGCATTCATTTTCAAGCCTACATCAGACATCTGTTGAATTAAAACTATGGGGGTTATTCTAACTTTGGAGGAGGTGTTAATCCGTCCCAAAAGTGACGGAAAAGTGACGGATTTACCACCAGCCGTATTACGAGTCCATTATATCCTATGGAACTCATAATACGGCTGGTGGTATATCCGTCACTTTACCGTCACTTTTGGGACGGATTAACACTCCTCCAAAGTTAGAATAACCCCCTATATTTGTTAGTCTATCCATTTGTGTAGTAGAGGGGATTCCTTGATTATTTACTTTTACTGGATTTCCCATCTCTGGACGGTGAGGTCCTCAACCTCCACGTCTGTTTTGATTGAGTTTGTTTGAGTTTAATCTAAAGATCTGCTTCGATTCAATTTATGATGGAATGGAGAGGTAGCACTATCTTCTGTATCAGTTCTGTGAATTTAGTTTGGACGATGGCTTGCTTATACACTTGTATTCATTCTTTAAATCTAGGATAGATGAAGACATAGGGAAGTTTGAGATTCCCCCAACCCCAGTAGCTGCATTTTATTATCTAGCAAAGTCAGCTATTAATGACATCTGCATGTTTCTTGATGCACGTGGAAGGACGGTCTTAATCCTATTAGACTTCTCAGCCATGCTTCTTCATGTGTGCATCGGGACTCAGACCTCAGTCAATAGTGCTAGAACACTTTTTAGAGGTGGGTGCTACAATGCATGATACATCAATAAAGACATAGGGACAGTGAAGAATCTAAGTGTTACACAAATAATAAGTGTAGCACATGAGCAAGGCTCATTAGGCAGAGTGGTAGGGGAGTACATGTGTCCAGTGGTGCATTTCAAACACATTGGGGGTTATTCTAACTTTGGAGGAGTGTTAATCCGTCCCAAAAGTGACGGTAAAGTGACGGATATACCACCAGCAGTATTACAAGTTCCATAGGATATAATGGACTCGTAATACGGCTGGTGGTAAATCCGTCACTTTTCCGTCACTTTTGGGACGGATTAACACCTCCTCCAAAGTTAGAATAACCCCCATTGTCTCAAATATATGAATAGAGTATTTACAAAGAGCACATTTTCTATTGAAATGGCCTTTTGAAACAGCCATCAACTTAACATCAGACATGCCATTTTACTGTTGAAAATATGTGGTTTACATGCAACGACGTTTGGAAATTGGGTTTCAGCATATATGTATCATTTGCATAAAGGGGGTCATTCTGACCCTGGCGGTCAGTGTTAAAGCGGCGGCCAACCCGCCAACAGGCTGGCGGCCCAAAAAATTGAATTCTGACCCTGGCGGGAACCGCCAACACAGGCCGCCGCATTAACACTCCGACCGCCACGGCGGTACAAACAAACATCGCGGCGGTCACCGCCAACAGGCAGGCGCCAGACAATGTACCGCCCACCCTATCACGACTCACCAATCCGCCACCTTTTCCGGGGCGGGAGCCCCGCCGATAAAAACACGGCAGAAACAGACATCTCCAATGGAAAACGCTTACCTCGACACACTCCACGCGGAATCGGAACAGCATGGAACCCGCACTCCACATCCTCCCAGCCATTGCCTTCCTGCTCTTCTTCCAGGATCACGAACGTCGCCGCAGACGACAACGGTGAGTACTGCACCTACGACACAGGGGAGGGAGGAGGAGGAAAGGTTACGGGCACACACATACGTCACACACCCACCCTCACCCCCACCGAAATACCTACACACCTATGCAGATAAAAAAGTCAGAGTGACACCCCCAACCCCCCCCCCCCAAAAAACAAAGACAAAAGGCAATGAATGTAAAAGTAGAACTATATTATTGCAACAATAAAGTATAGCGACCTTAGCAATATATGAAGAATTAATACACATCTAGAACTATATCCATACAAGTAGGAAAAGTCCAGCCCAGTCTTTCAAAGTCCAAATGTCCGTGGGCCGAAGGCTGCAACACATGGGCAAAGCCCACACACGAGATCGAGTCCATTGGAGAGAACACTGCTGGGGCATCATTAAAATAAAAAACAGGCACCTCAGGGGGAAGGGAAGGGGGGGCACCTCAGCCACATGAGTCCACGACACCAGATCCACGAAGGCCCTCCATGCCCACTGTGCCATCCTGGGAAGTGCAAAGCCACAGTCTCTCAAGTCTCTACAGTGGGTGGATTGCCCACTGTGCCATCCTGAGGAGTGCAAAGCCACAGTCCATCAGGTGGATTACAGAGACCACTGGTCATGGAGGAGGCATGGTGGGCAGAGTGCGTCGTGAAGGCCTGCCCGACACAGAACCGGGACTGCCAATGGGCCAGCGGTGCTTGACAGGAAGGGCCCAGCGGAGCGGTGCTTGACAGGAAGGGCCCAGCGGAGCGGTGCTTGAGACGGCGGTGCCCAGCGGAGCGGTGCTTGACAGGAAGGGCCCAGCGGAGCGGTGCTTGACAGGAAGGGCCCAGCGGAGCGGTGCTTGACAGGAAGGGCCCTGTTCAGCGGTGCTTGACAGGAAGGGCCCAGCGGAGCGGTGCTTGACAGGAGGGCCCAGCGGAGCGGTGCTTGACAGGAGGGCCCAGCGGAGCGGTGCTTGACAGGAAGGGCCCAGCGGAGCGGTGCTTGACAGGAAGGGCCCTGTTCAGCGGTGCTTCTCACGGCGGGGCCCTGTTCAGCGGTGCTTGAGACGGCGGGGCCCTTTTCAGCGGTGCCTGTCATGTGTTTCCAGTGAACCACACCTGGCCAATACTTGCCGCTCAATCTGCATCGGACCTTTCCGTTGCGGGGCCCTCCTGTGATGGAGTCCTGGGGCCCTGGGTCTCCTCCGATACCCCCGGAATGGGGCTGGTGGGGCCCTCATGGCCAGGTCGGCTGCTCCCTGCCTTTTGCTCCTTGCTGCCCTTGCCCTCCTTGGCAGACTGTCCGTGGCCCTTGGCTCCCTTACCCGATGTGGCAGGTGACGGGGCAAGGCTACCCTCTTTGGGGGCAGGCGTATCAGGCCTGTCGCGCCTGCCCTTCAGTTTTTTGCTCCTCTTCCCAGGGGGGGGGTGTGCCTTTGCTGCTGGACGATGTCCCAGCCCAAGGAAAGGGCGGACTCCAAAAACCAGGCACGACGTTCTTGGGAGTTGCTGGGCTGGTGGTGGCTGAGGTGTTTGTGGAACTCTTACGGGATGGAGGGGGTGGGTCAGGTGAGGAAAAGAGGTCCACTTTAGAGAGGAAAATTTTCTTTGGAGCCATGGGAAGGGTAGCTGGAGTGGGTATGGGAGTGGAGGAAGAGGATGTGGTTGTAGGAGAGTCAAGTGTGCTGTCTTTGGGTGCAGGTGCTTGGGCAGGAGGCTGACGTGAGGTGGATGGCTGTTGTTTGGGTGCCTGCCTGCGTTTGTGTGGTTGGGAAGCGGGGGTGACAGACACACTGGGAGAGGACACAGGGGACGTGTACATGGCAGTGGGGGTGGTGACTGCACGTGTGCGGACTGGGCTGGAGGGTGTGCTGGTGATGGGTGCAATGGCTGATGGTGGTGTGCTTGCAGGTGTGTGTGGAGACGTCACAGGGAGGGAGGAGGGAGACGAGGAGGTGGGGGACACAGAGGAGGTAGTGACTGTTGGCATGTCTGCATCTGGATGTTGCTTGGGTGAATGCTTGTGTGTCCTGTCGTGCTTATGTCTGGATGAGCTGCCCTTGGGTGTTGAGGTGTGTGCAGGCTGGTCTGTAGGTGTGGATGGGATAGGCAGAGGAACAGGGGAGTGGGATTGGGTGGAGGGAGTCAGAAGAGGGAGGCTGGAGACAGGGACAATCGCTGCCGTCAGTGCTGAGGCCAGAGCATTGAACGATCGTTGATGGGCAGCCTGACCCGAATGAAGGCCCTCCAGGTATGCATTGCTTTGATGCACCTCCCTCTCCACACCCTGGATGGCATTCAAAAGGGAGACTGCCCAACAATGATGGTCCTCAGGAGGTCAATGACCTCCTCACTGAGGGCAGCAGGGGTGACTGGGGCAGGGCCTGAGGTGCCTGGGGCGAAGGAGATGGCCGGCTTCCTGGCCTTGCGGGCACGGGCCGAAGGCCGAGGGGCTGCTGGGAGGGCGGAGCTGGTGCGCTGGGTGGCGGCTGTACCTGTAGGATCGGTGGGCACGGATGCTGCCGCCACCGCAAGGGAGCTCCCTTCCGAGGACGTGTCGGTGTCGCTGAGGTCTCCACGGGTCCCCGTGGTGGAGCCCCCCTCGCCCTCCGTCTCACTGGTCATGTCGGAGTCCGTTGCATGGCCCTCCGGGGCCATGTGAGATGCAGCTCCCTCTTGCGCCAATGCCACTTCTCCTCTGCCTGATGATGCTAATGCACACATTCACAGAGAAACAAAGAAAATGGGGGGGGTGGTGGAAAACATAAAGACAAGTTGAGTGCATGCATTGGGGACACCGTTGGCGGAGAGGACAGACACAGAAGCCCCCTGCACTACGCTGCGCACTTGGGGTACACTACTCATTCACTGGGACATGCCCTACAAGCCTATGGGCGACAACTGTCCACACAGTATACACTGGTCCATGAATCGCGTTACTAGGCACCCTACAGAGGTGGGGGGCGGGGGCACAGGACCATACCTCACGGACGGGCCTATCCTACAGAAATCGCCTTGGCCTAGGGATACCCACAGCCCTCCTCCCCCACCCAGGCACCTCCACTGCGCGCAAAATAGCTGAATGTGCTGGTACTCACCCCCTTGTGTCTGCTGTGATGTCCTCAAGCGCCCATCTAAATCGGGGTAGGCCACCGCCAGGATCCGGGACATCAGGGGGGTCAAGGTACGACTGGCACCCCTCCTAGGTTGGGAGGCCATCCCCAGCAGAGCCTCCGCGGTCTTCCTGCTCCCGCGGCGGATGTCCTCCCACCTCTTGTGGCAGTGGGTGCCCCTTCTGTTGTGGACCCCCAGGGCCCGGACGTCCTTGGCGATGGCACGCCAAATGTCAATCTTCTGATGGGCGCTGACCTATGTGACATGTACAGGGGGAAGAGAAACATCATCACTTTTCTGCATGCTCGATGTGAGTGGCCCCCCCTCCCCAACCTTGCCATGTGGCACATGCTCTCATCTGTCGTGCCATGCATTAGTCATTCGCTGCCCTCCCCTCCATCGTACATCCTCCCCACTCAACCCAGGCATTGGGCACTATGCATTGCCCCCGTGTACTCACCTGTTGGTCTGGAGGCCCGTAGAGTAGTGCATACTGGGGGAGGACCCCGTCCACGAGCTTCTCCAACTCCTCAGAACTGAAGGCGGGGGCTCTTTCCCCAGTCGCAGCAGCCATTGTCACTTCCAGACCGAGGTCAAAGCAGCACTTGCAGTATAGGTCCTCTCCTGTGGATGCTCAGGTCTCGTGTGATCAAGCAGAGAGAAAATGGCGGTTACGGCCGCGGCGGTGCGTACCGCGGCGGTGCGTACCGCGACCACCGGCGCTCACCGCCATTGGCTCCTGAAACCCATAGGGTTCAATGTTGTCCAATGCGGCTTTGCGCCGCGGACTGCGACCGCCTACCGCCACGGTGTGCAACGCTTGCGCAATGACCTCACTTCACATTGTCACACTTCACAGGTCAGGCAGCCGCCATTTCAAGGGCCCACATGGCTTAATTCCTACCGCGTCACACATGGCTAGGCCTTGCACCGACAATCATACTAGCCATTCAATCCCGAGAGATTTGTGTACTGTGCATGCTGTGGGCACTTACCTGTGGGTTGCTTGACTCTGTGCTCCATGTTGTCCTTCCTAGGCATCGTCCGCTGGGACTTGCGAGGAGACGGAGGAATCTTCCCGTGTACAGACCGCTGGTGGACCTGTCGACAATGGAAGAAAGACACGTCATACTCACCTACAGACTCAACCGTGCCACTATACAGGAACTGTGTGCCCAGCTGGAGCCAGACCTGATGTCACCCATCCGCCAACCCACAGGGATTCCGCCTCTAGTGCAGGTGCTGTCAGTACTGCATGTTTTTGCCAGTGGATCATTTCAAACTACCGTGGCCATTTCATCTGGGATGTCTCCGCCTATGTTTTCAAAGGTGTTGTCCAGAGTGTTGTCTGCCCTGATGAAATACATGCGGAGCTACATCATTTTCCCTGAGGTGGGTGACTTGCCTACAGTGAAGGGTGATTTCTATGCCCTTGGACACATTCCCAATATCATTGGTGCCATTGATGGTATCCATGTGGCTTTGGTTCCCCCAAAAGACGATGAGCAGGTGTACAGGAACCGAAAAAGTTATCATTCGATGAATGTCCAGGTGGTCTGTTTGGCTGACCAGTACATCTCCCATTTAAATGCCAAGTTCCCAGGGTCAGTGCATGACGCGTACATCATGCGAAATAGCAGCATCCCTTTTGTGATGGAACTGCTACAGAGACACAGTGTGTGGCTAATTGGTGACTCTGGTTACCCAAACCTGCCTTGGCTATTGACCCCAGTGAGGAATCCCAGGACCAGGGCAGAGGAACGGTACAATGAGGCCCATGGGCGTACCAGGACGGTGATTGAGCGGACCTTCGGCCTCCTGAAGGCCAGGTTTAGGTGCCTGCATATGACTGGTGGATCCCTAATGTACTCACCAAGGAAGGTGTGTCATATCATCGTGGCCTGCTGCATGCTTCACAACCTGGCTTTGCGACGCCAGGTGCCTTTCCTGCAGGAGGATGGTCCAGATGGTGGTGTTGTGGCCGCTGTGGAGCCTGCGGAGAGTGAAGAGGAGGAAGACGAAGAGGACGACACAGACAACAGGGACAGAGTGATACTGCAGTATTTCCAGTGACACACAGGTAATAATCTACTCCTGCATTGTATTATATCTGTAACTGTAGTGGCTCTCTACTGTCTGACCTTTCACCCCAATGTATGGTAACTTAGTTGTGTATATCACTTCCTATTTCAGTGATCTGATCCCCACGGAGTGCCCTCTGGTTTTTTTCCCCATGGACTACCGCTGTGTGACACTGGTATGTTGTCATCACAATGTAAATAGAAATGTTTTGTTGGTTATATCGAATACATTTGGTTTAAATAAATAGATAGCAGAATCCAGTTGGTTTTTGTGCAATAATTGTGTTTATTGAAGTTTTCAAATAGGTGTATAGTTCAAAAAGGGTGATGGGTGATGGTGGAGGCATGTCCATGGCAGTGTCCAGACTGTCGTTCCTACAGGTCCATTGTCCATATGCCTGTGGAAGGTGGAGCAGGGGCAGTTCAAGGTTGGACAGCGTGAACAAGTGGGACAGTGGGATGACATACGGGGGTTTCTGTGCATGGCGGGGGTCTTGACATCCTACTCTGTCTTCTTCCTAGATCTCAGGCCTTTCTTGCGGGGTGGTTCTTGTTCTGCAGGGGGTGGGGTCCGGGAGGGCCGTTGCTGTTGTGTCGGGGCCTCCTGACCACTAGCGCCGGTGGAGGTGGTGGGCTGTTCTTCCTCCATGCTAGTGGCAGGGGCCCTTTGGGGGGCCACATGGTCCCGCAAAGTGGTGACGATCTGGTTGAGTGCAACCACCATTGTACCCATTGCGGAACTGATGCTGCGCAGTTCTTCCCGGAACCCCATATTCTGTTGCTCATGCAGAAGCAGGATCTCCTGCAACCTGGCCAGGACCGTCGCCATCGTCTCTTGGGAGTGGTGGTACGCTCCCATGATGGTGGTGAGGGCCTCTTGGACAGTGGGTTCCCTAGGCCTGTCCTCCCTCTGTCGCACAGCAGCCCTCCCAGTTCCTCTTTGTTCCTGGGCCTCTGTCCCTGTTGTTGTTGGGGTTGTGGGTTACCCTGGGTGCCCTGTACTGGTAGACACACCGCTGCTTGACCTGTCCTGGAGACAGAAGCATGGGCCCGCTGGGTGGGTGCTGTGCTGGTGTTTCCAGTGGGGGGTAGGTCTGCTGTGGCCTGTGGCTGACTGAGGGTAACCGACTGTCCAGAGGTCCCCGATGGTCCGGGCTGGTCATCAGGTTCTAGGTCGACAGAGCTGCTGTCATCACTGGGGACCTGTTCTGGGGGTGGGATGGACAAATCTGGACCCTCCTGGCCGGTGTGTTGGCGTTCGGGCCCTGCAGGGGTAAAATAGTATGGTTATTGATTTTGTGTGTGACATGGCGTGCGATTTGTGGGTGCCGTTGTCCCCCAGTGCTGGCAGTCCGATGTGGGAGGAGTTGTGAGGGTGGTTTGTGGGGGGGGGGGTGGGTATGTGCAGTGGTCATGCTTAGGTGATGGGTGTCCATGGTTTGTGTTGGCATTCAGGGGTTGGGGTTGGGTTGGGTGGGTTGTGCTGGTGAGACATTAACAGGGAGTATGTGTGCTGGGGGGTTAGGGGTGAGGGTGGGGGTGTGGGTTGGCATGCTGGTGGTTGGGGGGGGTGAAGTAGTTGAGATTAGACTTACCAGAATCCATTCCTCCACCTACTCCAGCGAGGCCCTCAGGATGCATGATGTTCAAGACCTCTTGCTCCCATGCTGTGAATTCGGGTGGAGTGGGTGGGGGTCTGCCGCTAGTCTTCTGCACAGCGATGTTGTGTCTTGACACCATCGACCGCACCTTCCCCCGTAGGTCGTTCCAGCGCTTTTGGATGTCTTCCCGATTTCTGGGATGCTGTCCCACAGCGTTGACCCTGTTGACGATCCTTTGCCATAGCTCCGCCTTCCTGGCTATTGTGGTGTGCTGCACCTGTGTGCCGAAGAGCTGGGGCTCTACCCTCATTATTTCCTCCACCATGACCCTGAGTTCTTGGTCCGAGAACCTGGGGTGTCTTTGGGGTGCCATGGGGTGGTGTGGATGAGGTGTGGGGTGGTGTTTGTGGTTATGAGTGTGGTGGTGTGTGGTGTTTTGTGCGTAGATGTGGTGTGGGTGATGATGTTGGGTTCCTTTGTGTGTTGTGCTTTGCGTTCCCTGTGCTCTCTCTCTGTGTATTGCGCCTTGTCTCTGAATTTCGATTTGTGGGGGTTTGTGGGTGATGTGGGTGTGTGTTTTATATGGTGATGGGTGTGTGGGTGTGTTGTTTGTATGTGTATCAGGTGTGTGTGTATTTCGAATTGTCCAATGTGGCTGTGTTTTGTAAAGGTGTGTGTATTTTGAGCGCGGCGGTGTGTACCGCCAATGGAATACCGCGGTTGAAAGACCGCCGCGTGGATTCGTGGGTCGTAATGGCATGGGCGTGTTTGTGTTGGCGTGACGGTGGAGGTTTGGTCATCTCCAGTTTATCGCTGACCGCTGATGAGGCCGGCTTCAGTGGATGTTGGGTTTTTGGCGGTTTGGCAGTTGTGGGTCAGAATGACCGTGGCGGTTTACCGCGGCCGCGGCGGTATGATGGCGGTCTTCTGACCGGCGGTAAGAGCCTTTTACCGCCAGGGTCAGAATGACCCCCAAAGTGTCCTAGTTTGTTTTGGGTCTCATGAAATCTGTTTTCATTATACTTCAGAATGTAAAAAAACATTTCAGCTATTTATATATTGATGTTATAAAACATTTGACCTCCTGCAGCCTTTACTGTCACACTCTCTGTACCCCTGCACTATTGCCACTTAGTTCACATTAAAAATTTCCCTCAATGAAATGATAAGTAGGCAATTCCCATCTTAAAAGAATAGGCATCCATTGGTCAGAAGTCATTGTCTGACACTTGACTTCTGTCTTTGAAGGAACAGCAAACGCAACAAGTTATAAACAAAATTTAGAGGACTTTTGCTTGCTTATTCATCTCTTAGCATTCTGTAAGGTTATTTTGGGTGTGCTGCAGCACATATTGCATCCTTTCATTCCCCTGCACTCAGGATCAATTTATTTATCTTTTACATTGTCCCGTCCGCTGCCCTGACTCAAAGGTTAGTCTCAGTCTTTACAGTCTCTACATCAATGCAGTTTGCACACAGCCTATTTTAAGAATGAATGAATGATGATTCTGTGTCCCGCTTTCAGCAAGTGGGAGACATCAAACAGCTCCCGCTTGCTGAAAGCACAGTTTTCATCTCTGCATGCAAATATGCGTGGAGGGAGAGAGATGAAAACATTGCTCCCGCAAGAAGAAGGTGCTCTTTAAAGCAGCTCCCTGCTTGCGGGAGCAATGCCAGCTCCAACAGGATGGGGGATCTGGCTAGGACTGCAGGGGCTTGCAGGCTCCCCTGCGGTCCTGTGCTGTCAGCAAACATCTTGCTTGTGTGCCGCTTTGAAGTCATTCTATGGAGCGACCATTGCAATAACAATGGCAAGGGTCTCTCCATAGAATGACTTCAAAGCGGCACACAAGCAAGATGTTTGGTTGACATGTTATAGTTACATTTTGGTGCACAGCAGCACAGAGTCATGTCTGGCCTACTGGTAAAGCTCTTGGACCCTCATCCAGTAGGTTGAAGGTTCAAATCCTGGTATGTCATGGCAGTGTTTAGAATGTTAAACATTCCTAGTGATGGAACATTTACATATTTTTCCCCATCACCATATTTGGCTTGAATGTCATGAAGATGTCTGGAAACTGCACACTTAGGGATCATCTGAGGCCCATTGATGAAGGTTTCAGTCTCTCACACAGAAGGTTGAGGATTCCATCTAGGTGTGTTAGTTGTCATTTCTCAGCTTTAAATTCTTTTCAACTTAAAAAATTTAAGGTACATACAGAAAGGTGATGTTCACTCTTTCTACTTGTCAAATACATTTGTTTTCTTTTTATCAGAACAAAGGCTGAAGGCTATGCGTCACACGGGGCTGGGTGATTATAGAGGGTTGGCCGCTGGGCCTGACCACCACCACGCACGGCCGAAGGTCAGGCATAGCTTGGGTGGCTGGATTAACTTATAGTAATTAAAATTACTTTACGTTTTAAAAACCATAGCAATTCACTGAAAAAAACAAAGGTTACAGGGAAATTATAGTTAGGAAACAGAATTTAAAAAAACATAGAAATTCACTTAAACCAACAAATGTTACAGAGACATTATAGTTAGGTTCTGAATTTACTCGTACAAAGCCATAGAAATTCAGCAGTTATAGTTAGAATTATTTCAAGTAACTATAACTCCTGCCTGAAGCTAACTATAACTTGAATCCTCACCAGGAACTGCTAATTACCCCAGATATTACAGCACTCATGGCAACTTTTATAACATCCTTAAAAATATCAATGAAACATTAGCAGTCAGGTTATTGAAGAGAAAACTGCATGGTGGGGGCTTGAGTTATAGTTATTTTAGGGAGCGAGTCATAGTTACTTGAAATACCTCTAACTGTGACTCCATCACAAACGCTCAGGAGACCTTTTGTTAACCTGCCCATCAAGCTGAGAAATGTCAGGAAGACCGTTACGTACCACCAACATATAAGGGTAGGACATGGCAAAACGGACATAGCTTCGACGGCATTCTGAGCTTTGTGGACCCTCTCCTCTTGTTTTATTACAAAAAGCCCCAGGGAGGTGGCAATCCTCGGAGCCCAAACTTGCACTGAGGAGAGGGGTGCAGTATGCGGACCCCACCCTATTACTCATCTTTAAATATGAATCCGGGACCTTTCTCACCCGGGGTCTGAAAGAAGAAACAAGCGCAAGAGTCTGCGCTTGGTTTTTTATTTCAATTATTTACCCAAATGTACTAATCCTCTACGATTTCACAGCAGAAATTTTTAAAAAAAGGCTTTTTGGCCCAGGTGGGGTCTGTGGGAAACCCCAGCACCAGACCTAGGGGGTCAGGGTATTCCTAACTTGCCCCGTTTTCTTTATGTTGAAATATATTTTTGGGACTTGGCTGAGTCCGAGTCCCAAATTACCGTCAACACCTCCTGGCTGAAGTTTTGGCAACCAATCAGATATCAGCACAGGGACTGTCAGATCCACAGAGGATCTGCTTCCCTAGGTATCTTGTATTTTAACTTAAAATGTATTCGCAACCTCTGAGCGGATTTACACCAAGTAACAAACAGGGGTTTTTCTGGACCACGGTTTATCTTCCTACAAACTTTGGTGTAAATCCGTCCAGCAGTTCAGGCTATAGTTTTGTCTAAAAATACCCATAGAAATTGCATGGGAATAAAGCATTTTGGGCCCCCCTTTTTCTAAGCCCCCACTTGATTAATTACCTCAAAGCTTTCAAGGCAGCAGCTAAAGTGTGTGGCGTGCTTATTTTGAAAATTTCATGATGATTTGTCAAATGGCAGCAAAGTTATTGGCTAAACAATGCTTTTCATATGGAAATTAGGTCCTAACTATAACTACCTACTAGCAACCGTCAGTAGGTAAGATACATTTATAAACATACATATAAATATTTCTCTCTCTCTCTCTCTCTCTATATATATATATATATTACACACTTCTCTCCCGTAGATAAGGGAAAAAGGCAGCACTCCACGGACATAGCGAGTTTAAATCATGTTTATTCGCCTACAGGGACGCGTTTCGGCGTTGCCGCCTTCCTCGACATGTGAACCGCCATTTTGGCTCAGTTTATATACACCAATCACAATGTGCTCAATTACCATATTTCATGTAAGAACTGTTTTAGTTACAAATATTTGCTACATAAATCATATACATAACAGTTAAATACTTCATCTTAATAATAATGATATACATTTATTTTTCAAGTGTCAATTCTTAAATATTTGTGATTTAAGATCTTTAACCCAACGCAATGTATTTTACTATCCCTCACCAATAGTCCATAATGGCACCTCACACTACTTAATTAACAGTCATTTCAAAATTTATCAAGATTATACCTCATTAGTAATATAGTTAATATTAGTTCATTATTCTTCTGTAAGAGGCTAACATATTTTCTCATTGTGTATATATATTAGGAGAAGATATGTATTCTCCTCAACCATTAAATATATTGGTCTGCTATTAATAACATATTTTTACATCAATATAAGTGAATATACATCTCTTCACTACTGTTCAACCCATTGGGTTCTATGGTGTCAAATGCCAATATATATTTGGATTCCAATTTTCTTAAATGCTTTTCTCTATCTCCTCCCCGAATATCTTTTTTAACTCCATCTATAACGCTATACGTTATTTCCTCTACTCTACCTCCATGTACTTCATGTATATGTCTAGCAACTGGATATGCCTCATCTCGGTTCAAAATTGCCCTCAAATGTTGCAAAATTCTTCTATGTACTTGCAATTTTGTGCTGCCTACATACATTTTAGGACAGCTACATTTTAAGATATAAACCACGAAATCGCTTTTGCAATTATATTTGCCTTTAATAGAGTGTATAATTTTTCTCCTTTCTTAATGAAGCTAATATTCTCTCCATTCTTACAGGCTTTACATTTAAAGCATCTGTAGAAGCCATCTTGTGGTTTGAACCAATTTCTATTGGATGCTGCATTTCTCACATCACTCTTAACTAAAATATCTTTCATGGATGTTCCTTTCCTGTATGTTATTAGAGGTTTATTCAATATTTGCTCCCCTATCACGGAGTCACTCTTAAGCATATTCCAGTGCTTTTGCAACAACTTTCTCATCTCTAAATGTGCTGTATTAAAAGTAGTTATGAACCTCACTGTGCCTGATGCTTTACTCAATCTCTGTCCTGTTCTGTGACGTGTCCTAGTTACTTCTCCTCCCTGTGAGGAGAATAAAAGCAAATCTCTTGTGCGTGATTCTACTTTTCTCACTGCTCTTTCCAATATAGGTTTAGAATATCCCCTATCATACAATCTGTCTATCATTTCTCCTTGTACATCTTTGAAATTTTGTTCTGTGCTACAAATTCTTTTAGCCCTTAGTAACTCCCAAAACGGTATATTATCTATTAAAGGTTGAGGATGATAACTGGTAGCATGTAAAATGCTGTTGCCCGCTGTTGGCTTTCTGTATAGCGTTGTTTCTATTTTATTGTTAACAATCATTACTTTCACATCTAAAAACTCAATCTCTTGTTGATGAATTTTCACAGTAAATCTTAAATTACAATCATTTATGTTAATCTCTTCCAAAAACTGTGTGGCAGTACTCATATTGCCTTTCCAAATTATGAAAACATCGTCTATCTACCTTAACCACAAAATTATGTTATCATTCCATTTATCCAAAGGGGGATTATTTAGAACCAGTTCTTCCCACCAACCCATATATAGGTTGGCGTAACTTGGGGCGAAACATGTTCCCATCGCGGTACCTCGTTGTTGTTCAAAAATCTCCTGGTTAAAAAAGAACATATTAAATCCGAGGCACCATTGTATCATTTCACTTAACATTTTGCTGTGCTGATAAAACTTAATTGGTCTCGCACGTAAGAAATGTTCTACAGCCTTCACCCCTAGGTTATGTGGTATGCTCGTATACAGTGACGTGACATCTAGAGTTATCAACAAAAATTCACTTTCCTATGTAACATCAAAGATCCTTCTCAAAAAATCAGTACTGTCCTTCAAATATGAGGCTAAATTCATTACTAGAGGATGTAAAAAGGAATCTATGTACTGGGACACAAACTCAAAGAGACTCCCTCTAATTGATACTATTGGTCTACCTGGTGGTTTCAAAGCATCCTTATGTATCTTGGGTATCAGGTAGAATACAGGGAGTTTAGGAAAATCAACCTTCAAAAATCTGTATTCTTGATCATTAATTAATCCCGCTTTCCTCCATTGTTCCAATTTCTGATCAAACTTAACCTTAACATCCTCAACATATTTCATGTCAATCCTTCTGTAACAAATTACATAATTTAATTGCTTATATGCTTCTTCCATATAATCCTCTATGGACCAAATCACAATGTTCCCCCTTTGTCAGAACTTCTAATTACAATCCGTGGATTCTTTGATAGTTTGTTCAAGGTCTTATAATAACCATTCTTGTTTCTTCTGGTCTTGCTAATCACTTTATGCCTAAGAGCTTTCAGCCCTTTAATTATGGTGTCAGAAAACTGATCAATCAGATCTCCACTTGGGGCTGGAACAGTTCTGGATTTTGATTTAAGACCTGATGCACCTTCTTCATCTAATCGTATTCCTTCAGATTCCAATCTTGCAACTAATTGATCCTCACCCAGCTCCTCATTTAAGTCATCTTCCAATGACCATAGCTGTCTCATTAGATGTATATTTTCAATTAATAGGTTATCCTTCCATTTTTCAGTTTCAACCTGTTCTTCAAATTCAAGTCTCTCACTAGGTCTATTTACCTTTCTTTTGCTGATCGAATGTATCTTTAACAATTTAAGTTTACGTATGAACAGAAACAGGTCTATACGACTTTGCTCATAATCAAACCCATCTGGTTGTCAGTAAGAAAGACCCAGGGATAAGTTCTTAATATCTTCTTCTTCTAGAGTAACATCTGTTAAATGTATTATCGTTTTCTCATCGGTTAGTCTCGCCTGTTGCTGCGAGTCATTTTCTCGCCCTCTTCTGCATTTGTTTCTCTTGGTCTTGGAAATTGGTTCAAACCACAAGATGGCTTCTACAGATGCTTTAAATGTAAAGCCTGTAAGAATGGAGAGAATATTAGCTTCATTAAGAAAGGGGAAAAAATTATACACTCTATTAAAGGCAAATATAATTGCAAAAGCGATTTCGTGGTTTATATCTTAAAATGTAGTACATAGAAGAATTTTGCAACATTTGAGGGCAATTTTGAACCGAGATGAGGCATATCCAGTTGCTAGACATTTACATGAAGTACATGGAGGTAGAGTAGAGGAAATAACGTATAGCGTTATAGATGGAGTTAAAAAAGATATTCTGGGAGGAGATAGAGAAAAGCATTTAAGAAAATTGGAATCCAAATATATATTGGCATTTGACACCAAAGAACCCAATGGGTTGAACAGTAGTGAAGAGATGTATATTCACTTATATTGATATAAAAATATGTTATCAATAGCAGACCAATATATTTAATGGTTGAAGAGAATACATGTCTTCTCCTAATATATATACACAATGAGAAAATATGTTAGCCTCTTACAGAAGAATAATGAACTAA
The DNA here is from genome assembly GCF_031143425.1 of Pleurodeles waltl. NCBI lineage: Eukaryota > Metazoa > Chordata > Amphibia > Caudata > Salamandridae > Pleurodeles > Pleurodeles waltl. Next base: position 1,314,624,279 of record NC_090447.1, read on the forward strand.
TATTAACTATATTACTAATGAGGTATAATCTTGATGAATTTTGAAATGACCGTTAATTAAGTAGTGTGAGGTGCCATTATGGACTATTGGTGAGGGATAGTATAATACATTGCGTTGGGTTAAAGATCTTAAATCATAAATATTTAAGAATTGACACTTGAAAAATAAATGTATATCATTATTATTAAGATGAAGTATTTAACTGTTATGTATATGATTTATGTAGCGAATAGTTGTAACTAAAACAGTTCTTACATGAAATATGGTAATTGAGCACATTGTGATTGGTGTATATAAACTGAGCCAAAATGGCGGTTCACAGGTCGAGGAAGGCGGCAACGCCGAAACGCGTCCTTGTAGGCGAATAAACATGATTTCAACTCGTTATGTCCGTGAAGTGCTGCCTTTTTCCCTTATCTACGGGAGAGAAGTGTGTAACATAATACGCGGTGGCGCGCGTATGAGGAACAGCACCGTTGACGTTCAGGTGCCGAAAGGAAACACCGCGGTTAAAGTGTTTCATATATATATATATATATATATATATACATCCATTAAACATTAAACAAACGAAATTGGAGGTAACAACGTTATACAAATTGTCACTTGTGCACACTGCGGCATGACAGCCAACATGCCTCGTAATCACAGCAAAGCGCTCCTTCAATAAAGAAACCAGCTGTATGTTTCAAATATTCTGTAAGTTATACCATCCCATGGAAACTCAGAGGAGGGAATGGAGAAAAAACAAGACGATTTGAAGCAAGATATATTTTAATGCTAGATTCATTAGAAACTAGAGGTTTAAATATGGATTCAGAATTATATGTGTTATATGATCATTGTCCCTGCTGTCTCTCTCTCTGCCTCTGAGAGATAGAAATATTAGTTTTCAATTTTTTTATTTTCTTCTTCATTTATGACAGGACCAGTCACATCATGTAGAGTAGAATAGATAGATCTATATCATGGATTGCATTGAGCAAGAGAAATATAACTGTTCCTGCATATTATGGCTGAAGCTGAGTCCCAAGCAAAAAGAATAAAAATACAAAAGTTGTCAGGGTATGAACACCGTGACCCTTTAGTTCCAAAGGGACCCCCCCCCGGGCTAAAAAGCATTTAAACATTTTTTTCACAGTGACCGGGCACGAATGTGCTGTAAAAATATTTTTTTTAAACAAGAGTGGGCTCTTTTGTGCTTGTTTTTAAATCAGTCCCCGGGTGATCCCACCATTTTCTTTTTAATAAGGGGGCTTGCTGCCCCCGTACCCCAGGGCCATCACCATTGGGTCAAAAAAGCTTTTAATATGTGGTGGAGGCTTGATGGCCTCCCCTACAGTCCCAGGGATCACCACCTCCCCGGGGCTATAATGAAGTAAGGCTGGGAAGCTTGCGCCCACGGTGCTGCAGGGACCACCACCCTCCAGGGTAAAAATGGTTTTAATATGTGGAGGAGGCCCGATGGACTCCCCCACGGCCCCGGAGACCACCACCCCGGGGCAAAAATGCTTTTAATATGGGGGGGAGGCCTAATGGCCTCCCCCACAGCCCCATGGACAACCATCTCCCTGGGACTATAAAGAAATATGAGCAGGGGCACATGTCCCCTGCAGCCCTGGGGATCACCACCCCCTGGGGCACATACTAAATAATGTAAAGGTTGTCTGATTTGGACCCCCATTAGCACAGAGTACCACCACCTCCCGGGGCTATGGCTACGTTGGAGGGTGCCTTGAGGAGCCACTGATGGCCCTTGGGAGCGCCACCCCCCAGGGCCGGCTCCTGCTATGTCCCGGGATGCCCAGCCCTGGGACACAGCTGTTTGCTGCTTTGATGCTGCAGTCAGGCCACAGCAAACACTCCGGTTTTTCACAGCAGGACCTGTCAAGCATGTCCCGCAGCCAATAACTGGAGCTTTCACTCTGCCCCCTGCATGCAGATATGCATGCAGGAAACAGAGATGAAAGGTTTGCTTCAGCAGCCATGGAGCTGCTACTTAAAAAGCAGCTCCTTGGTTGATGAAGCAATGGGACCTTTAGAGAGGCCTTGAGACTTCTCCCATGGTCCCAGAAAGCCCATAAAGGACTTGTGTTACAATAAAAAATATAAAAAAATTACATGTAGGGAGCCTTGAGGGCTCCCCCACGGTCCCAGATAGCCCATATAGGGCTAAAAAAAAAGAAGGAAAAAATGATTAGCTCAGTGTGAAGATCACAGACCTTCTCACTTAGCGTTGAGTTTTCAAATCTAGGCAGACTCGTTTCCCTCTTTTTTTTTTAACTACAAATGTTTAAGGCTCATACTGATAGGTGATCTTACTCTTTTTAAATGCCAATACATTTTTCTTTTCAATTGGTCCAGAAATATCTCATTCTAAGCATATCATATATCGAAGCATAAAAAACTCTCTATTTCTATCTCTTTCCCTCTCACTCTCTTTCTCTCTCACGTTCGCACCCACTCACAGATCCACTCAGACACTCATGCACCTCCTCACAGACCGACTCAAACTCTTGTACACTCACTCACAGCCCCTGTCAGACCCTCACGCACCTACTCACAGACCCATTCAGAGAGTGAGGCACACACTCAAAACCCACTCAGACTCTCACACACCCTCTCACAGACCCACTGACACCCTCATGCACCCACTCACAGACCAGCTCACACACTAATACATCCACTAAAACACTGTTGCACACACTTTCACACCTATACAGACACTCTAACAGCCACTCTCACTCCAGATACATCTTTTCACATCTATTCTCACACCCAGAGAGGCCGAGGCCAACTCCCACTGCGGACGCCCAAAGGGCCATGCACAGTATCGGGTTGGGTGGTTAGTGGGGTTGGCCACAGGGTCTGGCTGCAGGTCAGGCCTTGTGGGCAACCTTTGCTGCACATGGGTGAAGGCCGTGCACAGTGCAAGGTTGGGTGCTTATAGGGGGTTGGCTCCAGGGCCTGGCCACCCTTTGCGCACATGGCCAAAGGGCGTGCATGATGGTGGTTGAATCAATGTATAGTAATAAAAATTACTATACGTTCAAAAAACCATAGAAACTCACTGAAAAAAACAAAGGTTACAAGGATGTTATAGTTAGGAAATAGATTATTTTAAACATAGAAATTCACTTGAAAAAACTAAAGGATACAGGGACGTTATTAGGCTCACATTTTAAACGTACAACACCATAGAAATACACCAGTTATACTTAGAGTTACCTCAAGTAACTATAACTCATGCCCTAAGGTAAGTATAACTCGTGCCCTTGTGGAGTATTAAGTAAGTCACATCAGGAAAGACACATAGAGAAATGTGCGTCTTAAACACATTTAATGTTCATAACGCCCCAGCCATCGTTCGCCTTTCCCCGTAACTGTCATCCCTCGAATCCTGGCGTCTCGTCACCATAGTCACTGCTGAGACCGCGGTGCAGATAAGATCGCAGTCAACATTCTAATGCAACACCACACATCTCCCTTTTATAATTAACAAGTTGTTGTTACAATATCAACCAAAACTCCTTCCCAAATATAAGTCCACCCCAAATATAAAGCTCAACATTTTATAATGTAATACAAACTCTCATATTATTATATACATTGTTTTTCTCAATTTACAACTTATAAAGCTCAACATTTTATTATGTAATACAAACTCTCATATTATTATATACATTGTTTTTCTCAATTTACAATATAGTCCCTCAAATGTCGCGGACTAACTCTCTTTCTTCCACTTCTTCTTGTCTCCTTTCTTGATCCTTTCACCTGTTCATCTTTGCCGCAATTGAACCCAGTCAATGATTCACTTGCAACATAATCATTGCCATCTGACAACACTACCTCTTTCTCCAAAAGATTCTTTAGAGGAACAACTCTGTTCATGTTCCATATTCTTCCGTCAGAAGTCTTGACCGCATTCCTGAACAGCTTGACAATCTTCATAGGTCTAGAGTATTTGGACCCTTCCATGCAACTCACCGGAGATTTAACCTTTACCACATCTCCCACATTCACCTTCATTTTACATATCTTCTTTCTTTCATCATATTCCTGTTTTCTTTTGCACATAAGTGGTTCCTCTCTTTTTCTCCACTCTGTCTTAAACAGACTGTAATTAATCTTCATCCAATCCATCCATCCCGGGCAAAGCTTGGTATTCGGTATCCTCCTTCGGAACAGTTCAAAAGGAGATTTACCTGTCGTCGCATGTGGAGAGAATCGATACACAGAGATCCTCCTCATGAGTTCATCACGCCAATTAATGCCATTCACCCTTGCCAATTGAATGCTTTCTTTAATGTATCTGTTAAATCTTTCTACTGCTCCATTAGTTTCTGGATGATAGATTGACGATCTTTTATGGATAATGCCACAATCATCCATACATTTGTTTAACTCCTTTGAGCAAAATTGGGCCCGTTATCAGATAAAACTGATTTAGGAAAACCCTCTTTCCTGAACACACTTTTGAGAAAACTGATCATACTGAAGGAAGTGATTTCATTTACATTTTTAACTTCCACCTATCTAGAATACAAATCCAATAGAACAATTAACTACGGTGTCGAATGATCTTTTTGTAACGGACCCACAATGTCTATTGCCACCTCATCCCAAGGTTTATCTGGTAATCTTCTACAACACATTGGAACATTCCTAGTCTTCAAAACTTTGTCACTTTGAACACATTGCACACACTCCCTGACCATGCGTTCAACTTCTAAATCCATCCCTGGCCACCAAAAATGTGTTCTTAAATTTTATTTTGTTTTTACTATTCCAAGATGGCCTTCATGTGCTTGACTCATAATTCTCTCTTTCAAAACCTTGGGTGGAATTAATCTTGTACCTCTCAATAACATAGCTTTATCAACAGCCAACTCATCTTTTATTAGACTCCAAACTTTTTCTAATTTACCAAAATTCCCATTCTCCAAAGCTTTACGCACTTTGCACAGCTCAACATCCTCTTCCAATGCTTCTTTCCATTCTTGCTCACTTATAGCTCCGTAAGTAATTTCACACACACTGCTAAAAATTCGCCACCAGAATCTTCTAGACTCATCATACATTCTTGCTCTTCTTCTAACATATTAACATTCACCAATCTCGACAAACAATCCGCACTAGCATTCAATACTCCAGGTAAATATTCTACTTTGAACTTGAACTGTTGTAATCCAATAATCCACCTCCTTATTCTAGCAGAGATACAATTTAAACCCTTGCTGCCAAACACCTCAACAAGCGGTTTGTGATCTGATAATACCACAAAATCTGTGTCCCAAACAAAATGCTTAAACTTTTTAAGAGCCCAAAAAATGGCCAGAGACTCTCTCTCAATTACCGAGTAATTTTTCTCAGCGACCGTTTAACGATTGAGAAGCGCAAGCAATCAGCATTTTCTTTCCTTTTTCTTCTTGCATTAGGACCGCCCCCAGACCTTTCGCACATGCATTAGTAACAATAAATGTTTGTCTACCAGGTTTAAAAGCTTGTAAAGAAGGTGCATTTTCCAACTCTTCTTTTATTTTCACAAACTCTTCCTCACACTCAGAACTCCATTCAAACTCTCTTCCTTTTTTTAATAGTTTCCTCATATTAACAGACTTCCCTGCTAAATTTTTAATGTATCGTCCATAATATTCAACCATACCCAAAAATGAACGCACTGCTTCTTTGTTTGTGGAGAGATAAATGTCCTAATTGTCATAACCAGATCACGTTTTGGTTTCACTCCTTCTCCTGATATCAAATAACCCAAATATTCAACTTCAGTTAGACCAAAATGACACTTCTTTCTTTTCAATGTAAGACCTGCTCGATTTAAACATCCCAACACTTCTCTTACACGCTTATTATGTTCCTCCATAGTATCAGCAAAAATCAAAACGTCATCCTGATAACATTTTACTCCAGTCAAATTTCTCAACACTCTGTTCATAATGCGCTAAAACACCGAAGCTGCAGAGACTAGTCCAAATGGCATCCTCCCGAACTTATATGCACCAAATGATGTAATAAAAAGCTGTCAATTCTTGTGGACTTTCCTCCAGTTCCACCTGGTGATATGCTGATGCTAAATCTAAAGTAGAAAAGTACTTTGCTCCACCTAACATTGACACAATCTCCTCAATATTTGGGAGAGGAAACTTGTCCACCACCACCTCTTTATTTAAAGCTCTAAGGTCCACACACAATCTTATATTGCCATCACTTTTCTTTGCCACCACTATGGGAGCCAACCATTCCGTTGCTTCAACCTCTTCTATTACACCCAGTTTTTCCAACCTCTTAAGTTCTGTCACCACCGGTTCCTGTAAAGCCAAGGAATTCTCCTCACCTTTGCCACCACAGGAATAGCATATTTTTCAATCTTATTTTATGTTTGTAACTCTCAAGACATCCTAAATCTTCTGAGAAAACATCTGGAAAATCACGTACAAACACCTTCTCAAAATCATCCACTTCCTGCACCTGAACCTGCGGTTGAGAACTGGGATTAAGAATCACCCCCAGTAATCTTTGATGTGACCAACTCAGCAAATTATCGCCTCTGTTGGATACATAAATCTTCCCTACAAGATGTCTTCCTTTCAGTTCAAGATGACCCTCAAAGTATTCTGGCATCTTTATGGGCTGTCCATCATACCCTCCAGGACACACATCCATCTTCTTCAACGTCTTATCCTTTCCAGATAATGTATTAAAACTCTGTTTAGAAATAATTGTTAACTGTGAGCACGAATCAAAACTCATTACCATGCTAACTCCATCTACCATAGCCACTTCACTGGGATGCCCACTGCCATTTACTTGTACCTCAACTTGAAAAAATATTTCCTGTGAAACCTCCTTAACCTCTGTCATAGAACTACCAGTGAAGTTCTTCTTTTTCTTATTACAACAACATTTTTAAAATGACCCTTCTTCCCACAGCTTTTGCAAAACACATTCGACGCCGGGCAAATACTTGCATTTGCTTTGTGACCACTCCTGCCACTTCTGAAACATTCTCCTTTAAATTTCTGCATCTCTTCTTTCCTTTTCAAATCACTAACCTCCTTGTTTTTCACTTCACACACTACCTCATCAACCTTAATACTCTCAACCGGTGTAACTTTCCTTACCTCACTCAATCCTTCACACACTTCAACATATGTTCTACCCTTTTTGCCACCATAATGACTTCCTCTAATGGTGGTTCATCCTTCAACCATAACTCCTCTCTAATCTTATCACTGCTGCATTTCAGTACAAACTGATCTCTAATTCTCTCATCTATCAAAGCACCAAACTTACACAAAACTGGCAATTTCCTTAAACTAGTTATATACTCTTCCACAGATTCATCCTTACCTTGTTCTCTTTTACCAAAATAATATCTCTCCGTGATCGTACTCACTCTGGGTAAATAATGTTTGTCCAATTTCAACACACATATCTCATATTCATTTAAATTCCTAATTTCCTCAATCTGGTAAGTTCTCTAGAACCTCTTGCCCTTCACCACCCAGACAATGCATTCACAAAGCATGTTTCCTTTCTGCACTTAAAGTTGGACCGCACACCCTGGCATAATGAACTAACATTTTCTTCCATTTTGACCATGGATATATTGGTTCTCCAGGACCACTCAGAAAAAATGGTGGAGGTGTTACATTTTGCATGGTCGTTTAAATTCTTTATGCAATTGCTTCAAAAAACATAAATGCGCTGATAACCTAGAAGAACATATGAGTACGTCAAAAATTTGTATGCAATATATGCACATTTCCTATACACCAACTCAACAAAATAGAAAGGTGTGCCTATCACCGTACACCACATTCACAAAATTCCCTCCTGTTCTCTAAGGTGTGCCTGTCACCGTATCTTGGACTCCACAATGACAGGCAAAACAGGTGTGCCTATAACCGTGTTAAAAATCCATGCTTCATACACATCACAGATGTACTTTTTATAAATGTCTGGCACCATAGAGATGAAAAAAAATGTGTTTGTTTTTTTCTGTTCTGTAAGGTGTGCCTGTCATCGTATCTCGAACAACACAGTGACAGACAATACAGGTGTGCCTATCACCGTGTTAAAAATCCATGCTTTATACACATCACAAATGTACTTTTTATAACTATCTAGCACTGTTAAACACTGTTGATCCAATAAATGAAAAGAGAAAAAAAAACTGTGTTTGTTTTCTTTTTTCTTCTTCCTCTTTTTTTTTTTTAGGCAGCAAATTTGAAAAAACACACCCAAAAGAAAGAAAACTCCTTCAAAACACGTGGGGTCATCAAATCTTCCTTCCAAACGAGAGCACCAGCAAAATAACACAGTTAAATGCAAATAAATTAATTAAATACAGTCACCTGTAATCTTCTTCCAAGTAGTTTTTCCTCATGGCAAGCTTGCCGTAAGATGTCTCCACCTCCAAACACTGTCTGACACTGACAGTAACAGCTGTGTAAACACTGGACGTCACCGCTCAACTCCCCACCTCTTTTAGGAAGCCTCCATTTTAGGAAGTGCGCTGGAGAAAAACAAATGTGACGCAGGAAGCACAAACAGACTGCCGTTGCCGGTCTCCTACGCATCACCAAGCATAGTGCTGCAACGATGTTGAGGCGAGGGATCCTGAACTCGTCGCCAATTGTGGAGTATTAAGTAAGTCACATCAGGAAAGACATGTAGAGAAATGTGCGTCTTAAACACGTTTAATGTTCACAACGCCTCAGCCATCGTTCGCCTTTCCCCGAATTCTGGCGTCTCGTCACCATAGTTACCGCTGAGACCACAGTACCGCTAAGATCGCAGTCAACATTCTAATGCAACACCACACCCTCGCCATGCACTGCTAATTGACCAACAAATTACAGCACTCATGACATCTTTGATAACACCATTGATAATATCAATGTAATATTTGCAGTAAAAAATGTTATGAAAAAACTGTACTCGAGGGCAACTGGGCAAGAGTTATTGTTACTTGAGATAACTCTAACTATAACTGGTGAATTTCTATAGTTTCACACATTTAAAAAAACATATTCTCTCCTTGCTCAAAATCATTTATGTTTGCTCCTGTCTAATTGTGACAGCTACCAGAATCTATTTCTCACCACTTCAAATTGCTTCACTAGCTCTACATTGAGAATTGAGGTGCATTCAGAGGTATTTGCATCTGTGATAAATCTATATAAGAACAGAGCCCTGCATCCATACTCAGTCTAGTTATCCCCTACAAACGCTGTGCACCCTCTGCTCTACTTCTGCTTGTTTTCTAGTTCAGCCGAAGCTGCACAGAAGCACCATTATCATTGTGCCTTACACCTGACCATCTGAGCTTTAGAAAACATCTGAAAACTTTCTGTTCTCCAACTAGCACCTTGAATAGCCTTACATTCCAATACTACCCCTCAAGCAATCAAGATGTGAAACTTATCCAGATCCAGATCCTTGTATTTTGACAGCAATGCTCAAAGACACTAACGATAAATATTGATCAAGCCAGTTTCACTTAACAGAGATTCTTCTAAGACTATTTCAGAACATCCATTTACTGGATTGGATTTCAGGGGATAGTAAAATACGACTTAGGTAAAATCCTCATACTTGTTTAGAGACCATAAGCACTTTGCCTTTTCAGTGAAGTAAGCTGAATTGTTATTCTGACTAAATAAACCAAATATTTCAGTTTCCAAATGTTATATTTAATAAAAACATTTCAAACTGTAGATGAAACTTTATCAGCGAGGCCCATGTTTCCTTCAGTCTTCTTCCTGACACAGGAGAATTTATCTTGCAAAGTTAAGAAGAAGAATTGAATTTTAGATAATGGGAGGTATATGAACAACATTCTTTTCACCCATAAGAAGCTATAAATACACCTTCCTAAGAGCCTAGAAGACACATACACATTATAAATTAGGAAAACAGAGCTCATTTGTGCTTTTATCATTGAATCAACATAAAGCAATCTCATTACATAACAGAGGGTTTGGGGTACTATTTTAAATTATTTTGATGGTAAATCTAGAAGCGGCCTACACCAACCAGTTCCTAGCAGACCTGTCACCTGTTTCCCAAATCCACATGGATCAAATTTACCTCTGCCTTTAATACTATCCTTTTGATGAATGTAAATCTGCTAATTTAATTCCAAGAGTTAATAGTTTAACACTTATTTTAGCTTTTCAATCGGGATGTATGTGTGAGAATCGCCTTTAGACTATCTATGAGATTCTTCTGCTGTCCTTTTTTAATCGGTAAAGTGTTTTGACACCCAAGGATCTCATCCACGATAAACAAAACCACAAATAAATAAGTAAAATAAATTCTTATACAAATACCCATGATACTATGCAAATTTAAACTTGAAATTAAACTTAAAGAAAAGGTAGCACTTTTTATCTAAATATCCATTTGTGGAAAGGAGATAACATCAGTCGAAGCGACCTGCAAATATATAAAAGCCTCAGCAAATCAAACAAAAACACTACGTAAGGATTACTGGGACAGCCCAGGGGTTTAAAGGCAATAACAGGTAATTTGCCACTACATTAGATTCATTCTTAAACTTGAGAAACTTAAAAGTGCCGTGATTACGATCGTAGACAAAGAGCAGAAATAACTCTGATCTGCATTTCGACTAAAGCAAGAGAAATTCCATCTGGCGTGTTTTTTGGAAATGGGGTTCCAATATTTCTAACTCTAAGCTCATCTCATAAAAGCCTAATGAAAAAAGCTTCCAGACTTCCATTGTTATTCATCTTCCCACATAAATGTAGTCATAAAATGACTTCTAGGTTTGGATTTTAAAATGGAAATGGAAATGGAATTGAAATGGGAAAATAAATCTAGCAATTCCCTGCAGTATGTTTCTGGGCTCTGGCGTCAAAGGAGTATGTTGGTGAAGGAGCCGGAGTAGGCTAGGTCGTCGTTATACTTCCGGTGGGCCTGCCTCTTAAACGAGGTGGGCTGACCCACAGTTTGGCAGAGCATGTTGCAACCGAGTTTGCTCTCTGCCAAATTAAAAATCAACTCCTTCATCATTAAATAGCTAAAATATGTTTACGTTTCCTATTTACGACCACTCTTTCATGGCGGTGCATTGTGACAAAAACATAGCATCCAATTAAACCTGACTGTATTTTGCATGGTGTTTGAAGATTGTTATAAAATCGGTACTATAAAATAATCTGTAATACGCCTTTGAAAGTCTAAAGCTTTGAGAGTTCTTCTTTACATCAGTAGTTATGCTCAGAGCTATAACCAGTTTATTTTTCATTTGCTTAAGGAAATGGATCACTGCCAAGATTGGAATCTTCTGTCTGAGACTTGGATTACACTGATGGTGCTGGCTTGTGGGTTAGAAACAAAGGCCCACTCCCTGAATATACCTTCCCAACAGAACTATTTATAGAGCAACCTACTTTATCGCTGAAATAATCACATTGAGTTTCGTTTTCATTGTGAATTTTAAACAGCCTTTCAACAGAAACAATGTGCTACTGGATATAGGGTCTCTGCAGCCCATCAACAATTGCACCGGTATTTGTTTGGAACTGAATGTTTTGCTCAAATTGCTCTGTTTCTAGCCCAGGGAAAATTAATGAACTTCTACTCTGACAGCTCATGTTTAACAAGTCCATCTGTAACACAATCTGTGCTTTGTCTGTGGGGGTGCACAATACAAATTGATGTTGATGCGGTAGTATCATGTATTTCTCTTGGAAAACTGGCTGCTGCGCAAGAACACCACTCAGAAAGAGAACACGGTTGGGATTTCTTTCAATGTGCATCTGTTTTATATTGCTTCGTTGGATTTCAATGTTTGTTAGGTAACTTTCCGTGTGCTTTACTGTAAAATTATTTTCTCTGGCCGCAGTAATTATTGCCATGGCAGTGTTTCCTCTGTGCATAGAAAGATAGATACAAAATGAGGTCTTAGAGAGTAACCAAACACAGTGCATAATTTAGAGTACTGCAAATCAAGAGGTTCATGATATAGTAAAAAACACTTTGTATAATTTTTTTCAGATTGTTATTTTCATAAACAATATTTTGTCTAATTTAAGGTGAGCTTTACCCGCAAACCGTTGTTTCTGGCTGGTCCTATCTTTAATATCCCACTCTTGACTGTTCTATAGTTATAATTTTTCTACAGTGGTATAGCAGGTTTTACCTGGCTCCATATTGGCCAAATTAAGACACCATCATTCCTTACTGTCAGTGGTCGAAACGTTGGCTTTGGGGTTTGTTAAAACTGACCATTATTGCCCCCGGGACAAACCCTTTCATTCTTACCTGTGGTGTTTTGAAATGGGATATAGCCAACCACTGTTAACTGTGTGAGTCACGTATCTATTGTTCCAAGGCACTTGGCATGTTAAGCACTGTGCGGTTACCAACCTTCATCACCACACTACGATTTCTGTCCTTAGTTTATGATAAAGAAAACATTAAGCGAATGGTATGGTTGGGTCGTTCTTATGTTTGTTTAAATAATTACAGAAGGTGATGTCAGTCTTTTCTCACAACCATTGGAGACGCAGGCATACTTTGTTTACTGAGAAAGTTTTCCAGTTATGTACAGATGAATTAATAAGAAAAAATGTATCTCTTTTTATACAGACGTATCTGGATTCTAAGGGATATGGCATTGCCGTTTTGACCCATATATACATGACTTCACAGAGGGCATCGTAAATATTATTAATGACTATTGGTCTGGAAGAGTCCTCTGCGTGGTAGAAGACTTGTACCCATGCTCTGAGTGCCCAAATGTCCTGGTGTCTGGATCCCAAATACTGATTTTTTGTCACAGGCGAATACAAATTATTTGTGTGCGCTGTGACATAGGCCTGTATCACAGACTGCAGTCTTGTTGGACTGTGAGGGGCACCCAGAACACTACCCTTATAGTAGTGGAAGGTTATCACATTCACCAGGAGATAAGCAGCACAAGTGCGGTGGTGGCAGCATATTGTGTAGGGATCAGCAGTAGTGAATGGAACCTTTAAATCCAGTGTCACTAAAGTGAGGCCTGCAGGCTCACTCAACTTTTAAAAAACATTCTACTGCTGTATGTTTAGCTCACTCTTGGCCTACATCAGCTAAATGTGGAGTGCTGCATAGTGTGGAAGTAGCGGCCATGCACTGGTTGCATGTGTGCCAGGGAAGAGTATAGTACATGATAGAGCAGTACTGTGCAGTGCGTGCGTGGTTAGTGTATGTACTGGGAATACATGACATGAAGGGTGCACTGCTGTGCAGGGCATGCGTAATCAGAGCATGTACTGGATGTTTGTGCTTGCATGAAGTACGATACATGAAGGTTGAAGTTTTGTGCAGTGTGCACATGGTGAGTGTGGTGTGTGTATGTAAATACCTCTTGGTGGTTACGTATATCTACATAAAGCTCCAGTGCAAAACACTGCTCACAGACTAAGGCCCTCATTACGAGTTTGGTGGTCTGTGGACTGCTGCAGTGGAGATGGCGGTCGCACCGCCACGGCCCTAGCGGTGAGGACCGCCATATTACGAGTCCAGGGAAGCCACCTGCAGAACACAACCAAATTTCAGTCCAAACCACCACTGTGGACAGACCTCTGCAACTGGTGGTACTCATTTACAGGCCGGCGGTCAGGCTGTTTCCCACGACCGTATTACGAGTCTGCACACTTCCAGGATTTACGGTGTGGTCTCACCGCCACGAAAAGCCTGGTGGAAATGAACAACATAAAAGGGAACACTCACCTTCAGGAATACAGGCATGTCCGTCGGCGGCATGACACATGAATTGCAAGTCTTCCCCACGCTCCTGCTGGCTATAAACCTCTAGGTCTAGTGACGCCGACCAGACACCAACCATAAGTACACCAGCCTAGCAGACACTGGAGGGAAGGACATTAGTACACACACACACCACACACACAAAATCGCGCATACACCACACATACATGTTGAAGGAAAGCCAGGACAAGGTAGTTACATTGACACCAAAGGTGCAGTGGTGCAGATATATTCAAAATAGCTAATTAAATAGGAAGAACTATGTACAAAGAGGCCCAAGTGCCAGTCCAAAAGACTTGCAGTGCCCGAAAACACGGGTCACAGAATGACAACCCCACTTGACTCCCTCCACAGGGCAGGGGCAACAATGGGGCATGCAGGCACCTAAGAGGTGAGGGGTGGGAGCAGGAGGGGGGTTTGGGCTTGTGGGGAACAAGGACAGGGCTAGTGGTGGGGAACAGGGAAAACTCTTGCAGGAAACGTTTCTTTGGGGCACAAGATAGGTCATGGGAAGGAGGTTTGGGAGTGGAGGGAGAAGTAAGGTTGAGAGGTGTATACGTGGAGGTGCCTTGGGTGCAGGTGCGTGGGTAGATGACGTGTGTGCTGGGTGACTGTTGGACGGGTGAGTGTGGGCGTTTATGTGTACTGCAAGGAGGGGGTAGGAGATGCAGGAAGATGGCATGCAGGATGTGTGTTTGAATGTTGGGGTGGTGTCTGCAGGTAGGGTGGATGTGCTGACTGTGGGAGTGATTGTTGTGGTGCATGCACATGTGGTGTATGGGGTGCACGTATGGGGGTGTGACATTGTGGTGATGGTGGCAGTGAGAGCACATGTGGCAGGATCTGGGACTGCTGAGATGGTGACTGCAGGTGTGAGTGGTGTTGTGACTGTGAGAGGGGAGGTAGTGGGGGAGTCGGTGGAGGGTGTGGAAGTTGGCATGTCGGCATCTGAATGTGGTTTGTGTGCATGGCGGAGATGGCGTTTGTGGTGCTTATATCTGTCCCTGCGTACCGTGTCTGTTGATGTGGATGCATGTGGGTCAGTAAGTGTGCCTTGGATGGGTGAGGGGAGAGGGATGTGGGTTTGGGAACAGCTAGCTGGAGGGGGGACAGAAGAAGAAGGGATACTGGCTGCCATCAAGGAGGAGGCCAGAGCCTAAAACGATCTCTGCAGGCCAGCCAGGGCACCGTGAATGCCTTCCAGTAACGCATTGGTCTGCTGCATCTGGGATGAGAGTCCCTGGATGGCATTTATAATGGTTGATGGCTCTGCTAAGATGGACCTCAGGAGGTCAATAGCCTCCTCACTGAGGGCAGCAGGGCTGACTAGGGTGGGGTAAAGGTGCCTGTGAAGAAGGAAATGCCCACCCTCCTGGGTCAGCAGACACTGGCAACTAGATGTGGAGCTACAGGGAGGGCGGTGCTTGTAAGGGGGGTGACAGACAAGGATGATGCAGGCATGGGCACAGATGGGTCTGCCGCCACCAGGGAGCCGCCACCGGAGGAGAAATCTTAAGATGGTGTGGTCGATCCTGTCTCCCCCCTGGCACTCCCCTCACCCTCCGTCCCACTGGTCCCCTCGGCTCTGCTGGAATCAGCCTCCTGGGTCCCATGGGCTGCAGCTTCCCCACTCGCCTGTGCCCCTTCTCCTTCGCCAGATGACCCTGATGCACACAAAGACAGAGGAGGAGAGGGAAGGAGGGTGGGAGAGAGAGAGAGAGACAGGGTGCAACCGGTCAATGACAGCACAACAGTCACAAAGAGTAACTATAACAACCCCTGATGCGATGCCATGACACACCATGCCCTCACCTACACATGCTACAACAATGGAACACCAAGGGGGAAACCACAGCAATGTAAATGTATACCGCTGATGGTGTAACAGATGCAATTGTGTACATGATGAGAGGCATACCCGCCACACCTGCCCAGTACCTGCCCACTTCCCATGTCAATTGAGAATGGGAATTCCTTGACTACTGAACCAACTGAATTCTGCATGGGTAGTTGGCATGCCAACTAGGCCATTGTCAAATTGCACAGTGACATCGTGGCCCAACTTATCTCACTACACATACAGTAACTGCCGGCAGATTGAGGACTCTGCATTCACCCCTGGCACAGTGGTTGGCAAGAACTGATTACAATGGCCTGACACCCTAGATGCAAGGACCCTGTTGGCATGAGCTGACTAGCTCATCTTGGTAGTAGGTGACAACACAGATAGCACATTGGAGGTAACTGCCCCTCAATTAACTGTCTATATGGCATGGCCACACATCTATGAAGCCATTCCTGCCAGGTTGTCGAACACCCATAGTGGACATGAATCTACATAGCACCCACTCTACAACTTACCAATAGTGCACCCCGGAGCCACTATGGCAACACTTATTGTAAGTGAGAGTGTGTACTCACCCCCCTGTGGCTGCTGTGCTGCCCTCAAGTGCCCATCCACCTCAGGTTATACCACTGCCAAAATGCGGGTCATTAGGGGGGGTCAGGGTCTGACGGGCACCCCTCCCTCACTGGGAGAATGTCTCCAGCTGGGCCTCCGTGGTCTTCCAGGCCCAGTGTCTCAGGTCCTCCCACCTTTTTCGACAGTGGGTGCTCCCCCAAGGTCCACACTTGCTTGGCGATGGCACGCCATATCCCCTTCTTCAGATGGGTGCTGACCTGCATTGGTGACACAGACAGAAGGAAAAATTAATGTAGTGTGGAATCACAGGGACAGCAGTGGACAGCACACATCTCACTACCACACTCACATGTCAACAATCCACGCACCTTCAGACTCCTCACCCATGTCCATTCTCCAGTCACACTGCCTCGTCCGAAGTCCCCCATCCCCACATGCACCACTCACAGACAGGACGGAAACATTGGCCTCACCTGCTGCTCTTGTGCCCCATACAACTGTCCATACAGGGTTAGGACCCCATCCACGAGCCTCTCCAATTCTTCCTGGGTATTGGATGGGGCCCCATCTCCTTCAGGACATGGCATCTTGGCTACCAGAGTCAGAACACAGCAGCACATGCAGTGGAGGTCTTCTGTGCAAGAGTGTCAGGAGTCAAGTGAGCATGAGCACATGAAATGTAGGTCATGGCCTTGGCACACATCACTGTCACTGCCTGCGGCAATCACCATTGGCCCCGGTCTCCCACAGGCAACCACGATAACCGATAAGGAGTTGCGCGGCGGTTGTGACTGCCTACCGCCATGATGTGTTACGCCAGCGGGATGGGTTCACTTCCATCTGTCCTGTGCATGCAGGACAGGCAGCTACAATTTTACATGTGCAATGTGTATTGAGGGTGCATTGAAGGTGTGTCATGGCTGACATATAGTGACCTGTGCACAGCTCAACTACGTTCACACAGTCAATGCTGCACATCATGATTCCTACTCCCTCTTATTCCCAGGTACGGTGGAAGGTTGAGGATGAGGAATGCTCCGGTTTGCAGGCCCCTAGTCGACCTTGCCACCCTGGAAGAGCGACACGTCATTCAGACCTATCATCTGAACCATCAGACCATCATGGAGCTGGTGACCCAGTTGGAGCTGGATCTGTTGCCTGCCATTCGTCATCCCAATGCCATCCCAGCCACAATACAGGTGTTGTCAGTCCTCCACTTCCTTGCCTTAGGGTCGTTCCAGATTACAGTGGGCTTGGCAGCAGAGATGTCACAGCCCATGTTCAGCAACGTCCTGAAGAAGGTACTATGTGCCCTGCTGAAACATCTGCCCATCTACATCAGGTTCTCCCAGCGTGCTGATTTGGGCACTGTCAAGGCTACCTTCTACGATTTGGCACATGTACCTTATGCCACCCAGGAGGAGTGAACAATTGTATTGGAACTGTAAAAACTTCCATTCCACCAATGTGCAGGTGGTGTGTCTCGCTGACCAGTGTATCACACAAGTGACTGCCAAGTTCCCTGGTTCTGTGCATGACTCCTACATTCTGTGGAACAGCATCATCCTACACATGATGGCACCACTACAGAGGGACCAGACCTGGCTTATCGGTATGTATCCTTTCATATGTGTGACCCTCTGCTCTCAACACTCTTCTCAACATGCCCTATAACCCTCCTGGTCTTGACAAGGCTCTTACCTCTGTGCACAAAGGTGACTCTGGTCATTCCAACATTCCCTGATTACTGACACCTGTGAGGCATCTGACTACAGCTGTGGAAATCAGTTACAATGAGGCCCACGGTAGGACAAGATGGGTAATTGAGAGGACCTTTGGCCTGCTAAAGGGCAGAATCCAGTGTCTACACATATCCAGAGGTGCCCTACTCTACAAACCACAGAAAATGTGCCAGATCATTGTTGCCTGCTGCATGGTAAACACTCTGGCCCCAAGATGTCACATCCCATTGTTGGATTGAGAGGAGGTGGCAGCTGTACCAGTGACTGATGAAAGGGACAGGGGGAGTGATGAGGAGGAAGATGATGAGGATGCAGCTGACTCCAGAGCAGAGCTGATTCAACAGTACTTCAAATGAGATACAGGTATGTGTCATATATATGGTAGGTGAACTGTACAACTGTCTGCCTTGTGTCATGCTACCACCTGGTGTCTGTAATCACTGGAGGTATTGGGTGCAGTTCTGACTGAGGGTGGGTTACATGTGCCCATGAGTTGGGTTCTTACTGTACACATTTCAGGCTATTCTCACCCTGCTGTTGCGTTGCTCTACTTGTGACATCTATGTGCATGACCATTGTTCCCTGAACTGCCAGTTCCAGTGCAATATGTTACACTACATCGTTTCCTCTGTATTATATCTTATCCTGGGAGTCGACATTGGGGGGCAGCGCAACATTACTGTTCATGGTAGTGGGAAATGCCTCACGTCTGTCTCAGTTTGCTGTGAGGGAGTGACCATTGGGGAGGTATGTCTTGGGTATGTGGCTTTGTTATTGCCGTAAGGTTTAGGACTTGACTTGCCATCTCAGCCTTGGCTTCCTGTGCTGACAGTGCATGTGTTTTGAGTTGGCATATGTGATTTCTATAGTGATTGCTGTCTCTGTCCTGTTCTACTTTCAGGACATTGCTGTGGTGCACTCTGGTCCCTGCCTCACCTGTTGCCTCCCTTGACACATGTCTCCAGCCACTGCCTGCTCCACTGTAATCCTTGCTGCATATTGCTCCCCCTTCTGTCACTCTCACATACATTGGCAGGACAATGGGTTTACTGTTTTATATGTAATGGCAGTATTGTTCGTACTCATGACAGTTAAAGACGTAGGAAGTAACTGTGCTCAATGGTGTATATTTGGGAGGGACAAGTTTGGGTAGGAAGGGCTGGCTGAGGTGTTGTAGCCACATGGGAGGGGGAGTCCAGTGTGTCCAGGGTGGGGCTGCTGGGAGTGGACTGACCAGTCGCCCCAGATGGCCCAGGCAAGTCGTCCCCATCCAAACATCCACTGGGGCCTTCATCCTGGGGAGAGCTGTCTGACCCTGGCATCTTCTGCAGGGTGGCAGTGGCAGAGTTACCTGTGGATGGAAAGGGGGAGAGTTTGTATGTGGATGTGTAGTTGTCATTCTCATGATGTGGTGCATGCCGTGGCTCGACTTGCTTCCCATTTTTGGCAATGACAGCTGCAGCAGTACAGATATTGATTTTGGGATTGGGATTGTGCCATGTTTCCATGTGCCATGGTGGGTTATGGATGGTGGTTGGCATTGCTGTCATTGCCATGTGTTGGGACGCTGTCCTAGAAACCAGTAGGTGTGGGCTGTGGTATGGTTGTCCATGCAGGCATTCCACTGTAAAGTAGGACTGTGATGTTTTACTGTGTGGAGAGTGATGCATTGTGGGAGCAGTGGTTCTTCACACTGTGATTATTATCCCTGCATTGAGAGGGTGTGGGGGTGGTGGGAGAGTGGTGAATTTTGCTGGACCGGGGCTGCCATCAGTTGTGGCTCTACTCTGACGATCTTGTCCACCATGACCCACAACTCATTGTCTGTGAACCGTGGGTGCTTCTGGTGTGACATGTTGTGGGGGGGGTGCTGTGTGGGTAGGGTGCAGTGCGGGGTGATTGGCAGTGTGGAGGTGTTTGGATGTGGGTGCTGGTGCTTTGTGTGCAAAGTGTGCAATGTCAAGGTATTTGTAGTGTATGGGATGTGCTTCATTGCTCGTGGCTCGTGGCTCGTGTCTTTGTGGCTGGTCATAGGAATCGCAAGGGATTGTGGTTGTGTGTGTGGGGGGTGCTTTATAGTGCCGTGAGCAGGTGTGTGTGTTTCAGGTATGGGGTATTAGAACTGTCCAATGTGGTGTTGGCTACTACTGGCGGTGCCTTTTTGTACTGCTGTGGTGCGAACTTTACCACTATGCATGTGCTGCTGTGCTGAAAACTGACTCATAATAGGGCGGTCGGAATGGTGTCACCTGGCAGGGCTGGTGGTTGGACAGTCACTTTTTCGCCATTGGTCGGCCTGGCGGTGTTGGTTTTGTGGCTAGATTTAGGCTATTTTTTCTTTGTGACTCGTAATTCGGCGGTTGCTGTATTGCCACCACTGGGGGTATGGTGGTGGCATTTTGCATGGCAGTCTTGCCCAAATAGTGCCAAAGTCGTAATGAGGGCCTGAGTGTCTCTGCTGAATGCATGTGTACATGTAATAGTGCAATTCATGGAGGAATAGTGCTGTACAGAAAGTGTTCTGTGAATGTATACTGAGTAAGTATGCCTGCAATAGGACATTGCTTGAAGAACCCAGAGTTTCACTTTGGGAAGCCCAGACATGCCTGGTGAGGACATGAAGAGTAGAGGACTCCCCTCAGAGTGATTTGTGTTTCTATGAGCTGGGTGGAACACACACTGGAGGGAAAAAGAAGGGACTCCCTTTACACTTCAAAAGACTGCTCCTTGATTCAGTGATACATCTCAAGGAAGGGGCCTGAACACATCTTTGGAAGAGAGATGAGGCTGATAAGGGAATCATAAAGAGTAGGGCTGGGAGTCTAGGATTAACCTTTAAAGCAGATATCACTGTGGCTGACATCCAGGCGTGAACTCTGGTCACGTCCATGAATTGTGTTGTGGGATAATCAGCTTTGGAGTCCTGTCTGCTGGGGCAGACATCTTTCATGAAGAAAGGAGAAAGAGAGGCATGTACACTTCAAAAGAAGCAGAACCCCAAACATCCAACTTCAAAGACTCAGACCTTAAATCAAGTTTGGTGAAGGCTTTAAGAAGAGGAGTTTGAGTCCCGAAAAATGTGTCATCACCAGGCATCTACTAGTCTGTAAGAGAAGGGGAAGCACTGCAAGGCTTCTACCTGTGGCCAGGAATGGAGGCCAAGGCCTGCTAGTCTCCCTGCTGGGTGAGGAGACATCCCCCAGGGAAACCAAGGGCACCTACCCTGGGGCCTGGTGCACCAGTGTCTGCTTGCTTGCCAAAACCCATGTGCCTTGTGAGGGAGAAATGGGCATAGGAAGGAGCGAGGTCCAGAGGGGAGCCCTACTGTGAGGAGTCTCTGTGCAAGGTGTGAGGATACAGCTGTGCACTGATGGAGCCATAGCCCATGGGAAGAACTATTTTTGGCAACCCTGTATGCCACCGTAGACTGAACCAAGTATTGAGTACTGTGCAGAGGGACGACAAGCCACGCAGCCTCATTGCAGTAAGCCCATATGCGAGATGGAACCACTGTGGAAGTAAAAGGTGACCAGTATGCTAGGACTCATGAGCACCTGAACTGCAACCCTGTATGCCAGGAGGGGCCGCAATGGTGTTGGTGATTGTACCTGAGGAGTCTATGTTGTACCCTAGAAGGAGCAGTGGCAACCCCTTGTGCAAGGAGGGGCTGCAGGACCAAATCCTCCACGACTTCAGGTCATTGTGAAGGACCGGAGTCAAGCTGAGGCTATTAGGTCTAGCCACACCGAGAAATCTGCCCTGACTGACCATGAGGACAAGGAGGACACAGAGGAGGATATTGTGCCATTGCAGGACCCTAGTCGGATTGAATCCCTCCCCTCGCTGGGGAGAATTTGAGTTACAGTGTTTTTGCAAGCTGAGAGCTGCTCTGATCGCTGGGGAGAGCTGGTCTCACCACTCCTGGGAGAGAGTCTGCAGTGTCTGATGCTTCTGTGTGTACCTGGAGCAGTCCAACTTCTCTGAGCAGGGTCTGATTTCACAAGTGCCCATCACCAGGGCTGAATGCTTCCATGCTGCAGGAGCAGGTAAGACTTGAACTAGGCCTGTGGGCTCCAAGGGATTCACTGCTGAAGCTGTCGAGGCACCATAGACACTGGTGACTAAAACTGTGAAGGTTTAAAGGGAACTCTTGAGTATGGCCTAATAGCGTGCATTCGTTGGATGCAGCCACCAGTGAACGGGGAATGTCCCAAAACATATTGCACGAAAGAGGGTGGGACAGGGATTTGCCTGACAACTACTAGAGGCATGACTTCAAGAAGGATTGTGTTGTTGCTTCTGAATGTCGCATTTCTTTGCATGTATAGAAAAAGCATGTATTTTTTTATAAAAGCAAGTATTTGGCTGGAGATTGATTTATTCGTACTGTTTGCACTTTGAGCTACGAGTCGTGTTCACCGACCTGTATTTACATTCCCATCAAGGAAGCCCTGATTACTCGATCACAGCTACCATTGAGAGTCAAATGCAGACGGGGCACTTGGTCCAGTTGAGCCAGATCCATGGTAAGTCAGGCCCCTGGATGTCAAGAGTAAAAAGCCTCAGCCACCATTGTTGGCCCCAGTAACCTCTTTGTGCCCTGTGGCTCTCTGAAAGGGGTTCTGACAATGACATAATCAATTAAATCACCATGTAAGCAATGAAGTGTCATGTACTGATGCTTCAAACATTGCTAGCATGCAGCAAAAGGCTAAACAAAAGACTGCCAATGTTTCGAACACATCACAAACAAGCCATTTATAGTTAGTTATTACTGTGTGCACAGCAGCAGTACTAGCCACGATATAACAATGCATGAGTGAATAGAACACAACACTGCTAACCAGTAAAGGCATGATGTAAATGCTGGCATATAGAGGCAATTGCCTCCCTCACTCAAATGCCTACAACCAGTCCATATATTTCAAGTAAGTGTTGCAAGCAGGGAGAGTACCACCCAAATGCCCTGTCTCCAACACTGCCAGGAGGTGACAATGTCCACTCTCTATCAAGGTCGGGTGCTGGCTTTATGTCGATTCTGAGATGGTCTAGAAGGTAGGATGGATGGTTATATGATGGTGGTGGAGATCACCAGCCTCTGAACTCTTTCTCCACAGGGTTGAGACAATCCTTTGGGTCCCAACACAGGCCTGCAGTACTTTGAGTTAAAGGGGAGAATCCCTTAGGATTCTCTAAGTTGTGGGAGTGGCAGGCGGCTACCATCACCACTGGACAACCTGTCACAATGGTAACACAAAGGATTATCTTTCCTAGGATGCATGTGCATCTCCTGAAAAAAAGATGGAACTTAGGACATCCTTGACAGCATCTCAGGTATGCGCGGTACAAAACGGGATCTTCCATTTTTTACCGCATACGATCATGGTGTCAGCAATGAAATGCCCAGGATTCCTTTTTTCAGGAGATGCAAGCATACTTCAGTGGAAGTGTTTATTTGGATTACATTGTTCTCAGGACCTTCAGGCCCATGTGTGTACCTGAAGATTTCTTTGTCTACAGAACAGGTACACATCGATCCCGAGGGCTCCCAAGTCCATGGTGCTCCAGGAGGAACAAGTCTTGCCACGCAGGCCTGGAGGGCTGCCAGGGGAAATAGTGACATCAAATGTTTTAGCTTACACTACACACAATATCCAAAACCACCCTACTGATCTGACCCCCAGCACTGGGAACCTGTCACCCCTATAATCAACGGCTAATATGGCTGACGGGTATAGTGGGTTATGACAAGGTCATGGCACGAATTACGGCTGCACGGAAGTGCTTGCAGACGCAGATGCAGATGCAACGCATTATTCTGTACACAATGGGACCAATTCGCAAAGCAGAGAGGGACCAGGCAAAAAACAGAAGCACTAACCGGGTAGGGGCATCGGGTGATTTTTTTCTGATTCTTAATACAAAGCTCTGCCGATCATAGGTGCAAACACAACTAATTAAAAAAAATTGATCCAGTCATACACTAAACCTAATAAGTTTCATCTACTTCTCCAAAAAGAAAACATTCTTTGGTCACCAGTACATTATTTATACTTGTTATATTATACTCTACCTGCATTCAGAGGAAAACGTGTACTCCTTGCCCATGGTCTACTGCTGCACACGACAATTATATACACCTATAACTATCTCTGGCTTGGATTCAGTAGCTGCAAGGGCATCAATCATTTTCAGGCTAAGTGGTCACATAAAAACATCTACCTGCAGGAGTTTGATTGTCCGACTCTCAGATATTCAGATCTCAGACTAAAGAGATGCGTTGTCTTAGATCACTCCATTTTGTAAAGAATGTCGGATAGCTTAAATTAGAAAAAAGGTAACAGATACTCTGAGACTTGGGGGCATATTTTAAGTGGAATGATGCCTCAGAAGAACTTGTGGGAACTGCAATGCGATATGTAAAGCCTGAAGCGTGTGGCTCCGTCTGGATTGAGGAATGCAACAAATTCGTCTTGTGCTTTGACATGATAACGTCATGAAATGGAAACATGAGGAAAGATGTGAGAGGGTGGTAGAGGACTCCATGAAAACTTTACCACGGCCTTAGCCCCACCTCTAATTTATGCACAGAAAACGGAGAAAATGAACATTAACCCAAAGAAAGTAGACCTTCTGAGGGAGGAGAAAGGGTCGGTAGAATCCGTTTGGACACATCCAAGTACGGTCCTTTTACAAAACGGCTGTTCCACACACAGCCCACACCCATCCTTACCAGTGGCGAAACAAAGGCCCCCGCAAGCCCGCGGTGCGGGTCCCCGCAGCACACTACACTGTGCACCTGCAGCG
Organism: Pleurodeles waltl; assembly: GCF_031143425.1. Lineage (NCBI taxonomy): Eukaryota > Metazoa > Chordata > Amphibia > Caudata > Salamandridae > Pleurodeles > Pleurodeles waltl. The sequence goes on from NC_090447.1 coordinate 1,314,649,053, forward strand.
GGCCCCTGAGGAATTTGCAGGGGGTCTCCCCTCAAGTTTCGTTACGCCCCTGATCCGTACATGGCGTCACATTCAGGTGACTGTGCCAATAGGAGGCTGGCTGGGTGCACGTGCCTTCACTCCAGTTCCACCATTTACACGGAGTTCGTGTGATTTTTGGTGCTGCCTGCCTACCTGGGACTCTACAATGGAAACGAGGACCCTAAGGCCCAACATGCGGTCAGCAGCTCTGTCCGTAATGGAGTCTGGTCAGGGCCATGGCGCTGCTGCTCTAAGGTTCTGTAGGGACTGAGAAGTCTTAGTCATAGAAATAGCGTGCCATATAAAAATGAAGACTATGGAGGATGTGTAATTGAAATAATGATGTGCTAGGGCGCATTTGTACTTTCAGCCATGAAAAAGTTTGCAAAGCGTGCCCTATAAACCTGTTCTGAGGATATCTGTAAAATAATGCAATTTAGCTAAAGGTACACACTGCTAAATCTCGTGTTATTTTAAATTGCTGACATTGCAAAAAAGCTTCCAGTGTCATGCACCGCAGTTCCACAGCAGGGGTCAAGTGCACAGCAAACAAAGAGTTTGAATGCACACTCCAAATTGTGCATGCTATATTGGAAAGTATTACTGAATATGTGTGTTAATTTTTTTTTTATTTTTTTTTTTGGGTGTTGATTAGCTGGAAGCAGACTCTCTGGGAGCCCAAAGCAATATAGATGTGGAAGTAGTTACAGTGCAATGACATACATCTCCCATGAGTTCCTATACGATGATAGTTGGCATTGCATAAGCAGAGGTGCCTACAATATAATATCAGGTGGGGTTGGATTTTGGTAAAATTTAGAACCAAAAGGCAAAAAAGCCTCAAGCTATAACCGTTTGAGTGTCATGGAAAGTGTATATATTTAGCTGTATACACCGTATTCCCCCTGGCCAATGGCCCATTGATTGAGGTATATTAATATCAGCATTGAGGAATTTACAATTGTGTATAATAGGAAAGGATAGTCGGGGGAGGGCCGCAGACAAGAAATGTGGACAATTAAATCACAAGGATTTGCGCTCTGTTGTGGATGCTGGTAAAGGGATAAACAGTCGTTGTGTGGCATTTTAAGGGAGTAAAGGCAAACTAAATGGCACAATGAGTTGCATCATTTTATTGCAATATAGATATTTTATCAGACATTGAAAGAATGTGGTACTAAATAGGTACACAGGTTTCTATGTGCCCTCAGCAAATACTATTCAAAATGTTATGCATCAGTAACAATTTTGTCCTTCATGCGTCTGTCCTTTTAACTTGGTAGAATGAAAAAGATTGTGTAAAACAGGCAAATGTCTACCCCTTTTGCTGGAAGGCACAGTAGGCATCAAGACAGTGAACTTTAAAAAAAGAAGCAAAATGCTTGGAATTATTTTAAACTTTGAATGTTTTTTTTCAACATCGTCCGCTTTAAGAAGAGTGTCTCTAACATAAAAATATATTTGTGTGAAAGGTGAAACTAAAGATTTTCTTGAAAATGAAGGAATCACCCCTTCCACCTTGTCTGAATTACATTTAAGTAGTTAGGGCATTATTTAGAGTTTGGTAGTCAGGGTTCTTCGACACAAATTATGCAGAGTGCCCTGTCTGCCAAAACTCCTGATTACCCTTCCCTCAGGCGAACTGTTGACCAAAACCATCATGGGAGTATATAATCAGGGGCACTGTAATTATGTGTCGGGAGGGCTAGATTATGCAGCAGGGTTGACTAAATTATTTGGCACGAAAAGGCAAATCATGCAGCATAATGAGGCACATTTCATGATAGCATTACTTTCTTATGTTGTCATCTTTAGGATTCGCCTGCACGTGCGCTTGCAAGCTGCTGGTAAAATCCAATTGTTAATTAAAAAATCTTAAAAGAAGCTTAGGACCAGCCCCTTACTTATCTGAATTTACAATTGGCTTAGTCCAATGGCGCTCTGATTTATGCACTTCTGATTGGCCAGCACATCACCTGCATGTTGTGCTGCTTTACTTCCTGTTGTCTTCTCCGCCGTTCTTGCCATCGTGTTGCCTCTGGACCAAGTATTCCTCCCAGTTACTTTCCAATGGACACTGGTCAGTGTCTTCTCCTGCTATGATGCTGAAGGTACTTCTTTTTTCTTTCTGCATGGTGTCTTCTTTCTTCGTGATGTCTTCTTTCTTCACTGACGTCTTCCCAGTCTTTTTTCTTCACTGCGTGTTCTTTCTTCTTTACAGCATGCCATCTTCTGTCTTCTTTCTTCACTGCTATCTTCTTTCTTCTATACCGCATGCCGTCTTCTTTCTTCACTGCTGTCTACTTTTATCTTCCTTCACTGCCATCTTCTTTCTTCCTGCCGCCTTCTTTCTTCTTTACCGCATGCCGTCTTCTGTCTTCTTGTCTTCTTTCTCTTCTTTCATCCTGTCTTCTTTCTTCACTGTCGTCTTAATTGTTCTTTCTTCTTCGCTACATGCCGTCATGCTAGTAGGTTTTGTCTTTGTTTCTTCTTTCTATCTAATTGGATTACAAATAATAGAAAATGTCATAATAATGCTTGCTTTGAATCTGATAGAACATTAACGGTTTATCAGATTTAAAACAAACATTATTATAACATTTTTCAAACATTTTAGTATCTGGTTAGAGAGAAAGAAAAAACAAATGTGAAACCTATTGACTTTACCAATGCTTGTTACACTTGTTAACGCCTACATTTGTCATCGCCTGTTACACTTGTTGCACCTCAGTAGTAATTTAACACTCACATTTAGCAACAAGGAACAGGATGGTGACAAGTCAACCTTTCCAAAGGCCTTCTCCTGCACAGAAACGTGGCGCTTCAATCATAGTATTGAGCCGTTTGGGCAAAAACAATAGTTTTTTTGGTTAAAATCTGCAAATTATGCAGCACATTATGGATTGTGTAGCAAATGCGGCAAATCTATTATTATGCAAGAAACTCAGCGGCCGCACAATAGCATTCCAGTGGACTGCGTGTAGCTGGTGGTCTGATTGACATTGGGCCATCAGTCTAAGTACATCTGCCTGCCAGTCCTATTTAGTGCAGATATCGCAACATTTGTATCCTGTTTGGGACTGCCAGGTAAAATCTGGCAGCTCCGAACAGGAAAATAAAGTAACCCTCAAATGCTAAGAGAAATCTCCGCGTGTGTCAGAGACATTTTTTTTTTTTGCTTCTCAAAAATAAATTTCCTCTTTGGAAGTTTGTTTTGAAAAACCGCGAGCACCCACTGAATATCGTGCCCGCACGTGCGCGAGAGGAGCTGATACGGTGGTAGCACCTCTGAAGGCAAAGAGATGCCTGCCATGTAGGCAGAGATCTGTGAACATGGTGGACTGTAGACTGCCAGGGCACAGGGAGAACGGGGCACAGCCCACCCGGGGCTCAATAAGCGCCTATGTTTTTATTTCTCGCTGCAGACAAAAGTCATTCTCTACTGGGTGTGGTTGCACAATCTGAGCAAACATTTTACGTCTTTAAATGTTGGTAAACATCTAAGAGGTGAGCAGTTTACTTGCTCAAAGTGCAGGAATGCCACAATTTCGATAACTTTTAATACGACGTAGAAATAAGTATCCTTTTTGTCAAATTCCACCATTTGTGCAGCAATCAGTCGATTAGGATGCAAGTGCAGGAACTTTTGTGGAAACGAACACAACTGTGGAATCTAATTTTGCCAGTGACCTAATTCTGTAATAGCACGTTTTGTTATATGTGCTAAGACCGTCAAAACTTGGAACAGAAGAGGAAAGAGGGACACATGCTACCTTGCATGCCCTTCTGTTGATAAGATTGATGCTCAGGTGCACTGGAAAGGCTGAAGAAGTTTTAGCATCAACAGGGATCAGAAGTGTTAGTAGGTTCTACCACCACTCTTGGATCCTCCCCGGCAAACATGGAAGTACTGGAAGAGCAATGCCCGTATATGTGGCAGCACCCATGATGTATACCATTACTGCAGGATACGACTGGGAAGTGACGTTTGACTCAGAACCAAATCCCCATAGTGGTCCACTACATATTTTATGAGAACGCATAGTGCATATCTTTTCAAGTTAAGGTTAGTTTCCACCACTTTTTTGAACAGTTTTATTTTTCAGTTTACAATAAAGAATATACAAAGGCAAAGAAATGTAGGCATTACTCTGTTCTCAATATAAAAGATAGTGCAAGTGGAATACGCACGCACACATACATCTCTTCTCCCCCACCCTCACCCGCGGAATGATGACAGAGGCAAATGTTTCACGGCACACCTCTTGGCAGCATGCTGTAACTGGGCTGCGAGATGGTACCGTTCTAGACTGGGGAAGCTTAGCTACCGTCTATCATATCCAGTTTCAATACTGAGTCCTATTCTGCTGCATTTTCCAGCAGAGATGGGGGAGATCATCAGGCTATCCAGTTGATTGAATGCTCGATGTTCTATCAAGCACGCATATTTTGCAAGATATATAAACATCGGGGCAAGAATACTGTTTTAGCAACTGCGATCATGCCCATTACAGATAACAGCAGTGTATTCCAGAAAGTCACTGAGGATTATAGGGCAGACAGTACTCTGCCCATGCTATAAGTATACTGCTCTTCAGTGGTATATGCCACTTGCACTCCCAAATATCGGAATCTATCATGTTCCCATCTTAGGTCTACACTGGGTTGCAAATCCAGCTGCGTTCTGGCCAGGTTTGCCAGCGGGAACAGCAGGGATTTTGCTGCACTCACCCTGAGACCCGAGGTGTCACTGAATCTCTGCAGGGAAGTCAGCAACAGCGGCATGAACTGGTCAGATTGTTACAGATATATCAATCAATCAGTCATTTGTATGGCGCTGCTTATCTCTCAGTGAAAGAGCCAGGTCTTGAGGTCCTTCTTGAACTGATTCAGTGAGGGGGCCTGCCTGAGGTGGATTGGTAACTTGTTCCATGTCTGTGCTGCGAGGTAGGAGAAGGATCTGCCACCCACTGTGCTCTTTCTGATTCAAGGGGAGGCAGCGAGGGCAAGTTGAGAAGATCGGAGTTGTCTGGCAGGGGTGGAGAAAGATACACAGTGGTTGAGGTAGGCCGGTCTGATATTGTGCAGGGCCTTGTAGGTGGTTGGCAGGAACTTGAAGGTGATGTGCATGTTGATGGGGAGCCAGTGCAGGTCTCTAAGATGGAGAGTGATGTGGCTGTGGCATGGGATGTCTAGGATGAGTCTGGCTGCTGCGTTCTAAATTCTCTAGAGTCTTGCTTGGAGCTTCTTTGTGATGCTGGCATAGAGAGCGTTGCCTTAGTCGAATTTGCTGCAGACAAGTGCGTGGGTGACCACCCTTCTTGCCTCAGTGGGAATCCATTTAAAGATCTTCCGGAAGAGGCGGAGAGTGTTGAAGCATGACTGTTAGAAATTGGGTCTCTAGTTGGCAGAGGTATGAACCCTATCCAAGTAGGGACCACAATCCTAGTCAGGGTGTATCGCAACCCAACCCAAATTATCCTGTGCTCACCATCTGGTAGCTTGGCAGAGAGCAGTCAATTTTAACTTAGAAAGCAATGTGATAAGGATTTGTGCAATAACTTATACAGAAACATAGTGGAAGCACCACAAAAATACACCACACAGGTTTAGAAAAATAGGTAATATTTATCTGAATAATATAGGATTGAAACAATGATTATCCAATGTACACAAGCAAAATTATGAACTTTTAAAGATTAAATCCCACGAAAGTGCTAAGAAACACAATAGCTCCAACTGTGGCTATCACAGTGCCATTGACGGAGTCGTTCCTAATAATCTGACGCCACAGGTGCCAATTACGGAGTCGCACGGACACCTTGGCACAGTACCTTTGAAAACAAAGAACCAAATACATTGCACTGAGTCATGGAGGTGATGCATCTCTGGAGCCGGTGCAGCATCAGTCCCTTACGGTGTCTGGAGAGGTGAGGCGCCGGTTCCACACTGCGAGGCTGGGGGTGCTGTCCGGTTGCAGGGTGAGCTGGTGATGCATCGGTGGTGAGGCATCGGATCCTTGTGACCCTTTAGGGTCGATGGATCCAGTTGGTCAAGACACGATGTAATGACTTCACAGTGTCGTGATTACACTGCGGGACCTCAGTGGCATTGTGGCGATGTCAGGCTTGTGTTGTAGGCAGTGGTTGTTGCTTACAGCGAGGGCCACGAAGCAGGCATCGGTGTGGCATCAGGCAGCAGAGTTCCTGGATGTGAGCCTTTCTGGAGGCTCTGATGCATTGGTGGTACATGGTGACTGCTTCTTTGTATGCTATGCGGTCTTCCATGTTTTTGCTGTTCCTCCAGGGGAATATACCAGGGCATCATCAGCATACAGAGAAATTATGTGTTCTGTGTTGCCATTTGTCATCCCCCTACCCCACAGCGCAGCCCATAAATGGATCACCAGAGGATATATGGCTAGTGCAAAGAAGATGGGAGAAAGGGAGTATCCCTGTCAGGTGCGTCTCTATCTGTTTCACCTGTCTGATAGATGCTTTCCGACCGTACTGTCACTGTCAATATAATGCATATAATTTGGCCATGCATTTCAGGAAATTCCTGGTGATTCCCAGTGTAGACAAGACTGCCCACATATAGTCCCACCCAATTGTGTCGAAAGCCTTTTCAATATCTAAGGCTACCAACACCAAATTTTTATATGAGTCGTGTATCAAGTGTATGACATGTATAAGCCTGTGCAGATTGATCAGAGTGCTTCAGTTAGGAATAAAACCACATTAACGACCAGATACTCTCTCAATGTCCAAAACTGGTTGGCCAGTACTCTGGATAGTATTTTCACATTCATGTTGACCGTGGACAGTGGGGGGTAGGACCCCAGCTTCTTACAGTACCGGTCAGGCTTAGGAAGCATGACAATTATTGCCTCTCTCATAGTTTGTGGAATCATTCCTAGGTCTTTGACTACGCCGAACACCTCCAGTAATTTACCTGAAGGTAAGTCTGTGTAGGTAAAGTAAAGCTCAACAGGCAGGTCATCCATAACCGGGACTTATTTTGCACCATATCTTTGAGTGCCACCTTTATTTCTTCCTTGGAAGTGGCTTGATCTTATTCTGCCCTTTGCATCTCAGTGAGCCTGAGGAGAAGGAAGTCTCTCAAGAACCCGTCTATTCCTACGTTGTCTGGGACCCTCTGTCTTGGATGTAGAGACACCAAATACTGTGGTAGCATCCTGTTTATTGCAGCCTGTGTTAGAGCTATTTCACTACTCTCAGTTTCTCGTGGCATAATCAGATTTGCCGGTCTCTACCTGCAGATGAGTCAGGCCACAAATCTACCAGGTTTGGCCCCTTTTTTGTGCAGTAGTTCCCTATCTTCTTTCAGGGTAAATCTGCCCAGTTTGTCCCACAGCTCCCCCACCATGCGTTTAGCTTCCAGGAGCTTACTCAGTATCTGATCCCCTAGATCTTCCCTCTGCAGCTGTGCCATCTTTGTTCCCCCAATATGAAGATCCCTCTGCAGCCGACATTTAATACTGTATATTTCAGTAAGACATTCCCCTCGCAGGAACGCCTAGAGTGTGTCCCATTCATTGGCACTCATTGTGGTAGTCCCTCAATTATGTTAAAAAATGGTTCCAGTACTTTGTGTATATGGGCCCGAAAGGCAGCTTCCCTCAATGCCTCAAGGTTGAGTTGCCTTGTGGGCGTAGGTATGTCAACTCGGTTTCACCTATAAGTAACTAAGACTGGTTCATGATCAGAGTCGCCAGCATTATGTCTAAGCTGCTGTACATGTGATGTGTGGTTGAGTGGTAAGTTAACTCCCTCCCAACAATCCACCCAGGACATCACTTCAATTAGGGCCCCCACTATGCCCACCTTTGTGTTGTTTGTAATGGTAAACCTGTGTAGGGTGCCATCCAAAACACAATTAAAGTCCCCTGCACATATCAAGGGAAACCCCATATAGTGTCTAATATCCTTAACCATAACCTTCCAGAAAAAGGCCTTCTTAATGTGGTTGAAGGCATACTCATTCAATATGCAGAGATCTCTGCTGTCAAGATTCCTGGGACCTGCACACATCTACCCCTGGCATCCTCAAGTGCCTCCCGATATCTAAGTGAAACCCTGGGTGCCACCCAAAGGGCCTCTCCTCTTGCATAAGAAGAATAGGATAAGGAGTCAAATTGCCCTCTCCATATTTTCTTTATCTTATGTACCCCAAGATCAGTCAGGTGTGTTTCTTAGAGTAAGGCTATCCCAACTTTGTGGCACCTTAGGTACATATGAACTCTGTAGCATTTGGTATAGCCTTCTGGGCTGCTAATGTTCTAAGAGCCAATTTTCACCTCCGGTGTCATGTCTGACTAGAACTCTGTCTCCCCTTCCTCTGTGGGATTGAGCAGGCCATCAGACACTGCCTCCTTGTACCCAGAAATGAGGGTCCCCACCTCTTTCCAAAGGGGTCAGTCACTTCCCCCTATGCAGCCATGTGCTCCCATTAACTCGCCCATTTTTGTTTGCTGGATAGATTTTGTGGCTCTGTCACGACCCATGCCCAGCACTGTATCCCCTCAATGGGCACTCTGGCATTGGGACGTCCAGACATGAGATGTTTGCACCTGGACCAACTTCCCAGGGTCATCAGCAAATTGGCAAACTGTAGTCTCTTGCAGGCACTAATATTGGTCATGCAGAGACCCCTGTCCCAGTAGCCTCCCAGACAGAGAGGAGCGAGGTTTCCAACTCCTTGCCCATGTTACCCCTTACTGTGTGACATCCCAACACACATCCCCCTTACCCCAACTCACTGTGGGCCATCCGGTCTAGTGCAGGCCTCTTCCCCCTGTGCCCCAGGGGCAGCTCGACTTGCAGCAACGCATGGCTGACCATTCTATCTGCTGCCTCCAGTGCCTCAGAAGCCCTATACTTCACAATTTATATCTGGCCCTGTGGGCCAGTGAGGGCCGCAATCCCCATGGTCCATGGTGCTCACAGTCCACTGTGAGCACTGTCTGGCCTGCCAGTGCTCCAGTTGGTTTCCCGAGGTGTAGGTGGGCGGGCAACACTGTGCAGCCTCTGTGAGCTTTTCAGCTCATGCCCTGCCACCTAGCAGGAACTCAGGAGGTGCGTAGGATCATTCATTGCCGCTGCTCAAGGCCAGCCTGTAATGATTAGGGGTCTCTTCTCCATCGGGAGTGTCCAGCTGGCACCCAAGCCGGCCAGCAGCTCTCACCCTGTTGAGGTGGCCATGTGAAGGGAAAGGCCATGCGGCATGGAGTAGAAGGTGGGTTTGTCACTGGAGTCCCCAAAGGCTCTCAGCCTATTCTATTCCCTAAAATGCAGTGGCTTGGGGGCAACAGTCAGTGGCGCCACACATCGGCTAAAGTGCACAATGATGCAGGATTATACAGTGGTTAGTGGAACCTCTGTCTAAGACATGCTGTCAGAGATCTTGATTGGCCATCCCCCTAGTTTCAACCAAATTAGTAGTATAGTACATTTTGTTCAGTGGATAGGCACTTTTCTTATGGTCTGCAAAGCACATTATGACTTTTACAACTTGTTATTTTTCCTGTACACTTTTTAGTGATTGCTCTTCATCCCTGATTAATCTTATACACTGAATAAGGGGAAACTCTAGAACATGTATCACTGAAAATACTCACTCTCAACCTAAGACTTTTTAGGAAATTCCTGGGGCCCTGGCTAACCAAAAATTAGCACACGCCAGAGAAACTGACACAAAAACTCTTATTGTGGCCTCAACTGTTTATATCCTAAATCCAAACAACTATTTTGAACCATGGAGTACAAATGTCATGTTTATTAGATATTGTGTTTAACCTTGAATATTACCAGAGGGTGCACTACTTGCTTGTAGTTTGAAAAGGGTTTCATCGTGATGAAGAAACCTGAAAGACCGGATACGTTTTTACATGAAGGATGATTAAAGTTTCATATTTGCTTCTTTCATAGACAATGGAGCAAATAACTGTGGTTTTCATTTGATCCTTATATGGAAAGACCACTTATTGTTTGAAAACAAAACAGATCAAGGAAAGGCCTGTACTTACAATATGACATTTTACCATTGTGAACTTAGATTCGTCCAGTTTTTCTTGTGTGTAGTGTAAAATAAGTTACATCGGAGCTGTTGACACACAAAGTTGACATGACTTTTTGTAGTATAATAAACAGAAAACAAATCTGTCCACAAGCTCTCTGTTGGTAAAAGAGGACCAAATTAAATTGCAAACAATGGTATTTTTAAAATCTTTATTTATATTATCAGTGGCACACAGTACACGTTATAAATCCCTAAGAACCACATAACTGGAGGAGTAATACAGTAGGCACATTCCTCCCAGCCTAACAACAATGGTTATAATCTCATCTGTTTACAAAACACCAAATGACATAGATATCAACATAGCTGTAGAAGTTGGTGCCTAAAATAATCCACAAATGAGAAAACATTGACTGGTCACACCCCAACAATTATACATGACTGTGAGAAACTGAGGTTTTGTTTGACTGGGGTGGGAGTCCTGGTCAGGCAGCAACTACAACTCTTGTCTGGGTAAAGCACAAGCAAACCCCAAATTAACCTGTGCTCACTCTCTAGTAGCTTGGAACAAAGCAATCAGGCTTAACTGGAAGGCAATATTTAAAGTATTTGTGCAGCACTTCAAACAGTAAAACAGTGACAACACCACACAAAAAGGACCCCACACCAGCTTAAGAAATAGAGCTGAGTTTAATAAATAAAACAAGACTGAAACAACAAAAATCCTACAAGTAGACCTTGAGTTAAGAATTTAATAAGGAATAAACTGTAAAATAGGACATAGAATAATGAAGAGCAGGAATATATGGTTGCACCAAACTGGGACAAAGTCAAAAGTTCAGGCCAACCTCAATGGACTGCTGGCCGGCTACAGGGACCCAGTAGGGCCCGCTGAAACAAAGTGCCCTAAATGCTGGTTGTAGAGTATTGCATAGGTCTGAAACAAAGATGCCTTGTGCAGTCGAGGCGATATGTTGGTTTTGAGATGCATTGAAGGTGCGGTGGGAGATCCTGATGCACAGATATTGAGGATCCTGTAAACTGAGCTTGTAATACAAAGACCGGTGTCTAGGATGTGTGGTGTAGTAAAGGCAATGCATTGGTTCCGATCCACACAGTAGTGGCAATGCAGAGGTTTGGTGTCAATGTAAAGGCTGCCATCGATGAAGGATGCAAGAAGCTCGCCGGGGGAAAAGCGTTATGCAGTGGTGGTTCCAAAGGTGATTCATCAGTCCTAAGATGTCGGGAGCAGCGGCTATGTGAATCTGTTGCATTGGTTCCGACCACACAGTAGGGCAATGCGTCGGTTCTGCTCCTCGCAGCAGGGGTAATGTATCGGTACTGCTCCAACAGCAGAGGATGGATTGACTCTGCTGGAGCAAACACCTCAGGCCCACTTCCATGGATCCTGGACCAGGGTAGCATCACTTGGTAGGGCAGAGAGACAGATGTCAGAGCCAAAGGGTGGAAGTAGGGTGGTTGGAAGTCTTTTATGTCCCTGAGACTTCAAATCAGGAGACCAGACAAATAGCTGTTGTAGTCACTCTGGGTTCTGGGTTGGAGAGATGCAGGTCCAGTCTTTCTCTCTCCCAGGCAAGAGGGCAGCAGGCAGCATGTCAACACAGCAAGTAGGAGTCTAGCAGAGTTGCAGTCCAGCAGAGTGGCTGTCCTTCAGCAGCACAGCAGTCCTTCTTCCAGGCAGAGTATCCACAGGTCCAGAAGTCTACTGAAGTGGTGGTGTCTGGGGTCTAGTTCTTATACCCAGTGGTGCCTTTGATATGGGGGAGACTTCACAGCCATGCCTTTGAAGTGCACAGATGTCCTGCTCTGGCTCCAGACTCATGCAGCCCTTTGTGTGTGGATAGAACACAGCCCATTCAGGTGTAAGTGTGGTTGTGTCCACCTCCTCCCTCCAATCCTGCCTAGGATGGTCCATTAAGATAGAATTTTAAATTGATTAGGATTTTAAATTGTGATTCCAGAGACACCAAACTTAAACTTATAAGTTGTAATATGGTAAGTCCAATGTTATCTTATTGGAGAGATAGGCCTTGCAATAGTGAAAAACAAATGTAAGAGTTTTTTAATACTAGGACATGTAAAACTTAAAAGTACTTGTTCAACTTTTTAAATACACAACACTCTGCCCTGGGGGCTGTGTAGGGCCAATTTTAAGGGTTACATATGCATTGAAAAGTAAGGCTTGGGCCTGGGAAAAGGTTTAATTTGCCAAGTCGACATGGTAGTTTAAAAGTGCACGCACAGCCTCTGCGGTGACAGGCCTCAGACATGTTTATAGGACTACTTAAGTGGGTGGCACAATCAGTGCTGCAGACCCACTAGTAGCATTTAATTTACAGGCTCTGGGCACATGTAGAGCACTCTACTAGGGACCTATAATCAAATAACATATGCTAATTGGGCATATGCCAATGGTATCATGTTTTGGGGAAAGAGTACAAGCACTTTATCACTGGTTAGCAGTGGTAAAGTGCACAAAAGCCTAAGGCCAGCAAAAACGAAGTCAGCAAAAATTGGAAGTCTGAAGGCAAAAAGTTAGGGAAAACCACACCAAAGATGACACGTCTAACGATGGTCAAGGAGCGGCAACAATACAGATAAATATTAATGTTATAAAATAAAGAAATCACTGTGGTGCAAACAGCGTACATAAACATAGTTAACATAAACCGCTGTGATACAAAGGGCGAATGGACAGTAGTATTTAATGATTATTGAAGTCAAAGCTTTACAAAATCTCGTCCATTTAGTAGACTTTTCTATACAAAGAAAATGAGGTCTAAAGAAGAATGTGAAAGTATTAGTCAGGATTTGTTCGCCATTTCAAATAAGTGTTTTATGGTTCGCCAGTGCAAAGAAATGATTATAGAGAACAGTTTCATCACAAATCAGATATATTTCAGGGTTGAAAGAGTGGCGCAAAAAATGATTTCAGCCGTTTTCTGATCAAAGAAGTTCAGGAATGCTTAGCCACACGGATAGTAGTTCAACTGGGGTCATTCAGTGGTGGGTCGTACCTTACAGATCATTTATTGAACACATGGAACCCAAACAATGTTTGGATTGTGCAAGTTCTTGAGGGGATTCGGAAAATACCTTAAATTAGGCAGTGCTATTTACATTTATATACATTTAAAGATGGTTCTTCTTCATGTTCCACCGCACCTCATAGCAAAATGGGCAGTATAACAAGCAAGGTGAATTACAGTTAAAATATTTCCATACACTCAGGGGCTTAGCCTGGTCAATTTGATTCGGGGTGTGACTTTCAGATTCCCCAAGGTAATAAGGCTGGGACATCTTGTTAAAACACATCATATGAGCAGCAGGACATGAAAGGGGCTTAAGAGGCAGTGGAAACAAAGTGGAGTGTGGATTGTTAGGGGTACTTAAAACGCAATATTCGTAAAACTAATCAACATTTTTTAAGGCCTTCAAAACCTAGACAAGAGTGAATGTGTGTGTTTGTCTGCCTAGACAAGTAAAAATCCTAGGTAAAATCAGAAAGACACTTCACATTACCTGACTGAAAGCACTTGTACCCAACTATTTACTACAGAATACATATTTTAGGGGGTGTAAAACCCCAAACACCCCCCTGGAGCTACGCCCCTGCATACACTACCCAGGTAATCATTTGGACATGTTCTTTCCTTATCTAAGTTACACGTAGTTTGTTATGCCGCTTGCATAAGAAAATCCTGTGTTTACAAAATAAAATCAAATTGCTATTTCTACGGGCTTATCAATGTCAAAGTTTAAACTTAAAGCTATTGTCAAACCTGTTGTAAGTGCCACACAAAAGGCTTGGATAAAGCTTACTTTGCCAAGTACACAAAAGGGGCATCCAGTCAGACACAAAGAATTATAACTGTCTGCCAGGAATTGTCCAACCCGGATCCTCTGAAAGGCAGTTATTGCATATCTCAAAAACATTGCAAACACCTCAAGTTCTAAGTCTTTAAAGCCGACAAAATCTGCAAATTAATCATGACCATTACAGAAGTGTGGTGCACTGGGACCATGAGGCCAAGGCACCTCTAGCCACCAATGCTGAATATATTTCATGGGTGGATAGGCTGTTGGTATTCCGATAGTTTTGCAAAAGGATTCATGCATGTGGAGAATGTACTACGTGATGACTGATGACAAGAATCTTTCCAAAGAATCCTTGAACTCTTTCAGAAGAATCCTTGAACTCTCCTGACGTTTGGGAAAGATGGCAGCGGCCATCTTGGATTTTTGGGATATTATTTTCCATATGTTTCACTGAATCCTTGCTAGGCACTTATGCAGCAGTGTTGCTACAGCCAGAGCACTTGCTCTTGGATTTCTGATTCATGTTAGGGGGACAATTACTTCCTTGGGTGTTTGCTGAAGAGCGTTACAGAGAAGGATTCTAAAAATCACGTCATGCTGGAAAAGGGAATTTGAACTATTTTTTAAACATTTGACCTAAGTACTTAGGAACTTTGGAACTTACTATATTTCTTGAACATTGGAGTTTTTGCATGGACGAATAGAAACATTTCTTGCACCAAGATAGAATTGATTATGCCATGGTGATATTAATGCCTATTTAAGTTGCATAAAACCTCAGAACCAGGACTATCAAAAGACATATATGTCTGAAACATGAGGTTCAGTAAGATCAGTTTCATATCAAGAACAAGAGAGTTGGTTACAGGACAATATCTTTCAGATGTGTATTCTGACCTGCAGATTTAAATGGCCAGCTGAGTGATGAGGCACAATCGCGATGTCCAGTGTCTCTGAATTTGCTTTCTTCCAAGTCACCTTTACCTGGTGTCGTTCATCATTTTATATTGTGTGTGGTCAATGGTGGATGTGGTGAGGGGTAGAAGAGAGCATTGCTCCTTTTGATTTTAGAGTACAAAAAAGTTAGCCGTTTTTGGCACCCAGTTAAAAAAAATAATAATATGAACTTCTGCAGTCCTATTGTGTGCCAAAGAACAAAAGCATACAAGTCTCCTATGGATCTGTGCACATCCGAATGACTTAACTCGTTGCCCCTGACTTCAGACACAACCAATATAATCAAGGCTTCTCTTTTCTTTGGCATTATTTATGATCGTCTGAAACGTGGAGACAAAAACCCTGCGTACCTGCACAAACTGAGTCCACACTTTGCCCAAGATGGAGCCATTCGCTGAACATCTGCCCATCTGATCAATCAACTATCGTACAACAGAATGAAACATGGGGGAAGATCACTGTGTGTACAAATACCGAAACTGAACCCAAACACAAGCAGTTCAGGAAACGCTTGAAAACATACTTCACTAAATTCAACATAAAAGTTGCAATCAAAGAAAATCAAACGCAGTCACTCACTCGGTCTGATAGGACTCCAACCTCCCCCTCCCATTATCAAGTGGTATTTCCCTTCTTTTGGGCACTCTGAAATAACCTAAAGGCGATAGGCAGTGTTTTATAGAACTTCCTATCAATAAATAAATAAATAAATAACTATGTAAGGTGTAACTGTAGAAGGCAGAAGACTCATTGGGCAGTCACTATCTTCATTCACTTAGGCAGTTATGACCGCAAAGAGGACCTCTCACTCACCTGATTTGCCTCAGCTCCTATATTTTGCCTCTCTATTTCCCATTAGTTAACTTCTCTGGTTTATAATATGGTTTACAAACAACCATGCGTTTCCTTTTCCTCCTGCTTCTTCTCATTCGTTAATCCAATGGTCTAAGCACAGAGTCACACTGCTTATATCAGTTCGCATAATTAGTTAAGTATAGTTGGATTAAAAAATCGCTCTTCTGTTTTGCATATTCCATCGCTAGTAAAAGACTTCAGTGCTGTGAATGTGGGGCATTAGTTTCTAATGGCAGTGCTGAGAATCGTTATGAGGACGTATTCACTTTCCTCCTCATTAGGTTTTATGGTGTGGGTTTCTTAATGCTTCCATCAGTGTGCTATGGTAGCATGACAATAGATAACCTGTGTCTATCAAATTCACTAGGAGCAACTGTGTCAGTGTTGGACTTGTCCCTCTCTGCAGGGTCACCCTGAAACATTTTTCCTTCACCCCTTCTATGTTGCTTAATTCGTTTTTGTTGGCTCTAGGATTCTGTGAACTTTACCACTGCTAATCAGTGCTAAATATTTATCAGACCTTAGTAAAGTGGTATACCAAATTCCCAAGGCATGTAAATTAAATGCTTCTAATGGGCCTACAGCACATATTGTGCCACCCACTTAAGTAGCCCTGCAACATGTCCCAGGCCTGCCATTGCAGCCAGATTGCAGTTTTAAATTGCAAATTCAATTTAGGAATATAACCCCACTAGTAAGCCTTAAACTCCCCTTTCATTGCATATGTAATTCCGAAAGTAGACCCTATGCAGCCCATAAGGTAGGGTGCATTGTAATTAAAAGGTTGGGCATGTGCTTTTAAGTTTTACGTGTCCTGGTAGTGAAAAACTCCTAATTTTGTTTTCACTACTGTGAGGCCTACCTGTCTTATAGGATAACATTTGGTTGCCTTATTACATTTAATAAGTGCTAACCTTTCATTCAAAACATGTGAACATTTCATGTTTGTTGCTAATTAAGTGTAATGATAAATCCTCTTTAATGGAAACAACAGATTTTAAGTTACAGTTTTGTAATGCCACTTTTAGAAAGATGGCATTTCCCTGCCATAAGTATTTGGCAGTTCGGCTTCGTTTATTCATGCCAGACAGCAATAAAATAGAGGAATTAGGCGCGCCTGGACGGGACATCAACTGGCAGGATGACTGGGTGGAGCTGGGCACTGAATGGGCAGTGCTCTGTCTTCACACAAAGGACTTGTCACCCCTGCATTGTTCATGCAGACAGCTCGGAGCCACAGTGGGCTAAGCAGAAAACTTCAAACTTCAAGCATTTCAAAGGGAACTCTCTACAAACCTCACCCTACTTCAAAGAAGGCGCATATATAAAAATAAGTTCCTCAGACCCACATTTCAGTTCACTTTCTGGACCTGTGGAAGGACTCTCAGAAGCCTGCCTGATGTTGTGGCCTGCTCTTTACTCCACAAGACTGCTTTGCTGCACCAGGAAGGACTTCTGTGCTGCCTGGAGCCTGCATTGAACCCTCAGAACCCTTCCCTACAGTATCAGCCCTATTCAAATGCCTGAACCCAGTATTACTAGAGAGGCTCTGATGGAGCAGATATGTTAATTAAAGAAATTGCTAATGATTAATGTGTGTTTCTTAATGAGAAAAATGCATTGAAAATTTAATATTAGAAAATAATGTCTATATTTGAAAATGTGCCCTTGGCAAATGGTCACCATGTGTATTAACGGATGCAAAATATGAAAAATGAATATTAAAATGTACTAATGTCATAACGAAGTGTATAACCTATGTTTTATGTTAATTCATATTCCTAAATTAGCCAGACTAAAGGCCTGGTTTCATTGGGCCTTGCTTGCTCATAACGTGGAAACTTCGGAAAGCTTTGCGAGGACTGGTAACTGGAAGGAGAAACCTTGAACTGTTCAGAGTTCAGACGGCTTAGCTGGAACATTCTGCAATGTACCAAGGTACAGGAGATGATGAAGACAATTTGATACAATTATGTGTAGTGTAGGCTAAATGTCCTTTCCCAGGACTTGAACAATAGAAGCACTGACTAAAGACTTGTATGCAACAATTTTGTTAACCGAAGAGCCGGATGATGTTCTCATCGCAAGAAGAACCAATCAGTTTTATGGGACATTAAGCATATGTAAAATTAGAGATTTGGTTAAAAAAAACTATAGGTTAGAGTCATAACTTCCGACAGACTGACCAATTAGCAATTAGTGGGATGGACTGGGAGACCCTAATAAAAGTCATGAAAAGGGGTGAGGAATCAGAACTGCGAGGAGAAAGTTGATGACGTCAGGAGACGCTGTCCGAGGTGCTGACAATTGGGCTTATACTTTGTGAGCCTGATCCGTAGCTGACCATTGATGACCTGGAGACGAAGACTGACTTGTTGCTGATCCATCCTGGATAGGTAGCTATGAAAATGTGACTGACTAATTTTGTGCCTTTTCTTCTAGGTACCAAATGCGCTGTTTTTATAGAAATTCTCTCTTAGGTAGATTTTTCCAAATTAATGTTTTTCTCTAAATTGTTTTTGCATGAAGACCCCCATGCTAATGCTAATCTTGGTTAGGTAGGCTGTTAGGGGTGACGTGGACAGTGACAAATGACTGACAAACTTTATTGCTGAATTACATTGTTAATGCTGATATTCACAGCTTATGTTGCTGCTTGGTCGCATTTTTTTTTTCAAGACATAGGCCCTCATTCTGACCCTGGCGGATTGAATCCGCCAGGGCCGAGGGCAGCGAATGCACCGCCAACAGGCTGGCGGTGCATTCATGGGCATTCTGACCGCGGCGGTAACGCCGCGGTCAGAAACGGGAAACCAGTGGTCTTCCGCCGGCCTGTCTTCCGCCGCTGCCCATGGGAATCCTCCATGGCGGCGCAGCAAGCTGCGCCGCCATGGGGATTCCGACCCCCTTCCCGCCAGCCTGGTTCTGGCGGTTTACACCGCCAGAACCGGGCTGGCGGGAACGGGTGTCGTGGGGCCCCTGGGGGCCCCTGCAGTGCCCATGCCAATGGCATGGGCACTGCAGGGGCCCCCTAACAGGGCCCCACATTGCTTTTCAGTGTCTGCTTAGCAGACACTGAAAAGCGCGACGGGTGCCACAGCACCCGTCGCACACCTTCCACTCCGCCGGCTCCATTCGGAGCCGGCATCCTCGTGGAAGGCGCTTTCCCGCTGGGCCGGCGGGTGATCTTTTGCAGATCGCCCGCCGGCCCAGCGGGAAAGTTGAAATGCCCCCCGCGGTCTTCTGACCGCGGGGCGGTGTTTGGGCGGTTTCCGCCCGGCGGGCGGCGTCCGCCGGCCGTCCGGGTTGGAATGAGGCCCATAATGTCTTCTAATTGATGAATTAATAAAAATTGATTGAATAAACTTTGAACTAACAGATGACCTAGAATTGTAATCAATAGGGAATAAAACTTGTTAACCTTTCCCATGAGTGATGGTTATTTCTGATTAATATGGTTTTCTTTTTGGTCTCTTAAGTGTTTGATATTGATTTATTGTTGTTGATCATTGGTTCAGTGATCACTGCATGACTAGGATACTCCAGGCGATTCAAAAGGTTCATCGACCTATACGCGTCCGCTTGTAAGTTTACTTACTAAGGTCTGGGCGCGCTAGCAGTTTTTGGTAGCAGCTTGATGGTTAGTTTCCTTGGGGAACTAGTTATGTGGTGATTACTGGTTATTGTAGTAGTTTAAGTTAGAGTTAGTTGTTCGCATTTTGTGAGGTTTGAATTTTGTTCTTCTGAAATTTGAATGGTAGCAAAGATGATGTCCTCTTAAGCCCAGAAATGACTTTCCCAGATCCTGGATCCTGCTAGTAAATTTGGGTATGTTCACGGTGTGTTTTTGAGATTGTGTGAAGTGGTAGGTTGCGCTTGCACAGGCTTAAGCAAATCGCAGGTGAATTGAGTTATGTGAGGTATAGTAGGGAGTTTGCGTACTCCAGTTGAGGTTAGTAGGAGTGTGCATACTCCGTAGTATGAGAGAAGGGAAGTAGTCGAACTTCACATGTGTGTGGCGCTTTCTGCTCAAAAATTGTTGGTGATGTGCGGACCTTGCGTGGCCTAAGACTCCTAAGTAAATTGACAAGTGTAGGAGACACTTGGTTATATGTTGTAATCTGTCTGGTTTAGTAGGTTGTGTGATAATTGGGTAAAAGAGATTTCAACTGAGATTTGGGGAGTTCTATGTGCACCAGAACAGACGCATTGATCAGTTGAGAGTAAAATTTGCGGGTCAAAATTTGCTTCCGAATGTGGTAGACTGTAAAAGAGGAATAGCTATATGAGCCAAGAGAGCCATTAGTGAAAATCCGTAAGGTCTCCGAAGCGATTGTGTCCCTTCCTGTTGTAAACCAGCAGGTTTGTTTTAGTTATTGGGTTTTGGTAAGTGCTCGCAATAATTTGCATTAGTTGTGTGAATCGAGTCAAGGAGGACGAGCCGCAAGACTTTTTCAGCCGCTGTGTGTGAGTGTGACGTCAGAGTGTGCAGCACTGCGATAGGTCGGTTGGTGAGAAGAGCCACGAGCGGATTGGCAGCTGTCCGTAAGGGGCAATTGGTTGAGTAAGAGGGTGAAGGGAATCTTGAGAGTAAAAGTAATTTTATATTTTGAATCAAAGGTAAACAAAGCAGGTAAAATGAAGTATTTCAAGGCATTTAAGAGTGCGATGAAGGGTGATACTTACATTGAGGCATCAGTGGGGGAGCCGACCCCACTGGAGGATTCTCCGGCCTATAATGTGATGGCGGAGCGAGGTGTAGCACCGTGTTTATGGTTAAAGCAATGGTGTAAGTTAACAAAAAAACAAGGGTCTTTAGCGTTTCCAGAGCATTGAACGTTTAATTTGATAATTTTGGATCAATTACGAATGTCATTATACAATATGAAGCCATTACCGAGACCAGCACAGTTTGAAGCTTTAGCGGTTTGGGAGCTCGTGGCCAGACAGCAACAGGAGATGAAGTTCAAGAGGAGGATGAAACAAGCAGAAAAGTCTTTAGCTGAAGCTTGAAGGGATTGTGAGCAAAAGAGATGGAGGATGGCGACGTTACAGGAGGTTAAATTGTTTCCTGCTATTGCAGAGGGAGATGAGGCAGAGAAGGAAGATAGTACTAAAGAGGATGAGAGTGGAGGGAGAAAGAAAAGGAGAAAGTCTTTGTGGATGATGACGACTCTTATGTTGAGGATCTCATTACACAGTTATTAATAGATCGACCTCTACCTTCAACAACCTATGCAGGGGGTCCAGGCGTTAGTGCTACTGCCCCTACAGATGCTCCGGCACAAGCCCAGGGTGCTGAGGGGGCTGTACAGGCAGAGGGGGGACAATTACCGGGGGTAGTACAGAGTGCACCTAATTCAGGAACTACTAATGTAGTTCAAGCGCAGATACATCCACCTTCAGTGCAGAGAATTTATCCAGATGTGCCAATTCTAGAGACAGTCTCGGACATAATGGGGCCGAGGGAGCAGGTGCTTCCGAAGCCAATGCTGATACAGGCAGATCCGACACCAATGTTATTGCCTTTATCTCAAGCACAGGATCTACCGAAGTTTACACCACTGACAGGAACACAATCAGATATCACACCAGTTATGAATCAGGTAATGGGGGTAACATTCCCCCAAGGTGCAGGTGCTAGGGCAGCTCCCGATGCAATATCGCTACCAATTACTGTTGGTCCAGCGGTACCCTTATTTGCACAGAAGAAGTCAGATGTAGGGGAGCAGAATAAAATTTTACAGAATCTTGTTAGGAAGGAAGTGAGTGATCCTGCACAGCTAATGTTGTCTGCAGGACAAATTTTCAATGGATCTAAACCTTTAATGGATTTTAGTCCACTTGTAGCACTTCCAGATGCAGTAAATGGCCCAAATGCGAGTCATAGTTTGAGACTTCTGACATCGCAAGCTTCAGGTGCAGTGGTACAACAGCTACCAGTGCTGAATGCAAGTAACATTTCATTACAGGGATTGTCAGCTCAACAAATAAGTGAGTGATTAGACAGTCTAAATACACCTCAGAATGCATCCAAGGGCAAGGATCAGATGAATCGAGTAAAGTTGAATATAGAGGTTACTGAATTAGTTGAAGGAACAATGAGTGTGAATAGATTAGAATCCTACACAGAAGAAGAGCTGAGGTACTTATGCCCAAAGATTACAAGAGAAGTGAGTAAAATACATCAGAAATGGGCAGAGTTAGCAGAAAAACATGACATTGACATTGAGAAAACAAAGCGTTTGAAACACAGCTATAGATTAGATTTTGAGGCGAAGGATTTTGAACTCATGAGATCATCAGGAATGAAGGCACATTCAAGAGAATTACTGCAGAGTGCACATATTTGGGGAGCATTAGAGAAGTGGGAAGGTAGACGGACAAAGAAAAAAGATAAACAAAAAAGGGATTCACAAGAAGGGGCTGAAGGTGGCAACAAGGGGGAATCAGTCAAGATGCTTCCAATGAGAGAAATCCGAGTGTAAGAGGGCTGTGGATTGGCCAACAAGTGAACTGGAAAGGGATAAAGTAACAGGTGCACCTTCACCTGAGGTAATGAAAAATTATTATAAAGTGATTGAGTTCCTGAAGACAAGGATTTCTCCCAAAAACATTGATTGGCAGCGGATTGATAGAACGGTCCAAGAGTCTAAAGAATCAATACATACCTATTAGGAAAGATTGTTCAAAGCATTCAAGGAATACAGTGGTAAGGAAGTAATTGAGCCGAAAGACACGTTGCCTTTCGTGTTCAGGTTTGTCGAAGGTCTGAGACCAGAAGTACAGCAGATAATTAAAGGTCATTTGATTTGCTGGCAAGCAAAGCCTATTGATGAGGTGTTTCAATATGCAAAATACTGTAGTGATGAAACTGATTTGAAACAGAAAAAGTTGAAAGAAAAAGCGATGGTGATGCAAATAAAGGCAGCTCAAACAGGAGTGCAGGGAGCTATAGTACCACCTATGCCGCCACAGCAGAGTGCTGTTATGTTCCAGCCTCAAGTGAGAGGTAGAAGGTGTGGAATGAACATGATACTTGGTCCGGACTTTGAGACTGTGGTTGTTCAGAATGACATGCAAGGCATGAAAAAGATGTTACTGTGTCATTTGTGCGGAAACGTGGGACACTGGAAGCGGGAGTATCCGTTGGTGGCACTGGATGGTGTGGTTTAGCAAGGTGACGTCAGTACATTTCAAACTGTGAAAGTCCCAAGAATGAAAGGACGTATTCCTAATGCTCAGAATCGAGGACAGAATTTCCTACCGGTACAGCAAATGCAGGTGCCGCATGCACAATTTGCTCCATTACAGCCAACACAGCAGCAGGTCCCCATGGTACCTAGACAGCAAATGCAAATACCTCAACAGTTGATGCTTACTCAGCAGGCCACAAGTCAAAGACAAGACAGTAGTAATAACACAGTGCATCAGTTTCCATTTTACAGTGAGGCTGAAATAAACGAAAAATGGATGAGTGACAGTTCAGATGAAGGAGCCTGCATGCTTGCTGCTTCCCTGGAAGTAGATCAGAGAGGGCCTTTTGTGAAGTGAAAAGTAATGGGTTACAAGGTCTCATTCTTGGTTGATACATGAGTTACACGCTCTACAGTAAGAAGCATAGAAGTCCCTAATTTACCTCTTTCAGGCAGAACAGTGTTTGAGTGGAGAAAAGACAGTTGACAAATCCAATCACAGGACCAGTGCAGGTCGAAATTGGAAATTACCAAGGAATGCATAGATTTGTGGTGTGCGATTCAAGTCCCGTATCCTTACTGGGTAGAGACTTACTGTGCAAAACCAAATGTTCCATCAATTGTTCAGACACAGGGATAGAAGTCCAGACAAATAGTGAAAATGAAGAAGAGCAGGCAACTGCAATGATAGTTAACAATGCCTATGAAGAATACCCATTGATTGCATTTTTCCCAATGTTCACTGTGAAAGAATTGCATGCAGATTTACAGGGAACTGTGAAGGAAGAAGTGTGGGATCTGACAGGAACGGAAGTAGGTCTGAATAAGGGAGTGGAGATGATTAAAATCACGTTGAAGCCAAATGCACTGTTCCCGCAGCTTCCACAGTATAACATGCCACAAGATGTTTTAATGAAAGTGGCACAAATAATTGGAGAATTTTTAAAACAAGGAGTTTTGAAAGAAGTGCTGAATAGCCCATGTAATTCACCGATAATGGGTTTGAAAAAGCCATGTGGGAAAGTACGAGTTGTGCAGGACTTGCGAAAAGTGAATGACATGGTGGTTAAGTGTTGTCCGATAGTGCCCAATCCAGCAGTGATACTGTTTCAGATTCCTTGCAATGCAGAGTGGTTCACAGTGGTAGATCTGTCACAAGCTTTCTTTTCTGTGCCTCTTCAAGAGGATAGTCTGTTTCTTTTTAGTTTCAAATTCTTAGACAGTATCTACAGCTGGTGCAGGCTTCCACAAGGGTATATGGAGTCACCATCACTGTTTAATCAGATCCGGAAAAAGAACCTGGAGTCATTGGACTTGCAATGCCAATCGACTCTGGTGCAGTACATTGATGACTTGCTAATCGCATCCCGAACAAGGAACGAGTGTAAACATGACTCAATTGCCCTGTTGAATCATTTGGGAGAGTTTTACCTGTGAAATTACAATGTTGCCAAAAGTCAGTGAAATATCTGGGACACCAGATTGAGAAGAGATAGAGGAGAATTTCCATGGAGAGAATTACCATGATTCTGCAGAGAAATCCCCCGACTTCACAGAGAGATGTCAGAATGTTTCTGGGAATGGTTGGGTATTGTAGACAGTGGATTCCAAATTTTGCTGAAATTGCCAAACCCTTACAGCAGTTGACACATAAGGGAGTTACAGATTCCATTACCCTAGATGAGGACCAGATGAAAGCATTCATCGAATTGAGAGAGAGTTTGTGCAGAGCTCCAGCATTGGGAATGCCTGATTACACAAAGCCTTTCACACTGTTTTGTCATGAACGTGATGCTTGTTCTTTGTCTGTCTTGACACAGGTCCATGGAGGTGCTTATCGCCCAGTAGTTTATTTTGCAGCTACCGTGGACCAGGTTGCAGCAGCTTTATCAGGTTGAATGCGCACAGTAACCGCAGTTGGTCAAAGTCTTTACCAATGTGAGGGGGTAGTCATGGGATACCCTTTATCGATAATGGTACCATATTCTGTTGAGATTTTACTAGCAAGGACGAAAACTCAATATTTGACAGGCTCAAGACTGACGAGGTATGAGACGAGCATCTTGGGTGCTCCAAATGTAACATTGAAAAGATGTACGGTGAGAAACCCAGCAACATTACTTCCAAGTGATACAGTTGAAATTGAAAAAGAGGAAGATATTGAGCATGATTGTCTTGAAGTAACTGAGCTATGTACAAAACCAAGGCCTGACATTAGAGACACGCGTTTAGAAGAAAATTACCAAATTGTCTTTGTTGATGGTTCGTGCCTCAGGGATGGAACAGGCACATTGAGAGCAGGATATGCTGTGTGCACAATTACAGGCACATTAGAAGCTTCATGGCTTCCAGTTGTATGCTCTGCATAAGTGGCAGAGCTAGTAGCTCTTACTAGAGCCTGCTATGTTTCTGCAAGGTTAAGAATCACAATCTATACTGGTAGTCAATATGGATTTGGAATGGTTCATGATCTTGGCCAGTTGTGGTCACAGCGAGGTTTTATGACCTCGCCTGGAACTCCAGTAAGAAATGTAGACCGGATAAATGAGTTGTTGTACGCAATTCAGTTACCTGAAGAAATTGCTGTGGTAAAATGCAGTGCACACCAAAAGACACAGGATTACATTTCCTTGGGAAATGGATATGCGGATCAAGTCGCAAGATTTTGCGCATTAAACTGTATATTGTTTAAAGACAAGTGGGAACTAATGTCTGAAGAAGAAACTAATTGTGCAAGTTTTGCTTTGAAAATAATTGACATGTTAGTGGAATTGAAAACCTTGCAGGAAAATGCAGACAAGGAAGAGAAAACGCTTTGGATGCAGCTTAAATGTATTCAAAGATCAGATGAGATTTGAGTTTATGAGGAGGGTCAGATGGTACTGCCAAACAGTTTGTTGACTCAGATGGCCAAGTATTATCATGGCGAAGCACATATTGGAAGGGATGCCATGGTTAGATTGTTCAAAGTTGATTGGTTTAACCCAAAGTTCAGACAAGCAGCAGAGGCAGTATGTCATCGGTGTGTAATCTGTCAGCAACTAAATGTGGGAAAAGGGACAGTGGTGAATTTGAGCCACATTGGAAGAGCAGGAGAACCATTCAGCAGAATGCAGTTGGATTTCATTGAGATGCCTGCATGTGGTAGATTGAAGTACGTGTTGGTGATTGTGTGTGTGTTTAGTCATTGGATTGAAGCATACCCCACATGTAGGAATGACAGTCTCACAGTTGCAAAGCTGTTACTTAGAGAATTAATACCACGGTTCGGTTTTCCGATCTCTTTAGAATCAGATAGGGGAACACACTTCAATAACAAAGTTATCAAACTCTTATGTGCAGCATTAAACATTGAGCAGAAGCTGTATTGCAGTTATCACCCAGAAGCATCAGGACTTGTAGAACAAATGAATGGTACACTGAAATCAAGAATTGTCAAAATGTGTGCCGCAACAAACCTGAAATGGCCAGATGCATTACCTTTGGTGTTGATGTCAATGGGAAATGTACCTGACAGAAAGACAAGGCTGTCACCCCACAAGATTCTCATGGGCAGAGCAATGAGGTTGCCAGCAATTCCAGCAAATGCTCTTGTCAATATTACAGATGATATGGTGTTGGACTACTGCAAAGGTTTGGCTGATGTGGTTCAATCTTTCTCTCAGCAGGTGTAGGCTGCTACCCTGCCACCCATCCATGAGCCAGGACACAATCTGAGAGCTGGAGATTGGGTTGTCATCAAAAAGCATGCCCGAAAGACTTCCCTAGAGCCACGTTGGAAGGGCCCATATCAGGTGGTGCTGACAACTACGACAGCTGTGAAGTGTGCTGGACTACCTAACTGGATACATGCGAGCCATACCAAGAGAGTGGTGAGTCCGCAAGATCATGAAGAAATGTTGTTGAGAGCACCAACAGTAGCAAAACAAGTTGCTCTTCCTGAGCCAGAACCAGAGCAAGCTGAGCCTGAAATTGACCCAGAGCTGGTGGAAGAAGGGTCAACCACACCAGTAAGAAACAAAAGTGCACAGAACTATAAGAGAGTGAGCAAGAGTCTAACTCAACAGAGACAACTAGAGAACCAAACGCAGGAAGGGTTCTCCCAGAAGTAGACAGTGCTGAAGCACAAGCAGAGCAAGTGCCAGATCAAGAGGGGGAAAGAGTTGCGACGGATCGAAGCCAAAGTGGTCCGACTACTCCTGAACCCGTTGCAGGCCCATCAAGAGAAAGCACCTAGAAAGAGGAAAAAGAAGAATCCTTTTTTTAAAAGAATATTGACAGAAGGATCAAGGAAAGGAGACAATTTGCCTGAATCCCAAATTGAAAAGAAGAAAGAACTGGCCATAAATGAGCCAATGGAGGAAGAAGTAGACACTACAATAAAAGACGAACTAAGTGAAGAAGAATTAGCTGGAGAACGAAGGTTGAAAAGGAAAAGAGTAGCAAGTCGAAGATACACAGGTCCTGAGTGGGCATATGCAGCAACAAGTGAATGGCAAAACAAGTTTATGTCCTTTTGCTTTGAGAGCGAAGTTCTGAATCAGTACTTTCATACAACCTGAAGGGAATCAATAGACTGAGTTGTTGAGCTAATCTGAAGAAGAATAAATAGAGACTGTTGAAATAAACCCAGAAAAGACATTGATAACCTTATATGACATTTGAAAACCTGGAAGTGACAAGCTGCTAACCGATTTTGACAAAGGAGAAAAACGGGTTCTTGGGTGTGAAGTTGAATTGCGAGAAAGAAGTATTTTAGATTTTTCAATTTTGATTTTTCCTGTTACGCCTTAACTAAGAGTTATTTCTGCTTTCTGATTCTATACAGATCATGGCTAAATTAAATAATCACATGATAAAGATTAGACATTGCAGATATTTGAGTGTTGGAGTGGCAATCATGTGTGGAATAATGTTTATAGTGATGATTGTGGGAATGTCGATTCATGAGATCAAAGAAGCTGCTATTACTCCTGTTCTTGAGACTACTACACTAAGGGCCAAATGTAGCAAAGTGTTTGCGAGTCGCAAACGGCGAAAAATGCTGTTTGCGAGGCGCAAAAGCCTCACCGGTATGCAGAAATGCATTTTGCGAGTCGGATCCGACTCGCAAAATGCACTTCCGACTCGCAAATAGGAAGGGGTGTTCCCTTCCTATTTGCGACTCGCAATGCGATTCAATTCCATTTGCGATCGCAAAAGCGGTCGCAAATGGAATCGCAGTTACCATCCACTTGAAGTGGATGGTAACCCAGTCGCAAACGGGAAGGGGTCCCCATGGGACCCCTTCCCTTTGTGACTGGAATAAAAAATATTTTTTCAGAGCAGGCAGTGGTCCAATGGACCACTACCTGCCCTGAAAAAATCTGAAACAAAAGGTTTCATTTTTTTTTTCAAAGTGCAGCTCGTTTTCCTTTAAGGAAAACGGGCTGCACTTAGAAATAAAAAAACTGCTTTATTAAAAAGCAGTCATGGACATGGTGGTCTGCAGTCTCCAGCAGGCCACCATCCCTGTGAGTGCCCATGCTCACAATGGGGTCGCAAACTGCGACCCACCTCATTAATATTAATGAGGTGGGTCTTTGCGACCCCATTGCGAGTTGCAGAAGGTGTCTGAGACACCTTTCTGCATACCAAATTGCGACTTGCAATTTGCGAGTCGCAGGGACTCGCAAATTGCAAGTCGCAATTTGGTATTTTGCTACATCTGGCCCTAAGAGCTTTAGAGAGGTTCAAGCTAGATGAAAAATATTGGCATCACTGTACTAATGCACGAGGAGAGCTTTCTTCTGATGTTTTAAATTGGATACTGAGTGAGTATTTTGAGACGATGGATGCAAAGAATTGTTCTTTGAACCGACACTAACATTTGGAACTGCTTATCCTCACCGTAACAATTTAACCTGTTTATTAACTCCATTAGAAAAGAGCTGTATAGGGAATACTGACGATAGAAGGAAGGCATTGGAAGGAGAAAATAGAGAAAGGACGGGAGAAAAGGGCTTATAAAAATGATTATGCTTACACCGCTATTAAAACACAAGGGAGATTAGCCTTAGATGCACTACACGTAGGCAAGCTTTGTATATATAGGCCAAAATCACGCACTGACACTCTGTTTGTGGGAACAAGTGAATGCAGGCATGTGTTTTTGTTTCAGAGTAAATGGACTTTTATGCTGAATGGTGGGGACCCTATGATTCCTGGAATTTATTGTATCTGTGGACTTAATGCTTATTACCGTCTTCCTCGAGGATGGTATGGGACATGCTATTTAGGAATAGTTTTCCCTAAGATATACCAGATAGATGACCTGAAGAAGATACCGAAAGTGACTGAATTACATCATAAACGACAGAGGAGGGAAACCTCTTCTGCAATTGTAGGGGATATTTTTGGTGCAATAATTCCTTCTGTAGGAGTTATTTTGAATGCAAATAAGATACGAAAATTGTCTACTATTGTGGATAATATGCTGAAAAACTTTACTGGGGCAATACTCCCGTTAAATACTGAACTGGCTGCGGACAGAGCTTTGAGGCTTCAAAATAGGCTTGCTTTAGATATAATTTTGGCGAAAGACGGCAGAGTCTGTAAAATGATTAATGCTAGGCATTGTTGTTCATACATACCTGAGAATGATAAGGAGATAAGAGACTTGGGGGCATATTTATACTCTGTTTGCGCCGGAATTGCGTCGTTTTTTTTAACGCAAATCCGACGCAAAGCTAACTCCATATTTATACTTTGGCATTAGACCCGTCTAGCGCCAAAGATCTTGGAGTTTGCGTCATTTTTTAGCGTGGACACCTACCTTGCGTTAATGATATGCAAGGTAGGCGTTCCCGTCTAAAAAATGACTCCAAGGCATGTGCGCCTTATTTAAACTCCCGTGCAAAAATGACGCACGGGAGTGGGAGGGTCAAAAAAAATGACGTCCAGCTGCGTTTGCGTCATTTTTTAACGCCTGGTTAGGGCAGGCGTTAAGGGACCTGTGGGCTCGGAAGGAGCCCAGAGGTGCCCTCCCATGCCCCCAGGGACACCCCCTGCCACCCTTGCCCACCCCAGGAGGACGCCCAAGGATGGAGGGACCCATCCCAGGGAACTTAAGGTAAGTTCAGGTAAGTATTTTTTTATTTATTTTTTTGTGGCATAGGGGGGCCTGATTTGTGCCCCCCTACATGCCACTATGCCTAATGACCATGCCCAGGGGACATAAGTCCCCTGGGCATGGCCATTGGGCAACGGGGCATGACTCCTGTCTGTGCTAAGACAGGAGTCATTTCAATGGGGGTTGGGAGTAAAAAAAAATGGCGCAAATCGGGTTGAGGCCAATATTTTGCCTCAGACCTGACTTGCCCCATTTTTTGATGCCCAAGCTCCATTTTCTCCTATGCCGGCGCAGCCTGGTGTGGGTCATTTGTTTTGACGCACACCAGTCAGCTGCGCCGGCTAACGTCATTCCATAAATAAGGCGCCCGCATGGCGCTTTGGAATGGCGTTAGCCGGCGTTAAAATATTTGACGCACAACTGCGTTGGCGCAGTTGTGCGTCAAAAAGTATAAATATGGCACTTACTTACTAATTTAACTAATTCAAGCAAGGATTTGAAAGAATTGAAGGAACCATGGGTTTAGGAAAAGATTGGAAATGGATTTGCCTCTGTGGGAAATTGGTTTAGTCAAATTTGGAATGGGGTATTATTGAACATTGTCCAGGGAATATTAATTGTGATTGTTTCCATATTAGGATTATGGGGTACATGCAAATTATGGCAGAAAATAAGATTAAGAAAATCTAAGAATGATCAGAGGATGGAAGAACCACCTAGGAGACAAATTTATAGGGAAAATTCAAGAAGAAGGCAAAATACATCTGAGACAAATCTGTAAAGTATTGACAAGAAAGGTGTGATGACACATTTAGTCATCAGAGGAGGGACTTATGGAGCAGGTATGTTAATTAAAGAAATGCTAATGATTAATGTGTATTTATTGATGAGAAAAATGCATAGAAAAATTAATATTAGAAAATAATTTGTATAATTGAAAATGTGCCCTCGGAGAATGGTCACCATGTGTATTAACAGATGCAAAATAATGAAAAATGAATAATAAAATGTACTAATACGTCATAATGAAGTGTATAACCTATGTTTTATGTTAATTCATATTCTTCTATTAGCCGGACTAAAGGCCTGGTTTCGCTGAGCCTTTTTTGCTCATAACATGGAGACTTCGGAAAGCTTTGCGAGGACTGGTAACTGGAAGGAGAAATCTTGACCTATTCAGAGTTCAGACAGCTGAGCTGGAACATTCTGCAATGTACCAATGGACAGGAGATGATGAAGACAATTTGATACAATTACGTGTAGTGTAGGCTAAAAGTCCTTTCCCAGGACTTGAACAATAGAAGCACTGACTAAAGACTCGTAGGCAACAATTTTGTTACCTGAAGAGCCGGATGATGTTCTCATCGCAAGAAGAACCAATCAGTTTTATGGAACATAAAGCATATGCAAAATAGAGATTTGGTAAACAAAAACTATAGGTTAGAGTCATAACTTCCAACGGACTGACCAATTAGCAATTAGTGGGATGGACTGGGAGACCCTAATAAAAAGTCATGACAAGGGGTGAGAAATCAGAACTGCAAGAAGAAAGTTGATGACGTCAGGAGACGCTGTCCGTGGTGCTGACAATTGGGCTTTTACTTTGTGAGCCTGATCCGTAGCTGACCATTGATGACCTTGGGACGGAGACTGACTTGTTGCTGATCCATCCTGGATAGGTAGCTATGAAAATGTGACTGACTAATTTTGTGCCTTTTCTTCTAGGTACCAACTGGGCTGTTTTTATAGAAATTCTCTCTTAGGTAGATTTTTCCAAATTAATGTTTTTCTCTAAATAGTTTTCGCATGAAGACCCCCATGCTAATGCTAATCTTGGTTAGGTAGGCTGTTAGGGATGACGTGGAAAGTGACAAATGACTGACGAACTTTATTGCTGAATTACATTGTTAATGCTGATATTCATAGCTTATGTTGTTGCTTGGTCGCATATGTTTTTTTTTCAAGAGATAATGGGCCTGATTACAACTTTGGAGGATGGTGTTAATCCATCCCAAATGGGACGGATATACTACCTACCATATTAAGAGTCCATTACATCCTATGGAACTCGTAATACGGTAGGTGGTATATCCGTCCCATTTGGGACGGATTAACACCGTCCTCCAAAGTTGTAATCAGGCCCAATGTCTTCTAACTGATGAATTAATAAAGAATTGATTGAATAAACTATGAACTAACAGATGACTTAGAATTGTAATCAATAGGGAATAAAACTTGTTAACCTTTTCCATGAGTGATGGTTATTTCTGATTAATATGGTTTTCTTTTTAGTTTCTTAAGTGTTTGATATTGATTTATTGTTGTTGATCATTGGTTCAGTGATCACTGCATGACTAGGATACTCCCTGCGATTCAAAAGGTTCATCGACCTACACACGTCCCCTTGTAAGTTTACTTACTAAGGTTCGGGCGCGCTAGCAGCTCCAAGGGATAGTCGGCTGCATTCTGATCAGAGCCTCAGGGACAGAAAAGATTTCAACTAGCTTGAAACTACACCTGAACCCAGCCCAAGTGAGTC
Source organism: Pleurodeles waltl (assembly GCF_031143425.1). NCBI lineage: Eukaryota > Metazoa > Chordata > Amphibia > Caudata > Salamandridae > Pleurodeles > Pleurodeles waltl. Next base: position 1,314,681,613 of record NC_090447.1, read on the forward strand.
CTAACCCCCAAGTGATGCCCCTTCAGTTTAGACCCTTGGTTGTGGTATTATAGTTACCCAGAATGCCAAAACCAAAAATGTGAGACTTTGAAAACTTTTGGCTAAAAACTGCTCTGAGAACGGAGAGAAGACTGGGACAAACTTGCTCTTCTATCAGCCCAAGGTGCATTGCCACTCAGCCTGACTTTTTGGCAACTCCCTCTACTTTCTTCTCCGCAGCAATAAATCCTGTTGAGCAGTCCTTCACAAAAGGGGTATCTGGCTTCTAGAACTCCTGTCGGCCACAGACTCCAACCACATCCGGTTGGATATTCTTGACTTCCAAAAAAGAGACTAAGGGCCTGATTAAAATATTAGCAGACAGGTTACTCCGTCACAACGGTGATGGTTATCCCGTCTGCTGAAATCTAAATTCCATTATGTCCAATGGGATTTAGATTTCGACAGAAAGATATCCGTCACCGTTGTGCCAGAGTAACCCAACTGCCAATATCTAAATAAGGCCCTATGTCTGAGTGTAGAAATCTTTACTGTGACTTCATCCAGTGGTTCCTGGATGAAGACGCCTCCTCCTCGGACACTGCCTGCAGCTTGCCCTGCTGAACATTACTTTGTCAAGCAACTTTTTGTTGAAATGTCTTCTAGGTCCAAAGTTAAGTGCCAACCAGGTCAGATCCACTTTTTGTATCCGACTCACACTCCTTTGTGGTCAACCATATTTTTTTACTTTGACCCGGTCTTGCAAAACTATATGTGTATGGTTGGTACTTTGATCATTTAGGCACTAGTTTTTACCTTAAATGTTTTAAAATTCATAACTCCGGTTTACGTGATTGGATTTTTGTCATTTTGGTCTCAAAGAATTTATGAAAATGTACCCTATATTTTTTAATCAGTGTGGGATTTTTCTTGTGTTGTGTTTTCACTTTATTACTGTTTGTGTGCTACATAAGTACTTTACACATTGCCTTTAGGTTAAGCATGACATTTGTGTGCCAAGCTAACAGAAGGTTAGGCACAGTTTAATTTAGTGGCCTTTGTGTTTTTTCCTGACAGGAATTGTGGCCGTGGCTTGAACAGGGTTAACACCCCATTCAATCAACAACCCACTTTCTCATAGTAAGCGTTAAGTTTCTGACCTGCATTTCCAGCACTTAGAATGATTTACAGAAGAGTTAGAAATGCAGGCTCATGTAGATTTCTGATAGTTTGGAATTTACACAGCCCTCAGAATATCCTTGGACATTTAGGACGGTGATAGATTTTCAGGTATGAGTATGTTTACTCTAACCATACACCTGAAGATTGTCTGCAGACATTGAACCCTGCTCTATTTTCATTTTATCTTTATGTGGAATTCCTTTTCAATGAAAACAGGAGTGCTACCTGCATCACTAATACCTGCTTTTTACATGTAATCTTAGAAATGTGGTTAGGGTTGGAAAACCATGACATGTTTGAAATTTACTAGGGGCTTGCCTGTCATTGCACATAGTGATGCATTACAAAATCATAGATTGGAACCAGTATATGCTTCTGTTGGGTTTAATAATCAGGAAAATGAGCAGAGCCAACATAATCTCAGGGCCACCACCACAAAACCCAGAAAGAGAACCAGACCAATCACTACAAGACACTCACCAGTGAAATACAGTGAGATGCTCACAGAAGAGCAGGAAAGATACAGACCAGCTATTGCAGAGTTGTTTGTTTCGACCATGTTATGCCTCTCCTTTTTCTCTGATGTGAATTATTTGATAACTTGGGGGCTCATCCTGGGTGAGTGGCAACCCTCATGGGATTCTGGCCACCATCATGGGTAGGCTCAGTGCAGGGAGACCTTGTTCACACAGGTAACTCCACTCTACAACATAAACTTGAGCAAAGTGGACTCAAGCTCCTCTCCTCTTCTTTTGGTCCTGTCACAAGTGCCGCACAGTACAACTGGAAAGACAAGCTGTGTTTCTAGCGCTACAAAGCTAAACGAGCAACTCAATTGGTGTCACCAGTTAAATTACAAGGAAATGACTTGGAAAACGGGGAAATAAGACCTTAGATAACAAGCACACTGTGGTTATCACCAGGTGTTGGGCGTTTGAGACTGTGCATCAGAACAAACACTCACTTTGGACACTGCTAAAATGTAGTCCCTTGAGAATCACACTTGTCTACCTGTTCCACCTGGACAATGGTACAAAAAAATCTCATTTAGAAACCAGGAGAAAAACAGGAAAAGGAGAGACCCCAGAATCACTGGACAACAGCAGCTACTGGATATTGGCTCATGGCCTTTACTGAACCATTGCTTGGTACTCCTAACAAAAGAAACAAAGCAAGGCAAACCAGTACTTTCTTAAAATAAAGATTATCCACATATATTTAGATGTTCAATAATAGATGTACCATTTCCCAGGGCAGATGAGCAATAATGAGCTCAATATAAGACCATGAAACATAACTTAGTGCCAGGATGCTGCAAAAGGGTAACCAAGCTCAAAGAATTGACAGGCAGGTGAGTCATAGTATTAGGTTCATAAGACAGAGATCCAAGGTGAGGTAAAAAGGAAGGAAGGAAGGAAGGAAGGAAGGAAGGAAGGAAGGAAGGAAGGAAGGAAGGAAGGAAGGAAGGAAGGAAGGAAGGAAGGAAGGAAGGAAGGAAGGAAGGAAAGAAGGAAGGAAGGGAGAAAGGAAGAGAAAATCAAAATTGAAAAAACTAATAAAAATGTGTTGGAGATTGGGGCACTGGTTGTGTGGGGGGTCGAGCTCTACTCAAGCAACAACCACAATTCCTGTCAGGGTGAAGTCACACACAACCCCATATTAAATTGCACTTAATATTCTGGTAGCTTGTCACAAAAGCAGTTAGGCTTAACAAAGAGGCAATGTTTAAAGTATTTATGCCTCACTTCAAGCAGTAATAAAGTGAAAGCACAACACAAGAAAAATCCCATGTCAATTTAGAAAAAACAAGTAATATCTAATTATTTCTTTGAGACCAAAATGATATAAATTTAATCAGTAGAACTGGAAATTTGCAATTCCAAAGATTTCATTGAAAATAGTGCCTAGAAGCACAAAGCTCTAACTGTGGTTAACTGCTTGCGCTGGACCGGGACAAAGTTCAGGCATAGTAGGATGGAGTACGGTCCAGATACAGCGTCCAAGTTAGGCTAACTGAACAAAGTACCTTAAATCCTGGTTACGGAGCATTGTGACATTCTGTGTCGAAGAAGTATTGTGCAGCAGCAGTTCAAAGGAGCTGCGAGGCCACGATGCAAAGTCCTTCATCATAATCAAGGATGTCATTGATGTGGGCTTGCAATGCGAAGTCCTGCATTGAAGATGCCTCGCCTACCATGGGGTTTTGAGGAAACTGTGGGGCTACAATGCGAAGTCTTGCATCGTCGTGGAGGATGCCATCAACAAAGGGCTTGCAATGAGAAGGCCTGCATTGAGGATACATTGTGCAGCTGTGGTTCCAAAGAGATGGTGGGGTGCGATGTGAGGTTCTGCAACTGGGATGCATTGTATTTAAGCATTGTATTTAAGTGGTTCCTAAGCGGGGCTGTGAGTAGATGCTTAGTGCTGCATCAGTTATGACCACAGTTATGACCACAGCTGAGCTGCCAGAGCACCTTCAAGCCAATTCCAAGGCTCCAGGTCTGAGGTGCCAACACTTAGAGACAGGGTTCACAGCAGAAAGAGTCCAAATGCTGGGTTCAAGATTTGTCAGAGACTTTTCTGTACCGAAGCTCTGATCAGGAGGCCAGACAGCTAGCCCTAGGATCACGCTGTTGGACCTTGGTCCAAGTGGCAGGTCTAGTCCTTTCACTCATGGAACATGGCAGAAGGGCAACAGAGTCACAATCCTTCTTGCAGAGCAGCTGAGCATTCCTTCTGAGTCTTCCACAGGTCCAGAGGTGTACTGAAGAGTTGGGCCTGAGGATCCATTATGTATACCTGGTACCCACTTTGAATTAGCAGAAGGTTCTGGAGGTTTCCAACCCATAAGTGTTCCGAATTTCCTGCCTCCCTGCTCTGGCACCAGCATGTCTGGTGTCACAAAAAACTAGTGTCAAACACTTTGTGAGTGGGCTCAGACAAATCCTTTTTGATGTCCAAGTGTGGTAGATGACAGCCTCTCCCCCTCATCCAGTCAGAGATGGCCCACCCTGCAAACTCCTATTTTCCTCTCTCACTTACAACAAATAGTAATTCCTTGCTGGTTATTATAATTATTTTAAGATGGAAGGCCAGGAATTCAACGTTAGGGCGTGCTTGGAGACCTTGTATAGTTCTTTGTTGATGTCTGCTTTACTGCCTAGTGAGGAATTGTGCTGGTTCAGAATGCTCTTCATGGATGTGTATGAGTAATTACAAAAAAATTTGTACTCTTCTTTTAGTAAGAATATTTTGTTGGTTAGTATGGTTTTTGCATTTGTTTCTGGCCAACTTATAGGCAATGGTAATTCCTTGTTGGTTACTATAATCCTTCTTATTGTTTTAAGATGATGGACCACAAACACAATGTTAGTATGGGTTTGGAGACTGTAGATGTTGATGCCTACCAAATTTACTAGGGATATAGGAATTGTGCAGGTTTGGAACGCTTCTCACAGATGCATGAGAGTGACTACATATGAGTAGGACTCTCCTTTAGAAAAGCTTATTTCTATTGTCACAGTGATATTTGTCTTTTGTTCTTATTCTGTCAGCAAGATTATTATTCTAAATACAGGCATAATATTGACAACTGCATTAGCGTTTTGTCGCACTTTTGGTAGTTCACATAGAAAATGTTGGTTATTTTCTACAGTTTGATTGGGTTATGGATTTTATGGATACATATGTATTCAATGGTAAATATAGCATATGTAGAAATTTTTACATTTATATCTTGAAATTTTACACACATCTTAGATTGTGCATTTGTTAATAATGAGGCATTTATTTTTGCCTTTTTGCATTTGGATATTTACAGTGATCAACACTGTTCCCTCTATGACGCTAGGTTTCTGATTGTGGGGGGTGAACCCATACTCAAGCAGCAACCACAATTCCAGTCAGGCTATAGTGATACTTAGAGTTTGGGTGACAGAGTGTTAGAACTCATTTTTCAGCCACATGAACTTAGTTTTACATTTTGTTGTTTATGGTAATTGATCTGATTAATGAGTTGCTGACACGTGAGCTTGGTTTAGAGGCTTTCTTATCACAGACTGAGTCTTTTGACTTTCCTTATAATGATGTTAAATATTTGACACATAGGGGGTCATTTTGACCTCGGCGGTCTTTTTCCAAGACCGCTGAGGGACCGCCGTGCGGAAGACTGCCAGTGGTGGCGGTTTGCCGCTCAGCCTATTATGACCGTTGGCAGCTCTCCGTCCTTTTACGGATGGAGAGCCACCAACAGCCATACTGGCGGGCGGCGGGGAAGTGGAGGTTGCTCCACCTCCACAGCCACGCCAACAGAACTCCGCCCAGCGAATCACATCCTGTGATTCGGCGTGGCGGTGTTGTGTTGGCGGTGTGGTGTAGGCGGAGCAGCCCCCATGGCTCCCATCCCCTCCCGGAGGATCGTCGGTCCAGGTAAATTGATCATCCGTGAGGGGAGGGGGTTGGGGGGAGTTGTGTATTGACTGCGTGTATGGGGGTGTGCGTCTGTGTATGTAGAGGGGGTGTGTGAGTGCGTGTATGCTTGCGGGGTGTTGTGTGTTTGGGAATGGGTGCGTGTATGTCTGTAGGTATGTCTTTATGGATGTGTGCGTGAATGTTTGAATGTGGATGTGCGTGTCTGACTGTGTGTGTGGATGTTTGCATGTATGTCGGTGTGTGTGCGTGTATGTGTGTTGGTGGTGCCTGCGTGCGTGTCGTGTGTGTATGAGTGATGTTATGTTGGGGGTCGGGTGGGGAGGGGGGTCCTGCCACCTTTGGGGGGTGGCCGGGGTGGTGGGGGGTAGGGGAGGGAGTTGGGGTGGGGTGGGGTTTGGGGGAGACCCCTATCAGTGCCAGGGAAGGAATTCCCTGGCACTGATAGTGCTTACCGCCATGGATTTCATGGCGGTTTCAAACCGCATGAAATCCATGGCGGTCAGCCGGGTCCAAATACCGCCGGCGGTATAGTGGCGGCCGCCGGGCTGGAGACCCTAGTCTCCAGCCCGGCGGGCGGAACGGAGAACCGGCGGATGACCATGCCGGTAACCGCCATGGTCATAATACAAAAAAAAAGACAGCCAGCCTGTTGGGGGTCTTACCGCCGCTTCTCCGCCTTCCGCCAGGGTCATAATGACCCCCATAATTTCTTAGGAAGAAAATATTGGTGAGATTCTTTTGTATTCTCATGGATCTCTGAATTTGTTCACTGAAGGTCAATGAAGGAGATCACAGTGTGACCCACTAAGCCTTTTAGCACCCCCCTCCCCACATGTCACGGGGCAAAGCTGCAATGAGAACCTGCCAGATGTAGGAGGCTGGACTGGCTTGTAGTGAGTACCAAGGGGTACTTGCACCTTGCACCAGGCCCAGTTATCCCTTATTAGTGTATATGGTGTCTAGCAGCTTAGGCTGATAGATAATGGTAGCTTAGCAGAGCAGCTTAGGCTGAACTAGGAGACGTGTGAAGCTACTACAGTACCACTTAGTGTCATATGCACAATATCATAAGAAAACACAATACACAGTTATACTAAAAATAAAGGTACTTTATTTTTATGACAATATGCCAAAGTATCTTAGAGTGTACCCTCAGTGAGAGGATAGGGAATATACACAAGATATATATACACAATAGCAGAAATATGCAGTATAGTCTTAGAAAACAGTGCAAACAATGTATAGTTACAATAGGATGCAATGGGGAAACATAGGGATAGGGGCAACACAAACCATATACTCCAAAAGTGGAATGCGAACCACGAATGGACCCCAAACCTATGTGACCTTGTAGAGGGTCGCTGGGACTATTAGAAAATAGTGAGAGTTAGAAAAATAACCCTCCCCAAGACCCTGAAAAGTGAGTGCAAAGTGCACTAAAGTTCCCCTAAGGACAAAATAGTCGTGTTAGAGGGAAAATGCAAGGAAAACACAAATCAGCAATGCAACAACGATGGATTCCTGACTGAGGGTACCTGTGGAACAAGGGGACCAAGTCCAAAAGTCACAAGCAACTCGGAGATGGGCAGATGCCCAAGAAATGCCAGCGGTTGGTGCAATGAAGCTCTTACTAGGCTGAAGAACTGTGAATACTGCAGGAACGACAAGGGCTAGAGACTTCCCCTTTGGAGGATGGGTCCCGCACGCCTTGGAGAGTCGTGCAGAAGTGTTTTCCCGCCGGATGGACGCCAACAAGCCTTGCTACACGCAAATCGTGCGTTTGGCGTTTTTGGACGCTGCTGGGGCCCAGGAGGGACCAGGAGGTCGCAAATTGGACCTGCAGAGAGAAGGGACTTCGAGCAAGACAAAGAGCCCTCACTGAAGCAGGTAGCACCCGGAGAAGTGCCAGAAACAGGCACTACGAGGATGCGTGAAACGGTGCTCGCCGAAGTTGCACAAAGGAGTCCCACGTCGCCGGAGACCAACTTAGAAAGTTGTGCAATGCAGGTTAGAGTGCCGTGGACCCAGGCTTGGCTGTGCACGAAGGATTTCCGCCGGAAGTGCACAGGGGCCGGAGTAGCTGCAAAGTCGCGGTTCCCAGCAATGCAGCCCAGCGAGGTGAGGCAAGGACTTACCTCCACCAAACTTGGGCTGAAGAGTCACTGGACTGTGGGGGTCACTTGGACGGTGTTGCTGGATTCAAGGGACCTCGCTCGTCGTGCTGAGAGGAGACCCAAGGGACCGGTAATGCAGCTTTTTGGTGCCTGCGGTTGCAGGGGGAAGATTCCGTCGACCCACGGGAGATTTCTTCGGAGCTTCTGGTGCAGAGAGGAGGCAGGCTACCCCCACAGCATGCACAAGCAGGAAAACAGTCGAGAAGGCGGCAGGATCAGCGTTACAGAGTTGCAGTAGTCGTCTTTGCTACTATGTTGCAGGTTTGCAGGCTTCCAGCGCGGTCAGCGGTCGATTCCTTATCAGAAGGTGAAGAGAGAGATGCAGAGGAACTCGGCTGAGCTCATGCATTCGTTATCTAAAGTTTCCCCAGAGACAGAGACCCTAAATAGCCAGAAAAGAGGGTTTGGCTACCTAGGAGAGAGGAAAGGCTACTAACACCTGAAGGAGCCTATCACAAGGAGTCTCTGACGTCACCTGGTGGCACTGGCCACTCAGAGCAGTCCAGTGTGCCAGCAGCACCTCTGTTTCCAAGATGGCAGAGGTCTGGAGCACACTGGAGGAGCTCTGGACACCTCCCAGGGGAGGTGCAGGTCAGGGGAGTGGTCACTCCCCTTTCCTTTGTCCAGTTTCGCGCCAGAGCAGGGGCTAAGGGGTCCCTGAACCGGTGTAGACTGGCTTATGCAGAATTGGGCACATCTGTGCCCAACAAAGCATTTCTAGAGGCTGGGGGAGGCTACTCCTCCCCTGCCTTCACACCATTTTCCAAAGGGAGAGGGTGTCACACCCTCTCTCAGAGGAAGTTCTTTGTTCTGCCATCCTGGGCCAGGCCTGGCTGGACCCCAGAAGGGCAGCTGCCTGTCTGAGGGGTTGGCAGCAGCAGCAGCTGCAGTGAAACCCCAGGAAGGGCAGTCTGGCAGTACCAGGGTCTGTGCTACAGACCACTGGGATCATGGAATTGTACCAAAAATGCCAGGATGGCATAGAGGGGGCAATTCCATGATCATAGACATGTTACATGGCCATATTCGGAGTTACCATTGTGAAGCTACATATAGGTAGTGACCTATATGTAGTGCACGCGTGTAATGGTGTCCCCGCACTCACAAAGTTCAGTGAATTGGCTCTGAACAATGTGGGGGCACCTTGGCTAGTGCCAGGGTGCCCTCACACTAAGTAACTTTGCACCTAACCTTTACCAGGTAAAGGTTAGACATATAGGTGACTTATAAGTTACTTAAGTGCAGTGTAAAATGGCTGTGAAATAACGTGGACGTTATTTCACTCAGGCTGCAGTGGCAGGCCTGTGTAAGAATTGTCAGAGCTCCCTATGGGTGGCAAAAGAAATGCTGCAGCCCATAGGGATCTCCTGGAACCCCAATACCCTGGGTACCTCAGTACCATATACTAGGGAATTATAAGGGTGTTCCAGTAAGCCAATGTAAATTGGTAAAAATGGTCACTAGTCTGTCAGTGACAATTTGAAAGTAATGAGAGAGCATAACCACTGAGGTTCTGGTTAGCAGAGCCTCAGTGAGACAGTTAGGCACCACACAGGGAACATATACATGCACACCTATGAGCACTGGGGCCCTGTGTGACAGGGTCCCAGTGACGCATACATATAGGCCACAAACTTATGAGCACTGGGGTCCTGACCAGCAGGATCCCAGTGACACATAACAAACATACTGAAAACATAGTGTTTTCACTATGAGCACTGAGGCCTGGCTATCAGGATCCCAGTGAGACAGTGAAAACAGTGACAAACACTCTGACATACACTCACAAACAGGCCAAAAGTGGGGGTAACAAGGCTAGAAAGAGGCTACCTTCTCACACAACCCCCCCCCCAAACGAAGGACAATAAGGCTAACCTTGGCCAGTTGAGACTTTATTGTCTAAGTGGTGACAAGTAGAGAGTAGCTCTGCAATAGAATGGTTACTCCCTTTATCATCCACTATATGGTTACTTCCCTGTGGGGATGTAAACCACCCTGTTTGAAGTTTTTTAGCTAAGCAACAATGTGAAGATGTATTTTCAGAGTTTCTATCAGTAAGTTTTAGTTTAGAGCAGTGGGAATTGTCCACTGAACCTATTTGTAGTGATGGAAATGCCAGACAGGGATGCTGTCTCAGAAAAGCCATAGCTGGGCAAAAACTTTGTCCATCTGGCTGGAAGAGAAAACAGGGATGCTGTTTCTCTTGAGTTGGAGCAGGGCAGGGATGCTGTCCTATGAGCTCCACACTAGGGCAGGGATGCTGTCCTAAGTGTTGTGAGGTAGTGCAGGGTTTCTGCACTAAAGTTTCTCTGGGAGGGTTGGAGGGATGCTCCATGTTAACTAAAATGGTGCTGTTTTTCTCACCAATGTTAGTTATCCCACAGAGAGGTACTTCCACCTCAGGGAGTCCAGCTTTGCCAGCTGATGATTCCCTTGGAACAGGTGCCACCCCAGGAGAGGTTTCTCCCACCACAGGAATAGTATCCTGAATGGTAGGGTGGTTAGGGGATACTGTGATACCCTTTTTACCTGTTGATGGAGAGGGATTCTGAGTTTTCAGGCCTTCTCTCCTTTGCTTTTTCATTTCACTTGAAATGAGAGGGAACAATTCCTCAGGGATGCCCAGCATGGCTGCATGGGCATAAAACTCTACATCAGCCCAACCTGAGGCCTCTAGGTCATTACCTAAGAGACAGTCTACAGGTAAGCTAGGTGATACCACCACCTGCTTAGGGCCAGTAACTCCACCCCAACTAAACTGAATTATAGCTAAGGGAAGAAACTTAGTGGAGTTATGGACATCAATAATCTTATACTGTTGTCCAATGATGTGTTGATCAGGGTGCACTAGGTTTTCAGTCACCAAAGTGAAACTGGCACCTGTGTCCCTGTAGGCCAAGGCCTCAACACCATTTATTGAAACTGTCTGCCTGTACTTATCCATTGTAAGGGGACAAGCAGCCAGTGTGGCAAGGCCAATGCCACTAGGTGTGACAGAAACTGTCTTGGGACTGATTACATCAGTTTTCACTATGGACCCATAAGTGAACCCAACTACACCCTTTGCTTGACTGTTGCCAGCAGTCCCACCACTAGTACCACTACTGCTAGGGGCACTAGAGCTTGATGTATTAGTGGTGGTAGGCTCAGGGGGTTTACCTGGACAGGACTTATCCCCTGGCCTATGGCCTCTGTTTTTACACACAAAGCACCAAGGCTTTTTAATGTGTGCAGGTTGGGAAGAAGAGGAAGAATTTGTTTTATCCCCACCCTCTGAAGAGTGTTTAAGATTTGAAGTGGGATCTTTGGTTTTACCCTTATCCCCATGCTTATCTTGAGATTTTTCACCATCTTTCTTCTTATTGCCATCTTTGTCACCCCCTGTATGAACTTTTCTGTTCACCCTTGTTCTGACCCATTTGTCTGCCTTCTTTCCCAATTCTTGGGGAGAGGTCAGATCAGAGTCCACCAAGTACTGGTGCAACAAATCTGACACACAATTATTAAGAATATGCTCTCTCAGGATCAAGTTATACAGGCTGTCATAATCAGTAACTTTACTGCCATGTAACCACCCCTCCAAGGCCTTCACTGCCTGGTCAATGAAATCAACCCAGTCTTGTGAAGACTCCTTTTTGGTATCTCTGAACTTTATCCTGTACTGTTCAGTGGTTAAGACATAACCATCCAGGAGTGCATTCTTAAGAACTTGGAAATTGTTAGCATCATTTTCTTTTACAGTAAGGAGCCTATCCCTACCTTTTCCAGTAAATGATAGCCATAGGATAGCAGCCCACTGCTTTTGAGGGACATCCTGTACAACACAGGCCCTCTCAAGTGCAGCAAACCACTTGTTAATGTCATCCCCCTCCTTGTAAGGGGGAACTATCTTATGCAGATTCCTGGAATCATGCTCTTTTGCAGGATGACTATGGGGAATACTGCTGCTGCCACCATGGGTATCTAAACCCATCTTCTGTCTTTCCCTCTCTATTTCTAAAGACTGTCTATCCAAATCCAGCTGTTGCTTCTTGAGCTTCAGTCTGGTTTGCTCCACTCTCAATCTATTGAGCTCCCTTTCTAACAATCTGTCATCAGGGTGGGTGGGAGGGACATTTCTAGATACAGAGGTATGATGGGAATGAACAGAAGGAGACTTGTCCCTTACCAAGGGCACCCTAACAGCTTGGCTACCAGCATAATGTGAGAGCACATCATCAGTATATTGTGATTCAACCTCTGTACCAACTATGCTAGACTGTCTAGTAATGGGCAGGCTGAGAAGTTTCTTTCCTGAACCTTTTCCTGGGGGAGTCCCTGGATCAGATTGAGAACCATTAGCTACTTTTTCTACAGATTGGGCACTTATGGCCTTATCCTGTACTCTAAGCATATTAATCAACAGTTCTAAGGAAGGATTCTTCCCTACACTCAAACCTCTCTCTATGCAGAGACTCCTTGCTCCTTTCCAGCTAAGGTGATCATATGCAAGTTTGGACAGTTCAACTTTTTGGCCTGTGCCAGACATTTTTAGAGAGAGTTAAAGTGATAGACAAAGAGAAAAAAGTTTTCAGAACTTTTTGGAAAGACAGAAAAAACTTTTTAAATTTTTAAGAACTTTTTGAAAGTTTAGAAGTACTTTTCAGCACTTAGAAAAGAGTGAAAAGAGGAAATGCAAAACTTTTTGGCTATGTGTATATACACTGACCTTGTTTTGTATATTTTTCTCTTATGAAAAGTACAATGACAAGAGTGGTAAGTAGTCTCAAGCACTTATCCCACCGCTGCACAACCAATGTAGGAGGCTGGACTGGCTTGTAGTGAGTACCAAGGGGTACTTGCACCTTGCACCAGGCCCAGTTATCCCTTATTAGTGTATAGGGTGTCTAGCAGCTTAGGCTGATAGATAATGGTAGCTTAGCAGAGCAGCTTAGGCTGAACTAGGAGACGTGTGAAGCTACTACAGTACCACTTAGTGTCATATGCACAATATCATAAGAAAACACAATACACAGTTCTACTAAAAATAAAGGTACTTTATTTTTATGACAATATGCCAAAGTATCTTAGAGTGTACCCTCAGTGAGAGGATAGGGAATATACACAAGATATATATACACAATAGCAAAAATATGCAGTATAGTCTTAGAAAACAGTGCAAACAATGTATAGTTACAATAGGATGCAATGGGGAAACATAGGGATAGGGGCAACACAAACCATATACTCCAAAAGTGGAATGCGAACCACGAATGGACCCCAAACCTATGTGACCTTGTAGAGGGTCGCTGGGACTATTAGAAAATAGTGAGAGTTAGAAAAATAACCCTCCCCAAGACCCTGAAAAGTGAGTGCAAAGTGCACTAAAGTTCCCCTAAGGACAAAATAGTCGTGTTAGAGGGAAAATGCAAGGAAAACACAAATCAGCAATGCAACAACGATGGATTCCTGACTGAGGGTACCTGTGGAACAAGGGGACCAAGTCCAAAAGTCACAAGCAACTCGGAGATGGGGAGATGCCCAAGAAATGCCAGCGGTTGGTGCAAAGAAGCTCTTACTAGGCTGAAGAACTGTGAATACTGCAGGAACGACAAGGGCTAGAGACTTCCTCTTTGGAGGATGGGTCCCGCACGCCTTGGAGAGTTGTGCAAAAGTGTTTTCCCGCCGGATGGACGCCAACAAGCCTTGCTACACGCAAATCGTGCGTTTGGCGTTTTTGGACGCTGCTGGGGCCCAGGAGGGACCAGGAGGTCGCAAATTGGACTTGCAGAGAGAGGGGACGTGGAGCAAGACAAAGAGCCCTCACTGAAGCAGGTAGCACCCGGAGAAGTGCCAGAAACAGGCACTACAAGGATGCGTGAAACGGTGCTCGCCGAAGTTGCACAAAGGAGTCCCACGTCGCCGGAGACCAACTTAGAAAGTCGTGCAATGCAGGTTAGAGTGCCGTGGACCCAGGCTTGGCTGTGCACAAAGGATTTCCGCCGGAAGTGCACAGGGGCCGGAGTAGCTGCAAAGTCGCGGTTCCCAGCAATGCAGCCCAGCGAGGTGAGGCAAGGACTTACCTCCACCAAACTTGGGCTGAAGAGTCACTGGACTGTGGCGGTCACTTGGACGGTGTCGCTGGATTCGAGGGACCTCGCTCGTCGTGCTGAGAGGAGACCCAAGGGACCGGTAATGCAGCTTTTTGGTGCCTGCGGTTGCAGGGGGAAGATTCCGTCGACCCACGGGAGATTTCTTCGGAGCTTCTGGTGCAGAGAGGAGGCAGGCTACCCCCACAGCATGCACAAGCAGGAAAACAGTCGAGAAGGCGGCAGGATCAGCGTTACAGAGTTGCAGTAGTCGTCTTTGCTACTATGTTGCAGGTTTGCAGGCTTCCAGCGCGGTCAGCGGTCGATTCCTTATCAGAAGGTGAAGAGAGAGATGCAGAGGAACTCGGCTGAGCTCATGCATTCGTTATCTAAAGTTTCCCCAGAGACAGAGACCCTAAATAGCCAGAAAAGAGGGTTTGGCTACCTAGGAGAGAGGAAAGGCTACTAACACCTGAAGGAGCCTATCACAAGGAGTCTCTGACGTCACCTGGTGGCACTGGCCACTCAGAGCAGTCCAGTGTGCCAGCAGCACCTCTGTTTCCAAGATGGCAGAGGTCTGGAGCACACTGGAGGAGCTCTGGACACCTCCCAGGGGAGGTGCAGGTCAGGGGAGTGGTCACTCCCCTTTCCTTTGTCCAGTTTCGCGCCAGAGCAGGGGCTAAGGGGTCCCTGAACCGGTGTAGACTGGCTTATGCAGAATTGGGCACATCTGTGCCCAACAAAGCATTTCCAGAGGCTGGGGGAGGCTACTCCTCCCCTGCCTTCACACCATTTTCCAAAGGAAGAGGGTGTCACACCCTCTCTCAGAGGAAGTTCTTTGTTCTGCCATCCTGGGCCAGGCCTGGCTGGACCCCAGGAGGGCAGCTGCCTGTCTGAGGGGTTGGCAGCAGCAGCAGCTGCAGTGAAACCCCAGGAAGGGCAGTCTGGCAGTACCAGGGTCTGTGCTACAGACCACTGGGATCATGGAATTGTACCAAAAATGCCAGGATGGCATAGAGGGGGCAATTCCATGATCATAGACATGTTACATGGCCATATTCGGAGTTACCATTGTGAAGCTACATATAGGTAGTGACCTATATGTAGTGCACGCGTGTAATGGTGTCCCCGCACTCACAAAGTTCAGTGAATTGGCTCTGAACAATGTGGGGGCACCTTGGCTAGTGCCAGGGTGCCCTCACACTAAGTAACTTTGCACCTAACCTTTACCAGGTAAAGGTTAGACATATAGGTGACTTATAAGTTACTTAAGTGCAGTGTAAAATGGCTGTGAAATAACGTGGACGTTATTTCACTCAGGCTGCAGTGGCAGGCCTGTGTAAGAATTGTCAGAGCTCCCTATGGGTGGCAAAAGAAATGCTGCAGCCCATAGGGATCTCCTGGAACCCCAATACCCTAGGTACCTCAGTACCATATACTAGGGAATTATAAGGGTGTTCCAGTAAGCCAATGTAAATTGGTAAAAATGGTCACTAGCCTGTCAGTGACAATTTGAAAGTAATGAGAGAGCATAACCACTGAGGTTCTGGTTAGCAGAGCCTCAGTGAGACAGTTAGGCACCACACAGGGAACATATACATGCACACCTATGAGCACTGGGGCCCTGTGTGACAGGGTCCCAGTGACGCATACACATAGGCCACAAACTTATGAGCACTGGGGTCCTGACCAGCAGGATCCCAGTGACACATAACAAACATACTGAAAACATAGTGTTTTCACTATGAGCACTGAGGCCTGGCTATCAGGATCCCAGTGAGACAGTGAAAACAGTGACAAACACTCTGACATACACTCACAAACAGGCCAAAAGTGGGGGTAACAAGGCTAGAAAGAGGCTACCTTCTCACACCAGATGTACATTCTCTGTAAATCTATTGTGTCTAGTGAGCCAACCTGCATTGTCCAGTATTCTATATTCCACAACCCTGACCTCTTCACTGATTAAAGGATGTGCGGAAACCCATAGTATAGAATTTCAATCTCTAGTATGTTCCCTCCTGCTGTCCTTAATCCTGTACACCCTGATAGCACTATGCAAATCAAATGCTGTCTTTGTCTTCGCAAATCCTTGGCAAATTCTTTGTTAAACCTTTTTGACGTGGAAGACAACATTCCTTTTGAGGGTTGAATTAGCTGAATAAGGGGAAGTGGAGTTAGAAACAGCGTTACTCCAGAGATTATTATGAACTCTGAGGTGAGCGATCTATCTAGAGAGTGAGGCACAAAGATTACCAAATGAGATTAAACAAATGCTGTTTAGGTCATTTGTGTTTGCTCCTGCTTTTGTCAGGAGCGGAGTTACTTGCCCTATATTGAGACATTCTGGAGCAATCCTTTTGGCTAGCAAGATGTTGATCTGGTTCATCGAGAATGGTGAAACAATGTTGCTAGTGTCTTTTAGGAGATTTGAGTTCAGGAACTCCATTGATATAGTGCTAAGGATTTCAGACTGAGAGACTTTCCTGAAATAAGACCATTCAGTGGTAGATTTTTGTGAATACGTATGATTCAAGAAAAGTTTAAGTTGATGGGAAGGAGTGAGTTTTTTTTTCCACTTTTAAATGAACTGTGAGAATCTTTCACAGTTCTCATTTGGTTTTTTGAATATGATCTGATTGGAGGGTATGGTCCACCCTCAAAAATTCAAAAGGTTACCTGGGGTGGTTTGTGGCTGGTTGCATTTCAATTCTAAGAAAGAATGATTTGGAAGCAAAATGTATTTTTATAATTTTTCCTCCACTTTATTAGGCATTCAAAGTTCTTTGGTGATAGGTACTGACACAAATGTTGTTTAGCGGTTCTCCATGTTTTTCTTTTTTCATTGATGTCTTCTGAGTACCACAGAGTAAATTTTAAGTTTTTAGTTTCTTTCATTTTAGGGTTACTAGATTATCAATGGTGGAAGACATGGTGTTGGAGTATTGGATGTGATCACATTGATTTTTTGGAGATGGAGGATAGTTTAGAGAGAGGAAGGGACCATGCTTTTCGATCTGTTCCAATTGATGTCTGGATCTTAAGTTGAATTATTGTGTCTTCTAGGTTGACTTCAGGGAATGAGTTGAAAGGAGGGCAGAGTGAATGGAATCTAGTAAGGTTTTGACCAGTCTACTAGAATAGAAGGTTCTGTCTTAGGTCTTAATGACCATGAAAAGAACAATACTGAGCTCTACGGTGACACCTTTTGGGTGGATGGCAGATATGAACAATTACTTGAGGTTGTTGTTGAAAAGACAGCTGATGCTTTCTTTCTCATTTCCCCAATGGGTAGATTTAGTCAATTTTTGTGTCCCTCTATTGATTTCCAACAATGAAAAGTGGGAAGCTGGTTATTCTGTGGGCTTTTGCAATCCATATGAATCATTTTTTTCTTTTTAGCTGATTTAAATAGTGCAAACTAGGCCCATTAAAGCATGTTACATGAGCATTAGATTACTTTACTCATAATTGGATTCGCTTTTTTAGTTTTTAGGACAATCTCCCTGAAGACATGGAGATTAAGTGATTTGCCTAGAATCACAGGATGTGTTGTAGATGCTGGGACTCAAACTTGGTTCCCCAGTTCAAATATCACCACCTCTGGCCATTAGTCAACCCCTCATTCTCTACCTTTGCTACATTGGGGTTACCTTGGAAGATCTTCTAAGTGTAATTTCTAATTGTGGATTGATAGAAAAATGGAGTTTGGTGTTTCTGGACCTGCACTTTGAAAACACATGTTTTGGTAAAGTTGATTTTTTTAAATTGCAGGCCTGAAAATGCCACATTTAGAAAGATGGCATGTTCTTACCCTAACCATTCTGTGCCTTAGCCTGTCTCTGAATACACTTCTGGGTTTATCTGACAGCTACATTTGTGCATTCTCTCCAGTCAGCTTCAATCAGAAAGGACTGGGTGTGACAGGAGACACATCTGCATACTGATATTCGTCTTGGGCAGGGAGAGGGTGAGGCAGTTCTCACTTACATATGAACAGGCTGTACCCAGCCCTCACACAAAAGAATGATTACCCCCTACTGGTAATCTGGAGCCAGGGCTGGGTTGAAAGGGAAACTTGTGCACTTCAAATAATTCTTTTGAAGTTACCCCTACTTCAAAGGCCATTTTGGGTACAAGTACTGGGCTTCTGACACCATATACTCAAAACACTGCTGGACTGAGGGCATTCTACCAGGAAGAAGGACTGCTGTGCTGTCAGGAGGGCCTGCCACTTTGTTGTTTGCTCTGCTGTGTTGGTCTGCTGCCTGATGCTTCTTGTCTGTGAGTGAGAGGACAGAATCAAACTCTCTACTTCCTGCAATCTAAAGTTTCTCCAAGGGCCTGACTGAACTTGCCTCCTGTTGATGAAGTCTCAGGGAAATCAAAAACTTCACCTGCATCTTGCTACCAGCACCTATGGTCCTCTGCTGTCAGTCCTGCTCTGCCAAGTGGTGCCAAATCCAGTCCTCGGTCCTTGGAGATGAGTGTGGTGCTGCAACCCAAGAACTGTTGCGACAACACCCGTGCATCACTTGGGACCAACACATCCTGCTGCAGAAACATCACTTTCACGGTGCCTACTCTAAAGCTGTGGACAACGTTCGTCGACTGTGTGATATAACGACCCCGACTTACATCGTAGCCCCGGCTTGAACAACGCAGCACCAACACATCGGAACGAGTATTCATCACTTCTGGACATCGATGCATCAGTGATGTTGCCTAATCAGGAAACAACACATCGCCTGCAAGTGTGACACATCCCCTCCTCTGGATCAACACATTATCACCACGCATCAACGCAAAAAAGGGGCTGTCAGCAGGGCTGCATGACTCCTGTACCTGGCCCGCACTCCATTGCAGTTAGAATGTACTTTTTGATTTGCCCAGTCCAGCGCGACCAGATATCCTGGTTGGAGCTATTGTCTTCTAAGCACTGCATTGTGATGTAATCTTTAAAAATTCATAACTTCACTTGTGTATGTTGGATTTTTATTTTTTTTGTCTTGTTTGACTCAGATAAATATAGGTTATGTTTCTAAACTGGTGTGGAGTCCTTTTGTGGTGTTTTTCCACTGTTCACTGTGTGTGTGTGTTTGTGTGTTTATGTGTGTGCACAAATACTTTACACATTGCTTCTTTAATTTAGCCTGATGTCAAGCTACCAGAGTGTGAAGACAGATAAACTTTTAGTGTGTATCTTACTTGCCCTGACTTGGATTGTGGTCCCGACTTGGACAGAGTGAGAGTGCAAACTGCTGCAGCTAAAGACCCAATTTCTAACACCGACCACCTAACACTCATTCATACGAAGAAAGACTTCATATTATTTTGATAATTTCTATAATGAAAATGGATAATTATTTTGAAACAGCCGAAAAACTACTACCGCTCATCCAATCACCCATCTGGTAATGGAATTGGATTAAAAACTTAGAGATAACATATTATCTGATTCAATTATCACATTATAAAACATATATTAAAAATACATTTAAATAATGACATACACTACCAAACCCTACCAAACGTTTTAGAAAACACTAACAATAAATCCATAACACAGAAGAAACCACATTTAGTAAAACAAACTCTCAACAACTAAACCTCTCAATAGCAATAAAGAACCTTACTCTTCAGAACAATGGTCATTCGAAAGACTTAGGGCCTGATTACAACTTTGGAGGAGGTGTTAATCTGTCCCAAATGTGACGGATATACCACCAGCCGTATTACGAGTTCCATAGGATATAATGGACTTGTAATACGGCTGGTGGTATATCCGTCACTTTACCGTCACTTTTGGGACGGATTAACACCTCCTCCAAAGTTGTAATCAGGCCCTTAGTACCTGGAATGACATGTGATTTGTCCCAAGTGCTCGTAATCCCCCTGTGCTGAATTCAACAGAGCATATAATTTTCTATAGCAGGAATGAGGACTCCCGTGCATATTCACCAGCAATGGACATAATTTAGGGGTCGCCTGGCGTCGCACCTGCGACCCCTGACTTGCCCCTTGCGACCCCTGCCACTGATTTTGTGACCCCTGACCCTAGAGGTGACAAAATCAATGCCAGGAAGTCAGGGGCAGCTTGTCCTTAGTCATTAGGACTGCTGGCTAGGGCTCCACTCTGTTTTCCTTTATTTTTTTAATTACACTAATAGTGAATAATATTTCATTAATCTCTATTGGTGTAATAAGAATTATGTACAATTTGCTGGTTTATGACATTCCCTAGCAGCTAAGTAAAAAAAATGGTTTTAAATATATGTTATGTGCGTGCTTGTGAGTTAGTGTGTGTTTACACGGGAGCGAGTGTGTGTAAGCATGTGTGAGTGAAATTGAAGTTCAAAGGACATGTGATGTTACTTCCGCTACTCCTGGCGTTTTGGTGAATTGACTTTCATGCAAGTACCCCCAGCAGATTAGGGGGTTATGCATTCCCTTTCCCACATCCTTGAAGGGAAGCTACTGCCTCCTTTGGGTGAAGTAGATCTCTGACCTCTTCTAGGCTGGGAAGAGGTGAGAGAGGAGCTTGAGAATGCCGAGAAATGTACATGTTGTACTTTCAGCCCTGAAAGCGTATGCTGCCTTAAATAGGCTCTTAAAGGCCTACATCGTTCCTGTGCAAAGCAAGATAATGTAATCCTTCCGCTCTACAGCACCTAAGAGGCCTGTGCTTCAGTCTCTGAGTTAAATGAAAAGGCAGTAATTGTTTTGTCTTTCACAGGATCTGCTTTATTTTTAGCTCTTCGCCTCGGGTTCTCGTGTTATTTTTAGCCCTTCTCGCTGCGGTTCTAAATTCCAATCTTGTTCACCTGGTATCTGCTACTGTGTTCAATCCATGTTGTCAGTAAGGAAAGAAAAAAACATCTTGTGATTCGTGCAAACAAGATGAATTATTCTGTTAGACTGACAATCATATCAATTGTGTTTTTCTTACACAATATTTTGCATTACAAGGCATGCCATGCTCATATCCTACTGTCTTTTCATACTGGAACGTTTTAAGGAAAAAGCATTAGATGCAAAAGGTACATTTATTGCACTTCTTTTTAGATTAATACAATCTTTCATTTTATGTAAGAGGCAATACACCCTTTATATAACGCCAAATAATCCTTGCGTATCCTTGCGTAGGACAGTGCATATATGCACTGGACCAACGCTTTATATTGACAGATACATTTAGTGGACGAGAGGGGGCACGAGGAAGGGAGGGGGCAAGCACGCAACTTCATAGAGAGAATTTAAGTAGAGCCGAGTCAAGGGTCAGGCTTGACCTTAAGAGCTAAAGTAGGAAACTATCCATCAACAGATTCGGTTGTAAATCAAAAAAAAATGTCAAGTTCGAATATGATACAATCTATACAATTTAAAAAGGTTATTTATTTAACACTGTAAGTACATTCGATTATATCACTACCTTGAGTAACAGTATTAGAAGTACTAGTTTCGATAAGTGGATTTGGGACTATTCAGCAATACCCTCTTTCCTCGCCGACTTTACAGTGAGTGAAAGAAGAGCTGTTAGGTGCCAATTTGTCATTTACATCGTATGCCCCGTATGGCAACAATGCTTAGAACGATTATTATCTTTAGAACCATGTACCATTGAGGTTTTTGTGTAATGCATATGCATGTAACGATCTGAATTATGTTTTCTTCCTGGTCGGTCAAGGAAAACCAGGCACAGTAAAGTGATGTGCCTAGGAACACATAATTTAATGAAATAGGAAAGCATGGATTTGGGTAAATTTTTCCTGGTTATACGTGGTGCAAATCAGGAAATACAAGACTATTTCCTACAATTAATAAGTGTTCCATGAGTTTGAAGACTGATGCACAGAAATCTAACTCAGCAGGTCATTTGCAAATGTGCAAAATGCCTCTAATACTGGTCAACACCCAAGGACAATTCTTAGACCTAGCATCCTTGGCCTGGTTTCTCTGACATGTTTGCCGACTGACCTCCTGCTTGGTGACTTTGCTTTTGCTGGGTTTAGGACTCTGGGCACTTGACCTCTGCTGACCAGTGCTAAAGTGCACATGCTCTTTCCGTAAAACAAGTTACCATTGGCTTATCCATAATTGACATATTTAATTTACTTATAAGACCCTAGTAAAGTGCACCACATGTTTCCAGGGCCTGTAAATTAAATGCGACTAGTGGGCATGCAGTACTGATTGTGCCACCCACTTAAGTATCCCTTTAAACATGACTCAGGCCTGCCATTGCATTTGTGTGTGCAGCTTTAAACTGCCATGTCAACATGGCAAGTTAACCCTATTGCCAGGTCTAAACCTTCCTTTTTTAATACATATGACACTCCAAAGGTAGGCCCTGGACAGCCCCAAGGGCAGGGTGCAGTGTATTTAAGGCGCTGGACATGTATTTTTAAGTTTTACATGTCTGGGTTCTACATGTCCAGGCAGTGAAAAACTCTCAGATTAGTTTTTAGCTGCTGCAAGTCCTATCCCTCCCATAGGTTAACATTAGGATTGCCTTATATTTTTTAAGTGTAATTTTCAATTGGCAACAGATACTTTAAATCATCTAGTGCCTTTTGATTGTCTCTAAATACACATGTGGGGCAGACAGCTGGGCTCCTGTGCATTCCCTCCAGACAGCCACACACAAAGGGAGCCTAGGTGTGACTAAGTGGCCACTTGCATGTTGATGGCCCATCCTGGGCAGGATGGGAGGGAGAAGCTGACATACTTGAATGGACTGGGTCCTGAGTCCTCACAAAGGGCTGCAAAACTCCCTAGTGTGTTTGGAGCAGGAAGGTCAGGGACTTTGTGCACTTCAAAGGCTTCTCTTTGAAGTATCTCCCCCTACAAAGACTCGAAGGGGTATAAGAACTGGACTTCTCACCCTACCAAATCAATACACCTCCAGAGGACTGCTGTGCTGTGCTACTGAAAGGACATTCACTGTGGTGGAATGTTGCTGGCCTTTGTTAGAGTCCTGCTTTTTGTTCCTGCCCTGCTGCCTGCTGCCCTCCTTGCCTTGGAGAGAGAAGGACTACACCTGCATCTCTACATCCCCAGAACCAAAGTGACTCCAGGGCTTGCTGGCTTTCCCCCGTTCTGAAGTCTCAGGGACACCAAAGACTTCACTCCACTCTGCTACAGCTTCTGGACTCTGCCAACTGTGAGTCCTACCCTGCCACGTGGTGCCAGTTCAGTCCTGGGCCCTTGATAGTGATTTCTGCAGCAGTTTTGTACAGTAATCCACACATCGTCATCACTGTGCCGCTGCATCTCTCCTCGACGTATCACCGCTGCCAATAAAAACATCACAGCATCTATTGAGCAGCTCAGAACCATGCACCATCCTCAGTCCTGATGCATTGCCTTCACCTCTCCGGCTGCACGGCATAACTAGAATGCATCACCCTTATCACAAAGAGTTTTACGTCACACCTCGAGGACATTGCATCAACAACTGCACGGCTTGACAATGACACATCCCTGACTGCGTGTATCAGAACTGACACTTCATCTTCGCATCGTCATCCCCTCCGCTCCTCGCATCGCATCTTCAATGTTGATGCAACCCTGCACACAATGTCCTTTTTCAGTGGGACAAGGTTGGTTTCTCTAGCCAACCCACGCTCCATTGAGGTTAATGTTGACATTTTAAGCTTTTAAGCACTACAATTGCAGATATTCTTTAAAAAATCATATATCAACGTCTACTTATTGGATTTTTGTCATTTTGGTCTTGTTTAGATTTTTAAATTAAGCTTTAGTTTTCTAACCTGTAGATTTTTTTTTGTCACAGTTTTTACAGTCTTAAAGTGTTGCACAATAGTTTACACATTGCCTCCTAGGTGAAGCCTGCCTTCTCTGTGCCAAGCTACCCGAGGGGAAGCACAGGTTAATTTGTGGCGGTGATTGACTTACCCTGACTAGAATGGTGGTTCCGGCATGGACAGGGTGCATATCTCTGCTAACTAGAAACCCATTTCTAAGAATTCTTAACAAGTATAGAGAGGCCCAAGAACTCCCTTCCTTAGCAACTGCCAAGTTAAAACTAAATTATGTGGGAACTCAAAGTTTAGGGGCATGGACCAAACCCCTATAAGTAAATCCAATGCTTATGAAGAGATGAGAGCCCACATTAGAGTTTTTTTTATATATCCAGAAAGTATTTATTTAAGATTTACACAAATCCATTCCTGTCATGATAATTGAAGGTTAAACAATCATTGGTGCATAGGTATATCCAATTGCAGCAGCCAACACGTGTTTCGCCCCTTGCGGTAATTTCAACTGGGGCTTTCTCAAGGCCACAAAATAATGCAGAATAAGCAAGTTAAGTTCACTGAGATACCTATTTAAGGTGAGTTAGTAGTTGATAGAGGTTGATCATGCAATGTGACATGCATCGTTGTGTCCGTACCGTTTTTGGAATCAAGAAGATAAATATATTGATAAAGCCAATAAGAAAAAGGAAAAAAGAAACAAAGTTTCGGTGTAAAGTCAAGAATTGTGAATAGGTGATACTACTCCTAAGATAAGCAGGTAGTGACTATTAAGGCTATCCTGGAAAGAAGAGGGAAAGATAACTCATCAGGAGTCACCCATGGTGAAAAGTTTGTATTCATAGTAATGTGAGCAAACTTCTTAGTTATTCAATGTTGAAAATTAGTTACTGGCATAATATAACTGCCATACACCAAAAGTTTTTTAGTTGTTAATTTGTGAACATTGTATTAAGCCTTAATAAATGTTTTGAAGAAGAAATGAAAAGCAAAAGAATCATACCAATGCAGTATTCAATGTTATAACATCACATCATTTTGATCAAATGGTCTATAATATTAAAAGAGAAATTGAGAATGATAAAAACCTTTAAGGGAATTAATCAACTTCAATTTCAAAATTATGAGTAAATGATTAGGTAGGAACATCGTTTAGTTGTAGAGTATGCATTTGTTTAAGCATTAATTTAGCAAAGAGGCATCAAAACTAGTGCACACTTCACTAACTACATTAATCCTATATTAAGTGTCAACTAAATGTTTATAGTACTTGTTAACCAAAAGTGAAGGTCCTCCTTATGTCTGTAGAGAGGCTTGAATAGCAGTAGATAAAGTCTCAAAGTCTTCGAAATTGTAATCGGTAGATAGACGTGCGCTTACCCAAATACCTTGTAATTTTTCTCTTCCGAGAGAACGGCAGCGTGTTGCCGAGTCCGCGTCTTACTTAGGCGCCATCTTGGAAGGGTGAATGTCTAGAAAAGGACTATCCCATGTTGGTTTAGTCCTTTTAAGCTTTTTTTAAATACCGATGTAGAAGCTCCAGTCGTGTTGCCGGCACCATTTTGGAACATATCAGAAAGCCCATATTTGTGGCAAAACTAACTCTAGATTAAGCCTAACTATTGCCATAAATTATAAATTAGAACTAAGTTATTCAGAAAGTCTAAATCTGCTAAACACGAAATTCCAATGTGGTCTAAATTCCAAAAATATTAAGCTAATTAATATTCGATAATAAAAATAGAAATATGGCCTCACAAATTACGAAGAAATCAACATAAACATATTTAACATAAACATGTTGATCATGTCACATTCATACTTGTTGCTTCAGTAATAAATAAACGACAGACAAGTAAAAATAAATAGAAATACAAAATTAAATGTAAAGAAGAAAAAGAGAGGAAGTGTAAGCAAAAATTCAATGATTTATGATAGCTTAACCCAATATAGGCAATATAGAGTTATAGAAAGAGAAATGCATGAAATATGCAGTCAGGGCCTGATTCTAGATAAGATGAACAATAAGAGGAAAGGTAGTAGCATGGAATATATTATCTGGTTCAGCATGAGGATAAGATCAATGATTATTTTTATCCAATACTATATAGCTCTATAGATTCTAAGAAGTAAAATAAAAAAATAAAAAAAATAAAAAATAAGAATAAAAATAAGAGTAAAGATGAAAATAAAAGTAAAGGTGAATAACCACTGAAGCCAATAGTGCCATTCCGGATCTTTGTTCAGTCCTTTCCGTACAGTATCATAAAGGATTATAAGACGACTTTCATTCTGTCGTAATTTAAGTTCCAAATTACCACCTCTGCAATGGTGTTTCAACTGTTTGAGACCAAAGAATGAAAAAGTTTGGTCATTGGGGTGATGTTCCAAATAGTGTTCCACTAGGGGATATTTTGTATCATTTTTTTGTATATTGCGGAAATGTTCTTGTATTCTTGTCTTCAAGGTCCGGATCGTACTGCAGATATATGCTTTTTTGCAGGGACAAATAATGGTATACACAGTGTTGATGCTTTCGCAGTTTATGAAATCTTTGATTATACATCCCTGATCATTAATCTGGATAACTTTTGATTTTGAAAGACCAAGTTTACATACAGAACATTTTGTAGACAATAAAAACCATTAGGTCTTGCTAACATATTCCGCATTAATGGCTGGTCTATGAAAAGTGAAGAACAAATTTTATCCTTAAGGTTTGAGGCTCTTCTAAAACCTACTTGAGGAAAAGGTAAAGGGTATCTATTAATAGATGGATTTCTCTGTAGTAAATACCAATGTTTGCGAAGAGTTTTGCGAATCAGGTGATGTCCATTATGATAATCAGTAATGAAGCGTATCACTGAGTTTTTATCTATTGTTTTGGGTTTATTGAGCATCATATTACGGTCCAACTTTGCATAGTGTTCCTTTGTCTTGTTAAGGTTGCAGGTGTTATAGCCTCTTGTTGAAAGACGTTGTAAAATTTCCTGGGAGACATCCTCGTAAGTTGATGGTTCACCACAATTCAATGTTGCTCTCTTAAATTCACCTGCCGGGATATTCCGTATAATGCTTGAGGGATGTCAACTGGAGGCATGTAAGATTGAATTTGCTGCAGTCTTTTTTCTATGAAGACGAGTATGTAGTTGGTTGTTCTTCATATATAAGGTAAGATCTAAAAATTCAATTGTACTTCTAGATAATTGATAAGTTATGTCAATATTCCATCGATTAGGTGTCATGGATTTTAAGAAAAGTTGGAGTATAGTTTCTTGCCCTTGCCAGATTAACAGAATATCATCTATATATCGGCCCCAAAAAATTATATGCTGAGAAAAAGGTTCAAACTTTTAGTTCCAAAGCCAATATCTCTCAACAGCACCCATAAAGATGCAAGCATAAGGTGGAGCAAATTTTGCTCCCATCGCTGTCCCTTGAAGTTGTAAATAATATTGTCCGCCAAAAAGAAAATAGTTATTCTGAAGGCAAAACGAGAGTAAATCGATTATCATTTTATTTATTTCTATATAGTTAACTGATCTTGTTGAGAGACTGTTTTTCACTGCTTACAATCCATCCTCATGTTTAATAGAGGTGTAGAGACTGACTACATCTATTGTTGCTAGAATGTAGTCAGGCTGCCAGTCTATATTTAGAAATTTCTGTAAAACCTCCTTGGTGTCTTTTATAAATGATGGTAAATTTTGCATAAATAGTTGTAACTCATGGTCTATAAGTATACCCAGATTATAGCCGACAGAATTGATTCCTGAAATAATTGGTCTACCCTTGGGAGGGTTATCTCCTTTGTGTATTTTTGGAAGTACATATAAGGTAGGAACAGTAGGATTTTGTATATAAACAAATTTTCGTTCTTCAGATGAAATAATTTGTTTTGAATGCCAAATATCTAACAGATCTTGAATTTTCTTTTGGATCTCGCGTGTAGGGTGACTCCTGATGAGTTATCTTTCCCTCTTCTTTCCAGGATAGCCTTAGTAGTCACTACCTGCTTATCTTAGGAGTAGTATCACCTATTCACAATTCTTGAATTTACACCGAAACTTTGTTTCTTTTTTCCTTTTTCTTATCGACTTTATCGATATATTTAACTTCTTGATTCCAAAAACGGGATAGACACAACGATGCATGTCACATTGCATGATCAACCTCTATCCACTACTAACTCACCCAATTTCTAACAATGTTTGGTGCTTAATTGTTTCATGAGCTGAGTTAGGACACTGAGCTCTACAAATACTTGTTTCACAGGTTGAACCGATCCGGAGTCATGTGTGTATTTTTTTCCTAGTATAAGAAACAAAGTTCTGAGTAAGGGATGCATTTTTCTGTCAATATCAATGTCTTCCATTTCAAGAGGGGCTTAACAAAGTAGGGCAATTAGGGGAACAATTACCAGATTTAAATAAAAACAAGATGTATTGTAAATCCCAGAGATGCTTTCAGGCTACAGGTCTTCAGTGAGACACATCAAGTGGTGCTCAGCTGAAGGTAAAGACTTGCATGTTCTCCATTTAAATGTCAGTGTCAATGAAAAATATTTACGCTTTTAGCATCTGTGGCTTTTAAAAATTGCACTAAACATGCAGTTCTTAATATACTAGGCCGAGCTCTGATGTAGCACACCAGGGTCATGGGAAAGAGGCGGGCCCAGAAACAGATATTCAGCCCACGCCTATCTTAAGCCTTGTTTGACTACCCCAGCTCCAGAAGGTACTTGGTGGGAGACAAGAGGGTTCCATAAACCAAGCATGTCCACACCACACTCCGAAAAAGAAGTGCCTTCAGGCACAGTAGAGATCATGGAAAAATACCCGAGAGCCCTTGGGAACAAGAAGATAAACCCGCCGCTGCCCCCCACACTGCAGAATTGAATATTTTTTACCCTTAGGGAGGGAAGAACCAGAACCTATCCTCCAAATTTCCATCTGGCCCAAGAAATACGTCTCCAACCTCAAGCAGGAGTAAGGGGGGAAGGGAGTAGATATATACCCTCACCACCTTCTGGGACCGACTACTCCTGCAAGGGAGCGCATATGCCATGCTCCCGACAACAGAGATAGAGAATGTCCAATGAGCAAAGTACCTAAGCAATAACAGCAGGCAATTATCCTATTGCAGCAACTACTACCCACAACTTAGTAGCTGATTCACTTTAGCTTCACAATTACCCAACTTAAGTAGAAGAGATGGTATCTAGCAACGTCAGCATGCAATGAGTCATGATGACCCTGCCAAGGGAGAATCAGGAAATGATGGAGAGAAGGATGGTATATTTGGTGTGGATGTTGAACTGTAAAGGCATGTAAGGATAGGAAGTGATACTGCCATGGTGAAGTTAAGCACCACCACTGGAAGTGGAAGTCTACTGAGCATGCCTGACTGACTGATAGATGAAGCATTGCTACTGTTAGTGTAGAGCCATCCACTATGCCTGATTGAATGATGGTGACGGAAGACTGGCATCTGCAAGATGTATGACTGTTGAAGCATGACCATGAAAACTAAAGGATCAATTGTTGTACCTGACTGAGGCATTGCTACCATTAATGAATGTAAAAAAACACAAATGGTTGACAGACGTGGGTCTCATGCTTGCTATGCCACCAGATTCAAGCTAGCCTGGCTGATGAAGGGTGATACCCTGAAACCGGTCCCAGGATGCTTGTTTCTGGTCCAGGGAGGACCTGGCCTGGCAGTTCGGGCTGGACTGTTCCCATGGTGAACAGGGTCAAGATTGATTTGCATATGGCTGGGTCTGAGCTGGAATGGCATGGCAAGCAAAATAAAATGATGGATTAAACCCAGATCTGTGACTAGGGGTGAATGTTTGATTTGTTCTGCATTCCACCCATCTTCTGTTGTTTTTGCATTTGTCACCCCAAGCGGGAAGGGCATGCCCAGACGTGGGTCCTGTGCTTGCTATGCCACCAGATTCAAGCTAGCCTGGCTGATGAAGGATGATACCCCGAAACCGGTCCCAGGATGCTTGTTTCTGGTCCAGGGAGGACCTGGCCTGGCAGTTTTGGCTAAACTGTTTACATAGGGAACAGGGTCAAGATTGATTTGCATATGGCTGGGTCTGAGCTGGAATGGCATGGCAAGAAAAAAAAACTGATAGATTAAACCCAGATCTGTGAATGGGGGTGAATGTTTGATTTGTTCTGCATTCCGTATATCTTCTGTTGTTTTTGCATTTGTCACCATAAATGAATGGCCACCCATCATGCCTGATTGATGGGAGGTCAATAAAACCTGGCTGTATTCAGAATATGACCACATGGTATGCTTGGATTGTTTGTCAATGAGTTAAGCATGGATACCACAAAAGTGAGACCTCAACTGCATGGTCCACTGACATGAAGTACTGGCTCGGATGGTACCAGTATGAATCATAATGGTATGTACTTGTTCAATGGTACTGATGTGAATGGTCAGTCAGTTAAGATGAATGTGTCTGTCAGTCAAGATTCTACAAGGGAAAGATTTGAAGCTATTTTCAATGTATAGCACAAAGTGAACCCACAAATGATTTTTATAAGAGAAAGAAGTGAATACTGTTGGTGTTTACTGTTCCAATCAATTAAGTGTGGTCTCCATAATTGGTAATTGAGTGAGTCACTTTTAGAAATACCACTGCTCTGAGCAAGCATGTCCCTCTGCCCTTCAATACGGGAGCATATTCAGACGTGATAGAGGCCATGCAGAGATCCACGGAACCCCATTAGGAAATCAGATGGTCCAGAGCAGGGCAAATTTTCACCATTCTAAGATTTTGCTCTCAGTGCAAGAAGTCATTGGCATCAGTAAAGGATTATGGATCACTTGCACAAATAATACATTTTCTTATATTACTCTACTAACAATTTTAGAGCGAGCACACAACAGGTTTATGTTAGTCGTAAGTAGGCCTGGGCAGAGTTTGCAGAGTTCCGCGAATGACGGAGTTTGGGTAAGTTGTGGTGTTCGCCCTGATTTTCAGTGCGGGAGTTTCTCCTGCACTGTAAAATCACAGCAAAGTGCTTCACTCGGAGCGCCAGAGGGCGTTAACTTCTTTCTGCTGCCCGAGTAGACTTTCTCCTCGAGCAGCAGCTTTCTAATCGCCAGCGGTTGCGGCCTACCGTGACCGCTCGCGTTCAGAAATCTAGCTTGCCAACTTAGCGATTTCTCCTGCTCATACTCGCCAACTTAATGTGTGCAAGCACGAGCAAGAGAAAAAACTCTGCCCCGTGATACTTCGCAGAGTTTTTCAGAACTCCGCATGGAGCTCAGAGTGGGAAAAACTCTGCGAACTATGGTAGGGAGCAGAATTCTTCACCCAAACCTAGTCATGAATACTAATGAATTGTTTAATATTCATTGAAATCTCAATATAACATCAATATTAAGCTTGAGTCCAAGGCTTCCCCTTAGAGGTTGATAGTGGCAATAATAGATAATACTAATGCTCTATTTGTGGTAGTGTAGTCAAGCAGTAGTCTTATCAGAGGGTAGGGTTAATCATTTGTTGTACATAAACAGGCAATAAATGAGAACATACACTAAAAGACTGAACTACAGGCCAATAGGTTTTTATACAGAAAAATATTATTTTCTTAATTTATTTTAGAACCACAAGGTTCAGAATTCAAGTAAGTACATATTTTGTAAGGCACATGGCATAGGTAAATATAGAACTTTGAATGAAAACAGTAATGTACACAGTTTTGTCAAAAATGGCAAAAAGCTATTTTAAAAGTGGACACTGCAAAATTCAACAGTTCCTGTGGGAGGTAAGTACAAGTTAGTTTAGCAGGTAAGTAAAGCACTTACAAGTTTAGTCTCCGGGGCATAGGCAGCCCATCGTTGGGGGTTCAAGTCAACCCCAAACACCCAACACCAGCAACACACGGCCGGTCAGGTGCAGAGGTCAAAGTGGGGCCCAAATAACATAGGCGCCTACAGAGACTAGGGGTGCTCCGGTTCCAGTCTGCTAGCAGGTAAGTACCTGCGTCCTCGGGGAGCATACCAGGGGGGTTTTGTAGAGCACTGGGGGGGGCGGTCCCAAACAGGCACAAAAAATACACCCTCAGAGGCAAAGGGGCAGCTGGGTGCAGTGTGCAAAGTAGGTGTCAGGTTTTGAATAGAAATCAATGGAGGGACCCGGGAGTCACTCTGGCGATGCAGGCAGGGCACGGGGGCTTCTCGGGCCAGCCACTGACTGGGCAAAGATGAGGGCCCCCTGCTGGTCACTCCTGCACCAACAGTTGGTTCCTCTCAGGCCTGTGGGCTGCGGGTGCAGTGCTTCTTCCAGGCGTCGGGTTCTTTGTTACCGGGCAGTCGCGGTCAGGGAGAGCCTCTGGATTCTCTCTGCAGGCGTCACCGTGGGGGTGCAGGGAGGTCGTCTCAGGGTGGCCACGTCGTGGGAGTCACCGGGGGTCCTCGCTGCAGTGTTGGTTTCTCTGGACACGAGCCGGGGACGTCGGTTGCAGAGAGTTGGGGACTCACACTTTAAGAGTGAGGTGGGAGTCCCTTTAAAGATGGTTTCTTCTTGGTTGTTTGGACAGAGCCACTGCCCACAGGAGTTTCTTGGTCCTTTGGGCTGCAGGGCAGTCCTCTGAGTTGGCAGAGATCGCTGGTCCCGCTGAATGCGTCAGGAGACAGGCCAGTAGGGCTGAGGGCAAGTCAGTTGTCGTCTCCGTCTTCTCTGCAGGGCTTTCAGGTCAGCAGTCCTTCTTCTTGTTTAAGTTGTCAGGAAATCTGTTTTCCTGGGTTCAGGGTCACCCCTAAATACTAAATTTAGGGGTGTGTTTAGGGCTGGAGGGCAGTAGCCAGTGGCTAGTGTCCCTGAGGGTGGCTTCACCCGCCTTGTGACTCCTCCCTTTGGGGAGTGAGGGCACATCCCTAATCCTATTGGGGGAAATCCTCCAAAGCAAGATGGAGGATTTTCTAAGGAACGGGTCACATCAGCTCAGAACACCTTATGGGGTTGTCCTGACTGGAGGGCGACTCCTCCTTGTTTTTCTCATTATCTCCTCCAGACTTGCCGCCAAAAGTGGGGCCTGTGTCCCGCGGGGGCAGGCATCTCCACTTGCTGGAGTGTCCTGGGGCGTTGTAACACCAGGCTTGAGCCTTTGAGGCTCACCGCCAGGTGTTACAGTTCCTCCACGGGAAGGTGTGAGGCACCTCTACCCAGGACAGACTTTGTTCCTGGTCACAGAGTGTACAAAGGCACTCACCCCATGTGGCCAGAAACTAGTCTGGAAGTGACAGGCTGGCAGAGACCGGTCAGCCTAGCACTAGCAGTTGGGCTGGCATGCATAGGGCATCTCTAAGATGCCCTCTGTGTGCATTTCTCAATAAATCCCACACTGGCATCAGTGTGGAATTATTGTGCTGAGAAGTGTGATACCATACTTCCCAGTATTCAGCGTAGCCATTATGGAACTGTGGAGTTCGTGTTTGACAAACTCCCAGACCATATACTGTTTATGGCTACCCTGCACTTACAATGTCTAAGAATTGGCTTTGACACTGTAGGGGCATAATGTTCATGCAGGTATGTCCTCACCTGTGGTAAAGTACACCCTGCCTTAGGGCTGTAAGGCCTGCTAGAGGTGTGACTTATCTATGCCACAGGCAGTGGGTTGTGGGCATGGCACCCTAAGGGGAGTGCCATGTCGACTTAGTCTTTTTCTTCCCCCAGCACACACAAGCTTTGAGGCAGTGTGCATGTGCTGAGTGAGGGGTCCCTAGGGTGGCATAATACATGCTGCAGCCCTTAGAGACCTTCCCTGGCCACAGGGCCCTTGGTACCACAAGGGACTTATCTGTGTGCCAGGGCTGTGCCAATTGGGGTGACAAAGGTACAGTTTTAGGGAAAGAACACTGATGCTAGGGCCTGGTTAGCAGGGTCCCAGGACACTTTCACTCATAACTAGCATCAACAAAAGGCAAAAAGTTAGGGGGTAACCATGCTAATTGTGGCATTTTCCTACAATTACTCTAATTGAATATTGCCTGTGGGACCCATGGAGAGGGAGAGAACGCAAGAGAAACCCTAGAGCGAGCGAAAAAGCGAGTTAAAGAGAAAGAGAGAGAAAAATCAGAGTGAGGGAGAAAGAGAAAATGAAAATAGTGGTCTGGGGTAGTAATGACAAAACGTCCGTTTTTGCTTTATTTTATTGAAGAATTTACATGCAATTATTTTTTCTGCAGTAACTTAAAACAAATTCACTAGCAGAGGGACAGGGACAGGCAGATGTGTTTCACAACTTATTCTGAGACACGGATACGCATAAAATAGGGCTTTGAGTGCTAGGTGGTGTAATATATCGGCGTAAAGAAAATGTGTGTGATCTCCTGGTCACAGTGTCGGATCCAGGCATTTCCCCGGTCGTTAGTTGATCTGAGGTGTGTAAAATAAATACAATTGAGTTGGGTAATAGCAAACACTGTTAGACCACGCCAGAATGACACAAGTGGTGAATGTGTCCTTTAGAAAAGCACATGCTAACGTCCATCTCTCGTATTTGAATACCTAACAATAAATAAATAAGTAAATAGCTGGAGAGCACACATATTAAAAAAAAATCCCTATCAGCAGACTGTGCTTTTAATGCCAACATGAAGTTAATTTGTGTGTTCCTTAGCCGGCTTTAGGAGCTTTTCGAGCCGCAATGCTGTGGTGCGCAGCACACTAGGGAAAATGCAACATAGCTAATTAATTTAATTTACTGAACCAATAGCAAATCTATATATCGTGGTTGTGACATCCGGTTAAAGAGTAATATTTGGGATACGCCAATCATAGTTTGATTGTTGCATTAAAATACCTGTAAATTACTTACTGGGGCACTAAATAGTCTGCTAACAGGCAACATGGCATCTTTACCGAGACAACAGGATACATATTATTGACAATGACAACATATCAGGCTTTTTTCGTTCTCCCCATCATGATTATGACTGAAAACTACAGAAAGGGCCTTATGAGCATATGGAGTTGCACAGCTGTGCGCCAGCTTCAAAGTCTAGTTTAGAGACAGCTGTAGATGTCTTGACAGTTTCATACAATAAAACAAAAAATCGTAAATAAAAATACGTACATAAGGGCCAACATACATAACCTTAGGTTTAGCTTTATTCATCATTAGTCTGTTCAATTGTCATTCACATTTTGCCATGCCCACAACAGCGAGATGCAAGGCCGGCTTTAGCTCTGGTGCGACCACCTCTTTTGGCACCCCCTCCCCCCCAAATAAATGAGCTCCTTCTGCGTGGATTCCCTCACTCCACCTTTTAACAGTGCCACTGGCCGTTCAAAGTCCCTCTCTCACATGCCATTCCTTTTTTTTGTAGCTGTAGTCACACCAGTGTAAGGTGTCAGAGCATTTTACATCGCACACACATAATACAGAGGCAATTAATTATATATGTGTAAATCAGTCTATAGGAAATGTTACATAACACAATGAGTAATACAAGATGCAGGAATCAGGTCATCCACAATAGTAGGTAATATATTTTAGGAGTGTTAGGCCTGGAGTAGCACAAACTTGGGATTTAAAACCTACACAGTGGTTGAGGGTATTGTTACTAATAATAATGCATTTCTATCCAAGTAAACCCTTTTTATCAACATTACGATATTGATAGACTGGGGGCAAGCCATAATGTTCTAACCTATTCTATGCAGTTTGCATTGCCTCTCTTTGATGACAGTTCATAGGTTACTGTGCTATGTAAGGATTGTAACTTGTGAACTGCATCTAACAAAAGGATCACTGTGACAAAACCAGTAACTCACTGAGCTATCCACATAAAATACAGATGTCTAATATGCATGCTTTATGTCCTTCACAGCATGCATTTTAGCTCTCTGAGCTACTTTATGAGGAGTTAAAATGGCCTAAACAAAACTCTGATCTCTGTCCAGCAGGAACATTAATCACTAGAGTTATCTTGGCAATTTTATTGTTGCTTGAAAATTGCTGGACACACAAGGAACTCTGCAGCAGAGGCTTTTAAACCCATAAGTTATATCTAAGCACTGCGAATGCTGGAGGTCAGCATCAGGTGCAGCTGCACAGGTTGCACTGCCCTAAAGCCAGCCCTGGCGAGACGCTTGTGGTAGTGGGTTAGTCCAATTCAGCCATGTGCCCTCTTGTGCTGTGAGTGATGGTATTTCACTCAATCATAGGTGCACATCTGCCTAAAAAGAGGTGCCTTTCAATGAAGGGCTGGTGGGGTGGTCATTTATTTTTCAAATTATTTGTTTTCCATTTTTATATAATTTTATTGTCTTTTTTCATCCACATGTTTTTGAACTGTGTCTTCAGGATTCTGTTATTCCAAGCATATAGTGCTGCTTCTTTGTACCAATAAGATGGCTGCCTCATTTAGGCTGCAACATATTTTCAATTTTCCTATTATTCTCTTTATTTTTATGGCAAATCCCTGCAATGAAAAAAATGAGTCTGCCAAAGTCAAATGTATAGGTTTTGCCAATATTTGTTTAAAGTGTGTTTGTTAAAATGTTGCACTGTCAAAAGCACACATATTTAACTTTAGTTCTATCTGTGTTATCTGTGTAGTGTGATTACACAGCTGAATATTAGCACATCTACCACCCCAAGGTGCCGCCTTTGTAAAAACAACTCTTCACTGCTATTTGTATTAAAGTGGATACCATGCCATTGCAGCTTGTCAAGGTTAAGGGTGGCATAATTACTCGTAATTACCTGTGCTGGCGCGCCTTGTCCTTAGTAAGTAAACTTTCAAGGGGACGCGTATAGGTCGATCAATCTTTTGGATCGCACAGGGTATCCGAGTCAAGTATAGCGAGTAAAAGAAAACTTCAACAATTCAATAAGTGATCAACTCAAATATCCATGAACTAATCTAGTCAGAAAAAACACCATGACTCATATCAAAGTTAGTTCTGTTTATTCCCTATTTGTTACAACTCTATTCATGAAACCTTTTATTCAACCATATCATGATTACCAATTTACTTTATTACCAACATAAGACATAAATTCTTATCACTTGTTAATATGCAATCAACGTTAAACAAGCAAATAGCAATTCATAATATATTGAATGATTCAGCAATATAATTCAGTCAGTCTTAGTCACCCTAAGTCACCCTTGTCAGCCTACCTATCTCCCAATTAGCATCAGCATGTGGGTCTTCATGCTAAAACAACTTAGTCAAAAATCATTAATTTGGAAATAATTTATCTAAAAGAGAAAACGTTTTAAACAGCGCAGTTGGTACCTAGAAAGAAAAGCATTCATTAGTCAGTCAGGTTATAGCTACCTATCCAAGATAGATCAGCAACGAGGCAGACTTCGTCTCTGGGTCATTAGTCATCAGCAAGGCTCAGGCTCACAGAAGCAAGCCCAAGCTTTCAGCTCTTCGGACAGCGTCTCCTGACATCATCAACTTTCACCTCTCTGTTCTGATTTTTCTCTTCATATCATGACTTTTTATTAGGGTCTCTCAGTTCGTCCCAAAAATTGCCCATTGGTCAACCTTAACAGGGGTTATGACTCTAACCTATAATTTTTGTTTACCACTTGTCTATGTTATTTTGAGAGTCAAGTTCCATTAACATGATTGGTTCTTCTGTCAATGAGAACATCATCCGGTTCTTCAGGTAACAAAATTGTTGCTCCTAGCTCTTGGTCTGTAGCTCCATTGTTCAAGTCCTGGGAAAGTACATTTAGCCTACTCTACACATAATTATATGAATTTGTTCTGATCGTCTCCTGTCCACAGGTGAGTTTGCAGATTTTGCTTAGCAGAGCTCATAGTTGAACTCCGTATAGTTCAAGGTTCTTTTTTCCAGTTCCAGTCTGCGTCTCCATGTTTAAGCAGGCAAGTCCTAGAGCTGACTAGGCCTCTGGCTAAACTAGGAACATATGGCATTACGAAGCATAGATGATATCGTTAATTATGATATATTAATACAAACTTTAAAACATTTCACAGTATTTAGTTCTTTTAGCACAGATGGTGACCACTCCCGTGGGCACATTTTGCAAATTACATGTTATTTCATTTATTAATATTGTTCTTTTCATTAGTATCTATACGCAAGTCATTAGCATATTCTCATATTAGCATATCTGCTCCAACAGTCCCTCCTCTGATGACTAAATGTGTCAT
Organism: Pleurodeles waltl; assembly: GCF_031143425.1. Lineage (NCBI taxonomy): Eukaryota > Metazoa > Chordata > Amphibia > Caudata > Salamandridae > Pleurodeles > Pleurodeles waltl. The sequence goes on from NC_090447.1 coordinate 1,314,719,405, forward strand.
CACACCTTTCTCATCAAGCATTTACAAGTTACTTTCAGTCACATTTTGATTTCTTCCATTTCTATCTTCCCTATTGATTCTTCTTTTGGGATGTCTTTACCTCCTCTGTTTATTCTCAGCTCTTTTTAATTGAATTTTGTGCCATAATTTGCATGCCACCCATAATCCTAATATAATAGTAATCACAATTAATATTCCTAGGACGATTTTGCACAATATCGCACCCTGAATTTGACTAAACCAATTTCCTAGTATCGCAAATCCTCTTCCCACCTTTTCCCAAACTCCTGGTTCTTTCAAAACTTTTAAATCCTTACTCACATTAGTTAAATTAGTAATCAGTTCCTTTACTTCTTTCTCATTTGTAGGAATATAAAAGCAACAATGTTTCTCTTTAATCATTTTGCAGACTCCTCCGTCTTTCGCCATTATTATGTCTAAAGCAAGCCTGTTTTGAAGCGTCATAGCTCTATCCACAGCTAATTCAGTGTTTAGTAATAATATAGCTCCTGTAAAGTTAGTTAGCATATTATCCACTATAGTTGACAACTTTCAAATCTTGTTCGCATTTAATATAACTCCTACTGAAGGAATTATTGCTCCAAATATATCCCCTACTATTGCAGAGGCTGTTTCTCTTTGTCTCATTTGATGTAACTCAGTCATTTTCGGTATTTTCTTCAAATCATCTATTTGATAGATTTTAGGGAATATTGGGCCAGATGTAGCAAGGGTTTTGCGACTCGCAAACGGTGAAAAACGCCGTTTGAGAGGCGCAAAAGCCTCTATGAGATGCAGAAATGCATTTTGCGAGTCGGATCCGACTCGCAAATAGGAAGGGGTGTTCCCTTCCTATTTGCGATTCGCAACGCTATGCAATTAAATCGCAGTTACCATCCACTTGAAGTGGATGGTAACCCAGTCGCAAACTGGAAGGGGACCCCATGGGACCCCTTCCCCTTTGTGAATGGAAACAAAAATGATTTTTCAGAGCATGTAGTGGTCCTATGGACCACTGCCTGCTCTGAAAAATACCGAAACTAAAGGTTTAGTTTTTTTTTTCTAAGTGCAGCTTGTTTTTCTTTAAGGAAAACAGGCTGCAGATAGAAAAAAAAAACTGCTTTATTAAAAAGCAGTCACGGACATGGTGGTCTGCTGTCTCCAGCAGGCCACCATCCCCGTGAGTGCCCATACTCGCAATGGGGTCACAAACTGCGACCCATCTCATTAATATTAATGAGGTGGGTCTTTGCGACCCCATTGCAAGTTGCAGAAGGTGTCTGAGACACCTTTCTGCATAGCAAATTACGACTTGCAATTTGCGAGTCGCACGGACTCGCAAATTGCAAGTCGCAATTTGCTTCTTTCCTACATCTGGCCCAATATCCCCAAATAACATGTCCCATACCATCCCTTAGGGATCCCAGGAATCACAGGGTCAGCACCATTTAGCATGAACGTTCATTTACTCTGAAATAAAAACACATGCCTACATTCACTCGTTCCCACAAATAAAGTGTCAATGTGTGACTTTGGCCTATATATACAGAGCTTTCCTACGTGTAATGCATCTAAAGCTAGCTTCCCCTTGTGTTTTTATAGCAGTGTATGCATAATCATTTTTATAAATCCTTTTCTCTAACCATTTTTCTAATTTTTCTTTTAATGCTTTTCTCCTATCGTCAGTATGCCCAATAAAGCTCTTTTCCATGGGAGTTAATAAGCCAGTCAAATTATTACGATGCGCATAAGCTGTGCCAAATGTTAGTGAAGGCTCAAAGAATCCTCTAACTAGTACTATATTGTGATCCTTAGCTATCTTACTCAGATATCTAATTATAGGGATGAAGGAAAATACCATTTTATAATTAGAATAAAATTATTGAATGTACTCCTGATTATAGAAGCGCGTTAGTAACAAACTACAAGTAATTCCATAGGTCAAAGTTAGACTATGATAAGTAACCCCTTCTTCTACGGATGAAGGTATTTGTGTACACACAAGACAATCCTTTGCATCCATCATTTCCACATATTCACTCAATAGACGATAAAAGACATTAGAAGACAATTCTCCCCTTACGTTAGTAAAATCATGCAAATATTGCTCATCTAATTTGAATCTTTCTATAGCTGTTAGTGTAGTAGTTTCATGCACAGATGTATGCACAGATGTATCTGTCATTTCCTTCATCTCATTTTTTTTTTCCTTTGTCAAAATCGGTTAGCAGCTGGTCAATTCCAGGTTTTAAATGTCATATCAGGCTATCAATGTCTTTTCCGGTAAGTAATTTCAATCAACACAGTCTATCTTTTCTGTCGAAACAAAAGGACATAAATTTGTTTTGCCAATCACTTGTTGTAGCGTATGCCCACTCTGGCCCTGCGTATTTTCGACTTGCCACTCTCTTTCTTTTCAACCTCCTTTCCCCTGTCAATTCTCGATCACTCAGTTCATCTTTCCTTGTGGTGTCTTGTTCTTCCTCTATTGTTTCATTTATCACCAAGTCTTTCTTCTTGCCTATCGGAGATTCAGGCCAATTATCCCCTTTCTTATCCCTTCTGTCAGTAATCTCTTCAAGATAGGACTTTTCTCCTTTACCTTGTCTGGCGTGCCTTCTCTTGATGGACCTGCAACCGGTTCAGGAGGAGTCAGGTCACCTTTGCTTTGACCCGCCTCAGCTCTTTTCCCCTCAGGCTCTGGCACTGAGACTCCTTGCTTTTCGGACCCCCTAGTTTGCATTAATACTTCTCCTGTACATGGGTCTTTTCACATGTTTTCTACATTGTCTGTGCATTGCACTTCTTGATTCTCCACACCCTCGTCTCTTACTGGAGTGATTGATCCTTCTTCCATTAGTTTTGGGTCCACCTCTGGCTCAACTTGTTCTGGCTCTGGTTCAGGCAAAATTATTCGTTTCGCTGCTGCTGGTGTTCTCAGCAACACTTCTTCATGATCCTGGGGACTCACCACATTTTTTGTATGGCTTGCATGTATCCAATTAGGCAATCCTGCGCACTTTACAGCTGTGGTAGTTGTCAACACCACTTGGTACGGACCTCTCCAATGCGGTTCTAGGCAGGTTTTTCGCACATGCTTTTTGATCACGACCCAGCCTCCGGCTCTCAAGTTGTGGCCTGGATCATGGATAGGTGGCAGAGTAACAGCTTGCACCTGCTGAGAAAAAAATCGAACCACATCAGCTAGACCCTTGCAGTAGTTTAACACCATATCATCTGTGATATTGACAAGAGCATTGGCTGGTATTGCTGGCAGTCTCATTGCTCTTCCCATGAGAATCTCGTGTGGGGATAACCCTGTCTTATTGTCAGGTACATTTCTCATTGACATCAATGCTAAAGGTAATGCATCTGGCCATTTCAAATTTGTGGCTGCACACATTTTGGCAATTCTTGACTTCAGAGTACCATTCATTTGTTCTACCAATCCTGATGCTTCTGGTCGATAGCTGCAATGTAGCTTCTGTTCAATGTTTAGTGCTGCACATAGGAGTTTGATCACCTCGTTATTGAGGTGCGTTCCCCTATCTGATTCTAAAGAGATCGGAAATCCGAACCTTGGTATTAGCTCTCTAAGCAATAACTTTGCTACTGTGAGACTGTCATTCCTACGTGTGGGGTATGCTTCAATCCAATGATTAAACATGCACACAATCACCAACACGTACTTCAACCCGCCACATGCAGGCATCTTAATGAAATCCAATTGCATTCTGCTGAATGGCCCTGCTGCTCTTCCAATGTGGCTCAAATTTACCACTGTCCCCTTCCCCACGTTCAATTGCTGACAGATTACACATCTATGACACACTGCCTCAGCTGCTTGTCTAAATTTCAGATTGAACCAATCAGCCTTGAACAATCTAATCATGGCATACCTTCCAATGTGTGCCTGCCAATGGTAGTACCGAGCCATCTGAGACAACAGACAATTCGGTAACACCATCTGACCCTCCTCAGATACCCAGATCTCATCTGTTCTTTGTACATATTTCAACTTGATCCATATCTTTTTCTCTTCCTTGTCTACATTTTCCTGCAATGTTTTCAATTCCTGTAGAGTATTGATTACTTTTAAAGCAAAATTTGCACAACTGGTCTCTTCTTCTTGCATTAGTTCCCACTTATCCTTGAACGATATACAGTTCAGGGCACAAAATATGGCTACCTGATCCGCATACCCATTTCCCATGGAAATGTAGTCTGGTGTTTTCTGATGTGCACTGCATTTTACTACAGAAAATTCTTCAGGTAACTGTATTGCATACAACAACTCTTTTATCTTGTCACCATTTTGTATTGGGGTTCCAGAGGAGGTCATAAACCCTCTTTGTAACCACAATTGACCAAAATCATACACAATTCCGAATCCATATTGGCTATCTGTGTATACTGTCACTCGCAGCCAGGTAGAGACATAACATGCTCTAGGGAGATCCACCAATTCTGCCACTTGTGCTGAATATACACCAGGAAGCCAAGACGCCTCCAGTGTTCCTGTAATTGTACACACAGCATATCCTGCTCTCAATGTACCTGTCACATCTCTAAGGCATGATCCATCAACAAAAACAATTTGATCATTTTCTTCCAGGCGAGTGTCTCTAATATCAGGTCTAGGTTTTGTACAGAGGTCTGTTACCTCAAGATAATCATACTCTATGTCTTCCTCTTTTTCAACTTCAACAGTACCACTTGGCAGTAGTTTTGCTGGATTTAACACTGTACATCTTTTCAAAGTAACATTTGGAGCTCTCAATATGCTCGTCTCATACCTTGTCAGTCGTGCCCCCATCAAATGTTGGGTTTTTGTTTTTGTCAGCAAAATTTCAACTGAATGTGATACGATTACCGTCACTGGGTATCCCATGATTACCCCTTCACATTGGGAAAGACTTTGACCAACTGCGGCTACTGCTTGCAGACAGTCTGGTAAAGCTGCTGCAACTGGGTCCAAGGTAGCTGAAAAATAGGCTACTGGGTGATAAGCACCTCCATGGACCTGTGCCAAGACAGACAAAAAACAAGCATCACGTTCATGACATAACAATGTGAAAGGCTTCGTGTAATCAGGCATTCCCAATGCTGGAGCTCTGCTCAGACTCTCTCTCAATTCAGTGAAAGCCCTCATCTGATCTTCATCTAGAGTAATAGGATCTGTAACTCAACAGTTGTAAGAGCTTGGCAATCTCAGCAAAATTTGGAATCCATTGTCTACAGTATCCTATCATTCCCAAGAACATGCGCACATCTTTCTGGGAAGTCGGTGGATTTCTCTGCAGTATCATTGTAATCCTCTCTTGGGAAATTTTCCTCAACCCTTTCTCAATCTGATGACCCAAGTATTTGACAGACTTCTGACAGTATTGCAATTTTGCAGGTGAGACTTTATGACCGAAGTCCCCCAGATGATTAAGTAGGACAATTGAATCATGTTTACACTCTTCCCTCATTCTGGATGCAATCAATCAGTCATCAATGTACAAGAGTCGATTGGCAGGGTAATTCCAATGACTCCAAATTATTTTTCAAAATCTGGTTAAACAAGGATGGTGACTCCGTATATCCTTGTGGAAGCCTGCACCAGCTGTAGACCTTATCTAGAAATTTGAAACTGAAAAGAAACTGACTATCCTCGTGAAGAGGTACTGAAAAGAAAGCTTGTGACAGATCGACTACTGTGAACCACTCTGCCTCACATGGAATCTGAAACAGTATCACTGCTGGATTGGGCACAACCGGGCAACATTTAACCACCATGTCATTCACTTTCTGCAAATCCTGCACAATTCGCACTTTTCCACAAGGCTTCTTCAATCCCATTATAGGTGAATTACATGGACTGCTCAACACTTCCTTCAAAACACCCTGCTTCAAGAAATCCCCAATTATTTGTGCCACTTTCATTAACACATCCTGTGGCATATTGTACTTTGGAAGTTTCGGAAACTCAACATTCGGCTTCAAAGTAATTTTAATTGGCTCCACACCTTTGATCAACCCTACATCTTTTACCGTCAAATCCCAAACCTCCTTCTTCACTGTTCCCTGTAAATCCACATGCAATTCCTCCAAAGTAAACATTGGAAAAATCTCAATCAAAGGGTACACTTCAAATGTGTTATTAAGAACCATAGCTGATGCCTGCTCTTCTCATCGTCACTATTTGTCTGGGCTTCTATTCCTGCATCTGTACAATTGATGGAGCATTTGGTCTTGCACAATAAGTCTCTACCTAACAAGGATACAGGATTCGAGTCGCATACCACAAATCTATGCAGTCCGGTATAATTTCCAGTTTCAATCTGTACTGGTTCTGTGATAGGATTCCTTAATTGCCCATTCTCCACTCCCACAACCTGCACTGTTCTTCCAGAAAGAGGTAAATCCGGTACTTCTATACTCCTTACTGTAGAGCCTGTAGCTCCAGTGTCGACCAAGAATGACACTTTATGTCCCATTACCTTTCCCTTCACAAATGGCCCTCTCTGATCTACCTCTAGAGATGCAGCAAGTATGCAAGCTCCTTCATCCAAAATGTCACTCATCCATTCACTGTTTAATTCATCCTCACTGTGAAATGGGAATTGGTGTACTGTATTGTTACTGTTATCTGTTCTCTGACCATTGACCTGTTGAGTAAGCATAACCTGTTGCTGCTCCATCAGGGCTTGGGGTATATTCATTTGCTGTCTAGGCACCATAGAAATCTGCTGCTGTACTGGTGCCACAGGAGTAAATTGTGCTCGTGGCACCTGCATCTGTTGAACTGGTAAAAAGGTTTGACCTTGAGTTTGAACATTCAGGACTTGGCCCCTCACTCTGGGGACTCTCAAGGTTTGTACTGGACTGACATCACCTTGCTGAATCATTGCTTCCTGCACCATGAACGGGCACTCCCGCTACCAGTGTCCCACGTTTCCACACAGGTGACATGGCAACATTCTTTTCATCCCCTGCATGTCATTCTGAACAACCACTGCATTCAGATCCGGACCACGCATCACATCCATACCATGTCCTCTACCCCTCGCTTGAGGCTAAAACGCGATAGCTCTCTGTTGCGGTGGCATCGGCGGCACTAAAGCTCCTTGCACTCCTGATTGTGCTGCCTTAACCTGGATTACCATTGCCTTTTCCTTCAACTTCTTTTGCTTTAGCTCAATCTCATCACTACAGTATTTGTCATACTGCAACACCTCATCAATCGGCTTTGCCTGGCAACAAATCAAATGATTCTTAATCATCTGTCCTACTTCAGGTCTTAACCCTTCAACAAACCTAAATACGAAATGCAACATGTCTTGTGGTTCGCCGACTTCCTTACCACTGTACTCCTTGAAAGCCTTTAGCAATCTTTCATAAGAGGCATGTATTGACTCTTTGGTTTCCTGAACGGTCCTGTCAATTCTCTGCAAATCAATGTTTTTTGGGGAAATCTTAGTTTTGAGAAACTCAATCACCTTATAATAATTTTTCATTACCTCATGTGATGGTGTGCCTGTAATCTTATGCCTCTCAGGTTCACTCGTTGGCCAGTCCACTGCTCTTTTACATTCGACCCATAAGTCAGCTGGTACCACTATCTCAAACAAGGTATTCAAAATGTCCCACAAACATTTGGAAAGTTTCACAAACCTCTCTGTCTGTTGGTACCACTCAACCAGCTTTTCTCTCAATTTAGGGTAATCATTGGTAAAAGATAATATATCACTTCGATGCCAAGGAACATGAACAAATTGCCCTCCTAGGATTTCCCTCATCGGTAGCATTTTAACTGTTTCTCCTTTCTCTACTTCTTCTGTTTCCCCTTCTGAGTCCCGTTTCCGTTTATCTTTCCTTTTCACCCATTTGCCTTCCCACTTCTCTAGTGCTCCCCAAATTTGGGCATTCTGCAGTAAGTCTCTTAGATGTGCTTTTATTCCTGTCGATCTCATGTGTTTGAAATCTTTTGCTTCGAAATCCAATCTGTAGCTTCGTCTCAAATGTTTTGTTGCCTTAAGATCAATGTAATGTTTTTCTGCTACTTCTGCTAATTTCTGGTGTATGTTTCCCACTTCCTTTGTAATCCCTGGACACAAATACCTTAGCTCTTCTTCAGTATAGGATTCTAGCCTATTCAATCCCATTGTTCCCTCGACCAATTCATTTGCCTCAATATTTAGTCCTACTCGATTCAGTTGCTCTCCCCTGCTTGAGGCACCTTGCGAAGAATTTAAACTATCCAACCAACTAGTTAACTGCTTCGCTGTTAACCCTTGTAATGAAATGTTACTTGCATTAGTCGCTGACAGCTGCTGTATCCCTGTCCCTACAGCTTGTGGTCTCAAAAGTCTTATACTCTGATTTGCATCTGGTAGTGCCAATAGAGGACTAAATCCCACAGGAGATTTAGGCTCACCCGGACAAGTACTTGATGATGATGTCGATTGTACTAAGTCTCCCGTTTTTTGTCTCATCAAACTCTGTGATATCTCTGCCTGTTCTCCTGTTTCTGATTTCTTCTGGGCATATAAGGGTACCGCTGGACCAACAGTAATCGGCAGTGATATTGCATCTGGTGCTACACTGGAACCTGCACTTTGGGTAAGTGGTACTCCCATTGCCTGATTCATAACTGGTGCGAGATACACTGATGTCCCCTTTATCTGATTAGATCTCGGCATATTCTGTGCCTGTGCTGACAGCAGTAACATTGGAGTCGAGTTGGTCTGAACTAACATTGGTTACGGATGCACCTGCTCCCTCGGCACCAAAATATTTGAAACAGTCTGAAAAGTGGGTACATTCTGGTAAATTCCTGGTGCAGAAGGTGTAGGGACCCGCACTTAAGCTTCTGCTCTGGTTCCTGCAACTGGTGTACTCTGTACTACCCCTGGTATCTGTTCTCCTTCTGTTTGTACGGCACCCGTAGCTCCCTGTGATGTCCCAGGCGGAGCAGGAGGAGCTGTAGCAATATTCACTGGACCCCCTGCATAAGTCATCATAGGTGGAGGTCTATCTTTCAGCAACTGCGTAATGTAATCTTCTACATCGGAATCGTCATCGTCTACATAAGACTTTTTCCCTTTTCTTTTCTCCTCATTCTCCCTTTCCTTGTTATCGTCCCCCTTATCTGAATCATCTCCGTGATTGCAGGGAACATCTTAATCTCCTTCATGGTTGCCATTCTCCATCTTTTTTGTTCCCAATCCCACCTACCTTCGGCTAGTGATTTCTCTATCTTCTTTATCCTTCTATTGGTCTTTAGCTCATGCTGCTGTCTGGCCACTAGCTTCCAAACTGCTAAAGCCTTGAACTGTGCTGGTCTCGGTAACGGTCTCATGTCATACAAAGATAATCGCAACTGGTCTAGAACCGTTAAATTAAACGTTCCATGCTCTGGAAATGCTAAGGTTCCTTGATTCTTAGTCAATGCACTCCATTGGTTTAACCAAAGACAAGAAGCTATTCCTTTTTCTGTCAGTACGAGATATGCTGGACTATACTCCGGGGGGGAGGAGTTGGTTCCCCCACTAAAGCCTTAATGTAAGATTCACCTTTCATCGCACTCCTAAAAGCCTTTAAAAACTTCATTTTGCCTGTTTTATGTATTACAATTCAACAAGTGAAATGACTTTTACTCCCAAGATTCCCTTCACCCATTCTATCAACCAATTGTCGCTCATGGACGGCTGCTAATCCGGTCGCAGCTTTTTTCTCAGTAACCAACCTATCCCAGCGCGGCACACAGTGACGTCACACTAACACACAGCGGCTGACAAAGTCTTATGGCTTCGCCCTCCTCAACTCAAATTCATTCGACTAATGCATTTATATTGCGAGCGTCTTCATCAAATAATAACTAAAACAAATCCGCTGGTTCACTACAGGAAGGGACACAATCGCTTCAGGGACCTTACAGATTTTCACTGAAAGCGCACTCTGGGACCTTAGCTATTGCTCTTTCTCAGTCCCCCACGTCCGCAAGTAAAATTCGACCTGCAAACTTTACTCTCAACTGATCTTAGGGTCTGTCCTGTTGCATATAGGACTCGTCAAATCTCAGTCGAAGCTTCTTTCATTCAACGTACGTTCATTCAGACTTGTTGACCACACCCGAACAACCTATTAAACCAGGCAGATTACAACATATACCCAAGTGTCTCCTACACTTGTCAATATACTCCGGAGTCTTAGACCACGCAGGGTCTGTACATCACCAACAACCACGTGGACAATTTTTGAGCACCAATCGCTACACACATGTGAAGTTCGACGACTTCCCTACTCACACACCTTTTAGGAGTATGCACACTCCTACTAACTCTAAACTGGAGTACTCAAACTGTTTACCTCACATACATCACAATTCGCCTACGATATGCTTAAGCTCAGGCAAGCGCAATTCTACCACTCTCATACTATCTCAAATACGCCGGGAACATACCCAACCTTACTCAAGGGATCCAGGATCTGGGAAAGTCATTTCTGGGCTTAAGGGAACATCATCTTTGCTATCATTGTCGATTCAGAAAAACAAAATTCAAACCTCATGAAATGAAAACCACTATACTCAAATTTAAACTACCACCTTAATCTTTACTCGTTACTTAACTCGTTCCCTAAGGAAACTCACCATCAAGCTGCTACCAAAACTGCTGGCACGCCTTGTCCTTAGTAAGTAAACTTACAAGGGGACGCGTATAGGTCGATTAATCTTTTGGATGGCATAGGGGATCCGAGTCAAGAATAGCGAGTAAAAGAAAACTTCAACAATTCAATAAGTGATCAACTGAAATATCCATGAACTAATCTAGTCAGAAAAACCACCATGACTCATATAAAAGTTAGTTCTGTTTATTCCCTATTAGTTACAACTCTATTCGTAAAACTTTTTATTCAACCACATCATGATTACCAATTTACTTTATTACCAACATAAGCCATAAATTCTTATCACTTGTTAATATGCAATCAACGTTAAACAAGCAAATAGCAATTCATAATATATCGAATGATTCAGCAATATAAGTCTGTCAGTCTTAGTCACCCTAAGTCACCCTTGTCAGCCTACCTATCTCCGAATTAGCATCAGCATGTGAGTCTTCATGCTAAAACAATTTAGTCAAAAATCATTAATTTGGAAATAATTTATCTAAAAGAGAAAACGTTTTAAACAGAGCAGTTGGTACCTAGAAAGAAAAGCATTCATTAGTCAGTCAGGTTATAGCTACCCATCTAAGATAGACCAGCAACGAGTCAGACTTCGTCTCTTGGTCATTAGTCATCAGCAAGGCTCAGGCTCACAGAAGCAAGCCCAAGTTTTCAGCTCTTCGGACAGCGTCTCCTGACGTCATCAACCTTCGCCTCTCCGTTCTGATTTTTCCCTTCATATCATGACTTTTTATTAGGGTATCTCAGTCTGTCCCACAAATTGCCCATTGGTTGACCTTATCAGGGGTTATGACTCTAACCTATAATTTTTGTTTACCACTTGTCTATGTTATTTTGAGAGTCAAGTTCCATTAAGACAATTAGTTCTTCTGTCGATGAGAACATCATCCGGTTCTTCAGGTAACAAAATTGTTGCTCCTAACTCTTAGTCTGTAGCTCCATTGTTCAAGACCTGGGAAAGTACATTTAGCCTACTCTAAACATAATTGTATCAATTTGTTCTGATTGTCTCCTGTCCGCAGGTGAGTTTGCAGATTTCGCTTAGCAGAGCTCATAGTTGAACTCCGTACAGTTCAAGGTTCTTCTCTCCAGTTCCAGTCTGCGGTAGCTCATCGCGTCTCCATGTTTAAGTAGGCAAGGCCTAGAGCTGACTAGGCCTCTGGCTAAACTAAGAACATATGGCATTACGAAACATAGATTATATTGTTAATTATGATATATCAATACAAACTTTAAAACATTTCACAGTATTTAGTTCTTTTAGCACAGATGGTGACCACTCCCCGTGGGCACATTTTGCACATTACATGCTATTTCATTTATTAATATTGTTCTTTTCATTGGTATCTATACGCAAGTCATTAGTATATTCTCATATTAGCATATCTGCTCCAACACCTGGGAAGTGTAATCCAGCATTTAGTCCTATGTTCTTAGTGCAAAATGTACCCTCACGTCCAAAATGGGCCAGAGGATGCACTTAGAAAATAATACTAATTGATACAGGGCACGAACAGCAATAGCCAGCATCCCCGCACTCTCTTTCAGTTCACTGTCTCATTGCTCCCTCTGGGGCTGTGTTTGTGTGGAGTGCATGGAGTCCACTTGTTGGGTGAATGGTACCATCTCCGGAGGCAGCGCACAATCTATCCTATTGGATGGGTGGACAATAGTCTTTACTGTATTGAATTATTGTCTTCTGTTGCCCTCGAGTTGCAAACATACTCCATCTTCTGTTGACTTCTCATCCAAGGTACCTTTGGAGAGACAGGAGGACAAAATGACACCAATTGTAAAAGAAAGTGTAATCAGGAATAACATCCATTGGGCCACGGCTGCTACAGGACTCAGAGAAAACGTGTGACGTAGTCATAAGTGACTCCTTACAAAAGCAAGGTGATATTTGAAGGCTTAATTAGCACTTTAACTGTGCCAATAACTGTTAAGCTGGGGAGCCGGGATTGTTATACAGGCGACTGACCCCTGGATTGCATGGTCACCCCCATTCCTTCAGGGGCCCGAATTCTTCAGAGGGCCCCCATTCAGCCCTAGGCCAAAGAATATCTTTGACATGTGGGCAACTCCGGCCTCTCATCACAGTTTGCAGGGGGTGCCATCAATCTGAGTTACCCAAATGCCAGGGAGTAGTTGTGCAGTATATGAAAGACACTGTAATACTCCTTCAATGTACAAACGTTTTCAGGATCCAAGACATTAAATGTAGTTCCAACAATGGGTGCTATTATTTTGATATTTTTTTACGACACCGCACAGTCAATGAAATTGCTATGGGGTTAGAACTATTTGAAGCAAACACCGATTCAATTATGAAAAAAACATGGAAAAGAATTACTGAGTCGAAGACAAATGATTCATTTATTTGACACTTACACTTAAGGCATGCTTACAGACAGTGCAGTGATTTTACAGTAAGCATAACAAATCCTCTAGAATAAACCTGTAATTGTTGCTATATATAAATGTTTTTTTCTACTTTTTCCATGCCACATCGTTCTGTGCTCATCATTAACTATAGCCGGAACTGGCAAAGTCAGGCTCTAAGAATCACTTATTTCTAAATGGTGACCCACTGAGAGCTTGGGGTTCCTTTAGCCTCTAGGTTTTCTCGCCAAAAGCAGTGCTCTGCTGCATAGTTCTGAACATTCAAGGGAGTCTTGCCAAATATTTCAGCGTCCATAGAGAGACAAAGTGCTCTCCTGGTGATAGCATACAGCAAGCGGTGTTAAATAATTGACATTCCGTGTTTCAAGACTGCATGGCATGTTGTCTGCTGGATGCCAAATAAATGAACCCTGACTCAAGAAGCCAAAGGTAAGGTGTGTGGAAAAACACCTGGTCTTTCACAGGTTGACAAAGGACAAAACACGATCTGTGAACTTTAGACAGTGAGAATAAACACTGAGAAATTGTTTGAGTTTCCGTTAGGCACAATTTATTCGACCATGCTTTATAATCCTAAAAAAGCAATATCATTCGCAAATTCTTGACCAGCACAATGCTTTCTATCTCCCTTCCGCCTTGTTCTGCTGTTGTAGGTTTTCATCGAAACAGCTTAGGGATGTTTGTCACAAAATGAATGCAACAGGTATCTATATCTGTATGAAAGATATTTGCCATAATCCGGTATTAGTTTTAAATTTAAGGGTACACTATATTTCCTAAAACCTCTATTTCCACATTAACGAGTATGGTCATTCAAGAATTTGACCAGGATCACTGCTCCTGGATCCCATGATCAACATCACCCTCTGCTCCTACCCTGGGTATGTTAGCCAAGTGCACATCTGCCTCTTTCTACACCCTTTCACATATTGTTTTGTTTTGTATGTGGGTCATTGAAGGCCTCATCCACATGGGTAGCATGCAGCACCATGTTGAGCGTGTGATTGGCAATGTGTTGTCCTTGTTTTGAGCCTCAGTTGGAAACGCTGAAAAGGATGTGGCTTTAGGAGGAGAGCTGCTTACTTTGAAAATGGGGTAGCTGGTTCAAGTCTTGGGGATAGCTCAACGTCCTGAAATACTAGGTAATTCACTTAGGCCCATATTTATACTTTTACATGCAAAACTGCATTAGCGCAGTTTTGCGAGTAAAAGTATAGTACCTGCTAGAGCCATTCCCAGACGCCGGTCGGGTGCCATAATTATGGAATAGCACCAGCTGGTGCTAATGCCCTGTTAGCGTCCTTATAAAGGATGCTAACCCGGTGGGGGAGGTGTAGAGGAAACCTGGAGGTTGTGCCCCGAATAATGGCGCAAAACAATACCCCTAAGTAGTGTAATGCCATTTCCTGGTGCACAACCCCCATGTACATGGCTCCTGTCTTTCTAAAGACAGGAGCCATGCCCACCACCCCAATGGCCATGCCCAGGGGACGAGTGTCGCCTGGGCATAGCCATTGAAGCCAGCGCCATGCAGGGGGGCCCCAAGTCAGGGCCTCCGAGTGGGTGAAAAAAAAAATTATACTTACTGGGACTTACCTGGCATGGGTCACCCATCCTGTGGTGTCCCTCTGGTGTGGGTGGGGGTGTCCCTGAGACCAGGGAAGGGCACTTGTGGGCTCTTTCCATGTTCCCTGACCATGAAAACAGACCCACAGGTCCCATAACGCCTGCCCTAACCCAGGCATTAAATAATGGTGCTAAGCAATTGTCATTTTCTGGACGGGAATGCCTCCCTTGCATCTCATTGACACAAGGTAGGTTTTCACATCCAGAAAATGACTTTAACTCCATAACTTTGGCGCTAGATGTGTCTAGTGCCAAAGTATAAATAAGGAGTTAGGTTTGAGCTTAATTAGCATTAAAAAAATTACACTAATTCAGCGCAAACTGAGTATAAATATGGGCCTTAATCTCCACATGCATAAAAAAACAAAAATTTATGTGCCCTTGTTTAATGCAACTAGTGCTCATGTACACTGGTGCTCATGTAAAACGTTCCAGTACTTTTGGGTCGAACCTGTGCTATATAAAACCACAAAGAAAAATGTTTTTGTTGTGCATGAGTGGCCACAGAGGTCTTCTTGTAGGATGCTGTGCTTAGCAGTTTCGTCAATCAGACATTTCAGACAGAAGTTCCCATCTTCGGAAGAAACACATCAATATGGAACCACAGTTGGCGGCCAGCTGAACTCAGTCCCACTCCCACCCCCACACCTAATGACCATGCATTCAAATCAACGTCATCCTTGACAGCAAGTTGACCATGAAGCAACAAATCAACTGAGTCATCTTCTCCTGTTCCCACACTGTTAGAAATGGGGTCTTTGGTTCGATGTCAGGTTACCCCCTGTCCAAGCAAGGACCCTCACTCTAGTCAGGGTAAAGGAGAATCACCTTCAGCTAACCCCCACTCACCCCCTTGGTAGCTTGGCATGAGCAGGCAGGCTTAACTTCAGAGTTCTACGTGTAAAGTATTTGTACCAACACACACAGTAACTTAATGAAACACTACAAAATGACACAACACAGGTTTAGAAAAATTGAAAACATTATCTAATCAAAACAAGACCAAAACTACAAAAATCCAACATACACAAGTCAATTTATTAATTTTAAAAGCAAAAGAGTGTTAAATCCTTTTGTAAACAGGTAAAACCCTGTTAGCATTGAAAAGTATCTAGGTAGCGTCAAAATAACACGTGCGGGCGAGTGTGCGGCGTAAAAGGTTAGCGATGCCTCGATTTCTCACCCGCAAGTGAGACTGTGCGTCATTTCTCCTTCTATGGTCGGGTCGGCGTGTGTTGGTTTTCCTCTCCACAGGAGAATGATGGGTTGATCTGGGCAGCACTCGTGTCCGGGAAGGCGTTGTGTCGTTTTTCCGCGCCCAGCAAGGTTTATGTCAAAAATGCTGCCGCACGGTGTTAGCGAAATCACGCTGTGTATGATGCGATGTTACCAGCCTCTGTTAGCGATGTGGTGCATTGTTTCTCCAATCAATCAATCAATTATATTTATACAGCGCGCTACTCACCCGTGAGGGTCTCAAGGCGCTAGGGGGTCACTGCTGCTCGAAGAGCCAGGTCTTGAGCTGCCTCCGGAAGGCGAGGTGGTCCTGGGTGGTCCTGAGGTGGGCGGGGAGGGAGTTCCACATCTTGGCTGCCAGGTAGGAGAAGGATTTCCCACCTGCAGTGGTTCGGCGGATGCGAGGGACGGCGGCGAGTGCGAGGCTGGTGGAACGAAGTTGACGGGTGGGCGTGTAGTAGGTGAGGCGACGGTTGAAGTATTCGGGGCCCTTGTTGTGGAGGGCTTTGTGTGTGTGGGTGAGGAGCCTGAAGGTGATCCTTTTGTTGACGGGTAGCCAGTGCAGGTGTCTCAGGTGGGCGGAGATGTGGCTGTGGCGGGGTACATCGAGGATGAGGCATGCAGAGGCGTTTTGTATTCGCTGAAGAAGTTTCTGAAGTTTTGCGGTGATTCCTGCGTATAGGGTGTTTCCGTAGTCTAGGCGGCTCGTGACGAGGGCATGGGTCACATTTTTTCTGGTGTCGGCGGGGATCCAGCGGAAGATCTTTCGGAGCATGCGGAGTGTGAGGAAGAAAGAAGACGAGACGGAGTTGACTTGTTTGGTCATGGTGAGAAGGGGGTCCTGGATGAATCCGAGGTTGCGTGCGTGGTCTGAGGGGGTCGGTGCGGTGCCCAGGGCCGTGGGCCACCAGGAATCGTCCCAGGCGGACGGGGTGTTTCCGAGGATGAGGATTTCCATTTTGTCTGAGTTCAGCTTCAGGCGGCTGAGTTTCATCCATTCTGTGACGTCTTTCATTCCATCCTGCAGGTTGGTTTTGGCAGTGGCTGGGTCTTTGGTGAGGGAAAGTATCAGCTGGGTGTCATTTGCGTAGGAGATGATGTTGATGTTGTGTTTGCGTGCGATGTCGGCAAGGGGGCTCATGTAGACATTGAAGAGAGTCTGGCTGAGCGAGGAGCCCTGTGGGACGCCGCAGATGATCTCGGTGGGATCCGAGCGGAACAGCGGGAGGTAGACTCTTTGGGAGTGGTCGGAGAGAAAAGAGGCGATCCAGTCTGGGGCCTGTCCTTGGATACCCGTTGGAGCGGAGGCGGGATATTAGGGTGCGGTGGCAGAAGGTGTCGAAGGCAGCCAAAAGGTCAAGGAGGATGAGGGCGGCTGTTTCTCCGTTGTCCAGCAGAGTTCGGATGTCGTCGGTGACTGCGATTAGGGCGGTTTCCGTGCTGTGGTTGGCCCGGAATCCGGATTGGGAGGGGTCGAGCAGGTTGTTGTCTTCGAGGAAGTTTGTCAGTTGTTTGTTGACGGCCTTCTCGATGACTTTGGCCGGGAAGGGGAGGAGCGAGATGGGGAGGAAGTTCTTCAGGTCGCTGGGGTCCGCCGTGGGTTTCTTCAGGAGAGCGTTGACTTCCGCGTGTTTCCAGTTCTCGGGGAAGGTGGCAGATGCAAGCAAGCTGTTGATGATGGTCTGGAGATGGGGGGCGATGATGTCGTCGGCTTTCTTGAAGATGTAATGTGGGCAAGGGTCTGAGGGGGCACCGGAGTGGATGGTGTTCATGGTAGTTTTGGTCTCTTTGGTGCTGATGGGTGTCCAGGCGTTGAGGGTGGCGACTGGGGCTGTGGGTTCCGTGGTGGTCGGCGGGGTCTGTGGACCGAAGCTGTCGTGTAGGTCGGTGATCTATCGATGGAAGAAGGTAGCAAGGGAGTTGCAGAGTTCTTGTGAGGGCGTGATGGAGTTGGAGCTGGCGTTGGGATTGGAGAGCTCTTTGACGATGTTGAAGAGTTCTTTGCTGTTGTGAGTGTTCTTGTCCAGTCTTTCTTCGAAGGATGCTCTTTTGGTGGCGCGGATCAGCTGGTGGTGTTCGCGGGTGGCGATTTTGAGGGCTGGCATGTTTTCTGCGGTGTGATCTTTGCGCCAGGTTTTCTCGAGGGTATGGCAGTTTTTTTTGGATTCTTTGAGGGCGTCTGTGAACCATTGAGGTTTCCTGGTGTTGGTCTGTCTTGGGAGACGTCTGAGGGGGGCGAGGTTGTCAGCGCAGTTGGTGATCCACTTTGTGATGCTGAGGGCTGCGTTGTTGGCGTCGGAGGTTATGGTAGGTTGGTTGTGGTTGAGAGTGGAGAGTAGCTGTTCTGTGGAGATTTTGCTCCAAGGTCTGCGTGAGATGGGTTGTGTGAGAAGGTGGAGAGTCTTGCGTCTGAAGGTGAAGTGGACACATCTGTGGTCGGTCCAGTTTATTTCGGAGGAGTGGCTGAAGGATACGTGGTTGCTGGCGGAGAAGATGGGGTCGAACGTGTGTCCGGCAATGTGGGTGGGGGTGTTCACCAGTTGCTTGAGACCGAGGTTGGCGAGGTTGTCGAGCAGGGTGGTGGTGTTGGTATCGTTGTTCTGCTCCAGGTGGAAGTTCAGGTCTCCGAGGAGGATGTAGTCTGGCGAGGCTAGGGCGTGCAGGGAGATGAACTCTGTGATGGATTCGCTGAAAAGGGCGTGTGGTCCAGGGGGTCTGTAGATGAGTGTTCCTCTGAGGGTGGTCCTGGGGTCGGTGTGGATCTGGAAGTGCATGTGTTCGGCGGCGAGGGGGGGGTGTTTTCGGTGAAAGTAGTGACGTTGATGGAGTTCTTGAATATGATGGCGATTCCTCCTCCGACTTGGTTGGTGTGATCTTTCCTGCCGATCTTGTAGCCGTCGGGGATGGCTATGGCTTGTGAATGGAGCGTGCGTTGATGAGGATGCACTTGAGGTGGTTATTGGCGTGTGGGCTGGTGAGCGGGGTGCAGTCGAGGTGGAAGGGATGCTTGCAGGTTTGACATGCGAAGGGTCCATGAGTGCGTTTCTGGCTGGCTTGTTAGCAGGTTGTATTACGTCCCGGGTTGAGTGCATGGAGGAAGGCGGCGTCGTAGCAGTGCTGTGGGGTTTGGGAGTGCTGGGGGCCAGGGGTAGTGGCGCTGGGTGCGGTCCAGGCGCGGACGGGCGCAGACTGTGCGGCCGCCATAAGAGGGAGGTGGAGGGGAGGAGGGGTCAGCTGGGGCGATAGGCGGGAGGGAGGGCGACGAATGGGAGCAGGGGGGGTGGGGCCGCACAGGTGGTGGCGGCGGGAAAGCAGAGGGCGGGGGGGCCAGAAAGAAGGGGAAGTGTGAAAAAAGGGAATAATTCACAGGAGATGGAGGCGAAAAGAGGAGCAAGGACAGGGAGAGAACAGCAGAAAACGAAGGAGAATGGACAAGACAAAGAACAGCAGAAAACGAAGGAAAATGGACAGGACAAAGAACAGCAGAAAACGAAGGAATAGGGAAAAGGGAGAGAACAGCAGAAAACGAAGGAAGAAGGACAAGGGAGAGAACAGCAGAGAGAGAACAGCAGAAAACAAAGGAGAATGGACAGGACAAAGAACAGCAGAAAACGAAGGAGAATGGACAAGACAAAGAAGAGCAGAAAACGAAGGAAAATGGACAGGACAAAGAACAGCAGAAAACGAAGGAGAATGGACAAGACAAAGAACAGCAGAAAACGAAGGAGAATGGACAAGACAAAGAACAGCAGAAAACGAAGGAAAATGGACAAGGGAGAGAGCACAGAAGACAGAAGAGAAAACGATGGGCTGGACAGGGGGGGAGCGCAAGGAGTACTTACGGTCTGCTGGAGATGGCAGGAGCCTGGGCAGGTGGAGCTGCAGCGACGGGGGAAGCGACCTACCCTAGGGTCAAGGGTCGCTGTCTCTGCCGCACAGCGGCCGCCATAAGAGGGAGGTAGGGGGGGAGGAGGGGTCAGCTGGGGGCGGGAGACGGAAGGGAGCAGGGGGGGCGGGGCCGCACGGGTGGCGGCGGCGGGAAAGCAGAGGGCGGGGGGGCCAGAAAGAAGGGGAAGTGTGAAAAAAGGGAAAAATTCACAGGAGATGGAGGCGAAAAGAGGAGCAAGGACAGGGAGCGAACAGCAGGAAACGAAGGAGAATGGACAAGACAAAGAACAGCAGAAAATGAAGGAAAATGGACAGGACAAAGAACAGCAGAAAACGAAGGAAGAAGGACAAGGGAGAGAACAGCAGAAAACGAAGGAAGAAGGACAAGGGAGATAGCAGCAGAAAACAAAGGAAGAAGGACAAGGGAGAGAACAGCAGAAAACGAAGGAGAATGGACAGGACAAAGAACAGCAGAAAACGAAGGAGAATGGACAAGACAAAGAACAGCAGATAACAAAGGAGAATGGACAGGACAAAGAACAGCAGAAAACGAAGGAGAATGGACAAGACAAAGAACAGCAGAAAACGAAGGAGAATGGACAGGACAAAGAACAGCAGAAAACGAAGGAGAATGGACAGGACAAAGAACAGCAGAAAACGAAGGAGAATGGACAAGACAAAGAACAGCAGAAAATGAAGGAAAATGGACAGGACAAAGAACAGCAGAAAACGAAGGAGAATGGACAAGACAAAGAACAGCAGAAAACGAAGGAAAATGGACAAGGGAGAGAGCACAGAAGACAGAAGAGAAAACGAGGGGCTGTACAGGGGGGAGCGCAAGGAGTACTTACGGTCTGCTGGAGGTGGCAGGAGCCTGGGCAGGTGGAGCTGTAGCGGCGGGGGAAGCGACCTACCCTAGGGTCAAGGGTCGCTGTCTCCGCCGTGCAGCGGCCGCCATAAGAGGGAGGCGGGGGGGCGGAGGGGTCAGCTGTGTGCGGGAGGCGGGAGGGAGGGCGACGAATGGGAGCGGGGGGCGGGGCCCCACGGGTGGCGGCAGCAGGAAAGCAGAGGGCGGGGGGCCAGAAAGAAGGGGAAGTGTGAAAAAAGGGAAAAATTCACAGGAGATAGAGGCGAAAAGAGGAGCAAGGACAGGGAGAGAACAGCAGAAAACGAAGGAGAATGGACAAGACAAAGAACAGCAGAAAACAAAGGAAAATGGACAGGACAAAGAACAGCAGAAAACGAAGGAAGAAGGACAAGGGAGAGAACAGCAGAAAACGAAGGAAGAAGGACAAGGGAGATAGCAGCAGAAAACAAAGGAAGAAGGACAAGGGAGAGAACAGCAGAAAACGAAGGAGAATGGACAGGACAAAGAACAGCAGAAAACGAAGGAGAATGGACAAGACAAAGAACAGCAGATAACAAAGGAGAATGGACAGGACAAAGAACAGCAAAAAACGAAGGAGAATGGACAAGACAAAGAACAGCAGAAAACGAAGGAGAATGGACAGGACAAAGAACAGCAGAAAACGAAGGAGAATGGACAGGACAAAGAACAGCAGAAAACGAAGGAGAATGGACAAGACAAAGAACAGCAGAAAATGAAGGAAAATGGACAGGACAAAGAACAGCAGAAAACGAAGGAGAATGGACAAGACAAAGAACAGCAGAAAACGAAGGAAAATGGACAAGGGAGAGAGCACAGAAGACAGAAGAGAAAACGAGGGGCTGTACAGGGGGGAGCGCAAGGAGTACTTACGGTCTGCTGGAGGTGGCAGGAGCCTGGGCAGGTGGAGCTGTAGCGGCGGGGGAAGCGACCTACCCTAGGGTCAAGGGTCGCTGTCTCCGCCGTGCAGCGGCCGCCATAAGAGGGAGGCGGGGGGGCGGAGGGGTCAGCTGTGTGCGGGAGGCGGGAGGGTGGGCGACGAATGGGAGCGGGGGGCGGGGCCCCACGGGTGGCGGCAGCAGGAAAGCAGAGGGCGGGGGGCCAGAAAGAAGGGGAAGTGTGAAAAAAGGGAAAAATTCACAGGAGATAGAGGCGAAAAGAGGAGCAAGGACAGGGAGAGAACAGCAGAAAACGAAGGAGAATGGACAAGACAAAGAACAGCAGAAAACAAAGGAAAATGGACAGGACAAAGAACAGCAGAAAACGAAGGAAGAAGGACAAGGGAGAGAACAGCAGAAAACGAAGGAAGAAGGACAAGGGAGATAGCAGCAGAAAACAAAGGAAGAAGGACAAGGGAGAGAACAGCAGAAAACGAAGGAGAATGGACAGGACAAAGAACAGCAGAAAACGAAGGAGAATGGACAAGACAAAGAACAGCAGAAAACAAAGGAGAATGGACAGGACAAAGAACAGCAGAAAACGAAGGAGAATGGACAAGACAAAGAACAGCAGAAAACAAAGGAGAATGGACAGGACAAAGAACAGCAGAAAACGAAGGAGAATGGACAGGACAAAGAACAGCAGAAAACGAAGGAGAATGGACAAGACAAAGAACAGCAGAAAATGAAGGAAAATGGACAGGACAAAGAACAGCAGAAAACGAAGGAGAATGGACAAGACAAAGAACAGCAGAAAATGAAGGAAAATGGACAAGGGAGAGAGCACAGAAGACAGAAGAGAAAACGAGGGGCTGGACAGGGGGGAGCGCAAGGAGTACTTACGGTCTGCTGGAGGTGGCAGGAGCCTGGGCAGGTGGAGCTGCAGCGGCGGGGGAAGCGACCTACCCTAGGGTCAAGGGTCGCTGTCTCCGCCGTGCAGCGGCCGCCATAAGAGGGAGGCGGGGGAGCGGAGGGGTCAGCTGTGTGCGGGAGGCGGGAGGGAGGGCGACGAATGGGAGCGGGGGCGGGGGGCGGGGCCCCACGGGTGGCGGCAGCAGGAAAGCAGAGGGCGGGGGGCCAGAAAGAAGGGGAAGTGTGAAAAAAGGGAAAAATTCACAGGAGATAGAGGCGAAAAGAGGAGCAAGGACAGGAAGAGAACAGCAGAAAACGAAGGAGAATGGACAAGACAAACAACAGCAGAAAACAAAGGAAAATGGACAGGACAAAGAACAGCAGAAAACGAAGGAAGAAGGACAAGGGAGAGAACAGCAGAAAACGAAGGAAGAAGGACAAGGGAGAGAACAGTTGAAAACGAAGGAGAATGGACAGGACAAAGAACAGCAGAAAACGAAGGAGATTGGACAAGACAAAGAACAGCAGAAAACGAAGGAAAATGGACAGGACAAAGAACAGCAGAAAACGAAAGAGAATGGACAGGACAAAGAACAGCAGAAAACAAAGGAGAATGGACAGGACAAAGAACAGCAGAAAACGAAGGAGAATGGACAAGACAAAGAACAGCAGAAAACGAAGGAAAATGGACAGGACAAAGAACAGCAGAAAACGAAGGAGAATGGACAAGACAAAGAACAGCAGGAAACGAAGGAAAATGGACAAGGGAGAGAGCACAGAAGACAGAAGAGAAAACGAGGGGCTTGACAGGGGGGAGCGCAAGGAGTACTTACGGTCTGCTGGAGATGGCAGGAGCCTGGGCAGGTGGAGCTCCAGCGGCGGGGGAAGCGACCTACGCAAGCGTCGATCTTCCAGCTTCGATACAAGGGGTGCGTCGATTTCAGCTGTGGAGCCGGCAGCGCGTCGTTTCTTCAGCCGCGTCTCAGAGGTTGAATCAGAAATTTCCCCCCACGGCGGTCGGTGCGTGGATTTTCAATCTTGGTCTGCCATCTTCACCTGTCAAGGCCCCAGGAACTGGATAGGGCACCACTTGGCAGGACAGGAGTCTCAGTAGAGAGTCCAGGTGCTGGCAGGGGAAGTCTTTGATGGCCCTGAGGCAAGCTCAGGACAAGCCCATGCAGAGGCAGCAACTGCAGGATAGCTCCACAAAGCATAGTCACAGGCAGGGCAGCACTTCTCCTCAGCTCTTCAGCTCTTCTCCAGGCAGAGGTTCCTCTAGATGTCCAGAAGTGATCTTTTGTCTGTGGTTTTGGGTGCTCTTCTCATACCCATTTTGGCCTTTGAAGTAGGCTTACTTCAAAGGAAAGTCTCTCTTGTTTGTGAAATCATGCCTTGCCCAGGTCAGGCGTCATGCACATACCCTGGGGTTGGAGACTGGATTGTGTGAGGGAAGGCACAACCCTTTTCTGGTGTAAGTGACCACTCCTCCCCTCCCTCTTAGCACATATGGCTCATCAGGATATGCAGGCTACACCCCAGCTCCCTTTGTGTCACTGTCTAGAGAGAGGTGCAAATAGCCCAACTGTCAAACTGACCCAGACAGGGGATCCACAAACAGGCAGAATCACAGAATGGTTTAAGCAAGAAAGTGCTCACTTTCTAAAAGTGGCACTTTCAAACACACAATCTTAAAATCAACTTTACTAAAAGATGTATTTTTAAATTGTGAGCTCAGAGACCCCAAACTCCACATGTCTATCCACTCCCAAAGGGAATCTACGCTTTAACCATATTTAAAGGCAGCCCCCATGATAACCTATGAGAGGGATAGGCCTTGCAACAGTGAAAAACAAATTTAGCAGTACTTCACTGTTAGGACATATAAAACACATTAGTATATGTCCTACCTTAAACACACACTGCACCCTGGCCATGGGGCTACCTAGGGGTGTCTTACATGTAAGAAAAGGGAAGGTTTAGGCCTGGCAAGTGGGTACTTGCCAAGTCGAATTGGCAGTTTAAAACTGCACACACAGACACTGTAGTGGCAGGTCTGAGCCATGTTTGCAGGGCTTCTAATGTGGGTGGCACAACCAGTGCTGCAGGCCCACTAGTAGCATTTGATTTACAGGCCCTGGGCACCTCTAGTGCACTGTCCTAGGGGCTTACCAGTAAATCAAGTATGTCAATCATGGAAATCCAATCAACAATACAATTCACACAGAGTGCATATGCACTTTAGCACTGGTTGGCAGTGGTAAAGTGCTCAGAGTTAACAAACCAATAGCAACAGGTCAGAAAAAATAGGAGGTAGCAGGCAAAAAGATTGGGGATGACCCTGCATGAGCAAAAAAAAGTCCAACATACACCCTAGGCATGCTCTGCAGGAATTTCAGATGGATCCTGATTGATACCAGGAAACCGTAACCCAGGCCCTCATCACCAGCTTCCTCAACCCCCAGCACGGGCGTAGCCAGAAGAGTCTTAGGCCCTGCTGCTCAAACTGGGGCTTACGTGAACTCCTAGAGAGAAAGCAGTCCGACCATCCCCACCGCCCCCCCAGCAGGGCTGAAAGACCCATGGACAGAGCTGATTGTCTGTGAGGTTCCTCTCAGCCCCAGAGAGCCTCACTTGTGTTGTGCTGGGCCTTACTTTCATTTCAACACATCCTTCTCATAGCCAGTAATATCAGGGTCTTGTCTGGGCTAAATAAAGTGGTAGAGGTTTGGGAATTAATCAGTAGGCAATAGGATTGTTGCAAAAGTGGTAGCCTGCTTCTTAAATTAGTAGGATTGGCAATTGCTCTTTTGCCTGGATCCTTCCACAATCAAGAATGCAATACTCAGGTCCATCGGCTTCGCATATCCGAGCCTGTTTAAAATGAAACCTTATTTTTTCTCCAAAGAACTCAATATCCGTCCCGACCCCCCAGTAAGGGGATGACTTGCAGTCTAACCTCCAACAGATGGAGGTTTGCATGAATACTCTGAATAGGTTTTATGATTTTCCAATTCTGTCTTTGCAAAAGGAGTCGCGATTATGTATAAGGCACAGTTGTGCATTCAACATGCTTTCATATTAGAGCTATCACGTTTTTTTACTTTCTTTTTCCATAGAGAAAATACTTTACCATCTGGACACACCTTTTAGTCAACAACCCTACAAATTTAGGAGTGTTCATTCCCATTTCCCTGCTGGAAACAAATCTGGGTCCAGATGTACCACCCTAGTTTACAAGCCATTGATGTGGAAATTACACATAGATACGAATTGGTACGTAATTTGGGATAATAGCTATGAATCATTATGTGAAATAACAAACTGTCCATTCAGGGGGTCGCATAATTAGGCAAATGGTGATTTCTAAGCGCCTATGATTGCGGGTTCAGGAATGGGGGTTTGCAAGGAGCAGCATACCTCAGCTCTTGCATTTGCATACTTAAACATTTGATTAAAGTAAAATGTGCCCACTCAAGGGGCAGAAGTTGCTTAAAAAATATTGACCGTTAAGAAAGGTATTTTGGGAGAAGCAAGTGGTCCACTGCATCCCTAACCCAGAGCGACCACTCTGCACCCCTTGTAAAAGATTTACAAATACACCCTAGCATGCAATTATGTGTAAATTATTCTAGAATTGAAAATGCATGGTTTGTAAATGTTTTGTACTTGTAAATCCAGCCAGATACATGTATACGTTGAACTTTCACATATGGCCTTGTTTTTCGGGCACATTATAACTTCCATCAGGTGTTCATTTAACCAAAACCAGGAAACTGCTTTGTGAAACCGCTCTATGGTTTCCACATACACCGGTTGTGAGTACAATTTTAATCAAAGTGTACTGCTGACCCAAAGCACAGAATTATCACATATGCTTGGTTTTGAAACCGCTTTAACAACATCTCTGTCAAATGAGATGATTCCATTTCATGGTAGAAAGGGATAAGCTAAAATATGAATTAATACCTCATACTTCTTTTCAAATGTTATCCACATTCCTAATAATATTAGTATGTGTACATTACTTAAAATAGCAATGATGTAAGGACTGTTCAAGTGTGCTGCCAATCGCTGAAATAACAAAATGGAGTGCGCTAATGTAAGGAATATAGATCTGGCTCGAAATCTTATCAACATCGCAGTGACCTCATCTTCTCCCACCAACATTTGTACACGTCTTTGAGGTGAATGGGAATGAGCAGCATCTGATAGTGCAAAGGAGACAGATGGTGAAATGAATGAAGACAGGTGAGCACTGCACAAGAGAGGAAATTGGGTAAAGATTCTTTTACTGAAGTACTTGAAGAAAAAGAATCTATGATTGGCAAAACTAGAGAAGAAATTAAGGTTTCATTTTGAGGTGGAAGGTCATTGATTCTGAACTGGCAGATTCCATATCCACAAGCCTCTCCGTTCCCTGCCACCATGAGGACTCACTTGGTTGTCTGATGTAAGAGGCTATGATTGTTCTTTGCTGAGAAAAGACATGAGGATTCCAGTGACAAAATATCACCCACGAACATGAAAAAAATTCCTTGTGCATCAGAAACAGATGATTGTTTGCCTTCACCTCTGTAAGAGTTTCCTGCAAGACAAAGGATTTCTGGTGCAGGAGTTCCGGCGTAGCTGGAAGATTCTTAGGCCCTGCTGCTCAAACTGGGACTCCTGGAGAGAAAGCAGTGTGATCACCACCCCCCCCTCTCCCAGCCACCCTCCACTGCCCCCACTCCCAGCAGGGCTGAGAGACCCATGGACAGAAGCCAATTGTCTATGAGGTTCCTCTCAGCCCCAGACAGCCTCACTTGTGTTCTGCTGGGCCTTACTTAACTTCAACACATACTTCTAATAGCCAGTAAAATCAGGGTCTTGGCTGGGCTACATATATAGTGGTAGGGGTTTGGAAACTCATCAGTAGGCAATAGGATTGTTGCAAAAGTGGTAGCCTGCTTCCTAAATCAGTAGGATTGGCAAGTGCTCTTTTGCTTGCATCCTTCCACAATCAAGTAAGCAATACTCAGGTCCATCGACTTTACATATCAAAGCCTGTTTAAAATTAAACCTTATGTTTTCTCCAAAGAACTCAATATCCATCCCGACCCTCCACTAAGGGAATGACTTGCAGTCTCACCTCCAACAGATGGAGGTTTGCATGAATATACCTGGAAAGGTTTAGGCTCAGCCCCTGCTTTGGGAGGATGTTTGTCTAAAAATACTAAACAAATGGCACACCTGGCATTAGGAAGTTTGCCTCAATTAATTATGTTGTGTTGTGGAGGTTGAGGCACTTTCAATGAAAATTTTCCACATCAATGGCAGGGCTGTCTCAGTAGGGTAGGCAGTTCACCAGGGGATTGGCAGGCCACATGCAAAAGCCTACATAAACCCCTTACACCTCCGAAAAAAGCTAAGGGGCTCAAGCTGTCTGTCATGTAAACTATAAAAAAAAATAAAAAAAATACCAAGGGGCGCATACCATTGCCTTCAGCTCAGTTGGCTAGCAAGGGCGCATATATTCTCCTTTCCTTAATAATACAGTAGGAACTGACACTACAATAAAAGAAACAGCTTTCAAAAATGGGTTGGCCAGACCATCTCAAATAAACAGCAAAGGGATTACCTTCATCCAAGTGTCTGAAATAAAACAAAGACTTCCTTTTAAATGGTTTATAACATCTGCCCTATATGCCAATACTTGAAGCTTCTGCTGTAGCATTTCAGGTGTGCTCTAAACGAGGTTGACAGTTCTTTTCATCCTAGCTTAGAGGTAAGAGAAGATAATCATCTCAATAAATCAACTTTCATTTACAGTATGACCAATGTGATCACACAAGGAAAATCCAAGTCAGAAATAAAGTTAAAGGGTTTTATCACAAGCTCAAGTGCAGGTTAATGTGGACAATTCTCAAGACAAGACTATAAAGATACAAAATTACCACCAGATCCTAGATGTTGGAACAACTGAAGCTTAATTAACATCCAACAGACTGTACAATCTATCAGTGCAATACAGGACAAAAGCACCAGAACTTGATGCTCGGAAAATAAAAAATAATTTCTTCCAAACATTTGCATAAATTCCAATCATCTAATTAGTTCTCCAAACAATGGGCATCCCTTGAAGGTACAAAGTTTCAGATTTCTCCTGAGCTGCGCTACAAAGCATTGAGATAAAAAGTAAAAAGGAAATAAAGAACAAAAATAATTTAGGAAAATCTGGGGCAGGATGAAGCTAACTATGGTTGGCAAAAAGTAGGTAAAAAGGGAAGGTGTCAGCATGTCAAAAGCTCAGTCAAGAGTCTTCTCATGGTCAGGAAAACAATCTAAGTCTTCTCAGCTCAGAATCCTGGAGGCTGAGGAGCCAGGGCAAAGAGATCTGTACCTCTCAAGGTCTGAATGATGTCTGCTGAAATCCAACTGGAAAACAGTAAATTCAAGCCCAAAGTGAATGATGATGTGTCCATTAATCACACCACATAAATCGGAAGGTTTAATTCTCCAATCACAGCACATCATGCGACAGATATCAGCAACAGCAGGGCCAATTCCCAGAACCATCTTGAAAAGGCAACCACCTTTGCTCTTGTCTACAACTTTGCAACAAGTTAAAATGTCCATCTTCTTAGTATCTCAATGTACTGACTTCAAGGTTACTGTCTCAGGCTCTCTATGTGTAAAACAATGGGATATCTATTCCAAACTAACATTCTATTGGAATGACATCTGTAAAGAAATGACACATTAGCAAAAAGAAAAACAACTTGCCCATGTTCTGCAAAGTCCGAGGCCTAGCAAATCAATATGGCCAAACTAGAGCAAATAGAATTAAAATAGCACATTTATTCATTTTAGGTGAACACATTTAACAATATAATTGCAATTCCATCATAAATAATTCTTGTCAACAATTAATGTTACAGTAATTTGTAAAAGTAAAATAACTTGTTAATACATTTCAGTAGGAATGATAGAGAACTAAATTTTTAACATTAACATATATCATTTAAAACATTTTCTACTAGAAATTCCTTATTGTTTCCATGAAAAGTATTTCTTAACATGATAAGGAAACATATGAAATCAAAATTGATGACTATACTCAAATGTATGGGTCTATACCACATACATTAAAACATTAATCTACAGTGAATGCACTCTAGCATAGGCTTTCAGTGTACCACACTACATTTAACTTGTTAAAGATCCAATATAATGCCAAATTTGTCATGTATAGTTCCATAATTATAAAGTCAAAGTAGATGCACAACTTCAGCTGCATCGCTACTTTGAATCATTGCAGAAAGCATATACCTCAAGCCACTTATTTGCAGTAATAAAGTAGTAAGGATGAGACATATAATGGCTTGATAAATAGACAAGCTCTTCAAATGCACCAATAGACCAAAGCAAGATATATCATTGGTGTTGGAAATTAGATCTCTGGATGGCAGAGGTATGCACTCCTGCGCAAGTAGGGACCACAACTCTAGTCAGGGTAAGTCAGTTACATTCCCTAAACTAACCTGTGCTCACCCTCTGACAGCTTGGCACAGAGCAGTCAGGCTAATTCCGGAGGCGATGTGTAAAGTATTTGTGCAAATCTTAACTACAGTAACACAGTGAAATACCCCACAAAAAGACTCAGTAACAGTTTAGAAAAATAGATAATACTTATCTGATAAAAACATGAACAAAACAACAAGATTCCAATCAATGGTTCACGTATTTTGCCCTTTCAAAAGTATTCAAATAGACCGAGTTCAAATTTCGCATAGGACAAGCGGACGCACCAGACAGAAGTGATGTGACCAAGTGTCTCAGTGAATGCTGAACAGTGCTCCATGTGTTATGTAAGCACAGCGCTTGAATGTTTCACTGTACTGGGGTTCACACCAGACCGGGCTAATGTGATCAAGTTTCTCAATGCATGCCGAACATTTGTCCACGTGTTATATAAACACAGTGTTTGAATGCTATGCTGGACTGGCGGTCGCGCTAGACTGGAATGGCATAGGCAAGTTTCTCAGGGAAAGCAAAACAGTGCTCCACGTGTCTAATTGCTCATAGAGGAGAGCAGAAAGACTGCATGCACTCCACAGATCCGCTGAACACGGTACCTGTGGCAGAGGACGCCTATGTCGACCAGGCTGGGAGATGGTTCAAAGGCAGGAAAGCAGTCGCAGGGATGTCGGTGGCCTTGTAGGCAGGATCCATGTCATTGCTCCCTTTGTGAGGGGCCATAGAGGTTGCAGGATGCAGTGTAGAGGCTGCGATTTAGGGCAGACTGCTGCAGCATCACCAGCAATTCCAGTAACCACGCCAACGCTGTCGCGCTGCTCTGGAAAGCCTTACCTCGGCACTGCAGCAGTGATAGAAAACTGAAGCATCGTCTGTGATCGGTGCAGGTGCTGTTCCTGTTAACCTATAAAAGAGATAGGCCTTACAGCTGTGGAAAATAAATGTAAGAGTTTTTCACTACCTGGACATGTTAAACTAAAAGTATATTTCTGACTTTTTAATTACACTGCACCCTGCCCTTAGGGCTAATCAGGGCATACTTTAGGGGTAACTTATATGTAATAACAGGAAGGTTTGGGCCCAGCAAGTGTGTACATTTGCCAGGTTGAAATGATAGTTTAAAACAGCACACACAGGCTCTGCACTGGCAGGTCTGAGATATGTTTGAAGGCTACTGTAATGGGTGGCACCATCAATGCTGCAGGCCCACTAGTAGCATGTAATTTACAGGCCGTGGACATACCTATTACACTTTACTATGGACCTAAAAGTAAATTAAATATGCCAATTGTGGATAAGCCAATGTTCCTATATTTTAGAGTGCAGAGCACCACACTTAAACACTGGTCATCAGTGTTAAAGTGCACAGAATCCTAGAAACCAGCAAAAACTAGTCAGAAAAACAGGAGGTCAGAAGGCAAAAAGTTAGGGGAAACCACGCCAAGGATGCCAGGTCTAACACTTAGTCAGAAATGTAAAGGAGTAATGTCAAGGAGTAGGAAAGGAGACATGAACCTCAACTTACCATATCACCTGCTAGAGCTGAAAGGGAATTAGATGGAGGTCACATGGCTATAAATAAAGTCCTTAGGCAACCCTTTGAAAAAAGGGCAACACATTTTGCATTACTTTTGTTATTTATATAATATAAAGTAAAGTTAATGATTTTTTCTCAAGCAGTTCTATTTTCAGCATTTGAGAAACTATTCTTTCTTTATTTCTTGTTATGTAAATAGAGCAAACATAAGTGAAATTGGTTTGTTTCATGTGTTACTGGGTACACTTTCTGTTTGTTTGCTTCCCTATTAGACAAGCAAAAAACATGGTTGTAGTATATGTAGTTAGCTTGTGGAATTAAAATATGTAATTGTGGAATGGAAGGAAAATATGTCATAATGCGTTGTTACCCTGGAAACAAGGATTGCCCTCGTCTATTGGATGGTTGGAGCTGGAGTATCCAGTAGCCGGTTCCTGCACTCTGCCTAGTCACAATAAAGTGCCTTTCAATGTACTTATGTGTAACGTCTTCACTACACATTACTGGCAAGGACTGCAACAACAGCATTAGGCAATAGAGCCACCTCATGCGTCTGCTCTTACTTCTTTGGAGCCCCCTGTTCATCTCACCAGGATTTGTTGCTGCTGAGCGGGCCCTGCTCATCACCTGGATTCCCGCACCAGCCATCGGCTGCTGTCCACGACCGCCATTCCAGTTTCAGAGTTTTTTTGGCCCCATATTCATGTAAGCAAAGGTGTTGATGCACCCGCCCCATCGTCATGTTGCCTAGCTATCAATCAGAACTTGGGGCTGTGTCCTGCTCAGGTGCGCACATCAACCAAAACGCAGTTGTGCATGACACACAGATCAGGCATTTCAATGGCAGTGAGGATCAACGTTGTTCTGCAGTTGCCTAGCATCATTGGCAGTTGTCTAGCAGCATATCTAGACACAGAGCAGCGTCCTGCCACATGTGTGCACTGCAACCAAGTCACGGTTGTGCATGATGCACATATCAGGCATTTATACAGTGGTTTTGATCAATGCTGTTAGGCTGTGAGCAGCATTCTCCTAAACAGGCGCATGAAGTTAGTGATGTCTCAGAACAATAACAAATACGGATACCTGCAAAGCAGCACTGAATTGCCAGCAGTACAGACCTGTATTTACTTTACATTACTGGGTTTATTAGTTAATTTTTGTTGTATTTCTGCCACTTCAAAAAATCCATTTGGCAACGCCTGTATTGTATTTTTGAAAATTGCTGCACAATTATTTGTAGTACATTGTAGGATGGTAAAGATTGGTCTAAGGCCACCCTTAGAACTAATCCACTCTGTAAAGGGCTACTCCTACACCACACATTACTGTGAATCCACTGAAAGAGTCTTAAGTGCTCGAGGAGAGCCACCAGTTACCTGGTTACAATGGATGGATTCCTTAAACTATATTGCCATCATTGATAATGCAAACAAATTATCTGCAGAAAGGAAGAATGGGTTATTGCTTCAGTCGTTGGGTCCAGAGGGTTTAAGGATCTATAACCAACTGTCAAAGGATGATATTGCGTGGGATGACAATGTCTTTAATGGAGTTATTAGATGATTAGATGCATATTTTCCCGAAATGTCGGCATTGGCATAACATGTTGCAAATGTTTCCACAGAAAACAACAAAAAATCTGTCTATTGATGAATATGTTACTGCATTGAAATTGGTTCTAGATTGTCAGTGTGGAGTAATACAAGATGAATTAATAAGAGATTAGGTGGTAATGCATGGTCATGATCCCTCAGTCCAGGAAAGGTTGTGGATTTATGGTGATAGTCCTATGAAAGATGTAATGTCAATTGCAAGAAAAGCTGAATTGTCTGGGAGAAATGTGTTAAAGCACTCAAGAAACAAAACACATGTGGATTGTGAAACAGTTGCTTGAGTTATGGTGAACAAACCTAAAACATTCAAATTTAGCAAAGGGTTAACCAAGAAAGATGACAAGAAAAATCTATGAGTAAATAATTTAGATGTTGTAGGTGTGATTGGAAGAACCACCTTGCTAATTACAGGAATTGTCCTGCTATAAAGCAAAAGTGCAGTGCTTGTGGGAAAACTGGGAATTTTGTGAGAGTTTATAAAATGAAAGTAGGAAAAAATGAGAGAGTAAATGGTTTGCGGAAGGGATTACTGAACTTCAAGTGAGGATGATGATAAAGTTGGTGTTCTAAATGTAACAGAGAATGTGGTTCTGAACATTGGAAGTTGTAGAGACAAGAGTAAGCCTATGTGTTTTATGAAAATCAGTGGGGTTGGAATCCACATTGCTACTGATTCGAGCTCAGGATTCACTATTGTGAATGAACCTATTTGGAAAACAAAATTTGAGGAAAATTGGGTTCTAATCTTGTGGAAGGGGACATAGCCCCAGAAAGTTATACAGAAAAAACTATAGAAATGTTGGGGTATAAAAACCTGAAATTCAGGATCAAGAATAGGAAAGGCATAGGTGAAGTATATGTCTCTAAGAAAGGTCCTTTGGTATTAGGATGGAGAGATCAACAAAATTTGAACATTATACTCAACCCCAAAGGTGTTGAGCAGGTACTGGTACTTGATGAGGGAGAGGTAATTGGTAAACAAATGCTTGAAGAGTTTCCCAAAGTATGTGAAGGTAGCATTAGAAGGATAGAGGGTTTTGAACACAATATAGTGCTGTCAGACAGTGCCATACCCTAGGTATGCAAACTCAAGAATATTCCCATGTCTTTGAGGGAAGAGGTGGAAATTGTGTTGCAACGTTTAGTTAAGGATGATATTATAGAAACTGTTGAGTCATCAGAGTGGGTAGTGCCATTAGTTGTTGTTAGGAAAGCTAACAGCGAGATCAGATTATGTGTTGATCTACGTCATCTCAACAGAAATATTTTGATTGACCAATTTTCCTTACCAAAAATCAAGGGGTTTGGAGTTTTCTATCACAGAGTTACCTCGATAATATCATCAAATTCCTCTACGTGATGATAGGAAGAAGTACACAGTGTTTATTTCACATGTGGGGGCGCTATCAATTTAAAAGGATGCCATTTGGCCAGCCCCCATGGCCACAGTATTTCAACGTCTAATGTTTCATATTTTTGGGAAATTGAGTCAAGTGCAAGTATTCCAAGATGACATTCTGGGAAAGGGCAGGAATTATCATGATTTCAAACTTAAACAAGTCCTAACTTTGCTAGACAAATATGGTCTTACTGTGGAGTATTCTAAGTTTTTAAGTGCAAATTCTCAGACACAAGTGATGTACTTGGGGCATGGGATCAGTGCTGTAGGGATTCAAACCAAGAGCAAACTAGGTGAAGCTATTAGAGATGCCCCATGTGTTAAAAATAAGGATGAAGTAAAATCCTTCCTGGGGTTAGTTAAATTCTTCTCTCTAAGAGCCAAATGTAGGACTATTTGTGAGTCACAAATCAGTCGCAAATGGCTTTGCGACCCCAAAAAGGGTCCAATTGCATGTAACATGGAAACTTGCAAACACCGACTGGGTCTGCGACTGGTATGGAAGTTGGTAATTGTGAGTCGCAAATACTGACTCACAAACTGCATGTATGAGACTGTCGTAAATTGCGAATAATTGCAACTTGGCAGGTTTGCACATGTCATTTACTGACAATCCTGAGCAGGTGTTAAATTGGTGCAAACTATATAAAGTGGCCCAGCATGCATCAGTCCCTTCCATAATGGCCGCCCTGTACCTGATGGTGAGGAGGAGGCACGTTCTGGCCCTCCAGTACAGAAGGAGTTGGAGAAAAGCAAGGATATTTCACACCAGGCTTACACTCTTTAGTGAGAAAGAGGAGGAAATATAAGACCATTACAGGCTAAGTAGCACAGTCATACTGGACATTATTGAGTTGTTAAGGCCACATCTAGAAATCACTACTCAGTGCAGCTATGCTATCTCCGCCCATTTGCAGGTGTTGTGCTCATTACACTTGTTAAGCAGTGTAAGTCACCAGGATGTGATTGGTCTTGCAGGCGGGTGTCACAAAGTGCACTTTCCCATTTCTTCAGGAGTTTCATAGATGCAATGCTCTGCTACATAAACCACTACATATACCTGCCTAAAAATGTTCAGTAAATACAAACTACCAAAATGGATTTCTATGGGATTGCTAATTTCCCACATATCAGAGGGTGCATGGATGGGGCGCATGTAGCCATATGTCCACCATCACACAGTGAATACCTATTTTGAAAATGTAAAAATGTACATTCCCTTAACATACAGTTTGTGTGCAGTGCCCAAAACCTCATAAATGATATCATGGCCAAATTTCCTGGAAGCACCCATGAGTCGTACAGGTTTAGACAGAGGGTCATTTACAGACGACTTGAAACTGGGGAGTTTGATGTTGGATATCTATTAAGTATTGCAAACACCGGTTCAGACACATATGTAGTTGCACATGACTCATCAAGTTTGTTACATAACACAATTTTTCTACTTTCTGGTGACAGTGCTTACGCCAATGGATCCTCACACCTTACCTCTCACCCAACAATGAGAATGAGCGGAGGTACAACACAGTCCATCATCACACAAGAGCTGTAATAGAGAGCACATTTGATTGCTGAAATCAAGGTTCTGCTGCCTGCACAAAAGTGTAGTGCAGCAGAGCTTGCCTGCAAGATGGTGGCAACGTGTACCATCCTACATAACTGCCTGCTGCAGAGGCCTACAAATTGCTGTCTCAGAATCGGAGACCAAGAATAAACAACCTGCCCCCCCAGTTCAGCTGCCAATAAAGGAGAGTAGAGCAGCAGAGTCGAGGTGGTGCAGGGAACTCATTGCCACACACTACTTTGCAAGGTCAGTCATGGCCATGTCACCCAGATGAATGAAATTCACTGCACAATATTTTTTGTGATACATCCAAGTCAGACTTTATTGACAGGGTCTCTTAAATGCATTGTGCTTCACAATTTAGCACCTTATGTGTGCAACTTAACATAAAATGAGTGTTGGTTACACCACTATCAAGACATTGATATGAAATATGACCCCCAAGAGACATACCCTCACATTTTCTTTTGTGTGCATCCACCATGTTGAGTCACATCATGCAGAGGTGCAGGGGTACGGGTAGAACTGCGGGGCAGCACTCTTACTGCAATGGCAGAGAGGCAGCTGATACTTGGAGTAACCTCACTTTCTTGTTGTTACTCAACAACCCCACTACCAGGTTGATCTTTGTGTATGGCCTCCACAGCAGTGGTAATCTGGCCAAGGGCCCTTGCCACATCCCCACTGTAATGACCCATTGTGTCCAGAAAAGACACAGTGTTCCTGGATAAGGCTGAGGTCACATGTGCCAGGCTTCCCATGGAACTAGTCACGGCACCCAGGCGCACATCACTGCTCCTTCCCCTGTGCCTCCTGTCGCTACTTCTCTCTGCCAACTGTGTGCAGTATTTGTCTATCACATAAGTCAGCCTGTCCATTATTGTGGCCATGAAGTTGAATCCCATGAGCATGGCATGCAATTTTCTGTTCACCCCTTTTATTTCCTTGTGATGCAGGCACTGAATTCAAAGCATGAATGCCTCCAGATCCACAAACATTCCTTCCTGTTCTGAACTGGCACGTGATCCTGAAGGTGCATGCACCTGAGCCCTTCCACAACACCTGCATGCATTTACTACAGTATGCTGGGTTTGTGGTGTGACAACCTTCTTGGGATGGTGTTCTGCTTCTGGGTGAGCTCCACTTCATCACCTGAAAGTGGCTGAGGTGAGAACGTTGCACCACTGGAGTGGGCATGAGGTGTTGTAAAGACACTATCCCCAAAGACTGCTCCTCCTCATCTATTGGGACGTGTTCATCTGCCTCACCAGTTAGGGAATCTATTGCCTCCTCATGTGCATTTAATGGGTGAAATTAAATGCTATTATTTCTGTGTTGGGGGATGCCATTTACGTTGCACATATCAATTTATGATGGCCACTGTTATATAATGATGGCTACTGTTGCTGCGTAATCGTGCAATGTTAATCTGCCTGTCTGAGTTCTAGGTTCACATGCATCTACCATACAGTGGCACAGAGCAGCACTTACCTCGCATTGTTGGAGGCTCTGATGTCTCAAGGCTGCCAAATCCCACAACTGCCTCTCTCTCCAGTGTAGTATCCACCACTGTGTCCAGTGCTGTAAAGGGAGGAACAGTTGATGGACCACTTCCTGTTGCCCGGAAATCACAAAGGCGGTTGGCCACATGTTCCTCGGTGCGAGACCGGAGTTACCACTTCTTCCGTATTTCCTCAACCGAGTGCTGGGCAACAACAACAGCATTTATTTTCAGATGCGTGTCCCTCCAGATCTTCTGTTTCTGGCTTTCAGGTGCAGTCAGGGATGTACGTCAAAACAACTGCTTGTGATAGTCGCAGCACTCCTCTGTCAGTATCTCAAGTTCTTTCTCTGCAAACTTGAGTTTGCGCTTCCTTGCGGGTGTTTCCGTCTGCGGCTGGGGGCTGGACATTTCTGCGTGCTTTTCCAATGCTTGTCCCACTCCAAAGTAGACTGCAGTTGTGCAGCACGTCAGCCCTACACACTGTGGCTGCTTCACAGACTTAATTTGGGCAGCAGTTCCTGTCATTTGGGGGACTTACAATGCCACAGGAAGCCTTTTTATGCCTGGGGTCAGTCCAGTTGCAATTTATGACCATGGTCGCAATTTTCAACTTCTAGTGGCAATTTGTGACATTGGAATCATTATAAATTAAGTGACTCATTACATCCCAAAATGGACTTAACTCTTTCAATTCAGCCTTTGGTGGGCATCCATTTTGTATATATTCAGTTACTTTTTTCAGTGTAGAGTCCTTTTTACAGTCTTCCTCCCACTCTTCTTTTGCAAAGGCTTGCACCCTATTGTCCCACACAATAGCTACCTTGACCTCTTCAAGCAGATTATCTTGGTTTTCAGAGATCTGAATAGGCAAACATGATAGACAATCTGCCACAGCATTTTCTTGTCCGGGTGAATATACTATTTTGTAGATAAAATCCAATAGTTTCTGGAATAGGGAGCTTAAAAAGCAAACTTATCTATGCCCCAATCACAAGACTAGAATCAGAACTGTCCTATAGCTGCCACTGCTGAGACACAATGCATGACTGAAGCTTTCAAGGTAGCAATGAGGCATCAAAGGCAACTACAAAAATTCATAACAAGTTCAAACAGTAGCTAATATATGGAGCCCCCCTGAAATTCTTTAAGACTGATGAGATTGTGCAAAGTACACACAACATGTGCCAGATATTAAGGTAAAGCTAGAGGCCACATGGATCATTTTAAGTGAGGACTACATGATTTCATCCTCACTGACATTATTATTAGCTGGGTACAGCCAGCAAAGTTTAAAATCAAGTAGCCCATATTTAAGTTATATGGTTATTCAAAATCCAAGCCAATTTCAATGGAATTACATCATTTTGGGATCCTTCCATTCCAACATAAAGACACAAGTGCTAAGAAGAAAGGGAACACCAAGAACTGAGGAAGTAGGATATCTGTTACGCAACTCTCCCTGTGCTTGGAGAACCCTTGGAGTGGACGGTGCTGTCAAATTCTAGTCCAAGGTCTTCTCTTACATGTACTTATGTACCTTCCAGGGACTCACTGTTGATGTATTTTTCTTTGCTGGCTGGTTCTGGATTACCATTAAAGACGTCCCCTTCAGTTGGAGGTAGGGCCTATCTACCAACAAGTGGGTTTAGGTGCAGATGCTGATGAGCACAGTAGGCACTGCATACTGCTTGTAACCATCATGAGCCTCAGTGGACCCTGTGCATCCAGGATAGTCAGTGTAGCAGATATAGGAACCGGACCCAGGGGGAGGGGCAGAAATCAGGCTCAAAATGGTAGGGGCTGGAGCAGGGGCCTGAAACAACCAGTACAATGGCAGACTTATGGTTTATACTATGTGATAACTTCCACCTGGTATTTCAGGAAGGTGATTGAGAGTCATTTTACCTAGTCTAATGTGCTCCTTTTTGCTCAGGTAATTAATATACAATTACATTCTTCAACTAAAAGTCTATTTCTTGTTAGACTTTAAGGCTTCAAAAGCAGACTGGATATTAGAAGTGGCCTCCTCACAATTCCTCAGCTTTCCAGCTCTCCTGTGTCCAGCTCAGCCTACTAAATTTAAATATTTTGCTTAGTAGAATTAATATAAGTATACCAACATTTAAAATTGTGTATTCAAGATGAAAGTGTGTGTATTTTCAGAACTCCTAAGCTGATGTTTCGAGAAATTTGGTTGATTTTTTAAATGGATTTAAAGCTGATGTTTGAGCCCTAAAATATACATATTTGGGGAAATGTATTTCTAATATTATTACCTTAGTGCCAGAGGCATTTCACCTATGGGTATTATGTATTACCTACGTAGATGCATTCCATATTGGCAAACTTTTTTTACATTACTACTGGCAACCCTGGATAATTTTAATTGAACCTAAGTAGCTCTTATATTAGGAAAGGTTGAAAACACCTGCAGTAAAGTCATTCCTAGGCTTAAAAAACTGAACTGTTATAACATTTAGGGGCAGATTTATGACAAGTGGTGTTGCACCCAGTACAGCTCCCCTTTTCTTGTGCCCCTAAGCGCCCCATTAACGCCACAATGTGTGCGCCGTATTTAAAATACGGCGCACCATGGCGGTAGTCAGAGATACTAGCGTCATCATTTTATTACGTTAGTCCAGCGCTTTGCAGGATAAGCATAAAAAATGTTGACGCTAATCCTGCAAAGCACCCAGAGGCCCATCGAAAACAATGGGAGCCTCCCTTTAACACCTGCTCTTAGCAGACATTAAAAATGCTGATAAAAATGACGCAAAGAAATCTCTTAGATTTCTTTACCACATTTGTTCAGCCCCCCTAACGCCTGAACACCCCCCTTGCATACATTGTACCTGGCGCAGGCATAATGTGGTGCAAGGGGTTACAATGTGGCACAATGCAAGCATTGCGCCACTTTGTAATTATGGTGCAGCATTTTCGGCCTTCCAATGCCACATTAGCGTCAAACAAATTATGCTAATGTGGCATTCGAATGGTGCTAGGCCCTCTTAAATCTGGGCCTTAATTTTAGCAAAACAGGGTGAATGATAGGAGAGTGAACCTTTTATAGCTACCAGGAAGGAGGAGTAGAAAGTTAGGTTTAGGATATAACAACAAAAAATGTGCTTGCGTCTGCCTGTGGATGACCGGCATTGGTAAACACTGTGACAAGGAAGACAAACACTAGGGTAATAGAAAAGGTGGTCAAGAAAGAAGGACATTTCTGAACACGTATTATAACTATAACACAATCATACCATGCAAATCCGTATATGCGTTCGTGGGAAATTTTGAGCAATTTTCTCATTTACATGTCGCCTAAAAATGTACAGGCACACATAGCCTTAATCAGGGAAACTGCCTTCACAACACCGGCTGAGCCACACGTCCCATTTCCACGCAAGCAGAACAATGCTTGCCGCCCTAAACCACGCATCTGCCTTAACCAAGCATATGCATGGTTAAGGCAGACAGCGGTCTAACTGTACGGATGGGCGGAAGGAGGAACAGGAAGGATAGAGAGAGGAAGCTCCGGAAGCGGCCAGGTAGGTTGGGCTGGGGCCGGGTTGAGGGGCTGTAGTTTTTAGGGGTGGGGGAGGATTTAGGGCTCAGGGCAGCGGGGTTGCAGTAGTTTTTTGGCAAGAGGCAGGGTTTTAGGGTTCAGGGCAGAGGGATTTGGGTAGTTTTAAGGGCTGGGGCTGGGTTTTAGGACCCAGGGCAGGGGGAGGGGCAGTGTTCAGGGGTGTAGGTCATTTTAAGGGCTGAGGGTGAGGTGCTGGGGATTGGGGTCATTTTTGGCCGGGGACAAGGTTTTAGGCCTCACAGCTAGGGAAGGGGTAGTTTTAAGGGCATGGTGGGGTCAGTCTTAGGGCTCAGGGTGGGGGTCGGGGTAATTTTAAGGGCAGGACGGGATCAGTTTTAGGGCTCTGGATGGGGAGGTCTGGGTAGTTTTAAGGGCTGGGGTCAGGTTTTAGGGCTCGGGTGGGGGAGGGGCACATTTCAGTGGAGGGGTCAGTTTTAGGGCTCAGGGCGGGGGAGGACAGGGTCAGGGTAGTTTTTGGCAGGGGTTTAGGCCTTAGGGTGGGGGAAGGGAAGAGGTAGTTTTAATGGATGAGGCAGGAAGAATTGCAGAGCTGGGGTATCAAGTGTTGGGGAACAGGGCGGGGGCTGCGGTGTGGAATTTACCACACATATCTTTAGCAATCATGCTTTTGCAACAAAATTCTTTGTAAAGGCATGCATGGTAAAGGCATGCATAGTAAAGACGCAGTCGTGGTTCAGACCATGTTGTTTAGGTATGCATGGTTTAGACATGCGTGGTTGTATCATACAACTCCTGAATCAATCTACCTTGCATATTATAACTAGCTAATTGCTTTCACTTATTACACATTCTTCTTTCGATATCGGAATAAACAGCACTAAAACACTTTGGGGCATATTTGTGAAAAGTGGCACTGCGCCTAGTGCAGTGCCACTTTTCTATCGCCCCTTAGCGCCCTCATAACGCCACCATGTGTTCGCCGTATTTAATATACAGCGCACCATGGTGGTAGTGATGGAACTAGCGCCATAATTTTTTACGCTAGTTTGGCGCTTTGCATAATTAG
The DNA here is from genome assembly GCF_031143425.1 of Pleurodeles waltl. NCBI lineage: Eukaryota > Metazoa > Chordata > Amphibia > Caudata > Salamandridae > Pleurodeles > Pleurodeles waltl. The sequence goes on from NC_090447.1 coordinate 1,314,761,659, forward strand.
CAGCAAAAATGTTGACGCTAATCCTGCAAAGCACCCGGAGGCCCATTGTAACCAATGAGAGCCTCCTTTTAACGTCTCCTCAGAGCAGGCGTTAGAATTGCCGAAAAAAATGAAGCAAAGAAATCTCTGAGATTTCTTTGCGCCACTATTTTACCATACATTATGCCTGCCGCAAGCATAATGTAGCACAACGGGTTACAAAGTGGCGCAATACATGCATTGCGCCATTTTGTAAATATGGTGTGGCGTTTTTGCTCTTCTAACGTCACATTAGCATCAAAAAAATTAGTCTAATGTGTCGCTAGAATGGTGCTAGGCCCTCCTAAATCTGGGCCTAAATGCTAGTTTAAACCAGAGCAAAATTAGAAGGGTTGTGGAAACAGTATCTGTAGACAATCCTAGACACAACAAATGCCCCAGGTCTCTCGTAAACTTTGTCAGGCCAATGAACTAGGAGTTCCTTTGGTGTGTTCCATTTATTATTGTTTTTTTAATTTATTTTTTACGTATTGGGTAAAACACAAATCTCGTGTGATCATAAAATAATTAACAATGTTTATTTTATGTTTGTAGTCTGTCGCAGGCTTTTAAATTACTTCCCGAGTCAAAGGTTCATACCTAAACACTTTATTGGTATTTTTGTTATTCCTGTAAAGTGGAGGATGCGTGCGTCAGTTATTTTCTCCTTGACTTTTCCTGGCTTAGCCTGTCTGTCTGGCCCAAAGACTATTTTTTATGAAAGCTATCTCCAACTACGTCAGTACTATAACTCCACGAGAATAGCTTTGCACGTTAAAAATGTCAATGAAACAAATAAAGTGTGAGGCTACTATGTTCCGATGAAACACACCACACATCAGAACATGTTATTGAGGAAGGGACACAAAAACACATATTACGTGTTTAGGTTCTAAATCGCGTTTAGGGGTAAGAAATGTATTAAATCTAATTAATAAGACTGACATAGTTTATGTCAAACTATAATGGAGGCAACGCATAAACACCGGGTTGTCACCTGAGCCCTTCTTCCCCACTCTGCCTTGAAGTCTTCTGTGCACTGTGGAGATTTTTTCCTACCTCCGCTCATCAATTTTGTTATTTATTGGGCATCTGCAACTTCGAGCACTGCCGTCGTGCTATCCCAGCCTACTTCATCCCAAGTCTATTTGTTAAAATCATTTTTGGTGGAAGGGTGATTAGACTGCATTGAATCTGCAACCTTTTGTGGTTAAAAAAATCAATTAAAATGTATATTTTTGGACCTTTTGTCTATTTTGTTTTGTTCAGTTCCTCACTAGAATTTTGCTTTCTTCAATCTTGCCATATTATCTTGTGACTTTCTTTTGTATTGATAACTAATGGCTGCTCTACTAAATCTACCATGCAAGTAACAAAGAATCAGGTACACTAAGGGGCGTAGTTATTGGTCCCAATGCGCCACTTTTCTTGTAAATTTCACAGTGCCATTTTTCAGGACTCCCTGCGTGGGAATGTCCCCCTTGCATACATTATGCCTGGCGCAGGCACAATGTTGCGCAATGGGTTGCAAAGTGCCGCAATGCATGCATTGCACCACTTTGTAAATATGGCGTGGGGTAATGGTCACCTTAACGTCGCCTTAGTGCAATACCAATGACGGTAAGGAGAAGTTAAGGTGGCACAAAGGACTTGTAAATCTGCTCCTAAGATCTTTATTAAAGCGATCAACCCCTGAAACAGTAATGCTGAGTCCACAAATCTCAGTATTCAATTTCCTGTAGAATGAGAAGATATTGCTCACATAATTTAATGCCCATATCCCAGCAGGTTTGCCTGTAGAAACGTGTCCTCAAAAACCCAGTGTGGAAATAACAAATATTTCAAAATTGTGATTTGAGTGGAAAGTCTTGACTCTGCCAAAATTGGTAATGCTGAGATTCTCTGAATGAGAGCCTGAGTGATGAATGATGCTGACTTCAGTTCAAATCTCTCAAATCATAGGAAGTCCTCTCAGTAGCTGTGAAATTACACTTATATCACTGTAGGAAGCTGGCTCTTTATATAGTGGACAAAAAAAGGTACACTCTGTAAAGAGTCCAAGCAAACCCCAAAGGAATTACAGAGGCACACATGACACCCCAAATGCTCTCCTTTGTAGTAGTGTGGGTAATCAGTTAGGCATATGAGAGGGACTGCTAAGCATGTAATGGACACAGATAGGCAGGAAGTAAGACATACTCAATAAAGAAATCCAACATCAATTTATAAAAATATCACATACTTTTATGTAAATTTTGATACTTAGATCAGCGAGTTATGAATTTTTACATTTTTCAAATGTTGACACTGCAATTTTTGGTGTGGTAATGTTATCCTATGGGGGAAACACATAATCTGCATACTGGTACTTAGAAGTGACTTACAGGAAAAATCTTCTGGAGTGAAGGTAAGTATGAGGCAAGGTCCAAGGCAGCACCAACAGGTCACTTCTGGAAGCAATGGGGCATCCAGGTGCAGAGGTGATTCTCAGGGTCGGGTGCCCTAATGTTATCCTATGGGAAAAGAAACATATACTGCATTTGGGCACTTAGCAATGACCTACAGAACTGTTCTTCTGGTGTTAAGGTAAGTGTGGGGCAAGGTCCAAAGCAGCACCAACAGTTCACTTTGGGAGGGACTGAGGTGTCTGGGTGCAGAGGTGCTTTTCAGTCTTGAGTGCCCAATATTCTCCTATTGGAAAGAAAGACACTACATATGGCCACATAGCAATGCCTTACAGGACTGTTCTTCTGGACGTGAGGTGAGTATCGGGCAAGATCTAAAGCCACACCAACAGTTCACTTCAAGGGGCTGTGGGCATCCAGGTGCAGAGGTGCATAGGGTGTCCCATTCACTTCTATAGAGGTTGGTCGGTCAGAAAGAGGATGAAAGTAGGAACTGGGGGCCAATCCAGGGGGGCTTGACCCTTAAGATCCTCGGGCATGTAGGGACACCATTGGCCCACTTCTCTTCAGGCTTTGGGGCTCAGGTGTAGTGGTGTCTTCTGGCATTGGGTTCCGGTGCGGGGGATACTTGTGGTTGGAGGGGACTTGCAGAAATAGGCCATCGGGAAGTCCACAGTGGGCAAACTCAAGGTTGGCTTTGTCTCTGGTGGGCCTGGGAACCATATTGACACTGCTTGCTCACTTCAGCTCGGGCTAGGTGGCTCGGGTGCAGTGGTGATGTCCAGCATCTGGATTTTGGTGGTCCCGGTCCTCACAGTTCATTCTTGGGTTGCCTGCAGATGCAGGGAAGCTGATCCTCTGCTCCAAGTGAGTTCTTCTTGGTGAATTGTCAAGCACTGGCAGCTCTCCTGCTTTCTTGGATGCTGCAGCGACAGGACAGATCAGTTGTTCCTCAAGGGTCGGGGGTAGCAGGCAGTCTGGCAAGGTTGGTGCCAAGTCAGTCATGCTCCTCGGTTCTCAGGCCAGCAGGCTTCTTTGTCCACTTCTTTTGTGTCCAGTAAAGATCTGAGGATCTGGTATCAGGGGTTTCAATAGATACTCAATTTAGGGGGTGTTAACGAGATTGAAGAGTAGTAGCCAATGGGCTACCTCCCCTTGTGGTCCCTACATCCCCTAGATGACCACTTCCTTTGAGGTGTGGGCATCAACTTGTCCCAGAATTCCTAATTCCACCACACACAAGATTAAGTTATTCCTGAGACTATGTTCATTTCAGGCTGATCACCGTAGGGGTGTGTCCAGACTGGAACCGCCACACCCCTCCTGCATAGCTAATTTTCTGCCTATCCAGGTGCCAGATGGGGGCTAGCATCTCCATCCAAGGAAGGCCAGTTCTGCATACCAAAGGCGGTGGGCTTCTTTGAAGCTTCCTGCCTTGGAATCCAGATTTGCAAGTAATCCTGTTGGCTGGGGTGTGTAAATACCTCTCCTAGATTAGGCTTTGTTTCTGAACTTCAGAGAGAAAGGCTCTCACCCTTGGGGGTCAGATTCCTGTCTGTTGGTGGCAGACTGGCTAGAAATAGTCAGTGAGCTCACCAGCAGTTGGTAGGTTTTCATGGGGCACCTCTAAGTTGCCCTCTGGGTGCATGTATTAATAAATCCATCACTGGAATCAAAACATCCCTATTTTCAGTGAAGCTATCATGTAGCTGGGGAATTCACATTGACCAGTGCCCCGCACATGCACCTAAAATAGCTTCCCTACTCACTTACCATATCTAAGAATCGACAAAGACATAGTGTGGGCATATTTGCTCCTGCAGCTATATATACACATGTAATATAATGCACCCTGCCTTAAGGCTGTAAGGTCTTCTGAAGGGGTGAGTTACAAAGCTTGCATGCAGTGCTTGGGGATATTGGCACTCATTTTGTGTGCCATGTTGTGTTTACAATTTTGAAAGCATATTGTCACACAGCCTGCAGTGGCAGTCTGCATGAGGTTGGTGCTGGGTCCCTTAGAGTGGCACAAGTTGTGCTGTAGCTCTTAGAGGCCTTCCTCAGTATCCATGCCCTAGGTACCAGGGGTACCATTTACTATGGACTTACAGAGGTACTAAAGGGGCCTGGCCCCTTTGGGGATCAAGTGACCAGGTGTCTTGTTTTGGGGGAGGAACACTGGCACTGGGGAGCTGGTTAGCAGGAACCTAGTCCACTTCAGTCAAAGTTGCATCAAAACCAGGCAAGAAGTAGGGGATGGGGAGGTACGACAACCAGAACCCAGCATCCTACAATCACTGCACAAAATGCTTCTCTCTGGGGATCATTTCAAAGCTATTTGACTCTAGAGTTGCTGAGCTTGCAAATACATCTTAGTTCACTCTTCCTATTTATTTGTATTTCTTTCCATAAATAAATATAATACTGACTTTTCCTCAATCATCCAAAACAACATTTATGACATTACGTATTAGATTAATTTAGTACAAATTATCTGTTGGAGGAATATTTCTGCAATTCAATAAATGCAAATATATTGGAATGCAATACATAGGTTCCATTAAACCATCTTAAATGTACAAAACAAACATGTTACTGTTAATAAACAATTTTTTATCAGACCTATTTGTTAAATTGACTATATGTTAAACACTGTGATCTCCTTCAATAACAATAGATTGTCATACTAACTATGGTGTATTTTAATGGATTACATTTTTTGTCTCTCAACACTTTTTCTTTTTCACCAATGATGCAGCATTTCTCACCCTCACGAGTGATCATGCTCTTACAGGGGGTCAACAATCTTTTTTGCCCATCTTGTGGTAAAAGGTAAGAGGCTAGAAGGGGACAACAAAACTCACAAAACTACAACAACATTATTCAATACAGTATGACTAATGTGGCCACACTAGGAAAACTAAGTAGGGAAAAACACAACTGGCTTTATCACAAACTGGTACAAGGACATCCACATAGAGCCACACGGCAGAATAGAATGAGACATTTAAAATCCACAGTTAAGTTGGTGAGAATGGAGGAAGATGAAACAGTACTAACAGCTTACATGAAATCATCCTAAAAGAAATGTCATGTTAGCAAGTTGCAAGGGCATCGTGTCACAAATACTGCACAGTCATTGGCCAACGAGCTACTGTGGCTAAGCTAAGCATTCAATCAAATGTGCCAGTTTAATAATTCAAAACACTTCATTTAGCATCTAATTCATTAGATTTTAACACGTCTTAAGCATAAAACAAAACAATTGAAATGTGTTTAGAAAGAAAACGCATACCTCTGAATTCATATTGGCTACTATAAAACAGATCAGCAGTTATGTATAATCTCATACATGGCAACTATTAGAAATGGGGTTTCTGGTTGGTTAGGGTATGCACCTCAGCCAGGAAGAACCCACCCACTCTAGCCAGGGCGAGGGAATTAAACACCCAAGATAACCCTTGCTCACCCCCTTGGTAGCTTGGAACAAGCAGTCCGGCCTATCCCAAAGGCAATGTGTAAGGCATTTGCACAACACACACACCACACGTGACGCACTATCCCCACCACAAAGAAAACACAACACCAAGCTATATTATAATAAACTGTACTGTACACATCATTAGACTAAACACAACATGTCAGTAATACCCTGATACCGAAGCAGTTGTCAGAACATTACACAGTACTGTTACTCTGCAGAAATCAGCAGTAGTCACATATAACAACAGATTACTTATTATTCTGCAACATAAGCAGTAGTCAGGAAAAACATTACTACAATAATGCACATATCATTAGATCCTCATAAATGCCCATACCAAGAACATTAGGAAATATACTGCAAGTCATAAAAACAGGATGGCATAGCGTTCCCAGAATGCCCATAAAAGGAACATCAAAATATATAGCAAGTCAAGAAAACCTATCATAATACATGATACATGAACCATCAGCTTATTGCATCAATGACCACAGATTACCATCACAACAGGGTAGAAACTGTATCATGTGAGGCACAGTGGGAATCAACTTGGGCAGATGTCATTACAACACCTGGAATGCACATTAATCATGAGACATTTCTTACTGGGTACTTGCCAAGTTCCTGGGTCCACAGACTGGAGCCCCAGCGCTGTTCCTGCACGGGGTGTAGTACAATACCAGCCTCGCAGGGACGGGACCTCCACTGAGGGTCTCCTTTCAATCTGCATGCTGCCCTATTAAATGCAGGGGAGGGGGGCACCCACCCCTCCTTCCTAGTGGGCAAGTCTCTCACTGAGAATTGCTGATGCCCCTCCACATTGCCCTAGGAGCTCTCATGCTCCTAGAAAGGGGGAAAGCAGAGCTTGGGACGGGCGACCCCATTCCTCACTTGGGGGCCACCTCGTCTTGGTAACCCTCAGCTGGGGGGGGGGGATTTCCAATGAGGTTTCCCTCCCATCCGGTGAGGCGCTCCTCCTGGAGCATGTAAGGAGCCCTCTAGGGCTCCAGATGGGCCCAGCCCCTCTACCTGGCCGCCAGGAGCCCTTGACAGACCTGCCCAATTGCAGGCGACCTGTTTTTCTTCCCAGTCACGGTATCCAAAAGCACCAGAAGTGGATGCCTGCTTGTGCCCCGGGGGCGCCTCCTGATGGCCTCCTGCACCCAGTGCCAGACTTGGTGAGAGGAAAGCGCTATCCAAGCGCTTCAGCAAATAGCAAGAAGGTGCTTTCAAGGCGCTATGTAATACAAAGGAAGCACTCCTCATGTGCTTCACACTGGCAACTGAAGGGCTCCAAGGCCACAGCACCCAGCCCCTGGGGACACCAAGATGAAGCACAGGGCAGTAGGGCCCAGCAGCAGGCCAGCACAAAGGGGCTGTAGACAGTGGCAGTTCCTCCAAGTGACCCAGTAGGTCACAGGTCAGCACAGCAGCAGCAGTCCAAGGTGGTTCCTGGTGAGTCCCTCCAGCAGCATGCTGTGTCCATATCCTTAAATCTTTTCAGTGTCTCTTTTTCATGGGGAAACCCCCCTCAACTTATACTGTTTTGCAAATGTTTAAGAAAGAGGGGGAGAGGAGGTTCCAACCAGTTCCAACTGGTTCCAGGAGTGTCCCCTCTCTCCTCCAGCACAGGCTCCAGACATCAGACCTTTGAGTGAGGCCAGGGTACAGCCTTTACCGATGCAAGTGTGCCCCGCCCCCCCTTCTCTCAGCCCTTGAAGACCATTCAAAAAGTAGATGCATCTCTGTGACACCTCCACCCTTCCTGTGTACAGGCTGTCTGAAAAGTATGCACGAAGCCCAACTGTTAATCTGCTCATACGTGGATTGGAAACAAGCTGCAAGACACCAGAGTCATAAGCCCAGAGAAATGCTCACTTTCTAGAAGTGGCATTTCTGTAGTGATAATAAAAAATCCACCTACACCAGTAAGCGGCATTTCTCGCCACCATTACAACCATACAAAACATGACTATGCTACCCCTCATAAATCAGATAATACCCCCAGACATAAGGCAGGGCACTTCCAATGCAATGCTATGAGAAGGTAGCACTTACAGCAGTGAGGAACCAAATAGACTGTTTGTCACTACAAGGACAGGCTACACTATTAGGCACATGTCCTGCCTTCTACAAACATAGCACCCTGCCCACAGGGTTAGCTAGAGCCTACCTTAGGGGTGACTTACATGTAGTAAAAGGGGAGTTCTAGGCCTGGCATGTAAAGTTGGAGGCAGGTCTGGAAGGATACTTCAGTGGGTGGCTCAAGAAGCGCTGCAGGCCCACTAGTAGCATTTAATTTACAGGCCCTGGGTATAGGGATACAAAGGTACAAGGGACTTCTAGGTAAATTAAATGTGCCAATTATGTATAAGACAATCATACCAACTTTAGAAGGGAGACCACCTGCTCTTCAGCACTGATCAGCAGTGATAAAGTGCTCAGAGTCTTAGAGCCACCAACAAGAAGTCTGAAAAAATAGGAGGAAGAAGGCAGAAAGTCTGGGAATGAACCTGCAAAAAGGGCCAGGTCTAACAGCAGCAAAGGGTTAACTTTTGGAAATAAAATTCATTCAAGGAAAATCTGTTAATTTATGTGCTAGAAAATCATAATATAGCAAAACAAATTTAGTAGCATACTTTGTTCTCATTTTACCATGTGTAAAATAAACAATCATATTTGTGAAAGCACAATACTAGGTTCTCAAGTGCACCCCCTTACTACTGAACTGTTAGACATTATTACAAGTAAATTAATATATGCTCAAGTCTAGGACAATATTGGGACTAAATATGTGCAGTAGTTATCTCATCTGTATCACCAGTCTTGAAAAAGGGTTTACCACTGAACCACATGTTGGGTTTAAAGTACTCCTTTTTCATTGATTCATGAATTATCCTTCAACAGAATTTGATTTACCTGCAATTGTAACATAATAACACACCATGAATATGAATTATATGATATGAGGATATGAATTGATGAATGTATGAGTATTCATATATATACATATATATATATATATTCAATTAAAAAAACAAAGGTTACAGGGATGTTATAGTGAGGTATGGAATTTACTCTCACAAAAGCACAGAAATTCAGCAGTTATGATTAGAGTTATTTCAAGGAACTATAACTCGTGGCCTAAGGTAATTATAACTCACTCCCCACCATGCATAGTTTTTCTTCAATGATTTGACTGATAATGTTTTATTGATGTTTTTATTGACATTACAAAAGTTGTCATGAGTGCTGTAAAACCTGGGCTAATTAGCAGTGCATGCTGAGGGTACAAGTTATAGTTGTGGGAGCAATGTTTTCATCTGTCTTTCCCACTCTCATATTTGCGTGCAGGGAAGACAGATGAAAACTCAGCTTTCTGCAAGGGACGGCTGATTTGACAGCTCTCTTTTGCAGAAACTGGACTTTGTTTGCTTTTGCTTGGTGGGAGCTGAGAGCTGGCCATGCGCAGAGTGGGTTTGGGTGGTTAGGAGGGGTTGGCTGCGGGGTCTAGCCGCAAGGTCGGGCCCTGAGGTCAACTGCCACTGAAAACAGCCAAAGACCGTACACAGCAGTGGTTGGATTAACGTTTAGTAATGAAAATTACTTTACATTAGAAAAACCATATAGTTAGGAAATAGAATTTAAAAAATCATAGAAATTCACTTTCTAATGGCTGCAACTCATGCCCTAAGGTAATTATAGCTTGCACCCTCGCCATGAACTGCTAATTACCCCACAAATTACAGCACTCATGACATCTTTCATAACATTATTGATAATATCAATGTAATATTTGCAGTAACCTTTTTGCCAAAAAAACTTTGCATGGCGATTTATAGTTACCTCAGGGCACGAGCTATAGTTACTTGAGATAACTATAACTATAATAGGTGAATTTCTATGGTTTTAAATGTTTAAAAATGTTAGACTAACTATAACATCCCTGTGACCTTTGTTTTTTTAATTGAATTTAAAGATATATATATAGATATATATACACACAAGTATATATATTATTATATATATATGTATGAAATGAAATGATGAATACATGAATGTATTAATTAAACAGACCACTTTATGTATCAATTATGTTTTTATAACATTATTGAAATAATCTAAACTAAAGTGGAAATTTATTTTCTGAAGACCTGCTATGTGGTTTAATTTGTTATATAATCTGGTGTTATCTGATCTACTTATAATTTTGCCCAAGACTGGATGTTGCAAAAGTCTCTCAAGTTTCCTTCTTGAATGCCCAGAGTGATGCTTTTCAGTAATCGCAGTGATCCTTTTCACTTACTATTCACATAAGATTTGTGAAGTGTGCCCTATGAGGTTCCCAGTTAAAATAGAAAAAAACACAGAAGCAAAAAACCTCCTTGGCATTTTGGGGGATAATCAAATAGAGAATCCAGCTGCAGAAAGAATAGAGGAAAAATCAATGAAAAGGAAGTTGACATAGGAGTGCATATGTGACATAGGGCTACACGTATTTCCCCATTAGCTGTTTATAGTCCAGGCAGGAACAAGGTGGATTAGGAACTTGTCAAAAAGCAATGGGAAGGCAACTATGTAGGTTAGGAATAGACTTAATAAAGTATACAAAAGTGATGGATCAACTGCTTGAATTAATCTTAGCCACTGGTAATTACTCAAGGTTGCATCACAGTCCATTGTTATTTTGCACACTACGCCACCTCGGTTTGGACCAGCCATATGCAAATAATTTTTGACTCTGTCCCAATGGGAAAAGTCAAGTCCAAAATCCCAGCCCAGGTCCCATTCGAACCGGAATACAAGGTCCCCAGGACTGATTTCACACTAGTTAGGGCTCATCAGACAGGTATAGCTTGTTTCCAGTGATGGTCTGGAGTTGTTTGTTTTCCCTTTAGAAAGAACTTGCCGTGGTAGTTTGGGCTGGGCTGTTCCTATGGGGACATGGTGTGTCACTCCCAATAATTTGGGGGTAACATGACATGACAGACTTTCCCTGAAAAGCTCTATTTTCCCTCTATTTGATAACTGTGGAATGATATCCACTGATGAGCAAGGAGTTGACCTAAAGCCCACTTTACTCAGTTTAAGTCTCCCTCCTGGCTAGTCAGCACTGCATGTCTCACTAGCCTTCACATTTTGTTCAAGGATTTCAACTAGCCTATTGTAGCAAGGTGAAGGTATTATATGGTATGACTAGGTAGTCTTACCATGGAATACCCACACAATACCCAGTAGTGGACCTCAGATGCACTCTTAGCAAACCCTAGCTTAGTCCTGGTAGTGTGGCAAAGAGCAGTAAGGCTACTTAGAAGAACATGTGTAAACCATTTCACATTACCAATATGGACGATAAGTACATGACACAACTCAACAAAAATCTGACACCACTTTAGAAAAATAGATTCGATTTTAATCTGAATTTAGACACCAAAACAAACGTTGTAGCTTTTGTAGAACCAGAGTTTTGAATTTAGAAGTCTTTGGAAAATACAGTACTTTGCAGATTTAAAAATTGAAGTCAATTGAGGAAATAGCAGTGTGCACTCGGGCACTTCTAGGGTGAGTTCTGGTCAACCCATGGGAACTTAAGGTGCTGCAGGGACCTTGACCAAAAGTCAACAGTCAAACTTTTGTTACCTTGCCCAGGGAGTCTGGTTGCAGAGGTGACTTGGCTATCCTTGACGCTGAACAGTCCGCAGTGGCTGGTGCGTTTTGCACTCTGTGCAAAACTGGACTTTGGGGTAGACTCACACTCTACCCTTCGTATGTAGAGGTCTTTTGAGGGCCAGGACCAGGATTTGATGGTTGGATCTTCACCACCTTGTCCAGTGGCTCCAGGTGCAGAGGTAGCTTCTAGCTGTCAATCACCGGCTGGTTGTGCCAAAGCTGCTTTGCTGCTCCATTCAAAGTCACTTTCTCCAGGCTGCAAACCCAGAGGAGGGGGATCATTGGTGATGTCGGTCCCTATGCTAGAGGGGTGCTCTGGAGTAGGTGAATGTTGTGTGGCGTTGGTTTCCGTGCAGATGACAAACAAGCCTAGGTAGCTGCAAGGGTGGTCCATGAGCTTTCTGGCGGCTGGAGCGTGTTTGGTGGGGAGTAGAGGCTTGCAACTTGGCTTGGGCCTCACTCCCACACCTTAGATGCTGGACACAGAATTTCTCCAGGCTCATGCACTCAGGGACCATCAGGTGGCAGTTCTTCATCCCCAGCACTACTTTACCCCTGCAATTTGCAGGGGACTGGTGGCACCAGTCAGGGGAGTCTTCCTCGGGGTTTCTGTGTCCACGAGGGTCCCTCTGGTTGGGACCTATGAGTTTTCACCAGTAGCACAGGCCGGGCACGCGATTCCAGTACTGGTCTCTGCAGGTCACTATGTGTCCTCTTCTTCACGCTGGGGCTGGAGTCCAGGTCCTGTTGTTGGTGCAGGCGTCTCTTTGTTCTTCTTTCTTTTTTTTTATAGTAACACCCCCCCCACCACCAGTGGTAGAAGGAGTAGGATCCTGGAAGACAAGTTTCAGCAAATCTCCCTTGAGGAGAAGAGACTTAACCTTGAGGAAAGAGACAGCCTTAGAAGAGAAGAGAGCTCGATTGAGACTAGTTCCCAGAGATAGTAGTAGCAAAGGAAATAAGGAAAGTGAGGGTCGTGTGACCCTAAGGTCCCCAAAGGGATCGTCCCAGCATATAGTGCAGGAGATAACATTGACAAATGGTTTGCAGCATTTGAGAGATGTTGCAGAATGAGGAAGGTCTGTCCACAGCACTGGGGCTCTCTACTTTGAGAGTTATTCCCAGCTAAGGGCAGAGATAGACTTCTGACCCTACCTGAGGAAGTGGCTGAGTCTTATCCCCACATGAAAGAGACCTTCATTGAGGGCTTTGAACTCACCACAGAGGAGTACAGAGTCAAGTTTAGGGACACTCAAAAAAGCCAAGACCAGACTTGTGTGGACTTTGTAGACTCTTCAGTCAAAGCATTGGAGGGCTGGATAAAGGACAATAAAGTTGACAGTTATGAATGGCTATATAATCTTCTGTTTTAAGAGGATATCCTGACTAATTGTTACACAGACAATTGCAACAGCGTCTAGTCGATTCTGAATTGTCTTCTCCCAGAGAGCTTGGAAAGACAGCTGACAAGTGGGTTAGGTCCAAGGTAACCCAGACCAAATACCAAGGTGGAGGTGACTCCAAGGAGAGTGCCCATTCTTCTCACAAGGGGAAGGATGGCAGCACCGACCAAAGCAAAAAGTCAGAGTCCACAGGCCTCTATAAGACTTCTGAGGAGGGTGGGCCCAGAGACTCTTCCCTGTCCAAGTGAAAGGGGTGCCAGAATGAGAACTGGGATCCCGGGAAAGCTGGGATTTGCTTCTTCTGTCTTCAGCCAGGGCATAAAAGGGGTGATGCACTATGCACCCAGAAACCTCCCATTAGTACAGGGATAGCTAGTGTGGGGATGGGCAGAGGAGATTGCCCAGAGGGTAGTTCCTCAGATGAGGATACCCTGGTAGCACTGAATTGGGAGTTAGGACCCACAGGTGAGTTGGTGGTCCCAGGGGAAAGCAACCACTTCCATCACATAGAGGTGAATGGGATCCCAATCACTGCTCTAAGAGACACTTGTGCCAGTCACACCCTCATGCATGACAGGCTAGTAACTCCAGATCAATACCTGTCAGGCGAAACAGAAAAAATGTGAGGGTTGTCCCAGGAAAGGTAACTATTAGACCCATGGCTCTAGTAGTGGTCCTGACAGGGAATTCCTTTAGATTGCACAAGGTAATTGTCAGTCCTGACCTTCCTTCGATTGCTTAGTTGGAAATGATCTCCCTGAGGGTGACCTGAAGCCAAAGAAAGTGATTGCAAAGGTCAGTACTTCATTTCAAGTGCCTAAGGGGGCTGAACCTGCAGAGATTAGCAGTAGGCCCAAAAAAGACAGGCAAGAAGAAGAGAAAGAAGGCAAGGGAGACACCCTTGAACAAGGTTCCAGTAGACCAAGGAGATTCTGCTCTGGTGCCAATTGAGCCCCTTAAATTCTTAAATCCTGGTTTAGGGGGTGTTTAAGGGTGTGAGGGACAGTGGCCAATGGGCTACTGTCCCTGTGGCTAGTCCGCCCCTGCAGTGATGACTTCCTGTGGGGAGTACGTCACTGTCTACCCAGAACCCACTATTCAATGGGTCTGCCAAGATGGCAGAACCCTTCCTTGCCTGTGCAGACCTCCTAGCCCTCACTCAAAGGTGTGGCTAGTTTAAGGGAGGTGCAGCCCTCCTGCATATTTAATTTCCTTCCTGCTCAGCCAGACAGGGCAGGAAGACTATGTCGTCCACTGGGGGGACAACTACTTCCACATCAAAGGCGCGTGAAGCCTTTGAGACTCACCGCCCGAATGCCTCTCTCACTAGCCAGCCTGGGAGGAAGGAGGTGTGACTTCCTTCCTGCCTAGGCCCTTTTCTTACTTCGTGCCAAGGTGCTAGTACCACTGGCAGGAGGTCAGACTTCTGTTTGTGGCGGCAGTGGATGGGGAGAGGCTGCCAAAACAGTAAGGGACTGGGTAAGTCATTGGGCACACTCTAAAGGTGCCACCTGGACTTCTGCTTTTTAATCCTAAAGATGGGAATTATGTTCAGGGTTAAAAAGCACAGTGTTTGATACCAAACACGATGGGATTCCGCTGGACCATTGCAGAGCAGTGGTCAGACAGTTTCAATGCCAGCATGGGGGCATCTATGCTCCTGCACATATGCCTTCACTCATAGAACAGTGCACTCTGTTCCCTGGGCTAGATGGGGCCTGCCTTAGGGGTGACTGACCTGTCCATGGGCAGTAACAGGGACTCTGCTTACACCTGATGTGGGCAGAGTCTCACTTGAGCAGTTGGCTGCTTGTGCAGGCTAACACGGCAGCTCTGCAGGCTCTCTTTTACTTGGGGCACCCACAGTGACACAATCAGTGCTGTAGGCCTGGTACCCCCTTTACCACCATTACCCTGGGTACCATTTACTGGGGACTTACTGGGGTGGAAAGGTGCTTGGCAATTGGCCTATGCAATATGACATACCATTTTAATGGAAAGAGCATTGGTACTGAGTCCTGATTAGCAGTTCTAAGTACACTTACAGGTCAAAAACAACAGCACCTAGCAGTTCAAAAGGGGGCAAAAAAGTAAGGGGGCATCTGCAAAGAAGCCCAGTTTGCTACACTTATGCTGTCTACCTTTAAAACCCACCAATGAACTGTTTCAAGAGGAAGAACAAAAATTGACAACATGTATCCCCAGTCTTTAAGTTTTTTTGTTCTTCAAATGTACAGAGTTTGATGTTTGCATCAAATAAAACCTGAAAAAAACATAGATACCTCCTTCTACCTTCTTTACACATTCATACTCCACCAATCCGCTGTGAAAAACACATAGGCTTACTGACTTAGTTGTTCTGTTAGTAAACGAAGACCATTGTTGTTCTGTCACGAGCTGTTTATTCATGCTGTCAGGTCAGTCTGTTCCTGTGCAGAATAAATATGATTAATTCATGACTCATATTTTCCTCTGATTTAAATATTCATTGAGCATATAAACAATTCATCTCATTTTTACATGAAATACATTGAATGTTTGTTCCACCTAGCTCTGCTAAATTATTTCCCTTTTTGAGAAAAAATAGACTCCTTTATAATTATCTTCAATGAGGTTAGAAATTAGCCAGCTTATTTTCAAATCCTTATAAAGCACAGCACATAATGAGGCATGTGTGATATTCCACATGGAATGTGAATCTCAAAGACAGGCCCCATTACGGAATTCGAATTTGTCCCAGGCGTCTGTCAGGGCTGCTAATTTTAGCGGATTGAGTGTGAGTAATGTGCAATTTCTCCTCAATTCGTTTTCCAAAGCCCTGGGCAAATGTGTTTTGCTTCATCCTTGTTCCTTAATCTCTAAAAGTTATGGTCTCTCTTTAGACGACTAATGTCGTCTGTGCATTTGTAATTAGTTTTATTTGCCTTGCTTCTTTCACCACCCTACTGATATATTTGTCAATTCATCCATATCGCATTACCTCGGCAAAGTGGTCTCCATATCATAGGTGCAGCAGGTGCAGTGGCACCAAGGGACAGGCAGAAGGGGTCCATTGCACACTAATTTTAGCAGTTTTTACTACCAAATGATGTGATAGGATGACATTGTGCAAAAAGGTCCAGCCACAAGCATGTAAAGCATAAAAAGCAACTTTATTACGACAGACTTGTCGTCAAATTGATTATTACAAAATATACCAGATAAAACATCTTCTCTAATACATACATAGTTCCTAACATCCTGCCTATCTTAACAGCTCCCACACATTGTAACAATTTCCCAGAACAGTGAAACTCCCGTTACCCTGCAACATCATCTTTGATCCTCCCTGACCTTGCAATACCTAGTCTCTGTCTCACCCACCCCACCAATCTTCTCCAGACTCCCCTTCTCAAACCTCTTCTTCCTCCCCTCTGTGTCACTCCCTCCTTGAGGGATGGATACGCCTGCACCTAACTCTCCACCACCCCCAAAAAGAGCCAACCAGATAAACCCAGAAAAGGTGTCCTGCCTCATACCCCCTTAAATGTTTTCCCATTGTTAATGCTGAGTTTTTAATGAAATTATGAATATTCATATAATCTGAGTGTTGGATTTGTGTAGAAAATGTAAGAACAAAGAGAAAAATAATGCACACATTTGAAGGTGAGACTACCTGAGTGGCCGCCAAAGTTCACAAAGTGTACTTATTAATGGCTTATTAATGTGAAATGATGAGTTTATGTTTGATTAATGTAGTAATATGTCATATTGAGGATTATGCATTATGTATTAGCTTTATTAATTGTAGGCCTTAATTTAGTAGAGGTCTTGGCCTAGTTGCCCGGCCTCATGCCAAGCTGCATTTCTTAAGCATTTAGTAAAATGTCTGCTTAGACAATTAAATTGTGATTTTTCACTGTACTGTCTATGTGCTTGTAGCTGAAAGTCTTTCTCATGAGAAATTGCTTGCTAGAAGATGCTGTACTAGCTAATGCAACAATCTATAATATAATGTGTGTGAGACTAACTTTCCCATGAGAAGACAAAGACCATACTGACTGGAGTATAAGCTGCAACAATATTGTTACCTGACGAGGAGCAGGACGAAAGGAGCCATTCACCGACATGTGAACCCTGTATTAGTAGAAATGTAGATTTGAAGTTTTAGTTGTATTGGACAAAGTGTGAACATGCGATTCTTGAACCAATTAAGATGTGGGAAATAGTTTTAGGAAATCTAACTTAGCCGGACTGCACGGAGAGAAGACAGGCCATTCTCCCCATTGCTCTTGGGAGATTAGCACATTTGCCCATTTTCTACCTTGCCATTAAGGCCGCCATTACTTTCTTGACCGTCTTGAGAAGAGACGTGCTTAACTTTACTGTTTAAAAGACTTTGCATTTTCTGAACTTTGATGTGGAATCCTGATGCCTTGCTGTCCAGACTGATGTCCTGAGGATGAAGACTGTCACAGCTTGCTGATCCAAACTCAGGATAGGTATATTGACCATGATATTGTTTGCTATGTCTATTTGCTTTTGTTTCTAGGTACCAACCGCATTTTTGATAGAGTCTTACTTAGATGTTTTTCCAAATTTCTGTTGACTAAATTGTTTTGCATGAAGCCCAACATGATAATTCTAATCTGATGTTAGTTAGGGTTCTCACTGATGAAGTTCGCTATATGAAATAACAGCTGATATCTTTTCTTTGCTCAAACTAAATGTATGTAATATTGTTTGCGCAGTTGTTATTGTTATTAATTTGCACTGTAACTTTAGAATGTGTAGTGGCTCAAGCTTTGATTAGATTGTGATTCTTTCGCCGCTTCGGAGAGCCAGTGTTGTTTCTGTATGTTTATCAATTGGTTTTGAGATTATCTTACGTGACATTAGCATTGTTAATATAGGGAAATAAATATCCTAACTTTTACATAAATATGGGGATATTCATGACTGCAGGGTCATGGTGCACAACAATTACTGACTCACATTGATTACTAATGTTAGTTATTGTTATTGACTATTGATCTGTGTGTACGGGGTATATGGTGGGAAAACCTCAAAGAGAGTCAAAAGGTTCATTGACCTATTCGCTTCTCCCTTGTAAGTTTACTTATTAAGGTCTGAGTCGCTAACACCATCAAATAACTAATATCTATCATACCCCAAACACACCTTCCACATATCCGGCAATAACTCTCTCAACTCCAACAAGTAAAAAGGCATTCCCAATTTTGACAAGTGAACACCATCTGAACGAAACCCAAACTTTTCTTCTTCTTTTATATGCCTGTGTTCTAGAACTGTTACTCCAAGAGAGTGACAAAAAACTTTCACAGCTCTGTTTAATTTGTACCTCGCTTTGTTCACTGCGGCATGTTTCATTACACCTCTCCAGTGCCTCTTAGGTAGAAATTTAGTCCATACTATGCTTGTTCCATCCACATGCTACTAATCCACTGCAAATCATATTTCACTTGCTTAATTAAGGTCAAACCAGGAAAATGAACCAAATCATTCTCCTCAAGATGAATTATCTGCAAGTCTGGGCATCCCCTGGCAACAAACCATTCCACTAGCAATGATAACAAATCACCCCATCTCATTCCACATTTGCCCTTCAAGGGAGGGAACCTTCGTACCTGCTGCTCAAAAACCCTAACAATCTGCCATAAACCTGCAAGTCGTGAATTAGGCTTCTCAACGGATAAAAGAATGCCCTAATATCCAAGTGATCATCTTGGCTTGTGCAGGTCCAATAAAGCAATCTGCATAAAAATAACTTAAATATTAGTCAACTATAAAATGTGTTTACTTACATTATAAATTACTTTCTTAAATATTTCGTACAACACTGTGAGTTCCATCTACCAAGTCTATGTATTTCCCTCCATAGAAACCTAAGTTAGCTGCCTCCGTTGCTGCACCTATTCTAAAAGAATGTGTGCTATATTTTTCTTTTTCAAAACCCAAATAACCCAGGGCCATTCTCATTACAGCCAACAGATTTGATGCTGCCATCCTGGACCCATTTTTATGATACAATATTTCATCAGAAAGTTTGTTGTGTCCTCCCAGAAATGTTTCCCACTCCTCTACTGGACAAAGGATGATTATTGTTCCTCTATTTAGCCAAATCCTTTTACTCCTCTCCTTCTGATCTGTCCCTGATATTCTCAGCCAAATCCTCAAGCAATTTTCTTCATGGACTACTTCATTGTATAATAGTCCTGAGTGTATTCTAGATCTTAAGAATTCAAAAACCCTAAATGCACCAAAAACATCCAAACCTTTATCCAATGAAACAACTGCACTTCAGGTACATCATAACAGCATTTGTGTAATACAGTTACCATTTTTTCCAACAAGTCACAGCGCCCAGATACCCCTAGGGATGACAGTGCCACACTATACAAATACTAATTGATTGATTGATTGAGTCTGCCATCACAGGTTCCCTGATGCTAGCTTGTCTACCCTTCTCCTTATCCCAACTAATCAAAATTCTTCACACTAGGACACTTTTAACCAGATTGTAAACCCACCATAACATCCTAAGGATATCCCTTCCAATTTACCTGCAATAGTAGTGTGGGAGAAACCTTTTTCAATTAAACTGAGTACAAACATGATGATGTTGCTCTCCCTCTCTCTATTCACCGCTCTGAAATCAATACATTGAAAACTCCTAAAATGTATGAACTCCTGCCAGGCTTTCAGATAAGACCCTTTTGTTGAAGGTGCCACTGATTTCTCAACCAAATCAACTACTCGTATGCCCCCCAGGCCCAATTGGTCTGTGGTAAATCTGTCTTCTTCTCTTAGGTCCAACATACAAAACGTCTGCAACTTGCAACAAGACAAAACGCCTGCTATATTGTTGTTCGCTCCAAGCACATGGCAAGCTTTGTGAGGATAGTGTCATAAATCATATTAGTAGTCTTAACACTCCCGGGCCCCTCGCCTTCTGTTCACTATATCTACAACTGTCTTCTTGTCAACATTGAAATTCACCACCCTGCTCTGTAACTTTCCCTCAAACTGTCAAAGTCACTAACAATGAAAAACATTTCATAAAGGCTATGCTCTTACCCTTTGCTTTCCAACGCGCTGGTCATTCAACTGCACACCAACTACCATCCCAGAAAACACAAAAAATGTTCACTCCAGCAGCATCTGAAAGTATCTGTACCTGCCAGCTTGTTTCATGCTAAAGAAAGACAATGGGAATTCCTTTGAAAGCAACCAAGATGGTTCTCCAAAGGCCCCCTCAATGCCATCAAAATCCTGATTCCTTGGTGGGGCAAAAAAGGCATCTTCCTTGGCAAAACCCAGCCTTCTGCAGAAAGTCCTACCTTTTCTGACCACTATGCAAGCAAAATTCAAATAAGCAAGAAGTTAATAAATTTAGTATCCTTTCAACAATTACAAGAAAACTTGTATTTCCTTCATCTTAGTGTTGGGCAATTTTGCAATTATTTGCACAGTATTCAATTCAATTTTCAAAAAGGCCAGTGATGTGCCTGAACCTTCTCTCTTCTCAGCTGCTAGAGGAACTTCCAAATCCTGAGCTACCTCCTCAAAAGGGTAATGCTCATTTGCATTTGCCTGTCTCTCTCCTGCCCACAAACAAATAATCATCTAGTTAGTGACAAACCAGCATGTGATTTCTATAACATGTGAAAACCCATTGTGGGAAAGTACTAAACAACTCAAAAAGAAAGCATGATATGGCACAACCCATTCGGAGTATTCTGTCAACAAAAATGGCTCCCACGAACTGCATTCCCAACAAGAAGAAATCTGAAGGGTCAACAGGTAATAAACGAAATGCAGATTGAATGCCACACTTTGCCAAGTGAGCTCCAACACCCTCGCTCCTTACCAATTTCATTGCACTACCTACCAATGCATACAATACCGATGCATCCTCTTCTCCAGTGTAATCATTTAGTGACTTCCCCTTCGGCCACGACAAGTGATTTATCAAGCAATACTCTGAGGCCTCTTTCTTGGGTGCTACCCCCCACAGGAGAGACCATCAGATTAGGCAAAGCCCAGTCCCAAAAAAGTCCTACATTCCTACCCTCTTTGAACTCTTTTTGTAGTTTTTGTTGTACCATATTTGGTAATTCCCTAGTAGATCGCAAATTATCCACCCACCTTTTCACCCTGGGTCCTTGATACCCCAGTTTGAAACCTTCTTGAAACCCCCATTGCAAAAAGTGGGTTGCACATGCTAAATACTCATTTGTTTTGTCTCAAATACTCGTCTACAGTCGCAAACCTTCGATTCTGCGATTCGCAGGGCTTGCATCCACAAATGTGTTTTGTAGATCAGGCCCTGGATCTTGCGCAAAGCAAATCTGCCCAAGCTAGAACATACCAGTGCTGTTCCCAAAGATGAGGATTTCCGTTTTGTCCATGCTGAGTTTGAGACAGTTGTCCTTCATCCAGTCGGCGACGTTCACCATACATCTGTGGAAGTTGGTTCTGGTGGGGGAAGGGTCTTCTGACAGCGAGAGGATGAGTTGGGTGTGGTCGTCATAGGAGATGATGTTGAGCCCATGTGATCTGACAGTGTTGGCCGGGGGGGTCATGTAGAGAAAATGTATCAGCCATAGTAGGAAGCCTCCTTGTTACAGAGCTGAAATCTTGGCAAATCCCGAGACACTCAAGAAACTGGGTGTCATGCCGAGGTAGTTATGGAAAATGGCTGCCTCTGTTCACAACTGCCCAGCATCCTCACTTTTAGCGGCTGACTTAGCCTACATATAGTTGGAAAGGTGGGTGTGCCACCCACCATTCTTAAACAAATCAAAGAAACTTTAGCCCTGTACATAAATCGCATAATGTTTGCTTACAAGAGGCAATGAAGGTCATCTTAAAAAAACAACCATGTTACTTTCACCAAAAGAAAATTGATCCATCTCTGCAACTTAATGGTTTGGGACAAAGCATGAAATAAAATGGATACAAAAAAAGCTAAAAAGGTGAAAAGCGAGAATCCATTTCAGAAAATATTCAATCTTTAAGACCAAAATATCATAACAGAAATACTACTAGACAGAAATATATTGTTTAGAAAACTATCACCCTTATGGCGTTTGTGTAAGAAAATCTAAAACCCAATGGTACTAAATTTTTATATATTTAGGACACAATAATTTTATCAGATGACATTTTTGCACTCGGAAGAGGAAAGTACATACAGGCTCTGCCTTCAAGTGTTCTCGTTCTTCTCTTCGGGTCTCAGGCCCTGCAGTAATTAAAACTGGACCTTGAAACGGGTCACTATTGGCACTCCATTTACGTTTCTAGCTTTACAGAAAAAAAGATGATTGATTTATGAACAATGATTGTAAAACCCATTGAGTTAATCCAGGTCAGCGATGAAGTTCCTGTGCACATTTCATATATTTTGCTTGATCTTACATTCCATAAGAAAGTGTTTTTCCAGGATGTTGTGTGTCTGCATTTTTTTCATGCAGCTTCTTACTCTTGTACAGTACGTACTGTGAACTGAGTTTGTTCGTGTGAGTTCAGGTTGGCGTTGCGTACCTATAATTGACCAGATTGAGACTTCAGCAGTTGAAATTGAATGCAGTTTCTAATTGTGCACCATAAAGATGTTTAGAACGCATGCTTTTCCAATACTTGGTGGGGAGCACGCAGAGCAGGACCTTCTCGTGCCAATTGTAATTGTGATTCCGCGTGAAAGTGTGAGTGAATCAGGTACAAAGCTGTCAGCAGGGCGAAAGTAAAAGAAAATACAGTAAAATGAGAGGGCTTTATGTGTTGTGGGGATCGTGAAGTGAAGGAGATGAATAAAAGAGGGTGTTGAAGAGGAAAGAAATAAGGAGTGACGTATACAGATGTAGAATTTCATGATATGGTGAAAATAATGTTGTGCAAGCGAGACACTGCAGAGGAAAGTGATGTGAATGGAAGAATACGAGTGTTCGAGAAACTCCGAAGACCACCACTTCTTTCATAGACCTTAGCCATGTTTAATTAAGTCTCATATTTTCAGAACTGAAATATTTTCACTTTTACTTATTCACAACAAAATCATTGTTATTGCTCCTTCATCAGATACTGCTAATAAGCAATGGCAAAGCCAGTAGGTCCGGATTGTTTTAGGTGCATGTCTGTAAACGTTTTTCATCAAATATACTTTTTTCATCCCAATTAAGGTTCTGTTCTTTTCCTTTAGGTACACATGGAGTGAACACCCAAACAGAGGTGCTGCCTTGTTAGACTCCACCACATGCAGCGACTATGATGGCCTGAGGAGTGCCCCATTAAACCAGGCTACTTAAATAGCAAATGAATTAATGCAGCATCACAGCCTCAGTTTCAGAAATCCAGAGACCACTAAATCAACACCACATTGTGTGCCACCATCACTGCCCCTGCACTATCCAAGTAGAAGTCAACTTTTATGATTTACTGGGTAAGTGGGACTGATTTGCTACGTATTTATGTATGTATGTATGTATATGTATGTATGTATTGATTTATGTATGTGGTATTTGAATTGTACAAACTCATCTGAAGCCAGTGGAGTGTTCTACAGGTTAGAAAGCACGTATAAAGTCAACAAGTCATTTGAGAGGTAACTACTTACTGGCTAATTTGAGCTAGTGTTTGACGGTGGGGGCCACTATCACTCATTTTTGGGGACTGCTAAGTATTTTTGAGCATGAGACATTTACTAAGAACAAGAGAGAGAAAAATAAAGCTGAAAGACAGAGGAAAGGAAAGACTGAAAAAAACATCCTAAATGAAAAAAAAAGAAACCTGAAAGAATGAGATAAAGTTGTAGGCAGTGATGAATAGTGGATAAAAAGGCATGAGATGAATTCAAGACTACCTGCCCTGGTACTGGAAATAGTTACATTTAAATGCACCAGCCAGTGGCTTGTGAACAGAGTTTTCGGCACCAGTACTCATTCATTTACAAATTAAGCACTGCAGGTAACTGTTTTGCGGACTGTTACTGCATCATAAAGCAGCGTTCATTAAAGAGGTGGTTCTTCAACTGTTTCGTGAATTGGAGAAGGGGGAGGGTGGTCCTGGTGAATACAGGGATGTTGATCCAGATCCTGGGTGCAGAGGTTCAAAAGCCTTGTAGCTGTTATGGCTGCTTTAATCTACTGAATTTGCCATGAAGATTCTTCAACCACCTTCCTCATCCCACAATAATTGGGTGATCACCTGAGTACCATTGTAAGACACAGACAGACTCAGCTTCAAATAATTTTCAAGCTGTTCATCTATCCATAAGACTCTTTGTACAGCTATTTGGACAGTCCTTCAGGGTTATGGTTTGTGTGGCATGCAAAACCTTTCTGTCCATCTTAAGTATGCAACCCAGGCTAAAATGGTGTACCTTGCTTCTAACCTACTCCTCACTTTCAGGCCTTTTCATGAGCTGCCGGCTGCACCTTCAACCATTACTGATATGTTCCATCTGGAACATATCAAGTCTCAAATCACCAGGATTGTACTTTCTTTTCTAGGCTGGGACCCAGCTGCTTCTCTCATCTCTGGCTGCCTTCTAAGGACCCAGCCACTGTGGTTGCAACCACGTTTGATAGCCTACTTTTAGTCCACCACATATCTCTGAGCCACTGAATTTTCTGCTTAGAACCCAAGTATGATGACCACAGTGCCCAAGATCTGAGAAAGCTAATGCATTCCAGGGGAGGGCAACACATATTTTGAGAAATGTGGGGGGCTTGTGCTCAATTTACCGATCTGCCTTACCACAGAAGGAGAACCTACATCCTGTTTACTTGTTCCATGTAAGATTTCTACATGTAAATTGCTCTATATTAAATGTTCTGGAGGGTTGTTCTACTAGTATTTTCTTGGAGTTATCGCTGACTCACTTGTCCATCTCTTTGTAGGAGTGTTGTCTCTGTCAATGAGGCATACTCTACACCTGGGTGGCGAACTGTACAGTAAGTGTCTCTGAGGAGGAATGCTTTCCGCTTGTTTATTCCTGAATCAGGCCACCGAACCAGGTTAGGTGCAAGCCAATCCCCTGTAGGCTGGGGTGAAAAGACTGTGCTGCATAAAACTCAAACCTTTAAATTTACGTATGAAGCAAAGTCTGTAAATAAAAAAAAAGAGCTAGAAACTATAGCGAGCGTTTACAATAGAAATAGTTGTGCTAACTACTATAGTGGTCTAGGTGCAGTCCTTATGCAACTGTGTCCTAATGATTTTCTTATCTGCATTGCATCTCTTCCTGTTTAGGAAAGGCTCGTCCTTTCCACGTGACTTCAGCACATCTCGCAGAAAGCTTCCCTGACACCTGGCGCAGTGTCAGTTCCTGACTTGGATGAATCATGACTCTAATGGAATCCTTGGACTCGTTGTTCCACCGACTTTAATGCACTGGAGACCATAAAAGCCAAGGCCCAGAGCAAACAGGATTTACTAGAGAGCAGTCACCGATTGACTGAAAACATGTTTTCATTTTCTTGCTATTGCTCCCTGTCGACATTTTAGTCCAGAATATAAAAACTGTTTGTATGACTGTTGCATTGAATGACACTGAGGTTGAAGTGCCAAGCAAAAGAAAGGGAGCGTGAGTTCTCATCGGCGGTCATTTAACGGTCTGCTTGGTTAACCTTGCGCTGTCATCGGTGTGTCTTTAGAGACGTGTGTATGGGTGTGTCATGGGGTGGAACTAAGAACTTGGTGCCATATGTACCAAAGGCTTTTTGCGCTCTGAAACGGCCTGATTCAGAGAATTGGGCCATTGCCGACCTCAACAATGCGTTTTCATATGTGCAAAACACAAATTTCGATTCGGTAACATGTTACATTTTGCAATTTATGTTCAATAATTTGGTGTTTGGTAGAAGCGTGCTTAGGGCTTCCCTTCCAGATACCAAGGGCCAGATTTAAAGAAAAGTAGCTCAGCGCGGTGCTGCGCCAAAATTGGCAGCACCGCGCTGCGTCACTTTAGAAATGCAGGGATGTGCCGTGTTTAAGGGAATACGACGCACCCCTGCATTTCCCCCTGCGCTGGCGCTAAATTTAGCTGCAAGCGCCATTGCAGGCATCCTTGCACCATCATGCAAGGATGTCTGTGTTGAGGAGTGTGATTGTTTATGTGCGGGAAGGGGTCCTTCCTACACATAAACAATCACTAATGGCACTTTGGCACTTCCGTGTGTGCTGCACAATGCAGCACACACAGAAGTGCCAAAGCGTAATTTTCAAATGATTGTTTATGTGCAGGAAGGGACACCTTGGAAGGGACACCTTCCCACACATAAACATAATTTCTGGCATTTAGCTTTTTCTATGTGTGCGGCAGAATGCAGCACGCATAGGAAAAGCAAAAAAGGAGGAGGAATAAAAGTATTCCTCCTCGTTGCACCCTGCTAATGCCACCCCTAGGGGTGGCGTTAGATTTTGGCCATGCCTCAGGTTTACGAGATTTCATAAATGTGAGGCAGTGTCAAAATTCAATGGGTGTTGCTGTGGCACACCCACAGCAACACCCATTGCACGCCCCTTCCATGTACAGTGCTGTGTGGGAAGGGGCCATATTTACAAGGTGGCATTGAACTGTTAACGCGTCCGTCTATGTTAATTTATACACATCAGGACTCGTTTTAGGTCGATGAATCTTTGGACCCAGTGGTGAGACACCATAAGACGAGACAACTGATCAATACATCAAACCATATGTCTATAATATTGTTAACATATATCACCACAATATATTTCACTTTAGACATTAATAATTCTTCGACGCAACCATGACCTTTCAGTAATGAATGACCACACCTTATTTAAGTTTTGTGAATTTTATTCCCTATTGATTACAATCTAATAGCAGATGCATTAATCTCAAAACCAAGAAGCAAAGAACATTATCACAAAGCGGCAACTATGGTAAGTTTTCATCAATGCAAAGATCACAAATACAAGATAATCATATGAAGATAACAAATCAAAATACAGAGAACCTCCTAAAGGTCTTAGTTCAGCATAGCACCATGTCAGTCACGTCAGTTACGTCAGTCAAGATGAAATGCCTCATCTAACCACAATTAGCATCAGCATGTTGGGCTTCATGCAAAACAATTTAGAACATCAATTTGGAAAACGTCTAACTAAGGTCTCAAATCAAAACACACAGCAGGTGGTACTTAGAAAGGAAAGGCAGAATAAATGAATTTCCATTAGCAACGGTATAATTACCCTCCTCGGAATAGGTCAGCATACAGGGTCAGTCTTCGTCTTCAGGACATCAGTTAAATCGCCGTCAGTCTATCTAAGCTAAGGGCAGGGGACACCTCCCTCATAAGGAAGAAAGTGTAATGGGGCAGTCTATGGGCGAGGATGGTTTTGTCTAAGTCTCAAATCACCAAATAGAGTGACAGAGTTTCTGGATGCAATCAATATCATTCCCTACCTAATGCTCTTTGTTCCTCGTGTCATGAGTTTTTATCCCTTTTTCGAAATACATTCCCCCAAAATCCTATTGGTCAGTCACTACACCCCACTATCTGTAACCTATCAATTTATACATTAAGTAATACATTTATTATTCTAAGATATCTCATAGCACTTTGATTGGTCTTCATAATTGACGTTTTTCGTAGGTGGCACATCAGGGGTTACTTCATTTTCTGGCACACACTTCGGGTCAAGAGTTCTCTTTTCCGCGATTTAATGTCCTTGAAAGTGTCCATGTTTGTTACGAAGTCCATAAATTTTATACTAAAGCCACTAGCATGCGGATGAGAAAATTTAGCATTGTTGCAAATAAGTGAAGAAAAGAACAATTGCTGGTTCATGGCCTTTTGCAAATCAGTACACTGGAGAAACAGAAAAATACACTTTAATATGAGATCTACACAGCTAGTTTTCGACTCAAGCTAACTTAAGGTTTATGGATTCTAATAAATGCAGTCTTCATACGTGTTAACATATTCAATTAATCATAATACAGACAATTATTGCTTACAGTCGACATTAGTTTATGCATGTGAAAAAGTCTCACGTTTAAAATACGTTTCCGTGAATAATATTATTAGTGCAGCATTGTTAATTATAAGCATTTCACATCTAAAATAGGTAATATTCAAACTACGCTCTCTCAGTCCCTCCTCTGATGACGCTCGTCATCACACAATCTTTTGATCTTAATTTTTCACCTTGCGCATAATACGCATTTCAACTTCTTGCCCTTTCTGTGAACTTTCCCATATTTCATTGAACATTTTCTTTCTTTCACTTTCTTCATTTCTTTTGGTTCTTTTAGTCCAATTTCTTTTTACCTTGTCATTGATTCTACATGCTCCCCATAATCCTAATAAACAAATTAAAACAATTAATAGACCCATCATAATTTTTGCAAGTACCCCATTCCAAATGTTGGTAAACCAGCTTCCCACTCGGGCAATTCCTTTTCCAAATTTTTCCCAAACACCAAGTTCTTTGAGATCCTTCAAATCTGCACTATCTCTGGTAAGGTTAGTAAGCATGTTTCTAATTTTCTTACTGTTATCTGGAATAAATGAACAACAATGACGCTCATTAAGCATTTTACAAACACCTCCACTCTTTGCTAAAAGAATGTCTAAAGCATGCCGATTTTGAAGCGTCATAGCTCTTTCTGCAGCAAGTTCAGTATCCATCAGGAGTATAGCTCCTGTAAAATTTGTCAGCATGTTATCCACAATAGTAGACAACTTTTGAATTTTCATAGAATTCAAGATAACCCCTACTGATGGGATTATGGCTCCAAATATATCACCAATGACAGCCGCCACTGATTCTCGTTTTTGTCTGGAATGTTGTAATTCAGACGTTTTAGGTATTTGTTTTAAGTCATCAATCTGGTATATCTTTGGAAATACTATTCCCAAATAACATGTCCCCTACCATCCCTTAGGAAGACGGTAATATGCATTTAACCCACAGATGTAATAGATTCCAGGAATCGCTGGGTCTTGTCCATTTAACATAAAGGTCCATTTACTCTGAAACAAAAACACATGTCTGCATTCACTCGTTCCCACAAACAAATTATCCTGTTCAGATTTTGGTCTATATATACAGAGTCTACCTACGTGTAATGCATCTATAGCTAATTTGCCTTGTGTTTTAATTGCAGTATAAGCATAATCATTTGCATAAGTACGTTTCTCTAGGCCTTTTTCTAACCTTTCTTTCAGTGCTTTGCATCTATCATCTGTGTGATCTAAAAAGCTTTTCTCTACAGGAGACAATAAGCAAGTCAAATTATTTCGATGTGCATAAGCAGTTCCAAATGTAAGTGTTGGCTCAATGAATCCTCTAACTATTTTAATATCATGCTCTTTAGCTAATTCATTTAGGAATTCAATCACAGGCACAAAAAAAAACACAACATCCAAATTTGAATAAAAGTATTGCACATGCTCTTGATTATAGAATCTTGTTAATAGCAAGCTGCAACTAATTCCATAAGTAAGAGGGAGGCTATGATAAGTAACTCCCTCCTGCACAGATGAAGGAATTTTAGTACATACATAACAATCTTTCGAATCCATAGTTTCCACATACTAATTTAGCAAGCGATAGAAGATGTTAGTAGAAAGTTCCCCTTTTGTATTAGTTCCCTCATGCATATGTCTTGCGTCTTGCTCAAATCTCTCCCACGGTGATAGTTTAGTAGTGGTAGTTTCAGGTTTCGAAGTTGCATTAACAGTTTCTCTCTCTCTCCATGGCATTCCCACAATCACTCCCACAATCATTACTGCACATATAACACCTATTATAAGACCTAACCAACCACACACCTTACTTCCTTTGCTACTGTAAGCCATGTTTGTATAGAATCAGAATAGCAGATCAACAATCAACTCTGAGAAGCAAACTCTTTTTGCGTATATTACAGCGTCTTCACTCACTCCAGGACCTTGTCGTCAATTCAGGTTAGCAGCTTGTCACAATCAGGTTTCTTTAAAGTCAAATCCAGGTTTAGTGTCACTTTCCGGTATTTTCTAGAGACTCTTTTTCTTTTCAGCTTTCACGAATTCAATTTTATCCGATTTTTCCCTTTGAATATCTTCAGGTACCGTAGTATTGGCCTGGTATTTCTCGATCAAAGCAGAAAGCTAAAAATTATTGTTGCCATTGAGAGGTTGTAGCATATGCCCATTCAGGGCCTGTATATCTTCTGTTTGCTATTCTCTTCCTTTTCAGCCTTCGTTCACCTTGTTGTTCTCCTTCACTCAGATCATCTGCTTGTGAAGTATCACTTTCTTCTGTTATTGTCTTATTTGATACCTCTCTTATTTTAGGATGTGACTTGTCTGGCCAATTATCGCCTCTGTGTGTCTTGGTTCGATGTTTCCTTTCAGGACGTTGGACAGCACCCTCCTCTTGTGATATGGTGTTTTCTCTTGACGGACCTGCAACTAGTTCAGGAGATTCTGACTCGTTTTGATTTGTATCCACAATTTCTCCGTCTCTTTCGTCTTCCTGTTCTATGCTGAGTTCGGGCTCTAAATCGTATTCGTCTACTTCTGGGAGAACCTCTCCTTGACTTAGTTCTCCTGCTGCCTCAACTGAGATTGGCACTCTGTCACCTCTCTCGAACTCATTGACAGTTTGAGGGACAAGGCTGTTCTCAGTGGGCTCTCTGGTAGTCTCAGTTTCTTCTTGACTGATCTCCGACTCTGAGAGTTCTCTTCCTGAAGTTGGTGTACCGGAGACTTCAATTTCCTCTTCAACAGGACTCGTTACCTTTTTCATGTGACTGGCATGTATCCAGTTGGGAACCCCGGCACACTTCACAGCAGTGGTGGTCGTCAATATTACTTGATACGGCCCCTTCCAGCGCGGCTCAAGACACGATTTTCTCACGTGCTTCTTGACAACCACCCAATCTCCAGCTTGCAGAGAGTGTCCTGGTTTGCCGATTGGTGGCAACGTGTTAGCTTCCACCTGGGGAGAGAAAGAGCGGATCACGTCAGCCAAACCTTTGCAGTAATCCAACACCATATCATCTGTAATATTCACTAGCGCATTTGCAGGTACCGCTGGTAATCTCATTGGTCTGCCCATGAGGATTTCATGGGGGGACAGTCCCGTTTTCTTATCTGGGGTGTTTCTCATAGACATCAGTACTAGAGGTAAAGCATCTGGCCACTTCATGTTTGTTGCAGCACACATTTTTGCTATCCTTGATTTTAAGGTACCATTCATCTGTTCAACTAGTCCTGATGCTTCAGGGCGATAACTACAATGCAGCTTTTGTTCAATGTTGAGTGCGGCACACAGAAGTTTAATCACCTCATTGTCGAAGTGTCTCCCCCTATCTGATTCTACAGAAACTGGAAACCCGAACCTTGGTATTAATTCTCTGAGTAGTAGTTTTGCAACTGTAAGACTGTCATTCCTACGTGTGGGATATGCCTCAATCCAATGACTGAAAACACACACAATCACCAACATGTACTTCAATCCTCCACAAACAGGCATTTCGATAAAATCCATTTGCATTTTGTTGAATGGACCTCCAGCTCAAAGTTACCACAGTTCCTTTTCCAGCATTCATCTGTTGACAGATGACGCACCTGTGGCAAGCGATTTCTGCGGCATGTCTGAATTTTGGATTGAACCAATCAATCTTAAAAGATCTGATCATGGCATCTCTTCCTAAATGGGCCTGCCCATGGTATAACCGTGCAAACTGAGACAAAAGACCATTTGGCAGAACCAGTTTTCCCTCTTCTGACACCCAAAGATCATCTGCCCTTTGTACACACTGCATTTTCTGCCAGGAACGTTTTTCTTCTTTGCTAGCACGACTTTGTAATGTCTTTAGTTCATCTAAGGTATCAACCACTCGTAATGCTAGACTTAAACTTGTGTCATTTTCAGGTTGTGGTAATAATTCCCACTGCTCCTTAAATGATATACAGTTTAATGCACAAAATCTTGCAACTTGATCTGCATAGCCGTTTCCCATTGACACAAAGTCTTGTGATCTGGTGTGGGCACTGCACTTTACCACAGCAATCTCAAGAGGTAACTGAATCGCATGTAACAAATCTCTTATTTGTTCACCATTTTTCACAGGAGAACCAGAGGAGGTCATGAAACCCCTCTGTGACCAGAGTTGGCCAGAATCATGCACGATTCCAAATCCATATCTGCTGTCAGTATAGATAGGGACATTCAAATTTACAGCTGCGTGCCATGCCTTTGTAAGAGCTATTAATTCTGCCACCTGTGCAGAAAACACTTTCTCGAGCCAGGAGGCTTCGACAATGCCAGTTATGGTACATACTGCATAACCGGCTCTCAATGTTCCTGCTGAATCTCTTAGACAGGAACCATCAACAAACATAATGCAATCATTTTCTTTTAACTGGGTATCCTGTATGTCTGGGCAAGGTTTGGTACAGAGCTCAGTCACCTCAAGACAATCATGCTCAAACTCTTCCCCATCTTTGATTTCTGTATTTTCATTGGGAAGTAAAGTTGCCGGGTTCAGCACAGTGCATCTCTTTAGTGTGACATTTGGTGACCCCAATATAATCGTCTCATATTTGGTGAGTCGTGCATTTGTCATGTATGGTGTCTTAGTTCGTGTCAACAGAATTTCAACTGAATGTGGAACCATTACTGTCAGGGGGTATCCCATGACTATGCCTTCATATTGTGAAAGGCTTTGACCAACTGCTGCAACTGCTCGCAAACAACCCGGTAAGGCTGCTGCGACGGGGTCCAAAGTAGCTGAAAAATATGCTACAGGGCGATTTGCATCTCCGTGGACCTGTGTTAAAACAGACAAAGAACAAGCATCACGTTCATGACAGAACAACAGAAAATGTTTTTCATAATCAGGCATTCCTAATGCTGGAGCCCTGCACATGCATTCCTTCAATTCTAAAAATGATTCAAGCTCCTCTTTTGTCAAAGTGATTGTGTATGGTTCGTCCTTGACTTCCTTTCCTGTCAATTTCATTAAAGGTTTTGAGATGATCGAGAAGTTGGGTATCCACTGGCGACAGTAGCCCACCATTCCCAAAAACATCCTGACATCTCTTTTTGTTGTTGGGGGATTCATCTGCAAAACAGCTGTTATTCTTTCCTTTGATATTCTTCAGGACCCTTTCTCAATCAGATGTCCCAAGTATTTCACTTCTTTTTGACAGTATTGCAACTTTCTGGGTGACACTTTGTGTCTATTTTTTCCCAGATGATTCAACAATGCAATCGTATCATATTTACAACTGTCTCTGGTTTTGGATGCAATCAGCAAATCGTCAATGTACTGCACAAGAGTCGAATTAAAAGGCAGCACAAGAGGTTCCAAATCCTTTTTTAATATCTGATTGAAGATGGACGGTGACTCAGAAAACCCCTGAGGAATTCTGCACCAACTGTACACCTTATCCAGGAATTTGAAACTGAACAAAAATTGACTGTCTTCATGAAGAGGTATCGAGAAGAATGCTTGTGATAGATCTACTACAGTAAACCATTCAGCATCACATGGAACCTGGAACATTATTACTGCTGGGTTAGGTACCACAGGGCAGCATTTTATCACAATTTCATTTATTTTTCTCAAATCCTGCACAATTCGAACTTTTCCACAGGGCTTCTTCAAACCCATAATGGGAGAATTGCACGGACTACTCAAAACTTCTTTCAGGACTCCCTGTCTGAGAAAATCTGCAATTATTTGTGATACCTCAATGAGGACATCTTGGGTCATGTGGTATTGGGGCACTTGTGGGAACACTGCATTCGGCTTTATCTGTACCTTGATTGGTTCTACTCCCTTGATTAACCCTACTTCTTTCCCAGTCAAATCCCACACTTTCTCTGTTACAGTTCTTTGTAAATCGACAGGTAGGTCGATCAAAGTATGCATTGGGAATAAAGTAATTAAAGGGTAATCTTCATTAGTCTCTCCTCCTTCCTCCATGAATTGACTCTCATCCCCCTCATCGTCACTGTTTGTCTGTACTTCTATTCCATCATTGGAACAGGTAATCGAACATTTTGTCTTACATAGTAAGTCTCTTCCTAGTAAGGATACTGGGCTTGAATCGCATACAACGAATCTATGCAAGCCTTGGAAACTACCAATTTCAACCTGCACTGGATCAGTAATCGGATTAGTCAGATATTGGTTTGCTACACCAACCACTCGTATGGTACGCCCTGAAAGAGGTAATCTCGGTACTTCTGCACTTCGAACTGTAGAGCGTGTAGCTCCTGTGTCGACCAAAAATGAAACCCTACAGCCCATTATTTTTCCCTCTACATATGGGCCTCTCTGATCCACCTCTAAAGATGCTGCAAGCCTGCACTCTTCACCATCTGAACTGTAATCTGACCAATCTCCATTCATGTCACTTTCACCTCGCAATGGGAATTGTTGTACAGTGTTGTTTTGGTTGGTTACCTGACCTGTGACCTGCTGAGGAAGCATCACCTGTTGCTGTCCCATCGGAGCCATGGGTAATTGCATTTGCTGTCTAGGCACCATTGGAATCTGCTGCTGCATTGGTTGTACTGATACTGACTGGAAACGCAGCATTTGCATCTGCTGCATGGGTTGTACCCCTGGCACTTGTACCAAATTATTCTGAAAATTCGGGTTTTGATGTCTCATTTTTGGACCTCGTGGATTTTGTAATGTACCGATATTAATGCTTTGCTGAACTGCACCATCCTGCACCATATTCGGACAATCCCGTTTCCAATGCCCCATTCCCCCGCATGCATGACATGGTGACATCTTTTTCACTGCCTGACCGTCATTTTGAATAATAACATTATTCATGTCCAAACCACGGTTCATAAACCCTCGACCTCTGCCTCTCGGCTGTGCCTGAAACACACCATTCATTTTCGGTTGTTGCTGTATCATTTGCTGAACTCCATTCCCCTGCATTCCAGCTTGTGCAGCCCTTATCTGCATCACCATCACTTTCTCCTTCAACTTTTTCTGCTTCAACTCAATCTCATCACTACAGTATTTTACATACTGCAATACTTCATCAATCGGTTTAGCTTGCCAACAAATCAAATGATTCTTAATCATCTGGCTGACCTCCGGTCTCAGCTCTTCGACGAACCTAAACACAAGATGATTCATGTCCTTCGGTTCGATAGGCTCAGTACCACTGTAATGTTTGAACGCTTTTAAAAATCTCTCGTAATACGCATGTATTGACTCTTTAACCTCTTGAGAGGTCCGGTCGATTTTCTGCCAATCGGTCACCTTCGGCGACACCTTTTGTTTCAAAAACTCAATTACTTTATGATAATATTTCATCACCTCTTCTGAAGGTGCTCCAGTCACCTTATCTCTTGCCGGCTCCTTCGTGGGCCAATCTACCCCTCTTTTGCACTCAAGCCACAAATCTGGCGGAACAATGATCTCAAACAAAGTATTCAAGTCTTCCCAGAGACACTTTGCAAGCTTCACAAACCTATCTGTCTGTTGATACCACTCGATCGTTTTTTCTCTTAACCTAGGGTAATCATTCGTAAAGGATAAAATGTCTCCTCTAGTCCATAGCACATGCACTAAAACACCACCAGCTGTCTCTCTCATAGGTAAGATTTTCACTGTATCTAGATTAGGTGTGGTCCCAACTTTATTTGACCCTGGGCTATCTCCTTTTCCCTTATCACTTTTCTTTGCCCATCGGCCTTCCCATTTCTCTAATGCACCCCAAATCTGTGCACTTTGCAACAGTTCTTTCAGGTGTGCCTTCATGCCTGCAGATCTCATGTGTTCAAAATCTTTAGAATCAAAATCTAATCTGTAGCTTCTTTTTAAATGTTTAGTGTTTCCGATATCGATATTGTATTTGTCTGCCAAATGCGCTAATTTCTGATGTACTTTGCTCACCTCTTTGGTAATTTTGGGGCACAAGTACCTCAATTCTGCCTCAGTGTATGATTCCAACCTATTTACTCCCATTGTTCCTTCCACTAACTCAGCAGCTTCTGCCCCTAGTCGTACAAAATTCAAGTACTCATTTTGTTTTTCTTTCTCAGGTTCAACTGTGGTCACTGTAGTCTTCTGTGAGGTGCAAGTTTTCTCTAACCACTCATTTAGCTGTTGTACTGAAAAACCCTGCAGTGAAATGTTCCCTGCATGTATCATTGGAGAATGTGAGGTATTCGTACTCATAGTTTGGGGAGTCAAGACTCCCAACCCTGCTTGACGCATCGCTTCGAGAGATGCTCCTACTGGACTAAGGTCCATCAAGGGTCTCGATTGTTCATATACTTGTCCTCCCGGGGCCATTATCTGTGGAGTTCTCATAGGCCCTCCTCTTATCGCTTCCTGAGTCATAACTCCCTGTTCACATGTCCCTATTTTATCCTGTGCATACAAAGGCACCGGGGGACCAACAGTAATAGGTAGCGATATAGCGGCAGGTGTCTGACCTGACCCTAAGCTTCTTGGAGCTGCAACACCATAGGTCTGCTCCTGTGTACCCGGTACAGGTACTAACGGTGGTCCTGCTACAGGGTTATACCCAGGTATCAGCTGTGGCGGTTGCGACACTAGCTTCGGAGTCGACTCAATCTGTATTAACCTTGGCTTTGTATATATCGGGTCTGGCGGCACTACCAAGTTCGTAGTAGTCTCAAGCACTGGGACATCAGGGTAAATTCTTTTTATCTGCGGTGGAAGCTGCAACTGTATCGGCAAGTCTGGTGCTGTGGGTACACTGACACCATTCTGTATCGAGGTTGTATCGCTAGTCTGTACCGTATCAGTAACTCCCTTCTCCTGTGTCTGGTTCCCAGGATCCAAGCTAGTACTTGGAGCACTGTCACTCACTGCATACGGTGGCGGACGATCATGTAACAATCTATCCATAAATTCCTCATCATCTGAATCATCTTCCTCTTCCCAGGACCTTTTATTTTCTTTAGTTTTGCCTGAATCTTTGTCGATTTTGCAGGAGGCTTTCCTCCCCTGTGTCTCTTCACCCTGTGTTATTGCCGGAAATAACTTCAACCCATCTACAATTCCCCGTCTCCACATTTTGTTCTCATTGTCCCATCTAGCTTCTGCATAGGATTTTTCCGCCCTTTTCAGTCTTCTCTGAAACCTTTCTTGTGTATGTTTAATAGCCATCAAGTCCCAGATTGCCAAAGCCTCGTATTGTGCCGGTCTCGGAGGTGGTTTCTGCGTACTTAACATCCACCTCAAATTTTCTAGCACCTTTAAATGTCCCATGTTCTGGAAACGCTAGACACCCCTCTTTCTCTGATAATTTGCGCCATTGTTTCATCCATAAACAAGGTGCAACACCCTTTTCTTCCATAACTGTATAAGCTGGAGTACCCTCAGGTGGTGTAGGTTCCCCATTGGTTGCAACAATATATACATCTCCTTTTAAAGCGCTTTTGAATGCCTTGACAAAATTCATTTTTGCAATTCTTTATTTCGTATTTAATCAAAAAATGGCTTAGTTCCCAGGACGCTCTTCACCTGCCCTTTCTCAACCTATTGCCTCTCACGGACAGCAGCCAATCCGTGTGCGACCCCTCTCGAAATCTGACCTATCTCAGCGCGGCACCACTGACGTCACACTCACAAACACTGCAGCTGACAAAGTCTTGCGGCTCGTCCGCTCTTCACTGATCCCTTTCAACTCATACAAACTAATGCAAATTATTGCGAGCACCTTAAAAATGACAACATAAATCTGTCGGTTTACTACAGGAAGGGTAACACATTCGCTTCAGAACTTTACAGAGATTTCACTTGAAGCCTCGGCCGCTACTTTCTCCTTCTCAGTTCCCGCATACGCAAGCAGAATTCGACCTGCAAATCCTACTCTCGACTTGTCAATGACTCCTTCTAGTGCACTTTAGAATTTGTCAAATCTCCATAGAAGGTTTCACACATACATCTTAACTCAAACTCGACTTGTCAACCACGCCCGATTGACCTATTAAACCACACAGATCACAACATAAACCACATTTATCATCATACTCCGGAGTCTTAGACCTCAACAGGTCCGTACACAACAACCAACCACGTGGATAATTTTGAGCAATAAGCGCTACATTCACATGAAGTACGCCGACTTCCCTACTATCATACTGTGGAGTACGCCCACTCCTGCTAAACAACACTTCATTTGGCCTAAATACACGCACATTTTCACAACCACCTGCAAGATACATAAGCTTAGGTAAGCGCAAAGACCCTAACCACACATACTATGGCGCCGAGAACATTCCCAACTCATTTAGGCAGGCTCCGAGATCCCGGGAAAGCCATGGCGAACCTAGCAACTCATCATCTCTCCAAATTGCATTATCACAGAAAAACAAATTAAACAATGAAACTCCATCCTAGGGCCCCCAAGGGCCAAACCATCGCTCTGCTACCAGAACTGTTAACGCGTCCGTTTATGTTAATTTATACACATCAGGACTCGTTTTAGGTCGATGAATCTTTGGACCCAGTGGTGAGACACCATAAGACGAGACAACTGATCAATACATCAAACCATATGTCTATAATATTGTTAACATATATCACCACAATATATTTCACTTTAGACATTAATAATTCTTCGACGCAACCATGACCTTTCAGTAATGAATAACCACACCTTATTTAAGTTTTGTGAATTTTACTCCCTATTGATTACAATCTAATAGCAGATGCATTAATCTCAAAACCAAGAAGCAAAGAACATTATCACAAAGCGGCAACTATGGTAAGTTTTCATCAATGCAAAGATCACAAATACAAGATAATCATATGAAGATAACAAATCAAAATACAGAGAACCTCCTAAAGGTCTTAGTTCAGCACAGCACCATGTCAGTCACGTCAGTTACGTCAGTCAAGATGAAATGTCTCATCTAACCACAATTAGCATCAGCGTGTTGGGCTTCATGCAAAACAATTTAGAACATCAATTTGGAAAACGTCTAACTAAGGTCTCAAATCAAAACACACAGCAGTTGGTACCTAGAAAGGAAAGGCAGAATAAATGAATTTCCATTAGCAACGGTATAATTACCCTCCTCGGAATAGGTCAGCATACAGGGTCAGTCTTCGTCTTCAGGACATCAGTTAAATCGCCGTCAGTCTATCTAAGCTAAGGGCAGGGGACACCTCCCTCATAAGGAAGAAAGTGTAATGGGGCAGTCTATGGGCGAGGATGGTTTTGTCTAAGTCGCAAATCACCAAATAGAGTGACAGAGTTTCTGGATGCAATCGATATCATTCCCTACCTAATGCTCTTTGTTCCTCGTGTCATGAGTTTTTATCCCTTTTTCGAAATACATTCCCCCAAAATCCTATTGGTCAGTCACTACACCCCACTATCTGTAACCTATCAATTTATACATTAAGTAATACATTTGTTATTCTAAGATATCTCATAGCACTTTGATTGGTCTTCATAATTGACGTTTTTCGTAGGTGGCACATCCGGGGTTACTTCATTTTCTGGCACACACTTCGGGTCAAGAGTTCTTTTTTCCGCAATTTAATGTTCTTGAAAGTATCCATGTTTGTTACGAAGTCCATAAATTTTATACTAAAGCCACTAGCATACGGATGGTAAAATTTAGCATTGTTGCAAATAAGTGAAGAAAAGAACAATTGCTGGTTAATGGACTTTTGCAAATCAGTACACTGGAGAAACAGAAAAATACGCTTTAATATGAGATCTACACAGCTAGTTTTCGACTCACGCTAACTTAAGGTTTATGGATTCTAATAAATGCAGTCTTCGTACGTGTTAACATATTCAATTAATCATAATACAGACAATTATTGCTTACAGTCGACATTAGTTTATGCATGTGAAAAAGTCTCACGTTTAAAATACGTTTCCGTGAATAATATTATTAGTGCAGCATTGTTAATTATAAGCATTTCACATCTAAAATAGGTCATATTTAAACTACGCTCTCTCAAAACCACAAAAAAGTGGCTTAATGGCACCTTGTAAATACAGCGCTGTGCTTAGTGACACTCCTGTGGCGCTAGGGCCCCAAATTGCAGTGCTATTTGAATGTTTTGTGACTGAATTACTGTCACAAAACATTCATTTTTTACCAACACTTCAAGAGTGGTGGTAACCATTTTCAAATGGGATGGGGTCCTGATAGGACCCCTTCCCCTTTATGAATGTTGAAATAAATATTTTTAAGAGCAGGTAATGGTTGAAGGTTTTTTTTTGTTTTTGTTTTTTTTAAACACAATCTATTTTCCTTTAAGAAAAAAGGGCTGCATCTAATAAAAAGCAATCACAGACATGGTGGTTTGCTGACCCCAGCAGGCCAACTATCCCTGTGATGGCTTCAGTTCCTAATAGGTGTCAAATTGCAGCCTACTCATTAATATTCATGTGGTAGGTATATTTTTTTACCCCACTAGGAATCACTATTTGAAGACTGTAAGTTAAGAATTGTGATTTCCTAAATGCGTTTTTGTAAAAACCACAACTAGAAAACCACAATCCCTAGTTTCGGTCTAGTAATACTTACAAACGTACATGTTTGTGAACGTTCCTAAAGTTCCAAGGCACACCATGTCTTAATCACTCGATTCCTACATCTTGAGTGGGATTTGCAACTACGGATTTCTCATGCATATACACTTGCCAGAAATCTCTTTGTGAATTTTTGGCAAGCACAAAAAGTGAACATTTGTGATAACTTACATTTACAACTAAATTTACCTCTGAATCTGGCCAATAGTGAATAGAACGATGCAAATAAAATGAGTTTCTGTGTCTTGAAACAACCCATGTTGTTTTCTCCTCCGCTTGAAGTGTAGACGCATAATTAAGGAAGCATTTGCAAACCCAATAGGTGTGACCTTGGCAGGCTGGTGAAATGGTCAATTTGTTTTTAATACTCAAAACATTTGAATTAAGAATGAACTGCTGCATTTAATTTTAATAGGCCCGAAAGAGTGCTTTCTAGCAAGAAGGGGTTCTTGGAACAAGCAGAGAAATTATTTTTAATTTTAATTTACATTGCAGGAAATATGATTTTCAATTACTTACACTTAGTATAAACACACAAGGATTACTAAAAAATATTCCTATCTACCGAATGCCTGTTTTATGTCCAAAACGTACGGTAAAGAGAAGGAATTTGTCTGCGCCCACTAACCAAATGCACTATGTGCCATATATTGTTAGAGTTCTCTTTATTAACAGAGGCTTGTAGATTTTTTAAAACCTGTTTTTAAAG
This sequence comes from Pleurodeles waltl, assembly GCF_031143425.1. Lineage (NCBI taxonomy): Eukaryota > Metazoa > Chordata > Amphibia > Caudata > Salamandridae > Pleurodeles > Pleurodeles waltl. Next base: position 1,314,802,881 of record NC_090447.1, read on the forward strand.
TGTTCAACTTTATTGGACTTGTGGCATTTGATCTGTTGGCTACTGCATATTATTTAGATGTTGCAGCTATACCAGCCCACTTATTAAGCACTATTAAGCAACACAAATGGAATGGTGTTTTATTATGAATTATATTTATGAACTTTGTTTTAAGTGTTCATATTATGCCTAAATAGGTGAATGTAGATGGTATGGTGTGGTTTATTCTTTTGGATGTTTTACAGACAATGGCCCTCATTACGACTTTGGCGGTCTTTTGCACAGACCGCTGAAGCGGCGGGCACCAGAAGAACGCCAGTGCTGGCATGTTCTGACCACCATATCGCGAGTACTGAGGGATTTTCGCCACAATTTGGGCAGAAATCCACCAGTAGTCGTGCTGGCAGTCGGAGGCGCTGGGGTGGCTCCACCACCGGCCCCACCCCACCAAATGGACTCCACCAGCCCTATTACGAGCAGTACGGGCGGTGTCCTGATGGCGGGGCGCTGCAGGCAGTGGAAGCGCCTGTTCCCATTCCCTGCCGGACGACCTCCTCGCCGGACAAGGTAAGTTGATGGTCCGACAGGGGACAGGTTGGGAGGGTGGGAGTGTTATGTGTATGTGTATGCATGTGTGTATGGGTGTTTGTAAGCGTGTATGAATGTGTGTGTGCATGTGTGTGTGTATGCGTGTGTGTATGGGTGTATGAATGCGTGTGTGCATGCGTGTGTGTATGCATCTGTGTATGGGAGTATGAATGCATGTATAAATGTTGAAGTGAGTGCGTGTTGGAATGTCTGTGTGATTGCGTGTATGGATACTTGTAAGTGAATGTGTGTTTGTAAGTTTTGTTGAATGAGTGTATGCGGGGTGCGTGTGGGTGTCTCTGTGTGCGTGTATGAGGGGAGGAGGGGTATGGGACGGCGGTGCTCTACTGGTGGGGGGCTCTGTACTAGTATGGGGGAGGGTGCACTGTACTGGTAGGGGGGCTGTGGGATGGGGCACTGTTCGGGTTGGCGGGGTGGGGGGGTTCTGGTATGGAAGGGGGGTGAGGGGTATTGGGCTTGCGGGGAGTGGGGAATTCATCTGCCGGTGACAGGAAATAAATTTCCTGTCACTGATAGCCTTTCCCTCATGGTTTTCGTGGCGGTGCTACCGCTGCGGAAACCCTGGTAGAAAGCCAACTCCTATTAGCGTCGGCGGTCTTCGTTGGACTGCCGGATTGGAGATGCTAATCTCCAGTCCGGTGGGTCCAACCGCCCTGGTGGTAGGAATGAGTAAGTGGCGGTTTGGCACAGCCCAAATCACCACATTAGATATGTGTGCAATCATGATCAGGCAACATTCTATGCCTCACAGTGCAAGAGAGACAATAGCTAAGTGTGCTGACTTATTTATCTCCATGGCATTTTCTGTGGTGGCCTAAAACAAAAGGTAAATAAAAGTTGAAAAGACCAGTTTATGAAGAAGGGTGGCCAAAAGCTCCTCTAATTATGCATATGTGCATGCATTTATGTTTTTTTAATATTCCATGAGTCTGCTGACATCTAAAGCTCTTTATTGGCCAGACCTAATAAAATAGTAGGCCTACTTGCCAGTCAGCGTTAGCTGTAAGGTTAATTATATTCCACCACTCTCTAACAAAGATTTTTGGCACTTTTAGCTTTGTGACACTGACTTTCTTGCTGTGTATGCATTTCACATCTGAATCCAAAACAGCACCATACGGCTTTTGGCACTGTCTCCAGCTAAATTAATTTCCTATTGCTAAGCGTGCCACTTGCACTGCAAATGTGATCCTATCATCCTGCTTGAGCATTGTCTTAATAGGGGATGGACTCAATATACTTACTAAGATCTGTTCACCTGAAACCACCCTGATTCCTTGAAGAGTATAGACACATCACCTCACCAGGACTATTGTTTGTCTCACACCTTCATAATATGCCGCTCATAAGATTCTGAAAACCCCATTACCATTTTACCTACCTCCATATTACATTCACAATATATATCCATGCCCTAATAAAGTGTGCACAAGAATGACCTAATTCAACAATAACAATTCAATGGACACAAGTCTGAAATACAATTTAGGCAATGCTAGATCAGCCCAAATCATGCATGCAAGACTGCAAATCTTGTTACACTTCACAATTTAGACTTACTTTGTATCATCTAAACTTGGTTCTCCTGCTCATCACCTACTCTCATTTCACATCAAGTTACCAAACGGATAGGCCAAATTTCGATATTCCTGAACACACCAACAAAATGTCCGTCACATCCCAATGGATATTGGACTTATGATCACTTTATGACGTCTCCCCGCTCACATCTTTCCAATCTCCATTAGATGATAACCACCTCTGAAACTGCAAGTGGGCGCTCCACTCTAGGTGGAGCTCCACAGTGGTTCAAGCTCTGTCCAATCCTAACCAAAATCTCACCTGCAGTCATGCACGCCATACAGAAGGGTCAATGACACAACAAGCAGAGGAAAGTCATATATTTACAAATCACCAGGCATTTTTTCTTAGCAATGAAGTCTCATTATAATCCAGTAAGACAAGTCATCATCTTCTAGCTAAGAGCATACATACTAGCTTCAACCTCTGATGGGTTATGTCCAAGAACTATGGCTCCCCGGGTGATGTAGACTCCGACAAGAGTAGTAGTGATATAAAATACTAATCTTATAGAAGCTCAGTCCATTCTACTGTTGAGAGAAACACCACCTAACAGTTATCTGATTATGATATCAATATTGCAAGGGAAGAAAAAGATGGCTTCCCATATTTGCCTTACTTTCCTTTTGTATATCTTTCTCTGCCTGGCTTACACATCCAGGAGGTGATGTGAGAGTGCCTCAATGGGCAGCAGTCATACTTCTACCGTCTCCAATGCAGGTACACGGGTGGTCATTATGTACTTGGCGGTGTGGCCCAACATGCCGGCGGTGGTGGGAAAACCCACTAGCCGGCATGGCGGGCCACACCGCCACTTAAAGAACACCTTGAAGGCCGCCATCGGCAGCCCTCACTCACTGCCAAGCTGCCTCCGTCAGGCAGCCTGGCGGTGGTCGGAATCATTATCCGAAAGGGCAACAGTGCAGCCTCTCGGATACTGATCCCTAATCCTCCCGCCAGGGAAAGGCTGGCCGAGGGGTGCCCAGGGGCACCCATGGGGGCCCTTGCACTGCCCATGCACTGGCATGGGCAGTGCAGGGGCCCCTGTGCAGTGCCCCATCGCGCAGGTCACTGCCCAATTTTCGGGCAGTGATCTGCTTGACGGGTGCAGCTGCACCCGCCGCACAGAGGGATTGGCGGCATCTCCATGTGCCGACATCAATGTCTAGGCCAGGCATTCCTCTGGGCAGGCGGGCAGAAACAATGTTTCCGCCCTCCGGCCCATAGGAATGTTCCTAATATGGCCGGCGGGGATCCGGGGATGCTGGGGGTCAGTGTTTTGACCGCCAGCATGAACACAGTGGTTTCGACCGCCATGTTCATTATGACCACCATAGTCCGCCAATTCTCTTTTACCAGAGGCAGACACCTGCATTGCAAAGCTCACTTTCCTTTGTGATCCCGTTTTTTCACTGCCCTGGCCAACTCTCCTTTCCCTAGAAGTAGCATTAATGACCTTTGGTCATGAACTATGGGATGCTTCAGAGGTAGAGGCTTCCTTTGAAATGTTTGCTGCTAATGGGAGTTTTCTTTGGGCTGGGGTTAGAAGAGCCTTGGAAGAGGTTGCCTCACCAGATCTATTGTGATTATCCAAAGGGACTCTCTCCATGACTATCAAGGCGATTGTGATACAATACCAGTAGTTTGATTGAAATTCCTATGGTGGATGACTGGTTTACCTGATACCTAATGAGTAGCAGGAAGTGTATGGTTTGCTCCAGGTGGATCATCACACTCTGAACATCTGGGGTCATCATATCATGTCACTTCTAATTTTGAGTCGAGCTCTTTGAACGTGGGAAGGATTGAACCAGAGATAGGGTAGTACATTTCAGGGTCTTCCTCAAGATTAAGGGATAGTTTCTAGGATAGAAAAGAAGCCTAATTATTGTTGTGCATGAGGAGATGAAGACAGGCTGCCTGGAGTGAAGATGATCGTTCTGACCTCATTGTGCAGAACCATCGGGCTGTTGGTTACTGCAAGGAGTGACAGCACCATCGACCTCTAATTCCCCCTTTCCTTTCATCTCAATAGCTCCTTCGAAGAACCTGCGCTTCACAAGATTTATAATAAATTAACAGACTTTGCTACAAATATGGTAACATTGCACAGAATGACCATAAGGTAAATCTGTTTGTGGTTAGCATGGCCTTTACAGAAGCAAAGTAGAGCCGTGAGTGCAAATATCATCCCCTTTTACACAAGGCAGGTGCTGGACCTTCTACGGAAGGTATGGCCCATAGAATCCCACTGATCCTCAAAATGTCTATGTTCTATGGGCCATATTTATACTTTTTGACGCAAAACTGAGCCAATGCAGTTTTGCGCCAAAAATGTTAACGCCATTTCCTTGCGCCACCCGGGCGTCAAATTTATACTTTGATGCTAGGCGGCGCAAACCACTGGTTAGAGTCATTTTTTTTTACTCAAACCAATGCGCCACGTCGTAAAGAAAACCGATGTTAACGCGGCGAAAATGACTTTAATGCGGTTTACGCAGCAATAGCATCAAAAAGCGGCGCAAACACAGCAAAATGTGCAAAGGAGCCCCAAAATGGATCCCAGAAGCAATGACAGACCCCAGGAAGATGACAACTGACCAGGAACCAGCCAGGAGGACCACACAAGACCCAGGAAAGGGAGAAGAAGAAAAGGAAGTGTCGGTTCAGTGCAGAGGAGCATGAAATACTGGTGAAAGAGGTGACGGAACACCAGCACCAACTATTTGTCACCTCTAAATTGCCAATTGGTAGGAGAGAGGCAATTTGGCAACAAATTATCGATAAGATCAACAGTGTGGCAGAAGTACGGAGAACAGTCACTGAGTGCAAGAAACACTGACATGACTGCAAGCGCAGGACCAAGGAAAAAATGGCAAGGAACATGAAGGCAGCACTGCAGATTGGAGGTGGGAGTCCAGCACCGCAGGAGGCCCTGGACCACATGGAGGATATGGTGGCATCCATCATCCCAGAGGAGATCGTCACAGGGATTCAAGGACAGGACAGCGCAGACTACCAGGATACAACACAGATGCAGGGTAAGTGGCATGGGGGACAAAAATGCCTATTTGTTAATTGCAAGCGGGGGGCATACTTCCTACACAATGCATGTCAGCCATGATAATCAGGTAGTGGAAAGGGAGAAGGGGCACTGTACGGGGGCACGGGCTGTGCAGGGGAAACCTGGGGCACAGCACAACACTACACCAACAACCTTTGGATGGGGATACTCTGCGATGCCAAGGATGTTGGAAAAGCAAAGCTAGTCCAGGAGGGTAGGGTACAACGTAAAACTGGCCTGCTGTCACACGACAGCTGGTATTGTCGCTACATAAACTAGGGCTCAATTTCCAGTCTCAGGCCATATTCGCAAGTGGTATTTACCAATGACAACAGTTGCCACTACCACCTCTGCTGTGTGTGCAGGTCAAGTAGCTAATGGCAATTAAGAGCACATGGATCAAACACACCTAACATAGAGGGTTCAGGATGACAACGTTCTCAATCCCCAGCAATGAATAAAAATGAGCAAAACCTGTTAAATGCTCATGTCTATAGGCGCTACAAACATCAGGTATTGTATGTAACATTATGAGGTACACAGCAGTAATGTCATACCCAAGCTGCACATGTCAGGGTCTACCATGTGCCTATGTCACAATAGCGGCAATGCCACCATGCAACATCTCAAGTGTCATAGTGCTAAGACAACAGCATTGAGGGGGAAGACACATGTTACCAGCTAGTGAAACACACCTGCACAGTCATAAGAGGAAATGGAACACTGCTAGGACCATCACTGCAATCCAATGTAGCACACATTCCCCAACATCAGCAGCACACAATGCTGACACCTGTATTGTGCCATCCCAATGCTATACATAGTATATGCTAGGTCTCATCAACATATAGGTGGATGTGAAATATCAGAGACTGGGTCAGTTCCAGATTGTTAAGTGTGATGCAAGTGCCATCAGAACACCCACAGCCAGTGCAAGGCCACACCACGATAATGGAAGTAGACGGAGGGTTGAGTAGGACAAGAAGGTGGCAACATACAATTTGGGCTGAACCTACACCTAGAGGATGTGACACAGACATTCCCCCAAACAGCCCACATTACATGTGATATGCAGGTGGGGCATAGGCCTGAGAGACTGCTAATCTTAATGACAGGAACAATGAACAGGAACCAAGATTACAATGTCCCACTAATAGGAAGTCAGTGCCGTCACATTACAACTGCCACAACACAGACACACTAATTGTACAATATCTCATTGCAGAGGACGATGGCTCTCCTGGGGATATGCCTGTCCTGGACTTCCCTGATGACATGGATGACGAGCTGACAAACATTAGTCAGCAGACCCTCCAAGATGTCCTTAGAACATTCCAGACCCCACCTTCAGTCACAAGGAGGAGCACAGAAGTAGCAGCCATCACAGAAAAACCACCCACCACCCCAATTGTACGACCTGCCAGCTCCAACCCAGATGAGGACTCTCAGCACACTGGCACCAGCTTTGAGAGGACTGTAGTTGGAGTACAGCGGGAGCTGGCCAAGGAGGTGTGGGTGGGGATGCAAAATATGGCAGCCAGCCTTGAGGGGGTGTGTTTGTGCATGATGTCATCTGCAGAACAGGCAGCAGCCATGCAAGGGCGAACATCTATCCTGCAAGAACTTCAACAAAGTGTAAAGGAAATCAGCACTGCAGTAAGGGAGTTGCCACAACACCTTGCACACCAAACCTATCGCCTCATGCACGAATGCAATCATTACCCCCTCAGGGCTGACCTGACTGCCTACCACAGTGATGTAGCTGCTATACTTAAGAACCAGCAGCTCCTCCTTGCTGCAGTTATGCCCTTAATAGCCCCACAGTTGGCAGCTACCGGGATTTCTGGCTCCACGTCTTCAAACACTGAAGTGTGTGTTGCTCCTTCAAACCCACCACCACCAAGAGCAGAGGAAACGACACACACATCAGAAGAAGAAGACGTGGAACAGATCACCTTCACCCATAAGAGTACCCAGTAGCAGAAGTCCATGCCAAATGGGCAATATTATCCTAGGTCCTGTGCTTGTTAACATGCCAGTTTTGCAACAGCTGCTCGCATGCACTGCTCCCCAGCCCACTGTTTACCTTGACACTATGCTCTGTGATTGTCTCTCACTACCTCATTGCCAATTCATGTTCCTCTGCACTGTATGATACTTCACCCCAGCATGTTCAATGACATGTCCCATTGCACCTGTGTAGTATCACAATCGAATGCGTCACACTAATGGACTCACAATCCTGGACTATGTAAATATTGCACGACAGCACTTTGAAATAAATAGCACTTACACAACCACTTTGTCTCTGTGTAGTGTGACACATCAACTGTGTAGGAGATTAGTGATATATGTCACATGTCAATGGCCATAGAATGTCAAGACAACTGCCTTGAAAGATTGTGGGCTGATAACTATGCACTGGGGTCTGGATTGTATCATCATCTGCACTTCCTGATGCTTTTTTCTGAAGTAAATAGAAAACTAACAGTATAATGCTGTGTTGGACTGAAAAATTCCCTTCCAGACAATCTTTATGTATGTGACATCGGACTATAAACTTTTATCACACACACACACCATACAGCAGGAATGGATGTGTACGAGTGTATGGACAAATATGTGACCTGGGAGTACAATGTAAGAAATGATAGCTGTGAGTTATGTATACAATACTACATAAGTTATAACATCGCTCAGCTTATCAGGGTTCACATGAACATCAGGCTGCAGGCAGACGTACCACAGTGCCCAAGATTCCAAATCAGGTCTCAACCAATGACAGATTGAAAACACACATCCAAACTTAACAACACATTGGGAAGCATAGTAACCTTGAGTGGTGGGTGCAATGGATGGCAGATGCATAGAGAAGTAGCTTTGGTGTAGCTGCCAATGTGACAGCTCAATTGGAAGTGGGAATAACCATGTCAATAATGGGATTTGGATGCAGGATGGAACACAAATGCTAATACTAAATTAACACTGTTCACCCATGCAAAGGCCCTGATTCCCAAGTGTATGACACATACTGTAAAGAAGTACCTAAATATTTCTTTAACAGTAAAAAAACTTACTAAAATTAGGGGAAACACCTTAACTAACCTAACCTATCCTAACTACACATTAACCACAACTGGCCCAAACTACCCTAATCTAAACTTACTTATCACATTTAACCGGTTCTGTGCCTTGGACGAGGTGACCTCGTCCAAGGCTACAGTTCCAGTGTGCCTTGGACGAGGCCACCTCGTCCAAGGCACATGAACTGGGGGGAGTGCTAGCGCGCCCCCCCTGTGCACCCCACCCACCCACCCCCCCAAGGCGGGGATGGAAGGGGAAGCCCTTCCCCTTCCACCCAGACCCCCCCCGGCAATCTGATGACATCAGCGCGCGCACAACGCGCCGACGTCATCAAGTGTTGCCGGGACGCGCTGGAAGCCATTTGCTTCCAGCGCGTCGAGGGGAAAGGACTTCAAAAGGTGAGTCCTTCCCTTTTTTGGGGTTTTGGGGGGGGGAAACAGACACGGGGGGAAAGGAAAGGGTTTTTCCTTTCCCCCTGTGCCTGTTTTCACTAGATTCCTGCTCCCCGCGATCGTGGAGCAGGAATCTCCACTAGACACCAGGGATTTTTTTTTGTATGTTTCTTTTGGGGGCGACCCCTTGGGCGAGGGTCGCCCCCCTAGGGGGCTATTTTTTTTTGTATTTCGCCCCCCCTGAGGGCAGATCGCTGATTTTTCGGCCGATCTGCCCCCGGGGGGGGGGGGCGAAATCCACTAGACACCAGGGATTTATTTGTAAAGAAAAGTTTCTTTTGGGGGCGACCCCTTGGGCAAGGGTCGCCCCCCTGGGCGGGCTATTTTTTTTTGTATTTCGCCCCGCCCTGGGGGCAGATCGCCGATTTTTTGGCGGATCTGCCCCCGGGGGGGGGGGGGGGGGGCGAAATCCACTAGACACCAGGGATTTAGTTTTTATTGTTTATTTTGGGGGCAACCCCTTGGGCAAAGGTTGCCCCCCCCCGGGCAAGGGTGGCCCCCCCAGGGGTCTATTTTATTTAGTATTTCGCCCCCCCGGGGGCAGATTGCCGATTTTACGGCCGATCTGCCCCCGGGGGGGGGGGGCGAAATCCACTAGACACCAGGGATTTCTTTATTATAAGTTTATTTTGGGGGCAACCCCCTGGGCAAGGGTCACCTCCCCCGGGGGTCTATTTTATTTAGTATTTCGCCCCTCCCCTGAGGGCAGATTGCCGATTTTATGGCCGATCTGCCCCCGGGGGGTGAAATCCACTAGACATCAAGGATTTATCTTTATATGTTTATTTTGGGGGTGACCCCTTGGGCAAGGGTCGCTCCCCTGGGGGGCTATTTTTTTTTTCTGTTTCGGCCCCCCCGATGGCAGACCAGCCATGTTTTTGGACGATCTGGCACCCGGGGGGGGGGTCGAAGCATACTAGGCAGCAGGGATTGTGTGGTGTGTGTGTGTGGTGTGTGTTTGGGGGCACCCCTTGGGCAACGGTCACCCCCCCAAAGTGGGGAAAGTTCGTATTGGCCATCTCTTCCCCCTTTGGGGGCAGATGGGCCTATTTTTGTAGGCCCATCTGCCCCCAAGGAGGGCAGAAACCACCAATACGCCAGGGATTTTTTTTGTGTTCCTTTTTTTTTGTTTTGTGCTGGGGGTGCCTCCTTTGGGAAGGGTCGCCCCCTAAAGGGGGCACAGAGGTGTTGCCCAGGATCCACTTAGGTACCAGGGACAATTTCTAAGTTCTTGGTGGTGGGGTGTTTGTCAACTGGCGAAGTATTTGTATTTGTGATTATGACAATTTATTTCTTCTTTTTCTTCTAGTTCAACGCTTTTGCTTCCTTTGCTGTGGATCCTTGTAGTTTTGGCAGTAGTTGTCCTGCGGTTTGCATAATTGCATGTTTTAGGTAAGTGAAAGCAATTTACTCCAAAGGAGTATTGTTGACATGCATGAATGACATGTTTGTAGGTGGTGTACTAAATGCAGTATTGTGTGTGAAATTGTCCTTAGATTTGAGCACAATGATATTTGTGCTGTCATATGTCTAATTTGCTTTTTTCTTTTTAGTGGGATATCATTGGTGATTGCTGTGTCTGTGCAGAGTAGTTGCTTGGTGAGTAGCTTTTTCAGGCAAGTGAGTGGTATAGTTTTTTTAGTACATAACTCTTTGTGATAAAGCTACACTTTGTTTATTACTTATTTTAGTGCTAGTTTAGTGCTAGTTGTTGTTGGCAATCCATTTGTTGTTAGTGAGGATCATGGCTAGCCGCAGAGTGACCGCTCAGCAGGTTGTTGGCATGCTCTTTGAGTCGTCTTCAGACCATGATTACGAGACTGACTCTGCATCTGAGGCAGAGGAGGAAGTGGGAGATTCTGGAAGTGAGTTTTCTGTCCGAGAGTATTCTTCTGATGAGGAAGCTACTCTCAGTGCAGATGAAGGGCCTGTTGTAGAGGAGGAAATTGATGTGTCAAGAGTGCAGCAGCCTGGGGCCGAAGGGTTTCCCATTAGAAGACCTGACACCTGGATTGCCCCAAACATGGAGCAGCCACAGTTACCTGCATTTACTGGTCTCCCATGGTGTAGAGTTAATACGGAAAACTTTTTGCCTGTCCATTTCTTTCACTTGTTTATGGACGATGTCTTTTTGGAAGAGATTGTGGAGCAGACTAATTTGTATGCAGAGCAATATTTGCGGGACAACGCTGCCAGACTTAAGCCTCAGTCTAGAGCTACTCAGTGGGTTCCCACATATCTGGAAGAGATGACATTTTTTTTAGGTTTGACTTTTTTTATGGGGTTGATCAGGAAGCCGTCACTGGCTTCTTCTTGGTCTACTAGTCCCTTGATGGCAACGGCTCTATTTCCTGCAACTATGACATATATGTTTTTTGCTTCTTCTTCGTATGCTGCATTTTGTAGACAATGCTTTAGCCTTGCCACGAGATCACCCTAATTGTGACCGTCTTTTTAAGATTAGGCCTGTCCTTGATCATTTTGCAGATCGGTTTTCAGAGGTCTATGTTCCAGGCCAAGAGATAAGTGTGGACGAGTCTTTGGTCCTTTTCAAGTGGCGTTTAGTTTTTAAGCAGTACATTCCTAGTAAGAGGGCAAGGTATGGGATTAAATTGTATATGCTGTCAGAAAGCAGTACAGGATATGTGTATAATTTCCGGGTCTACACTGGTAGGGATTCCAGTATTGACACTCCTGGTTGTCCGGCCACTTTTGGAGTTAGCGAAAAAATTGTGTGGGAACTTGCTAGACGGCTGTTTAACAAAGGTCACCATTTGTACGTAGATAATTTCTACACTGGAGTGCAGTTGTTCAAGGAGTTGTTTAGAGTGGACACTGTTGCTTGTGGCACAATCCGTTCTAACCAGAAAGGCTATCCAAGGGAGCTTGTCTGTAAAAAACTTGAGCGGGGACAGTGTAGTGCCTTGCGGAATAATGAGCTGCTAGCTCTTAAATTTTCAGACAGGAGGGATGTGTACATGCTATCTACCATCCAGGATGAGAGTACTTCCCCTGTGACTGTTTGGGGTCAGGTTGTGGAAGTGCGCAAACCTGCGTGCATTTTGGACTACAATAGGCACATGGGTGGTGTTGATAGAGTAGATCAGAGGTTGGAACCTTACACTGCTCTTTGTAAGTCTTACGTGTGGTATGAAAAGTTGGCCCTACATTTATTTCATTTGGCAACTTTTAATGCCTTTATTGTATTCAAGGTTTGTTCACCTGAGTCAAGGATGACATTTATTAAATTTCAGGAGTCGGTGATAGAAAGCCTTATTGTGGTGGAACAGGCAAGAGTTCCTGGAGTAGAAGTGGTGGAGGATGTGGCTAGATTGAAAGATCGTCACTTTCCAGATTACATTCCTCCCACTGCCAAAAAAGACTTGCCCACAAAGAAATGTAGAGTATGTGCCCGGAGATTAATCCGGAGGGAGAGCCGGATGTACTGCCCCGAATGCCCTTCAAAGCCTGGGCTGTGTGTGCCCAGCTGTTTTAGAAGTTACCACACAAGGAAAAACTTCTGGGAAATACCGTGAGCGTAAGCTGTCTGTTTTATATTTTCATATGTTTCACGGTTGGCATCTCTGTCATGTATTTAGTTAGAGCTTTTGTGTTTGTAGTTTTGTGCTTATTTTATAATTAGTTAGTGGTTTCTTTGTTGTTTATAAACAAACAAAAAAGTGATGGCGGTGTGCGTGGGGTGGCGCTTGGCTGGCGGTGTGCTTGGGGTGGCGCTTGGCTGGCGGTGTGCGTGGGGCGGCGCTTGGCTGGCGGTGTGCGTGGGGCGGCGCTTGGCTGGCGGTGTGCGTGGGGTGGCGCTTGGCTGGTGGTGTGCTTGGGGTGGCGATTGGCTGGCGGTGTGCGTGGGGTGGCGCTGGGGTGGCGGTGTGCATGGGGTGGCGCTTGGCTGGCGATGTGCGTGGGGTGGTGCTTGGCTGGCGGTGTGCGTGGGGTGGCGCTTGGCTGGCGGTGTGCGTGGGGTGGGGCTTGGCTGGCAGTGTGCGTGGGGTGGCGCTTGGCTGGCGGTCTGCGTGGGGTTGGGCTTGGCTGCCGGTGTGGGTGGGGTGGCGCTTGGCTGGCGGTGCCAGCCAAACGCCAGTCCACACTCCCATAAGCTGGTGTGATTGTTGTATCAGGCATGTGGGCGTATGTAAGTGATGGGCCCGTGGCTGGCGGTGTGAATGGTCTTGTGTGTGTCATGTATGAAAGGTGTGTGAATAGACTGTAAAGCGGTTGGTGCCTTGTCGCGGCTTTACAGCTCACGAGCTGTGAGTCATTGGTTCAGTTTTTTGGCCTTTCAGTTATTACCAGTGCATTTCACTTTTGTGAAATCTCTTGTTAATAAAATTTGATCTACAGAACCATCACTCACCCTCGTGCCAAATCCAACCAGTATGTGTGGTACAAATGACAAAACCTGCTCCGCTGTAATCAGGCGTCGCAGCACACTTGAGACACGCTAGGTGTCTCAGGTGGGACCCCGATGATGAAGCATGCCACCAACTTGGTTGGTGGGTGAGGGGTCTTTTTCACATAACCTAAGTGCTTTTCTTTTCACAATTTTAGTGTTTGGCACATCACAGACGTATGTGGACACATCAAAATGATATATTACAAAACTACCTGTGTTTGGGGGGGAGGGGCCACCTATGTTTTTGGTCCTGGGTGCGGCCTTCATCTAGGGAAGCCTACCAAACCCAGACATTTTTTAAAACTAGACACCCCAAGGAGTGCAGGGAGGTGTGGCTTGCGTGGATCCCCCAACATTTTCTTACCCAGACGCTCTGCAAACCGCAAAATTTGCTTAAAAAAACATATTTTCCTGACTTTTGTTTGTACGATCACCGCTCCAGCACAAAATTCCTACTCCCCAGCGTTCCCCTCAGTCTCCCAAGTAAAATTACACCTCACTTGTGTGGGTCCCCAAAGCAGAGTCAGCATAAAGATGTATAAAAGAAGAATATGTCCTTATCAACTTGCTGTGCTATCCCCTCTAGCTCTACAAGTTTTTGGCCTTATTCTGTTGCAGGCACCTGGCCCACCCACACAAGTGAGGTACCATTTTTATCAGGAGACTTGGGGGAACGCTGGGTGGAAGGAAATTTGTGGCTCCTCTCAGATTCCAGAACTTTCTGTCACCAAAATGTGAGGAACATTTTTTTTTTATCCAAAGTTTGAGGTTTGCAAAGGATTCTGGGTAACAGAACCTGGTCAGAGCCCCACAAGTCACCCCATCTTGGATTACTCTAGGTCTCTAGTTTTCAAAAATGAGCTGGTTTGCTAGGTTTCCCCAGGTGCCGGCTGAGCTAGAGGCCAAAATCCACAGGTAGGCACTGTTTTCTATGAAAAAATGTGATGTGTCCACGTTCTGTTTTGGGCCATTTCCTTTTGCGGGCGCTAGGCCTACCCACACAAGTGAGGTACCATTTTTATCGGGAGACTTGGGGGAACGCTGGGTGGAAGGAAATGTGTGGCTCCTCTCTGATTCCATAACTTTCTGTCACCAAAATGTGAGGAAAATGTGTATTTTTAGCCAAATTTTGAGGTTTGCAAAGGATTCTGGGTAACAGAACCTGGTCAGAGCCCCACAAGTCACCCCATCTTGGATTCCCCTAGGTCTCTAGTTTTCAAGAATGCACAGGTTTGGTAGGTTTCCCTAGGTGCCGGCTGAGCTAGAGGCCAAAATCTACAGGTAGGCACTTTGCAAAAAACACCTCTGTTTTCTTTAACAAAATGTGATGTGTCCACGTTGTGTTTTGGGCCGTTTCCTGTCGCAGGCGCTAGGCCTACCCACACAAGTGAGGTATTATTTTTATCGGGAGACTTGGGGGAACATAGATTAGCAAAACAAGTGTTATTGCCTCTTGTCTTTCTCTACATTTTTTCCTTCCAAATATAAGGGAGTGTGTATAAAAGACATCTATTTGAGAAATGCCCTGTAATTCACATGCTAGTATGGTCACCCCGGAATTCAGAGATGTGCAAATAACCACTGCTCCTCAACACCTTATCTTGTGCCCATTTTGGAAATACAAAGGTTTTCTTGATAGCTATTTTTCACTCTTTATATTTCAGCACATGAATTGCTGTATACCCGGTATAGAATGAAAATGCACTGCAGGGTGCAGCTCATTTATTGGCTCTCGGTACCTAGGGTTCTTGATGAACCTACAAGCACTATATATCCCCGCAACCAGAGGAGTCCAGCAGACGTAACAGTATATTGCTTTCGAAAATTTTACATTGCTGAAAAAAGTTACAGAGTAAAAAGTAGAGAAAAATTGCTGTTATTTTCACCTCAATTTCAATATTTTTCTTTTTCAGTTGTTATTTTCTGTAGGAAACCCTTGTAGGATCTACACAAATGATCCCTTGCTGAATTCAGAATTTTGTCTACTTTTCATAAATGTTTAGGTTTCTGGGATCCAGCATTGGTTTCATGCCCATTTCTGTCACTGACTGGAAGGAGGCTGAAAGCACTAAAAATTGTAAAAATGGGGTATGGCCCAGTAAAATGCCAAATTTGTGTTGAAAAATTGGGCTTTCTGATTCAAGTCGGCCTGTTCCTGAAAGCTGGGAAGCTGGTGATTTTAGCACCGCAAACCCTTTGTTGATGCCATTTTCAGGGAAAAAACCACAGGCCTTCTTCTGCAGCCACTTTTTCCCATTTTTAAAACAAAATCGAGATTTTCACTGTATTTTGGCTAATTTCTTGGCCTCCTTCAGGGGAACCCACAAAGTCTGGGTACCTCTAGAATCCCTAGGATGTTGGAAAAAAAGGACGCAAATTTGGCTTGGCTAGCTTATGTGGACCAAAAGGTATGAGGGCCTAAGCGCGAACTGTCCCAAATAGCCAAAAAAAGGCCTGGCACAGGAGGGGGAAAAGGCCTGGCAGCGAAGGGGTTAACTAAACACTGTACACATTAACCCCGCCCCCCCCCTTATATGACGGGACACATGTAGGACTACATATACTAACCTAAACACATACTATCTTATCCTAAACAAATATATATATATTTAAAATATATGTTATTTTTATACACAAAAACCCCAACATCATCCAACACCCACCCACAAAAAAAACACATGTAAAAATATAATCCCCTCCCCCCCCAAACCACTTATACTAACTAAACTAACAGCCTATTCTAACCTAACACTAAGCCCCCTAAATCCACTAAATATAAGAACCAGGAAAGAGGAGGGAGGGGAAGGAATCATGGCTGAGGGTCCAACAGTTACAAGTTTGCCCTCCGGAGGATCTTCTTTATCCCACGCAGTCTCCTGCTATTGCGGGACACCTCCTGCTGCAGCCTATCCATCCTGCACAACATCCGTTGCATGTCACATCGCATGTTCACAAATTCCGCATTGTCAATGACTGCAGCAGGGGTGGTCTGTGTGCCACTAGTGGATGGTTGTGCTGGTGCTGATGCCATGCTTGGAGGGGGAGGTGCAGGAGCTGCTGTTAGTGGTCCAGGAGCGGATGATGTAGAGGGACCTGCAACGGTGGCTGTCATCCTTAGTGCCACTTGGGTCGGAGTGGTGGTGCTGGTGGTGGTGGCTGTTGTGGACACGGATAAGCTCCCTTGGGCAAATGCCCTCCAGACCCCTGTGAGTCTCTCATGGCGACAACGCCGTGCCATGTTGCGGAACCCACACTCCACATCCAGAATGTGGCGGTAACGCATCGTCCTCCTCTGGAATTCTCGGATCTGATTGGCATCCATATAAGCAGCTGTAAAAAAAGAGAAAGCCAAACATTAGTTATATCATTGTGTGATACATCTACTGATGATATTCAAACACTTCCTCAAAATTAGCATAAACAGCCCAAATCACAGTACAGATCATAGATTGTCCCTGAGGAAGTACATGCCCACGCAGCCTACACATCTCGTATCTAACAGCACAGCAATGCTCAAAAAGGTGTGTACCTACTTAAATGATCTGATGCATTAGTCACATAACAAATGCTGCAAGTAGTCCACATGTGACAGGCAAACTATGACTATCTTCTGGATGACAATCAAGGGCCACAAGATCTGTGATTTGTAAATGGAATTGCCACGATGGTATGCAGTTGCTAATCATGAGGGGGTATCCTAGGTCAGAACAAATGAATGTTGGAATTACATGTCTGTCTTCTACACTGGGATCCTCACACCTAGGTACACGGGTACATGGGTTTAGTCAGTCCACCACAGGTAAGGAGGGCTTCCAACTAGTATAGATACAAACATTGGACAATCACATCCACATTTATGTTCCTAATTGCGGACAATTGTCCACATCATTTGCTATCACTAATACCTTTCCAAAAACAAGCACATAGATGCAAGCACCCATCTGGGCTTGAGCTGCATGCACACATATGACATTCTACTCAAGTGCCACATAAACATAGCACAACATGTGGAGCTAGATGCTGCTCGGAAGTCAAACATACAGAATGAGAATTGCATGGCTATAAAGTGACACAGATGGCAAATGCATCATCTCTGTTCCAGCAATTGTGCCCAAGGCTAATTAAAACACACAGGAACAA
The DNA here is from genome assembly GCF_031143425.1 of Pleurodeles waltl. NCBI lineage: Eukaryota > Metazoa > Chordata > Amphibia > Caudata > Salamandridae > Pleurodeles > Pleurodeles waltl. The sequence goes on from NC_090447.1 coordinate 1,314,820,201, forward strand.
TGAACAGAGGGCCAGATATATTTTTTCTCCAATTTGTAGCATGTGCTTCATGTTTTACTCTACAGCTGTGGAAAGTAGCACCAAACATTTAGATATTATCCTGTGTGCATTACTTTGGCGTCCATTTCCAATTTAAATGCTGCACAAACCAAGTCAAAGTATTAGCCTAAGATATTACCAGAGGTTAGGAAGAACTTTGTACGTATGGCCATGAATATAGTTCAGACATGTATTCCAAATAATTGGAGACAACATTCATTCCTTGCTTCAGTATGTGAAATACATCTCATTCCTGGTACACTCACAGACCATGAATAAAACATAAGTTTGAGCCGAATTAACTCCATCTATTGAGGTCAAAGCAGCACTAATTGACAAGATCAAGTTGTGTTTTGTAAGTTTGTGCAACTTTTGCATCAACAAATGACAGTAATGTGTAGCAAATATTGTATAAATCAGGGCCACTGTATATTTAACTTGCATTCCACATGTCCACAAACATTGCATGCAGCATGTCAACAAATCTGCTACTGTCACTACAGAGCATTTAAATGTGAGCATTAGTCTGAATTGTACTCACCACCAGGGCCACCAATCACCACACCCAGATGGTCCAGCAGGTCTTGCTCTCTGGCAACAAGGTCAGCCCAGCGATGCTTGAGTTGGTGGTTGTTGCGCTGTGTGTTGAATATTCTCTTCTTATGGTACAGCACCTTGGACCACCTGAGCCTTCTCGCCTCTGTGTGATACCCCTGTATCACCCTGACACCAGCCTCTAACATCAGGGGGAGGAAGTGGCACACCAGCCAAATGAATGCCTCCAGCTCCTCCTCACCCATTCTCCCCAGACGTGGCCTTCCCAACATGACAGAAAATATAGGGATAGGAAAGGGTAAAGAGGAAAATACAGGGAAAGGAGGTAGGAAAATGAAACTTAAATAACCCACAAACAGCCCAACAATGCCCCAACTAACAATACCCACTACACACTCCCAACAGTACAAAGACAAAATCAGACTCAGAAAATGACAAATATACACTTACACTGATTAACTGAGACAATTACAAATGTAACAGATGACAAATGGAATGGCACACAGGAGACAAAAGCACAATTCGGACAGACAAAACTCTCAGCACAGCCACACAGTCTAGAAGAATCACAGACTGCAAAGTGAAAGTGAAAGTACACCCACTGTACCATTTCTGTAAACAGGATATCCTATTACATCACTTCCTGTCTCAAAGCGGTTCATTTTTATTGTGATGCGTGAAATTGTTATGACGCTTACGGGCCTTGTGTCAAATTTATTTTACGCAAATGCTTAAAAATTCAGCGCATTTAAAGATCAATATATTTTTCCTGGACAACCAATTTCATGGGGTGCAGTGTTGTTATTACCACTAAGGACCAATGGATGTATAATGGCTGTGAGCGTCATTTTTCAACGCATATGCGGCAAAATTTTATGCATATGTGTCATTTTTGACGCATTGCGTCAAAATATCTGTCTTTATCTGTGTTTGTGTAATTTTTCTCATTTTTAACGTACATGAAAGCTGCAACCATACAGAGATAGGCTGTTAGGGCCTGCTGTGTGCGTTCCAGTGTTTGGGCACATGTGGCAGACCACACTACGGCAGACCATAATACTCATGTTGTTATGCCGGATACGCACTCTTGACTGACGCAACAGCAACATTTGGAATAAAAATTGGTATTCCCTAGTTTGAGCAGGTGGTGCGTCAATAGAGGATATCAAGGCTACACAACTTGCTACATTCACTCATGGCCTGTGTGTATATGTCTGTGAATTGACTATTTCAATTGTTATTGTGCCTCTGTGTGAACGTCACAAGACGTGTTTTGCAAAATGTGCTTGTATGCATGTGTTGTAAATGTGGATAACCATCTGATACCATTCATTGTGGTACATCAGTCAGGATATGTGTTTGTCATACCCGTAGCGTCTAATGCTGTGTGGACTTCCCTGGCTCGAGGGACAAAACATCTCCCATGACAAACTATGTACAACATAGATAAAGGACGGGTGATAATGGCAATGTTACAGGGGTAAGCCATCACATGTACTGGAATGTTGAATACCACTTCCCGGTCACTTGTTTGTATACTACCCATGAGTCAGGCATTTGAACATGCTAGGTAGGTACAGTGTTTGTGACATAGAGTCCCAACACCAATCCAAAAAAGTTATGTTACACCACAGTTTGAGTCATATAAATGACCTATGTTTCTCCTGTGGCAGTGGAGGACCAGCAGACCATGCTGCATGTGTTCACATATTTCCAATGGTTCATTGCACAAAGGTGACCAGTTCAAGTGTGTGGACATGTGTACCCTGTGTCAGTATTGGCCTCCATGTTGTCACAGTTACGTGCAGGTCTGGTCATGAGTCTGTGGAGCCATTGTCTGCATTAACAGAGTATCCTTTAAATCAGAATTGACCTAAATGCAAAGATAAATTGATGACACACATGGGGATAGTCCAGCTATGGCACTGCAGAACTTTTATAAGGCTGACAACAGGGCAACCTTGGTGTGCTTAAAAACTTTATGGATCAGTAATAGGAAACAGGCAGGTTTCATCACAACATTTGTAAACAGGGTGGCCTCTAAAATTCCAACTGCAACAGGGAACATCAGTGCCTCTGTGCTGATTAATCTCACAGCTGGTCACCACGCAAGCACCATCAATAGGTTGCGGTCAATGTGAATCTGTGTGTGGACCGTCAGGGCACAAACATGGTTTGTCCTTTCATACACATTAGCAAACGTTGTTTGTTGTGCTGGAGGCCCTGTACCAAATCCATACATACAGCCATAGTACACCGTCACTGTTTGTCACTCATGAATACATGAAATCCAGACAAGGGATGGGGGCTGGATTAGCCAATTTGAATACATGTCCCAGACCATAATATGATAAGTCAACTGATTAAACTATACTATACATTTGAGGATTAATCGTAGACCTACCAGACACAATACCCAAGGAGGAAAGAGAGGGCATCGAAAGCAAGTATGAGACAAATGTAGCTACAGGGAACCTCTTTGGTAACGCAAAGACAGGAACCAGTCAGGCTAACAGAATGCAGGGTCAGTCAGGAAAAAAAATGAACAAGGCAAATACACAGTGAGCAGACTCTGACTGGGAAAAGCTGGAACAACACTGTGGGAACTAAAAACTGTACTTGTGCTGTGGGCTGCAACAATACACAATACCCCAAGGCCTGTGTTTCACAAGTGATTTATACGGCTATGCACAACAAGGTTATTCAGAAAATACCAGCTTCTAAGCAGTTCCAGGCAGCAGCAATGGCAGTGCAGGTTCAAATGGCTGGTCTGCATGGAAGTGCTCACAGGTGTGTGAGGCTTCAGTCTCTCACAAGTCCTGTAGGAGAGAATCAAGTTCAAAGGGCCAACAGTACCTTTCACATGGGAAGCAATGGACAGCTGATTACATGTCCTACCGACTACCAGGCAGTGCATTATCGGACCTGAAGTCCATGCAGACAGATGAACTTTGACTATGGCATGACATACTGAAGAGGGAAGCACACAGGAGTCAGAATGTGAGCCTGGCTGTGTGTAGATGAAGGTTATCAGGGTACAAATAGTCCATTTACAATTCCCCCTAGAGAAGGTTGGGGAGAGACTGAAACTATGGCAGTGGCAGGACTTATTACCTTGGATAGAGTGTGCAGGGCATGTCTTGTGAGCAATACTTGTCATACCTGGGGCACTCGTGCTATCCATTTTCAGCTTAGATGGACTTCTTGTCACACATGCTCCTTGCAAAGATAGCTGATGTCACACTTACTGCTGTCAAGGGTGTGGTCATACATTCCTGTTGCCAATGCAATAGCACATCCACTGACTCATGTATGAAACACTTTTTGACCTTATGATTGATGGTGTCTTAGTTGTGTGTCATGTGCTGCAATGGCCAATGTTGGCAACATGGATGTGTCTCAGAGGTGAAGTCCTCTGATTTTGCCCTTCACATGTGAAATAGACAGGACATATGTCATTTCCACTGTGTGTGATGTTGGCTGTACATTCATACCCATCAAATGTGATGTGGCTTCTTCAGTATCCAAATCTGTATTTCTGCAATGCTCCATGAGGCTAAACTCTGATTATGATTCCTAGGGATCATGTGATGCACAAACAATTACCCAGACCATGACTGAGTGATGAAGTGAAGTGCTTAATGACATATGGTAAGAAAGTGGTGATGGTGACTAGAGTTAAAAGAAGTTTTGTACAATGTGTTGTCTCCGACGCAATCCTGCTGCAGTGTTTGGGTGGTCCCCCTCATGTTGATGAACAGCATCCTCCTCTTCCTCCTCTTCAGACATTTGTGGGTCTGGTTCATAGAGGGGAATGTTTCTCCTTACACAAATGTTGTGCAGGATGGCACAGGTCAAAATGATCTTGCAGACCATTTCAGGTGAATATAAGAGGCTGCCTCCGGTGATGTCGAGGCACCTGAATCTTGACTTCAGGATGCCAAAAGTCCTCTCCACTATGATGCATGTCCTCTGATGTGCCTCATTATAGGCACGCTCTGCTGCAGTGCTTGGGTTTGCAAATGGGGTCATGATCCATGGCTGGATCCCATTCCCCTGATCAGCTGAAAGAGAAAATGAGTGTAAATATTTGGATGTTGCTTGCACCTTGATTATAACTTTGCATGGCAGTTGTTATCTTGTGTCGTCTGTGACTCATCTGTGTTTGTGTTTTTGTGTGGGACCCTAGGCTTCTAGGATGTTCTATCAGCATTGGATTGTTTATTTATCTAAACTGGTGTTTGGCTGATTGACCCGATATCAGCGGTATATTTGTAAACTTACAGTACATTGTGTGTCTCCCATGCATTATGTCATGTGAAAGAAGTGTCCATGTATCTTCACTGGAGGTGACATGATACTTCCACACAAAGAATCGATTCCACTGTGGTGGTAACACGGTTGCACTATGTGGCCTGAACATCCCATCCAACTCAACATATGTAGTAGCATGTGAAAAACAACAGTGAGGCCCTTTGATTTGGCTAGGTGACAATGTACAACACATCTCCATAAGTTTGCAGCACTGAAGTGTTCACAATTGACAATGCACAAATATCCCATGTGTGACACGTTTTATGCAAACCTATTTTTGTGCCCTCACTGAGTTGGCTCATGTGCAAATGTGTATCTACACTACTCAACCTGGTCCAGGTAAGCTGGCTAACTTGGGTGTGGGGGTGAAGGTTTAAGTGTCAGAAGGTCCATATGCTTGTACATCTTTTGTGTATATGTGTTATTGTCTCAATCCGTATCTGTAGCAATGTGCACTTTGCAATAATGTCACATCAATATGTGTTTTTAGCACAGTCCACTTCCTTATTGCTAGCAGGCAATGTCACCCCAGGAGTGATGTGGGATGTTAGTAAAGCCTCAATGATTCCATGTCCCCTTCATTAGAGTCAGCATCATCATGCTATGTGTCTCATGGTGTTTGACCTTCAGCGAAACACATTACACACCCCTTACACAGTACATATTGGTTGGAAGGGTGTGTGATTGAGTATTATTGATGTGATATTGTAAGATTCATCTTCCAAGTTGTACTGCCAGTTAAGGCCATGTCATTGTCACTGTGTGGTTTTAAATTGGTCCCTTGTGGCTCTGGAGTGGCATCTGTTGTTATTTGCATCTGTCATTTGTCCATAGGTGAGTATCCCATTGGGTCAGGATATTAAACATGAGCAGTGTCATAACCTCAGTGTCTTCCTGGCAACGTATCAATGTAGTGGTGTATGTGTTGTGTGTCCGACAGGGTTGCTGTGCAGTGTGTATATAACTAGGTTCTGTACTTACCAACAAGCATGTCATTTCCATATCGTCCATCCTGGAAGTGTTGACTGATGGTGCAGTGGCGTAAGTTGTATGAATCATTTACACTCCCAGGATACTTTGCCACGATGTTGGTGATCAATCCCCGGTTATCCACAAAGGCCTGCACATTGATGGAGTGTGTGTGCTTCCTGTTGCGGTATAGATGCTCGGTTGCAGCAGGTGGCACAATCCGTACATGTGTGCAGTCATCGGCACCAAGCATGTGGGGGAAGCCATTAATTTGGTAGAAGCCCTGTTTGGTCTCCTGCTGCTTCAGCTGTGTGTTGGGGAAGCTGATGTGGCGGGGTGTGAGGGAGATGATGGCATCCAGTACCTTGGGTAGGAAGGCAGAGAATAAGGGGTGTGAGATCCCGGCAACCAGGGCACCAGTGGTTTGAAAAGAGCCACTGGCCAACATGTGGAGGACAGCTAGCAGCTTGGTCTCTGGGGGAATGATGTGAGGTGTCTGCAAGCTGGGTGCCAACTGTGGCTCAATGTGGTGCAGCAGCTGCTGTATGGCTTTCCAGTTAAATCTGTACCTCTGGATGATGTCATGTTCCCTGAGGCCCTGAAGGGTTGTCCTGGTCTGGAATATCCTCTCCTGCCTTTGGCGTTGCCTTTGGGGTCCCTGCTGGTGTGGTGGAAGCTGCTGCTGTTGGTCCTGTGCTCTACTTCTTCGTGCATGCTGGATAAATAGCACCTCCATGTCTTACTTTTGGAGCTCTGATGTTGCTACTGTGTGTTTTCCTTAAGTACTGGTGTGTTTGTCCTATTTTAACGCCTGCCCTGACCCAGGCGTTAATTTTTGATGCAAATCAGGCTGTGCGCCATTTTTCGACTCCGCCTCCCAGCCGTGCGGCATTTTTTCTCAGATGGATAAATATGGCGCACAGGGGTTTAAGTCATTTTATGGACGGGAACGCCTACCTTGCATGTCATTTACGCAAGGCGGTTTCACGCATCCAGAAAATGATGCACACTGTGAAATTCTGACGTTCGCGGGTCGGGCGTCAAAGTATAAATATGGCCTTAATTTTGCGCTGAATTTGCAGTACAAAAAATGACGCAAATCAGGCGCAAGCAGAGTATAAATATGCCTCTATGTATTTGCTAAGCAATTGCTTTAGACGCCCGGTATCAATGTTTATTTTTATATTATTCCACAGCAAACGTGACGCGTGATTCAACTCACAAAAATGTATTTCACCTGTGCTTGTGAAAAAAGTGGCTGATGCCCAAATGTCAATACGTGACAAATGCGCAAACATTGTAGTGTACTTTCTACACATATTTTGCAGCGACCACTTTGGCACCCACAGTGACAGCTACTTCTCTTCTGGCAGAAATGTCTACTTGTATTTTTTTCTACCAACTAACACTTTGGTGGGAACAGGTGCTTCTGGGTGGAAACATTGTATTTGTAATTTTTATGGTCATTTCTTGTCCATTATTTGACCCACTATGAGGTCATGGGCCCTCCACAATCTTTCCCTTTTGAAGTTGTTTCATTCTGACCCCTTTTTACATGGCTTTAAATGAAATGAAATTGACATTTGTTCATCTCCAAGAATCTAGCTTGTACCCCACAACATGTGGGGAGATACGAGTACACATATACAACAATGAGTATTCTCCCAGAGGCTGGTGAGGACACAGTGTATTTCAAATGGTAGAATGCACCATGGGCATATTTACAAGAGGCTTGCGCTGCCAGAGAGTCTCTTTTGTTGATGCTCCAGTGGTGCAAGCCTCTCAACCATATCTATGAGGCCACGCAAAGCCACTTTTCGTGGCTTTGAATAGCCTCATAGATATGGAAAAAGACAAAGCAGCGCAAGTTGCTGTGTTGCCTTACTGTGTGTCAGAAAAGTTTTCCACGGGCATTGCATGGATTTTGACGCTGCCCCAGATTTACTTAATTGCATAAACCTGGAGCAACGCCAAAACCTTACACCTCCCGAGAACAGGTGTAACGAGGAGAATTATTTTCATTTCTCCCGTTTTTTACTCTTTCCATGTGTGCTGCATTCTGCAGCATGAATATAAAGAGGGAACGTCTCTCTGGATTGTTTTTGTGCAGGAAGGTGTCCCTTCCTGCACAAAAACAATCCTGCCTACAGCGCGGGCACCCTTGCACCATGGTGCAAGGGTACCTACATTGGCACTAGGCAACAAATTGTGTACCAGTGCAGTGGGGAAGGACCGGAATGCTCTTTATTTCATAAATACGATGCATTTGTGCCCTTTCACATTGGCATAGGTCAGCGCAGCAAGGAGACTTGCAGCGCTGCCCTATGCCAATTCACCATAAATATGCCCACTAGTGGCTGAAAAAGAGTATGAAGGACCGCTGCTTTTAACAAGAAAATAATTTCAGCTTAGCAAATCACTTCTAAACATGAAATCTGATTTTCATGGTGCTGAGGCTTGTCCATCCTTCACAGGAATCTGTGCTCAGTGAGGTCAACGGATCTTTGGACCCAGCATAGGGGTGTGAAGAGCAAAATAACAATTTCTCAATACAACCAGTTCATTTCACTGCATGACCTATGATGGCCATACAAGGAAAACTCCAGTTGGAAATAAAGTTAAGGGGTTTTACTACAAACTTAACTGCTTGGGTGCACGGTACGAGCTGGTCCCATCCTCAGCCACGGTCATCGTGTGGCGAGGACGAGACCAGCTTGTCCTGCACCCAGCTCATGGGGGGAGTACTGGCGCTTCCCCAATGAGCCTCCCACACAACCTCCCCCCAGGGCAGGGATGGAAGGGGAATCGCTTCCGCTTCCACCCGACCTCTGAAACCCCCCCAGTAATGTTAGCGTACAAAGCGTGCGTTGACCTCATCAGAGATCACCTGCCATCGCGCTGAAAGCTGTGCTTCCAGCGCGATGCAGAAGAGAAATGCCGAGTATTTCTCTTCCGAAAGGGAAGTAGGGGCGAGAGAGGCATCAAAGGAAAGGAAAGGCCTTTGATGTCTCTCAAAGCATTTCTTCTGCTCGATCGCAAAGGACACCAGGGATTATTTACTTTGCATTTTTTTTGCAGGAGGGGAGCTACCCCTTAGACAAGGGTCACTCCCTTGGGGGGACACATTTATTTTAGGCCATTTCTGCTCCCCTTAGGGGCAGATCGGCCTATTTTTATTAGGCTGATCTGCTCCAAAGGGAGTAGAAACCATTAGGCACCAGAGATTTTTTTATTTTTTATTTTTTTACAGCTGGGGAACGAGCCCTTAGGCAAGGGTCACTCCCCTGGGGGGCAAATTTATTTTAGGTCATTTCTGCCCCACTTGGGGGCAGATCAGCCTAGTTCTATTAGGTTGATGTGCCCCCAGGGGGGCATAAACCATATAGGCACCAGGAATTGGTGTGTGTGTGTTGTTTGGGAGGCAGTCCCTTTGCCAAGGGTTGCTCCCCATGGGGTCATATTACTGTTGCCTATTTCTTCCCCCCTTGGGGGCAGATTGGCCTATTTTTGGAAGGCCTATCTGCCCACAAGTGGGGGGGGGGAGGCAGAAAGCCCATCAGAGACCACTGAAGATTTCTTCTTTTTTTAAAGACTGTGGGGGTATGGCCAGTCCCCCACCCCAAATAAATGGGGACAAAGTTGTTCTATCCACCGGTGGGCAGATGGGGCAATTACACCAGATTCCCCCCCCCCGGGGGGCAGAAAACCTACTAGATGCCAGGGAACTTAAAAAAATAAAAAAATAGTGGGGTGGTGGATACCAACCAGTATGGGCATGGTTATGCCCCCACCCCAGCTGAAGGGATAATAGTCTTTCAGCTCGCCCCCTGCACACTAAAACATCTTATTCCACGGCAAGCAAGAGGACATTTGATTATTTTTGGATTTGGTTTTACATTTGGATCATGAGAGCTTGGCTAACTCTCAAAATCGTCCCACTTGGAATGGTGAAGGCTACGCTTTTTGGACTTTGGGACCCTGCCATGTTGAAAAATCTACAAGACCTAGACACATCTGAAAACTAAACATCTGGGTGAGTCCAGGGTGGTGTGCTTCACATGCACCCTGCACCATTTTCTTACCCGCAATGACCCGCAAACCTCCAACTTTGCTAGAAATCACACATTTTCCCACATTTTTGTGAGAAACTCCTGGAATCTGCAGGAATCCACAAAATTCCTACCATCCAGCATTGTCTCATCTATAACGATAAAAATTCTGCCCCACATGTCAGTCTAAAAATGTTTTTTTCCAAACTGCCCTTTTGAACCCGCTTTGGTTCCCCCTTATTTTCAACATGTTTTTGGCTCTTTGCTGTCACAGGCACTTACACAAGTGAGGATTCATTTTTACCGGGAGACTGAGGGGAACGTTGGGTGGTAGGAAATTTGCACCAGTGCAGTGATCCCACAAAGAAATGGGGGAAAATGTTATTTTTTAGCTAAATTTGAGGTTTGCTGAGGATTATGGGTAAGAAAACACTGGGGGATCCACACAAGTCAAACCTCTCTGGACTTCCTGTGGTCTCGAGTTTTCAGAAATGTTTGGGTGTGGCAGGTTTCCCTATATGGCTGCTGAGGCCAGGACCAAAAACGTAGGTGCCCCCCCCCAAAAAAACAGGTAGTTTTGTATTTGATAATTTTGATGTGTCCACCTAGGCGGTCATTATGAACATGGCGGCAAAGACTGACAACCGCCGTATCGGCGGTGAACAGAATTCCGCCACTGGCTGTGAATGGAAACCCGCCATATAATGACGAAAAACCCAACCCCACCAGAAATCCACAGATCACCACTCCCCGCCATGACTCTGTTGGCTGGAATCCCGGACCACCCCGCCACCGCCAAGCACACCCACCTCCAGCCCTCCAAATAATGATGCACAAATCACCTCACCGGACAGTGGAGGCCAGATGACCATTGGCGGCTGTGACCGTCACGGGCAGCAAGTGGACTCAACAGCAAGAAGTGCACACCTTGGATAGGCATCTGACCCACACACCTGACACACATCCAGAACCCCAAAAAACACACCCAGACACACCCCACAATCCCTTGCAACGAATGCAGGACAAGAAGACGGAGAGCACCAGAGCCAGACAGTGAATGCCAGCATACAGGAGACGCACACAGACCCACAGAAGAGCACCCTTACCTCGTTCCCGGTCCCGACACCATCCACCACACTCACCATGTCCCTCCCCAAAAATCCACGCTTCACCGAAAGGGAGGTAAGGACCATGGTGGACGAGATCTTGAAGGTGGAGCCACAAATCTTCGGGCCCGAGGTGCAGGACACACCCATCACCTGGAAATTTGAGCTGTGGCAGACCATTGTGAACAGTGTGAATGCAGTGGGGCCTTATCCACACACCAGGGACGACATCCGGAAGAGATGGAACGACCTTCGGGGGAAGGCCCGGGGCATGGCATCCAGGCACCACATCGCAGTGCAGAAGACTGGGGGAAGACCGCCACCAACACCACCCAACTACACTGACTGGGAGGAAAAGGTACTGGCCATCCTGCACCCAGAGGGACTCACAGGACTCACTGGAGGAATGGACTCGGTAAGTCATCTACAATTACCCCATATCCACCACACCTGCAATGCATGCACCACCCCACCCCACCCACACCCACCTGGACCTACACCCCACCCAGCCATTACCCACTACATCCACCCCCCTGCATGACCTCAAACCCACTAACAGGCCCACATCACTCCCGCTGTGCATAGCCACCCACCCCTGCACGTACCCACAATGGAACAATACCCCCCACCACAATGCAACCCCACACTGGCGATAAATGCAATGTCAGCCTCACAAAGGCACCCTGGAAGGCCACTGAAAGTAACACCAGCACAAAATAGCACAATCATGTACACCTCAAACCTTCATGCATATGTAACAGACATGTCTATGTCTCCCAATAGGCACCACCACCCATGCAACCCTAACACATGGGACAAGGAGTGCCACTGCCCTCCAGGGAGACAGAGGCACCTCACAAGACACTGGCGAAGGATCCCTGGACACTGATGAGCAGGCAGGCCCCTCACACAGTCCTGGCTCTCACCATGCAGCAGCCCCACCCAGGAAACCACTGTCACCCCTACCACCCAGTCAAGACCAGCAGCCAAGGGCAGGCGTACCCACACCAGTGTACCCAGGGTACAGATTGGTGGAACACAGATACAGAGGCCACAGTCTCCCACTCCCAACATGCAGGAAGGTGAGGGCCCCAGTACAAGTGGTACTGCCTGACCTGTGTAGGGGACACAGGCGCAGGGGGCTGGGGCAAGTACAAGGGTCTCAGTGGGCCAGGGGGGAGGCCACAGGATGGATGCAGCAGCCCAGGACGTTATTTCAGAGGAATTGGGGGCCTACCAACATACCCAAGACAGGTTGGCACAGATTGTGTCCACCCTGGAGCAAAGTCTGAGGATGCAGCAGGAACAACACCAACAGGCCATGGAGCAGTGGAAAGAGCACAATGCCACAATGGCCACCATAGTGGGAGCACTGCTGCAGTTGGTCAAAAACCAGTCTAACACCCACACCGGACAACAGCCCTGGACCACCAGCATCAGATGACCCAAGCAGCAGAAACATCCCAGGGGCCAACCATGTCACCCCAAGAAGCTCCACAGCAGGAGCCCAAATGTACTCTCAGGCCAAGATATGGCACATGAAAACCAGCTAAGAACAAGGTCCCCTCCAACAAGTGACTCTGCTACAAATGCAAAGCAACCATCCCATCCATTTCCCAACAACACTTAGCTGAGGGCAATTAGAAGTACTGTTCAACAAAATGGACCCATCAATACTACCAACAAGGCTGCCACCATGTTGGTTTTGAAGACCCCCACCCTTACGACTCCCATCACTGTAAATAGCACAATTCACTCACTTCTACCAATAAAACACATTTCACACCTGTAACACTGTCCCCTGTCTTAAATTGTGAACAAAGTGGAGTATGGATGCAACTGGCAGAGAACAACTTTGTTGTCAATTCTGTGCATGATGGTAGTCCTGTGTGCCCAAATGGTGGCAAGGAGGGAATGCATATATTTTCAGTCAGTACCAGGCGGAAGGGGGCCATGTATCACCTATTGTGACCAACCCCCCCTATATGACAGAGCACACTGACAGTATTAGTCACTAACCCCAATGGCAGGCTTAAGTCCCACACAGTTATTGGAAGTAGAGTTGTATCAGTTGGCTCCTGGAATTGACATCTTCCCCTTCCTCATCCTCACCATCACTCTCCTCACCTCTGTGAGATAGCTGATCAGGACCTTTAGCACCCTCCACCTCCAAGAGGGGGATAGAATGTCTCACTGCCACGTTGTGCAGCATGCAGCAGGCCACCACTCTTCTACACACCTTATCAGGCCCATAGGCCAGGGAACCCCCAGAGATATGTAGACACCGGAATCTAGCCTTCAGGAGACCCATAGTTCACTATATTACCCTCCTAGTATGTCCATGGGTCTCATTGTAATTCCTCTCTGCATCCGTCCTGGGATTCCTCACTGGTGTCACGAGCCAACGCAAGTTAGGATAGCCAGAATCACCTACAAAGTGGTGCAATACAGACTCGTCATTGTTATGTCCCTTAGTCAGACAGGCTGGTTTTCTGCAATGTGTCAGTTAGTGAAAGGCAAACTTACCTATGATCCACCCTCTGTCCTCCTGTAGTTGTTCCATTTTCTGTGGCATACTACTGTTCCTCAACACAAAGGAATCATGGACTGAACCTGGAAACATGGTATTCACATGGGGAATGGACTGGTCTGCAGTGCATCCCAATTGGATGTTCATGGAGTGAAAGTTCTTCCTGTTTCTGTACATCTGTTCACTCACTCTTGGGGGGATGATAGCTATGTGTGTGCCATCGAAGGCATCTATGACATGGGGAATGTTGGCAAAGGCATACAAGTCAGACTTGATGGCAGGGAGGTCAATACTTTGGGGAAACCTCACATAGGATTGCAGATGTTGTACAAATGCATTCACTAATCTTGTCAGTACCTGGCTGAACATTGGCTGTGAAAACCCAGCACCCATGCCCACTGTCACTTGAAATGAGCCCGTGGCCAGGAAATGGAGCGCGGAGAGCATCTGCACTTCAGTTGGAATGGCATGCTGATTACGATTTCCCTGAGTTAGTGCAGGATCCAGTAATTCACAAAGGTCCTGAATAGTTGCACGTGTGAGTCTGTAAGTGATTATGATCTGACGCTCCACCATGGTCCCCAAATCCACAAGTGGTCTGTACACTGATGGTGCCCTTCCTCGCCACAAGGGTCGGCACCTACGAGGGGTTACAAAAAGGAGTGATGAAAACACATACATAGGCACACTTGTCATCATTTGTGCACAGCATTGTTCATTGCCGTGTCTCTACAATAACTGCTACCTGATAGATATGCAAGTACATCACAATGAGGGAACAGAGTATTTCATGTGTGCTACAATACTGAATGGACAGAGGCCTAGGTGCTTCATGTGGCTAGTAGGGCCTGCATTGTGAGTATTCATTAATTGTAGATGCGTAAGTAAATGCAAAATGTCTGCCCACTGTTGTTCTGCCCTTGTGGAAGTGACCTCATACCGCTAGCGGTTGACGTCACAGCATAAGGCGGTGTTTACCGCTGTTCGCACCATCATTGGTTAACATGGATGCCAATGGGGAAACCTGGCGTATCATGATCGCCGCCACCGGTGACGGTGCACACTGCCACGGAACGTACGGGCGTTCATCATCGTTTGATCACATGACTCCCTGATCTCGTGCAGACATGTACTCCACTCTGTGTACTGCTGTGGACTGCCTCTGGCTATGGATGTGCCATGTGTTGCAGTGGAAAAAGCCCCGGCCTTCATTCAGGAAGAACTGGAGAAGCTAGTGGACGGGGTCCTGCCCCTGTACGCAAAACTGTATGGGCGGCCAGAGGTACAGGTGAGTCTGGGTTTCGGGGTCACTGTGTGTGTGTAATGAATGGTGTTGATTGCACATATGTTTGCACCTCTGAGCCTGCATGGGCCATGGTGCATGGCATGATGCGTGCAACTGTCCTGTATGTCTGAGAGTACTGTCCGTCCCATAGTGGACGATCAGCCAGCTGTTCCTATCATGCAAGTGCCTGACCTCTCTGTTCCATTTCTGTGTCGCCCTTTTAGGTCAGCACCCACCAGAAGAGGGCACATTGGCATGCCATCGCCAAGGAGGTACGGACATTGGGGGTCTACAACCGGCGGAGCACCCACTGTAGAAAGAGGTGGGAGGACCTGCGGCACTGGGCGCGAAAGATCAGTGAAGCCCAGCTGGGGAAGTCCTCCCAATGTGAAAGGGGTGCCCATCGGGCACTGACCCCCCACATGCGACAGATCCTGGCGGTGGCGTATCCAGACCTGGATGGGCGCTTAAAGGCTGCACAGCAGTCACAAGAGGGTGAGTACTCATTGACCATACTTCAATCTGGAAGGATGTCTGGGTTTGCAATCAGGCTCATGGTGCTTAGAGGCAGGGAATTTGACTGATGGCTATCTACTGTATGTTCCCCAAAGGGTGTAGGGGTGTCTCTGTCCAGTTTCACCTACTTCTGCTCCGTAGGCATTTCAGGGGATGGGTGTAGAACAGTATTCTGGTCAGTAGTCAGGGGCATGGCCATGGGCATAGTGAACGGTGCTGCCTTATGGGTGTGTGTTCTAGGTGGGTGTATGTCTGGCCATTATGTACCTGCATTCAGCTATTTACAAGTGTCTCTCCTGTTTTGTCTCCCCATCCCGGTTCTCTTGTGTTGGTTTGGTACAGCATCAACATCAGGCGTCGGAGCTGAGGCACCGGCACGTGGGGAGGCAGCAGCCCACGGATCCTCCGAGGCAGAGACAACCGATGGATGGGAGGGGACTTTCACGGGGGAGGCTACTACCACAGGAGGTAGTGACTCTGAGACCTCCTCCGATGGGGGCCCCCCGGCGGTGGCGGACCCTAGTGCACACACCACTACCGTTACATCTTCCGCCACCCCATTCCATCACCGCCCTCCCTTCTGGTCCCCACCGAGTTACCGGTGCCCGCCCACCCAGAAAGGTGGGCTTCTCCTTCGCTCCAGGCACCTCCTCCCCTGCCGCAGTCAGCCCTGCTGCCCTCACAGAGGATGCTATTGACCTCCTGAGAACCATCTCTGTAGGGCAGACAACCATCGTCAATGCCATCCAAGGGCTAGCATCAGAGGTGCAGCAGACAAATGCCGATCTGGATGGCATTCACGGTGCCGTGTCTGCCCTACAGAGATCTTTTCAGGCTCTGGCCTCCTCTTGGACGGCAGCCAGTTTCCCTGACCATTCTGTCCCCCCTCCAACCTCCTCTACCCCTTCCAGCATCCCACTCCCTTCACCCGTCCAAAGCACACATTCAGACACGCTGAAAAGCACATCAACACACAAGAAGCACACTTCAAAACAAAAGCACCACACATCCCACCACAAGCATTCACACAGCCAACAGACACCTGCACACACAACAAAGTCCACTTCCCCCAGTGTGCCCACCTCTTCCGCCTCCCTGTCTGTCCCCTCTACATCCATACCCTTATGCACTGCACCTTCACTCACTGTTACTGCTCCTCTTCCTGCACTCACCACAATAGCAGACAGCCATACACGCACCCCATACACCATACATGCACTCACCACCTCTACTGTAGTTGATACATGCAGCACACTCACCAGACTTGCAGACACCCACACAACATACATCCACACTAGCTGTCTGTCTTCTCCTACTTTGTCCACCCCCCACCTCCCAAGGCACACAAACGCACCAAGACACCCACCCATCAGACATCCACCACACCACAGCATACTGAGCAGTCACCTGCACCCCTACACGCACCCCTACACCACATACATCCACTCCCTCTACCTCCACTCCCACACCCTCATCCACACCTACGCCAATTGCTCCAAAGAAACTTTTCCTTTCCCGTGCTGACCTCTTCCAACCCACTGGCCCACCCTGTCTTGTCCCCAAACGTGCTCACCTCCTTGCCCTTTCCGCTCCCTCCACATCACAGCCCACCCCTGTCCGCCCTTCACATTCCCGTGCCCCTTCCCCAGATAAGAAAAAGGCCCGGACAGAGCCTAGGCCACCCAGAGCCTAAGTCATCTAGCTCCACCCGAGCCAAACAGCCCCCACCCCCTTCAAAGGAGAAGCCCACCCCACTCCACCTTCTCAAAGAAAGTCAAAGGCCCACCCCCGCCAAAAATCCCCACCCCACCACCTCCTTCCCCCCTTCCATGAGGTGCCTGGATGCCCATATGATGCCCCATTATGTGGAGTACCAAGCACTTGTGGGAGTCAGGTTGGGCCCGTTGGGCCCTATTACAATTGTCACTATACGGACTGGCCATTGGCCCTGCTTGGACTGTTTGGCTCTGCGAGCTTGTGATTAAAGTTTCTGTGTGGCCTGTGTTTGGGCTGCACGCCGTTAAACCCGTTTACTATGGTCAAGTTGGATTAGGCTTGTGTCGGGTAAGTACCTCTTGCTGTGGGGTGTATGACTTGTGCTGCTGTGAAGGGTTGGGGGGTGTTGCAGGGTAGGTGGAGTGGGCGGGTATGTAACTGTGCCCTTTCCTCCCTTGTTTCGTAGGTTGCGGTACTTACCGTCATCGTCTTCGTCAGCGGTCTCGGTCGTGGAGGTATATGGCAAGGAGCAGGGCTGGCATGATCTGCAGCTCTCTATCCATGGCTGCCGCAGCGTGTTCTGTAGGACTGCGGTGCGTGGTTCCTTATCTTATATGTGGTTAATTTCTGCCTGGATTTGTGTGGCGGTGGTTCCCACCCCGGAACTGGTGGCGCAATGGTGGTTCATAATTTGATGGGCGGGTTGGGCCTTTCCGACGGCCTGTGTGCGGACTCTGCCGTCGTCATCGGCACTCCTCTCCTGGCGGTGGGTGGTTCGCGGGATGCGTGTGTTTCGTTTGGATCATTATTTGGCGGTCCGGACTGCTCCCCTGTTGGCGGTTTCTACTGCCACCGCTGGAGGAGCGGATCGGACCGCCATGTTCATAATGAGGGCCATAGTGTTTTGGGGAATTTCCTTTCACGGGCACTAGGCCTACCCACACAAGTGAGGTACCATTGTTATCGGGAGACTTGGAATGCTGGGTGAAAGGAAATTTGTGGCTCCTCTCAGATTCCAGAACTTTCTGTCACCGAAATGTGTGGAAAAAGTGTTTTTTTATGCCAAATGTTGAGGTTTGCCAAGGATTCTTGGTAACAGAACCTAGTGAGAGCCCCAGATATCACTGCATCTTGGGTTCCCCTAGTTGTCTAATTTAAAAAATGCACAGGTTTGGTAGGTTTTCCTAGGTGCTGGCTAAGCTACAGGCCAAAATCCACAGCTAGGCACTTTGCAAAAAACAGGTCTGTTTTCTTTGGGAAAATGTGATGTGTCCACGTTGTGTTTTGGGGCATTTCTGTTGCGACCACTAGGCCTACCAACACCAGCAAGGTACCATTTTCATCAGGAGACTTGGGGGAACTCTGGGTGGAAGGAAATTTGTGGCTCCTTTCAGATTCCAAAACTTTCTGTGACAGAAATATGGGGAAAAAGTATTTTTTGCCATATTTTGAGGTTTGCGAAGGATTCTGGGGAACAGAACCTGGTGAGAGCCCCACATGTCACCCCATCTTCTATTCCCCTAGGTGTCTAGTTTTCAAAAATGCACAAGTTTGGTAGGTTTTCCTAGGTGCCGGCTGAGCTAGAGGCCAAAATCAACAGCTTGGCACTTTGCAAAAAACAGGTCAGTTCTCTTTAGGAAAATGTGATGTGTCCACGTTGTGTTGTGGGGCATTTCCTGTCACGGGCACTAGACCTACCCACACAAGTGAGGTACCATTTTTATTGGTAGACTTTGGGAAACGCTGGGTGGAAGGACATTTGTGGCTCTTCTTAGATTCCAGAACTTTCCATCACCTAAATGTGAGGAAAAAGTGTTTTTTTGCCACATTTTGAGGTTTGCAAAGAATTCTGGGTAACAGAACCTGGTGAGAGCCCCACAAGTCACCCCACCTTAGATTCCCTTAGGTGTCTAGTTTTCAAAAATCCACAAGTTTGGTAGGTTCCCCTAGGTGCTGGCTGAGCTAGAGATCAAAATCTACAGCTAGAGTCTTAACAAAAAACATATCAGTTTTCAATGTAAAAATGTGATGTGCCCATGTTGTGTTTTCTGTCTTTAGGCCTACCTACGCAAGAGAGGTATCATTTTTATCGGGAGACTTGGGGGAACACAGAATAGCAGAACAACTGTTATTGCCACTTGTCTTTCTCCACATTTTTTCCTTCCAAATGTGAGATAGTGTGTAAAAAAGACATCTATTTGAGAAATGCCCTCTAATTCACCTGCTAGTATGGGCACCCCGGAATTCAGAGATGTGCAAATAACCACTGCTTCTCAAAACTTTATCTTGTGCCCATTTAGGAAATGCAAAGGTTTCCTTGATACCTATATTTCACTCTTTATATTTCACCAAATGAATTGCTGTGCACCAGGTATACAATGAAAACCCATTGGAAGGCGCAGCTCCTTTATTGGCTCTGGGTACCTAGGGTTCTTGATGAACCTACAAGCCCAATATATCCCCACAACCAGAAGAGTCCAGCAGACGTAACAGTATATTACTTTTGAAAATCTGACATCGCAGGAAAAAGTTACTGAATAAAATGTGGAGAAAAATGCCTTTTTTTACCTCAATTTCAATATTTTTTTATTTCAGCTGTTATTTTCTGTAAGAAAACCTTGTAGGATCTACACAAATGACCCCTTGGTAAATTCAGAATTTTGTCTACTTTTCAGAAATGTTTCATACCCATTTCTGTCGCTAACTGGAAGGAGGCTAAAAGCACAAAAAATAGTAAAAATGGGGTATGTCCCAGTAAAATGCCAAAATTGTGTTGAAAAATGTGGTTTTCTGATTCAAGTCTGCCTGTTCCTGAAAGCTGGGAAGATGGTGATTTCAGCACTGCAAACGCTTTGTTGATGCCATTTTCAGGGGAAAAAGCACAAGCCTTCTTCTGCAGCCCTTTTTCCCATTTTTTTTGTAAATGAAACTTTTGCTGTAGTTTTGGCTAATTTTATGGTCTCCTCCAGGGCAACCCACAAACTCTGGGTAATTCTAGAATCCCTAGGATGTTGGAAAAAAAAGACACAAATTTGGCATGGGTAGCTTATGGGGACAAAAAGTTATGAGGGGCTAAGCTCGAACTACCCCAAATAGCCAAAACAAAAGACCTGGTACCTGAGGGGGAAAAGGCCTGGCAGCAAAGGGTGAAATTCAAAGTCATATAGGCAATTCTCAATACAAAGTTATAATGCTATAGTATCACCAAGGGCTGACCAAGGCAACACAATAGGTTTAGGTGAACTAACATTAAGAGAACTAAGCATTCAACAAAAACAATACAGACCATCAGTAAAATAATCTGATGTACTGAAAACAAGCATTGCTCAGTTATAATAAGCATTAAGGCTGTTCAAATCATCAAACATCAATGTAGTTGGGCAAGGGGAAACCCTGCAGACTAGCTAATCAGAAAACCACATGTGTGGGTTGGAACACATGCAAAGAAAAGACAAAAGGGGCAAAAAGTGCAAAAAGAATTTGGAAAAGGTAATCTCGAGCATCAGGTCACTAACTAATAATGGTCAGAAAGTGAGTTAAAAGGGAAAGCCCCCGCATTTCGGAAGCTCGGCCAAGACTCTTCTTCTGAGTGTTAGGGAGCAACCTCTAAGTCTCAGCACAGCATTTCAAAGGGACAAGGGCAGAGAGGGAGCTACCTTTCAGAGTCCAAGGGGCTCAGCATGCAATATGGGTTTGGGCAATAGGATCCTGTATGGAGTAGTGCAGATTAAGCACCTCCGGGATTCTCCTCTCTAACCTGCGGGAATTCCGACCAAAGTCCAGCTGGTCATCAGTATATTGAAGTTCATAGGGCAAAATGATCGGTCAGTTTGCCAGTTCAAATTACGTAGAAAAAGCAACATCCAATGGAAATCGTTCATGTGACTCCAACTAGAAACATCCACATGATTTCCCAGGTTTGTCCTGAGAACAGTGTCCATCTGTACTCTTCCACACAAGATTGAAACAAATGTTAATACTGTCAGTCCATTAACCAGGATGTTCCATCCAAGAAAGTTTCTCACACTCTCTATGTGTAGAACAATAGACATCCATTACCAAGCTAGCATTCTCATGGGAACGAAGTCTGAAAGAAAGGAACACGTTAGCAAGATAATTTAACATTTCCTGCACAGTCATGGATACAGGGCCTACCAGGCATCACTTAGGTTTGTGCAGATGAAGTAAAACAGCACAGTAATACATATAAATAAAACACATTTTAATACGCAAACTGTGAACTTCTCATTAATACGTCTTCATTAGCATTCATGTTACATTAACTTTAAAACAAAATTAATCTGTTGATAGATTTCAGTCAATGTGACACAGAACTACATTTCTCTATTTTTGCACACGTATTTAAAACACTTATCTTTAATAAACCAATATCCTTTCTATGTAAACTATTAGTTTAGACTCTAAAATACAACTTAATGACAAATTAACTCTTCAAACATGTAATTTATTCTTGATACCGCCTAGGTTTCAGTGAGTAGTCTAAGACGGATGCACACTAACATAGATTTTCAGTGCATCACTCTGCATTCAAACTATTAATACTTTGATTAACATAAAGCATAGACTCTTACGCATGAATGATCACTGTGACATGAGGGACAATGCTAAAATGTCTGCTACATCAATAGCCAGGTCAGTATGTAGCTTGCAATGGGGCCATTACCTATAATCATACCATTATCAAGCCATCATTTCTTTGTAAAGACAGTTTTCCAAATGCACTTTCTGCTGCTTGTATTACTCATTTGACCTAACATCATATAAATATATCCCCAGCCCACAGTCCCATATTCCAGGAAATGTCTTAACTGAGAATGCTAATGACGAATATCTGACTGTCATAGATGTTGGAGTATATAGTCTAGAAAAGACTTCCTGATCCCAAACCTTATTTTTTAATTGCACTACAGCTGATTTGTTGTACCGGAAAACATTTTAAAGGGAAATGAGGATTACTGGTGATAAGTCGAAAGGGTATGAGTAATAGAGCGTCAGAGCAAGACTAAAAAACACACAACTGAAAATATACATACAGTAAATGATTGACAAGATTAAAAGCTTTCAATTCTCTTTTAAGAATGCATCACTTATAAGGATTGCATTTCTTTTAAACTGAAAATATCTTGTAGGGATAGAAAGTTCCTTTTGGGAAATGCTTTAGGTCTGATTTGTTCTTAAACAAACTTTAGTGTTTAAACATTGCTGATGGGTTGATTTATTTGAACCACAATTGCACTGAGTCTTGCAAAATCCTTACAATCTATTTAGCTGAATATCAAAATTAATTTCTATCAAACATTTGTGGGGGTAGGGTGACCCTGAAAATGGTACATTCTAAAATATTACTTCAACTGAAATCGGTTGATGATTTAGAGACAGGACTGTGTTGTAATGCACCTCCCAACACAGGAAAAAATCCAGTCAATTATGTAAGAAGCCACTCAAACATTCAGTTCTAGATCAGCTGCTTAAGTTGAAGTATTTATTAGAAAACATTTAAAAGATGTACAGAATTAGCAAATACAAGTGCATAAAATCTTTGCCCTGAAGGCTGTGAGCAAATAGAGCATTATAGTGTCGGCAAAATCAGAAATATTCTAATTCCCAGTGGCCAGGAAAATCAATGAAGACATGGACAACATCCTTGGCAGCATCTAATTCTTCAGGAAAGTCTTCTGACTCACCCCCGAGATCGAGGATTTATATACACTATTTTGTGCATATTAAACTGTAAAATCAAAAGTGTTACAGTCACAGCAAGTGAGAGCACAGTTTTATTAAACGTCATATTGCCTTAGCACCTAAGTACTACCCCACTACACAAATATTGATTCTGCCCACTCTATACTAATGGCATCCGGAGATGGTAGAACAAACTAGTTACATGAACGGCAAGTTGCTACAAACAAATGGGGTTCAGTGAGCTAGTGGAAAGATCCATGGAAAAGAAACATTATTGTGACCAAGTTAAAAAGATTTCATCAAGAACAGTAACAACAACGTCAATGGAAATAAACAAACATGACTCTGCTTGACTGTGTTCTGCAGAGTCAATGAATAGTGAAGTGTGCGGAGGGCATCATCTATTTTGAAAAAGATGGCTACAAGGCCCAAATTGAGACCTAGTTAACAAAGGTCAGGAAAACACACTTATATATGGCATACAAAATTTGTCTTCGAATGCAAAAGTGCAAAATCAGTGTACGCATGGATAATCAAGAGTAAAACCACATTCTGCGTTTTGCCAAAGATGCACACAAATGTAAATACACATAAACTGTAACACAATGTAGAGTCTCTATGTTTGTTCATATGTTTAATGAAGTGGAACCATGAAAGGAGCTCTTCTGCGAGCCCTGGAGCTAAGTGTTTACTTTGTTTCCGGATTTGCTGCAGTATTGGTGAATGGAGCTGCACTTTATCCTATCTGTGAGGTCCAAAGCAGTAATTGAAGAGCTGAATAACAGTGGGACATCCAACAGCTAGGAAAATGAAGAACTAAGTCAAACATCTGATAGTGATTATTCTCCTGTTTTCTTAAGGCAAGGCACTGGGTAGTCCTTTGTAGTTTAACAGCAGTTTTCAATATGGCTAGAGATCAGACTTCTCAAACTATTTAGTGCATATTTATGAGAGTAACAAAACACTGCATTGCACCAGTGTTGCACACAAAACTATGCATTGTTCTTCGACATGGATGTGCCAGATTTAAGGTTTGGCTCACCATGTCACAAGCTCTGAAGGTGCAACACAAATGTTGATGCATTTCTTTAAAAAGTGTTACAGCGTGTTATAAGGCAAATTGTCCCTATGTGAGGCAAAGTTGATGTGCGTGTCATGAAGCACTTGTAACCAGACAGCAGGACAGGGGAGGAGGAAGAGGAAGACTAATTTCAGTGAGGAGGAGAACCAAATATTGATAGATCAGGTGGCAAAAAATGAACACCTTCTCTTTGTCACCTCCAAATTGCCATTAGGGAAGAAAGAAGCCATTTGGAAATCCATACTAGACCAAATCAACAGTGTAGGACAAAGAGGACAGTGTTGAGTTGAAAAAAGTGCCATTACTATAAGAACAAGACCAAAGGGAAACTGGCCAAGAACCTGAGGGCAGCCATGACCAGGAGGTGTTGGACCCCATAGAGGAGCAGGTTGTTCAATCATTCCAATAGAGTTTGTGACAGGAGTGGAAGGACAGGACAGTTCTGGGGTTGAGGACCAAGAAGATCTACAGGGTGTGTCAACACGGAACAATATGGTTAAAACCATCATTCAGTGCAGCTCAGCAAGACACGTTACTGTGCTGCACTGTAATATGTGCAAGGGAGAGGGCAGGACTTTGTCACGTTAAATTCGTACATCACATAAATGTAACTATTTTGGCCAGTGACATTTTGTTTAGCCCAGTCCAACCTTCCCAAGTTTGTCAGGACCATGCATGATATGCTGCCCCAGTCCAGGTTGTCCTTTGAATACTGTGACTTGTAGTGGAAGGTATAACATGAGTGACCAGAACTGCAAGTCCCACAATACACAGCAGAAAACCTGTACTGGAGCAGCACAACATGCATGGACCTTGGAAACTTGCCAAATCTAACCATGAAAATGCAGGCCCCCTTGCACCGTGAGTCAAGTGTGCTTGTCTTGAAACTACACAGCCAAAAGTGGAGTGTAAAGTAATGGAGTGGAATGGGGTTGCCAGAGTATTAACTTCTCACTTGAGAGGGTATCCAGGTGTTGAGTTTCTGGAGTATCTACAAGTACAATCATGTAAAGAGCCATATGTACAGTCACTAGCATGAAACCACAACTCACACATCTGTCCTGATGTGTTGGGTGAGATCTCACATGTGTTACCTGCCATGTTAGGGGCCACATTACCTTTTGTCGTGCACAAATGAATATTGGGTGTGTGGGTGAATGCAAGTGATGCACAACAGAGGTCCATCAGTGTTTGTCTGAAACGTCGATAGGCCCAAATGGTGCCTATGTGTACTGTGACGCAGTTAGGTGCCATGGCCTGCCCCCCCTGAAATGGCACCCGTCTGTCCTGTGTGGATGGGCATGTGGAAATGAGGTAATGCCCCTGACGTTGTGAGCCATTGCGGGAGGCGGTCCAGTACCACCGTGCAACTCCTCATTGGTTGTCATTGGGCCCTATGGGTTACAGTGGCCAATGGTGGAGTACGCCGCGGTGATGGTACGCACCGCCTCAGACGTGACCGCCATTTTCTATCTGTTCTCTCACTTGCTACCTGACATTCAACAGGAGAGGACCTACACTGCAAGTGCTGCTGTGACCTGTGTCTGGAACCGACCATGGCTCAAGTCACTGGGGAAAGGGCCCCTGCCTTTACCACTGCAGAGTTGGAGAGACTGGTGGATGGGGTACTACCCCAGTACCGAATGCTCTATGGGCCTCTGGACCTGCAGGTGAGTACACTGTGAGTACGATGCATGGGGCATGAATGAATGTAGTGTAAGGGGTGGGGTTGGTGGAAGAGTCCTGGGCAGCGTACTGCGTGTATGGTGGGCAATGTCTGTGCGTAAGGGGATGGGAGGGCTATGGTGGGACATGAGTGTAACATGCCGGACGGTATGGCTGATACCTTTTTCTATGTGTATTTTTCTGCAGGTCAGCGCCCATCAGAAAAAGGATATATGACATGCCATCGCAAAGGACGTGCAGACACTGGGGGTCTACGGCAGACAGAGCACCCACTGTCGCAAACGGTGGGAGGACCTGAGATGCTGGGCATGGAAGATGGCGGAGGCCCACCTGGGGATGGCCTCCCAACGAGGAAGGGGTACCCATCGAACCCTGACCCCCCTGATGTCCCGCATACTGGCAGTGGCCTATCTGGAGCTGGATGGGCGCTTGAGGGCATCACAGCAGCCACAAGGGGGTGAGTACAGTTTCCAAATCTACTACTTGCACGTGGTGGGGTAGTCTACGGGTGGGGGATGTGGGCCTGTGGGTGCCCGTAGGCCAGGTCGGACATTGCAGGCTAGGTCCCATGTTGGGCAGGGGCTGATGAACACCACCTTCTACAAAGCTAGTACGCATCCACTACTGGGCAGGGATCTGTGGGTGTCAGGTATGCTGCTATTGGCGTTAGGTATTCCTGTCCTTGGGCTGGTGACTAGCATTGTGACTGGTAGTGCATTGCATAGTGCATAGGCCTGTTCCCTGTGTGTTGGTGCTGTGTATGCCAACGGTGTTGTTGGGGCAGCCATTGACCAAGTGTATCCTTTGTCTCTCTCCCCCCCTTTTTGTTTTGTCACCCTGCCCATATGTTCATTAGCATCATCTGGCGGAGGAGCAGTTGCACCAGCGACGGAGGGAGCTGCACCCCACATGGCCCATGAGGCCAAATCCGCCAAAGGTGAGGGCACCAGTGGAACGGAGGGCGAGGGGAGCACCACGACAGAGACAGGAAAGGAAAGTTCTGACAGTGATAGCTTCCCCGATGGAAGCTCCCTGCTGGTGGCGGACACCTCTGTGCCCACCCCAACTACAGGTACAGCCGCCACCCCCATACCAGCACCGCCCTCCCAGCAGCCCCTCAGCGAGTTTCCCGTGCCTGCTCACCCAGGAGGGTGGGCATCTCCTTCGCCTCAGGCACCTCAGGCCCTGCCCCAGTCAGCCCTGCTGCCCCCAGTGAGGAGGTTATTGACCTCCTGCGATCCATCTCTGTTGGGCAGTCAAACATAGTGAATGCCATCCAGGGGCTGGCAGGCCATTTGCAATAAACAAATGCATTCCTGGAGGGCATTCACTCTGGCATGGCGGCCCAACAGAGATCAATCCGGGCTCTGGCCTCCTCCCTGATGGCAACCATTGTCCATGTCTCTAGCCTCCCCTCTCCAACTTCCTCTACCCAATCCCATTCCCCTCAACCCCAACCTATCCCAGGCACACATTCAGACCAGCATGCATCCAAGACAACACACAGGAGTGGCTCAGGCAATCACAAGCACCACACATCATCCCACAGGCACTCACACAAACACCATCCAGATGCAGACACACCAACATCCACTGCCTCCACTGTGTCCCCCTCCTCCTCCTCGTCCACCACCCTCCCCATAGCTTCTCCACTCACACCTGCATGTACTACATCCTCAACCACTACCCCATCACAATCACGCCAATCACTACACACCCCTCACTTGCAGTCACCACCCCCACATCCATGCACACGCCCCCTGTGTCCTCTCCCACTGTGTCTGTGCCCCCTCCTCCCAAAGTACACAAACGCAAGCACTCAGACATCCAACAGCCATCCACCTCACAACAGCATCCAGCCCATGCACCTGCACCCAAACACAACAGACAGACCCCTCCTACAACCACTCCCTCTTCCTCCACTCCCAAACCTTCACCCTCTTCCCACCCCAGTGTCCCTAAGAAGCTTTTCCTCTCCGACGGTTGACCTCTTCCCTAACCCTCCCCCCTGTCCTTCACGTCGGGCCAAGTGATCAAAACTCAGCGGTGCACCTCAGCCACCAAGTCCATGGCCACAGTAGTGTCGGCAGCTACTGCAGGTGTGAGAGGCTCCATGTCATCAGCACTGACAGTGTGCCTGCACCAGCTACCAAGGGGAAAGGCAAGGAGGCACCACCAGCTGCCAAGGGCTAGGGCAAGGAGGCACCACCAGCTGCCAAGGGCAAGGGCAAGGAGGCACCACCAGCTGCCAAGGGCAAGGCGGCACCACCAGCTGCCAAGGGGAAAGGAAAGGAGGCACCACCAGCTGCCAAGGGTAAAGAGGCACCATTAGCTGCCAAGGGCAAGGGCAAGGACAAGGGGCCTGCCCCTGCAGGCAGGAAGGACAGGAAGCCTGGTGCTGGGACTGATTCTGAGCCCCCAACACCAACCATGGCGGTTCAGCCATCCGAGGCTGCAGGGGATGGGCTGGAGCCTCCCCCCACTATTGGCATTCCCAACACCAGCACTGCCACCAGCACCACTGCCAGCACCACTGTCAGCAGCAGCAGCCCAAGTGGGCAGCCATCCGAGGCTGCAGGGGATGGGCTGGAGCCTCCCCCACCACTGGCATTCCCGACACCAGTGCCACCACCAGCACCACCACCAGCCCCTTCACCTGCACTGCCACCAGCACCACTGCCAGCACCACTGCCAGCAGCAGCAGCCCGAGTGGGCAGCCATCCGAGGCTGCAGGGGATGGGCTGGAGCCTCCCCCACCACTGGCATTCCCGACACCAGTGCGACCACCAGCACCACCACCAGCCCCTTCACCTGCACTGCCACCAGCACCACTGCCAGCAGCAGCAGCCCGAGTGGGAAGCCATCTGAGGCTGCAGGGGATGGGCTGGAACCTCCCCCCCACCACTGGCATTCCCGACACCAGCACTGCCACCAGCACCACTGCCAGCAGCAGCAGCCCGAGTGGGCAGACATCCAAGGCTGCAGGGGTTGGGCTGGAGCCTCCCCCACCACTGGCATTCCCGACACCAGCACCACTGCCAGCAGCAGCAGCCCGAGTGGGCAGACGTCCAAGGCTGCAGGGGATGGGCTGGAACCTCCCCCCACCACTGGCATTCCCGACATCAGCACCGCCACCAGCACCACTGCCAGCACCACTGCCATCAGCCCGAGTGGGCAGACGTCCAAGGCTGCAGGGGATGGGCTGGAGCCTCCCCCCACCACTGGCATTCCCGACACCAGCGCCACCACCAGCACCGCCACCAACACCACCACCAGCACTGCCACCAGCACCACTGCCAGCACCACTGCCAGCAGCTGCAGCCCAAGTGGGAAGCCATCCGAAGCTGCAGGGGATGGGCTGGAACCTCCCCCCACCACTGGCATTCCTGACACCAGCACCGCCACCAGCACCACTGCCAGCACCACTGCCAGCAGCAGCAGCCCGAGTGGGCAGACGTCCAAGGCTGCAGGGGATGGGCTGGAGCCTCCCTCCACCACTGGCATTCCCGCCACCAGCACCACTGCCAGCACCACTGCCAGCAGCAGCAGCCCGAGTGGGCAGACGTCCAAGGCTGCAGGGGATGGGCTGGAGCCTCCCCCACCAGTGGCATTCCCGACATCAGCACCGCCACCAGCACCACTGCCAGCACCACTGCCAGCAGCAGCAGCCCGAGTGGGCAGACGTCCAAGGCTGCAGGGGATGGGCTGGAGCCTCCCCCACCACTGGCATTCCCGACACCAGCACCACCACCAGCATTGTCACCAGCACCGCCACCATCACTGCCACCAGCACCACTGCCAGCAGCAGCAGCCCAAGTGGGCAGCCATCCGAGGCTGCAGGGGATGGGCTGGAGCCTCCCCCCACCAATGGCATTCCCGACACCAGCACCGCCACCAGCACCGCCACCCACACCACCGCCAGCACCACTGCCAGCAGCAGCAGCCCCAGTGGGCAGACGTCTGAGGTTGCAGGGGATGGGCTGGAGCCTCCCCCCCACCACTGGCATTCCCGCCACCAGCACCGCCACCCGCACCACCGCCAGCTCCACTGCCAGCAGCAGCAGCCCCAGTGGGCAGCCGTCTGAGGCTGCAGGAGAAGGGCTGAAGCCTCCCACCACCACTGCCAGCCATAACACTAGCACTGCCACTGCCACCACTGAGCAGCTGTCACCGCCGGCGGGCAGTGTGTAGTCCTGCCTCCATGAACTGTAGTATGTCCTGGACCCTGTGTCAACACCAGGGCAGTGCGCGCTATATTGGCGACTACCATGCAAAAACCCAGCACTCTCAAAACAACGTAATTTATGCATTGTGCTGATATGTTGTTGTTTAACCTTTTGCATTGCAGAGTTCAATCCTGAAGACTTATTTTTAATGTGCTTACAAATGCTGTTCATTTGCAATGTATTGCTGCAGGCTTTCAGAGTGTGTTAGGGTGTGGTCCCTTTCCAGGGCCTTCTAGAGACTTTCCCTGCAACATGCCTGGGTGTGGTTGTCGGCTGGGCCAAGACTCTATAAAAAGGAGCCAGCCCAGCTCCAAGTGCTCACTATTCAGAGGCCCCGGTGCAGAGCAGCAGCTACTTCCTGAGCGCCTGTCCCGGTGGCCTATTTGATCTTCCAGACATCTGACTTTCATTCTTCATTTGGAGATCCTTGTTCTGGGTGGTAAGACGGTGGTTGGGCTGTCCTCCCGACGCCGTTATCGAGAACTCTCATGTTCTTGGGCCTAATTCTTTTATGATTTGACAGAGTACTTTGCACGTATGAAATATGCGCTTGAGTGTTTGTGACATTTGCAGGGTGACTTGCGAATCGGCAAGACGTGCGATTCGTTTCATGATAATTTAATCTTGTTATTCATTGCACGCTACCATTTCTTGACATTTACATGGTGGCTTAAGAATCGGCAAAAGACGCGCGATTCATTTCATTGTACTTTGATCTTGTTGTTCATTGTGAGCTTTTATTTCTTGGCATTTACATCATGGTTTACGAATCGGCAAGACACGCGATTCGTTTAATGATGATTTGACTTTGATATTCATTGCGTACTATAATTTCTTGGCATTTTACATGGTGACACTCGAATCGGCAAGACGCACGATTCTCTCCTCGAGTTTAATTCATGTTGTTTATTGTATGCCACTATTCTAAGATATTTATCATGTAATATTCGAGTTGACAAGTTATGTGATTTGTTTTCCTGAATCCATATTGTGTTCTTCATGGTGCTCATTCCTTTTATGGTGTTTACTATATATATATGTATATATATATATACAGTATATATAAATCTACAATATGCGCAATTTGTGTTGAAACATTTTAAGAGTACACAGAAGATCAGAGTTTCTAGATGCAATATTGTATGGTTCTAGTATGCATTCTCAAAAAAGGATTTATATGACTGGTTTATAATTTAGTCAGAATGTTTTTCTGATTCTCATGTAAAGGAAAGTACTTGAATAAGAAAGTTTTCATTTAATCCATCTTGATTCCCTTACAGGTATCCAGCCATCTTGAAACGTAGTCATTTTAAACTTAATTCTTAGATTGTTCATGTTTTAAGAATGACTATGCTTAGAATCATAGTGTAGTATTGATTTCAGGAGATATAATTTTCATATTGTGCGTTCTAACCTTTTTCTTACTACAGGTCTCCTTCCCAGCTGTTTCCCTTCCTAATCCCCTCTTCCCCTCTTGAACTCTCTTAGCCTCTGTGATTTATCTATCAGAGTCTTGGAGCTGTTCAGTAGTGGACGTGTTGGGAACGTGAGCAGACCCCGAGGATCTGGTGACTCTGACACCCTGCAAATCTTGTGGGTGTGACACCCAGGTGAGAGACTGTGACCTTGCACTCCCCAAGTGCTGCATCACAGGGCACCAGGCCCCCTCCAGAAGCAGTGGAAGAAGCCATTGACTCTCCCCATCCTTGCCAGGATGAAGCACACTCAGCACAAGGCCCACTCCAGAACCAGTGGAAGAAGCCATCCACTCACCCCATCCTTGCCAGGATAAAGCACACTGGGCACCAGGCCCCCTCCAGAACCAGTAAAGAAGCCATCCACTCACCCCATCCTTCCCAGGATGAAGCTCACTGGGCACACTGCCCCCTCCAGAACCAGTGGAAAAGCCATCCACTCACCCAGTCCTCGCCAGGATGAAGCTCACTGGGCACAATGCCCCCTCCAGAACCAGTGGAAGTAGTCACCCATTTGAGAGACTGTGGCCTTGCACTCCCCAGGACCAGTACTGCCGCCTAGCACACAGGGGAGGGGGGGGAGGAAAAAGAGAGTGACACACACGCGCAACGCTCAACACCCCCACCCCCAACACCATACACATAACCAAATGTAGTAACATTACATATTCACCCCGTACCCCTCAGGAATAATGCAAGGACAAAAGGAATTGATTGAAATTAGTGTAATAAGATAAAAGTGTAGAAAATCCTGCTTCAAAATCAAAACAGTATATACATATACAAATGGAGGGACACTGCCCAGTCCACAATATCCGTGGGCCACAGGGCCACATCACATAGGCCAAGGCCCCACTTGACTCCTGCAACAACATGAAGAGAACATCACAGGGGCATCAGGTTGAAAATACACAGGCACCTCAGGGGGACGGGGAACGGGGGACACCTCAGCCGGAAGATGGTACAATACCACTGGTCCTGGAGGGGGCTACATGCCCTGTGCTTGGTCCTGGGGAGTGCCAGGCCACAGTCTCTCAAGTGGGTGACTCGCCCACTGGCTCTGGAGGCGGCAACATGCCCTTTGCTAGGTCCTGGGGAGTGCAAGGCCACACTCTCAAGTGGGTGACTTGCCCACTGGTTCTGGAGGGGGCAACATGCCCTGTGCTTGGTCCTGGGGAGTGCAAGCCACAGTCTTTCAAGTGGGTGACTTGCCCACATGCTCTGGAGGGGGCACCATGCCCTGTGCTTGGTCTTGGGGAGAGCAAGGCCACAGTCTCTGAAGTGGGTGACTTGCCCACTGGTTCTGGAGGGGGCTTCGTGCCCAGTGATGCAGATCCTGGGGAGGATGGGGTGAGTGGGTATCATACCCACTGGTTTTGGAGGGGACATCGTGCCCTGTGATGCAGATCCTGGTGAGGATGGGGTAAGTGTGTGTCATACCCACTGGTTCTGAAGGGGGCATCATGCCCCGTGATGCAGATCCTGTGGAGTCCAAGGTCACAGACTCTCAGCTGGGTGTCATACCCACAGGATTTACAGGGGGCAGGCCGCACAACAGCCCATGGAGGCAGGTCTACAGAATGTCCACCGGCAGTGACGGCTGCTCAGTGGTGGCAGTGGTGCTGCTGCTGGTGGTGGTTGTGGGGGGAAGCTCCTGCCCATCCTCTGCAGCCTTGGACAACTGCCCACAGCTGATGGTGGTGGTTCAGGGGGGAAGCTCCTGCCTATCCCCTGCAGCCTCGGACGGCTGCCAACAGCTGGTGGTGGTGGTGCTGCTGCTGGTGCTGGTGCAGGTGGTGGTGGTGCTGCTGCTGGTTGTGGGGGGAAGCTCCTGCCCGCCCCCTGCAGCCTCGGACGGCTGCCCACAGCTGGTGGTGGTGCTGCTGCTGCTGCTGGTTGTGGGTGGAAGCTCCTGTCCATCCCCTGCAGCCTCGGACAGCTGCAGAACCATGTTTCGTGGTGGGGGCTCCGACTGAGTCCCAGCAGCAGGCCTCTTGTCCTTCCTGCCTGCTGGTGCATGCCCCTTGCCCTTCCTGACAGCAGCTGAGGATGTCTCCTTGCCCTTCCTGGTAGCAGCTGGGGATGGCTCCTTGCCTTTCCTACCAGCAGCTGGCGATGGCAACTTGCCCTTCAGGGCAGCAGCTGGGAGGGTTCCTTGTCCTTCCGGCCAGCACTTGTGGCAGGCACCCTTTCCGTGAGGCTCCCTGGTGCCCTGGATCCTTTACCACCACGAGTGTGGACACTACTGGGCCTGTGGACTGGGTGGCTGATGTGCTGGCCTGGGCTTTAGCCACCCTGGCTAGATGTGAAGGACGGGGGGTAGGGGTAGGGAAGAGGTCAATGGTGAAGAGGAAAAGCTTCTTAGGGACCTTGGGGTGGGAAGAGGGAGAAGATTTGGGAGTGGAGGAAGAGGGAGTGATTGTGAGAGGTGTCTGTCTGCTGTGTTTCGGTGCGGGTGCGGGTGCATGGGCTGGATGCTGTTGTGAGTTAGATGGCTTTTGGGTTCTGAGTGCTTACGTTTGTGTACCTGGGGGGGGACAGACACAGTGGGACAGGACACAGTGGACGTGTGCATGGCTGTTGTGGAGGTGTCTGCCAGTGAGGTGTGTGTTCTGCTAGGTGTGCTGGTGATGGTGGTAGTGGATGAGGATGTAGTGCGTGCAGGTGTGAGTGTAGATGCAACTGGGAGGGAGGGGATGGAGGAGGAGGAGGGGACCACAGTGGAGGCAGTGGATGTTGGCATGTCTGCATCTGGATGGTGTTTGTGTGAGTGCCTGTGGGATGAAGTGTGGTGCTTGTGTTTGCCTGTAACACTCTTGTGTGTTGTCCTGGGTGCATGCTCGCGTGACTGTGTGCTTGGGATAGGTTGGGGTTGAGGGGAATGGGATTAGGAAGAGGAAGTTGGAGGGTGGAAACAGGGACAATTGCTGCTATCAGAGAGGGGCCAGAGCCTGGATTGATCTCTGTTTGGCCGCCAAGCCAGTGTGAATGCCCTGCAGAAATGCATTGGTCTGTTGCATTTGGGCTTTCAGCCCCTGGATAGCATTCACAATGGTTGACTGCCCAACAGAGATGGATCTCAAGAGGTCAATAGCCTCCTCACTCAGGGCAGCAGGGTTTACAGGGGCGGGCCTGAGGTGCCTGAGGCGAAGGAGATGCCCACCCTCCTGGGTGAGCGGGCACGGGCAACTCGATGAGGGGCTGCTGGGAGGGCGGTGCTGGTACGGGGGTGGCGGATGTACCTGTAGCTGGGGTGGTCACAGCGGTGTCCGCCACCACCAGGGAGCTTCCATCAGAGGAGGTATCTGTGTCTGCACTGTCTCCTCCAGTCCCCGCCATGGTGCTCCTCTCACCCTCCGTCCCACTGGTGCCCTCACCATTGGTGGACTCTGCCTCCTGGGTCATGTGGGATGCAGCTCCCTACATCGCCTGTGCCTCTGCTCCTCCGCCAGATGATGCTAATGCACAAGGACAGGATGACAAAACAAAAACGGGGGAGAGACAAAGGATACACTGGGTCAGTGGCTGCACCGACACCACTGTTGGCATACGCAGCATCCTCACAAACAGGGAACAGGCCTACACACTGTGCAATGCACTACCAGTAACAATGCTAGTCACCAGGGCATGGAGAGGGACACATACCACCAACTGCAGCATACCTAGGACCCACACAGCCCTGCACCAGTAGTGGATGCCTACAAGCTAGGTAGCAGGAATATCACATCAGAACCCTGCCCAACATGGGACCTACTCCGCAATGTCAGGCCTGGCCTAGTGGCACCCACAGACACACATCCACCACCGTGATACCACTTCACCAGGCCTGAGTTGTAATGATGGGCACTGTACTCACCCCCTTGTGGCTGCTGTGATGCCCTCAAGCGCCCATCCAGCTCTGGATAGGCCACCGCCAGTATGCAGGCCATCGGGGGTCAGGGTTCGACGGGTATCCCTTCCTTGTTGGGAGGCCATCCCCAGCTGGGCCTCTGCCGTCTTCTGTGCCCAGCGTCTCAGGTCCTCCCACTGTTTCCGACAGTGGGTGCTCTGTCTGCCGTAGACCCCCAGGGTCCACACGTCCTTGCCGATGGCACACCATATACCCTTCTTTTGATGGGCACTGAGCTGCAGAAAAACACAGGGAAATGTATTAGTCAGACCGTCCTGCCTCTTACACTCATGGCCACCCAAACCCCTTCCCATCCCCATTTGCACAGACATGGCCCAGCACACAAGCTGCACGCCGCCCATGGGACATCCACCAATCCACCCCCCACAGAAGGCCTTCACACACACCACTCTATGCATTCATGCCCCATCCATCGTGCTCACAGTGTACTCACCTGTTGGTCTGGAGGCCCATACAGCAGTCCGTACTGGGGTAGGACCCCATCAACCAGTCTCTCCAACTCTGCAGAGGTGAAGGTGGGGGCCCTTTCCCCAGTCACATGCACCATGGTTGGTTCCAGACACAGGTCACAGCAGCAGATGCAGTGTAGGTCCTCTCCTGTTGAAGGTCAGGTAGTAAATGAGAGAACAGATAGAAAATGGCAGTGACATCCACAGCGGTGCATACCGTCAACGCCGGCATCCACCACCATTGGCCACTGTACACAGTAGGGCCCAAAATTATCCAATGAGGCGTTGTACGGCAGTTCCCGAC
The DNA here is from genome assembly GCF_031143425.1 of Pleurodeles waltl. NCBI lineage: Eukaryota > Metazoa > Chordata > Amphibia > Caudata > Salamandridae > Pleurodeles > Pleurodeles waltl. The sequence continues at coordinate 1,314,856,114 of NC_090447.1, forward strand.
CGCCTCCTGCAACGGCGCACAACTTCAGTGGAATTACCTCACTTCCACCTGTCCCTCCACACAGGACAGGCGGACGCCATTTCGGGGGTGGGCAGGCCCTGGATTATAACTGCGTCACAGTTCACAATTGGACATCCAGGACAAATGCCACTTATACATTTCAAATTAACATCATGCATTGTACTGTTGTGGCTACAATGTACAATTTGTGACCGTCTCCTCACTCTTTTGCCCCATAGATTGCTACCGCTGCGGATGAATAGGAGATGGAGACATACCCCCGTGTACAGACCCCTGGTAGACCTGGCAACAATGGAGGTCAGGCACATTATCCTCACCTACAGGCTTGACAGGGCCACAATCACGGAGCTGTGTGCCCAACTGGAGCCTGACCTGATATCTGCCATCCGTCACCCCAATGGGATCCCCCCTCTTGTGCAAATGCTATCTGTGCTCAATCACCAGCTTCCCAGCTTTCAGGAACAGGCAGACTTGAATTTAGAAAACCCAATTTTTCAACACAATTTTGGCATTTTACTGGGACTTACCCCATTTTTACGATTTTTTGTGCTTTCCGCCTCCTTCCAGTCAGTGACAGAAATGGGCATGAAACCAATGCTGGATCCCAGACCCCACAACATTTCTGAAAAGTAGACAAAATTCTGAATTCAGCAAGGGGTAATTTGTGTATTGCATTTGTCCCCCCCGGCAAAATGAACAGGTGTTAAGAAATCGAAAGAGTTTTCACCCGCAGAATGTCCAGATGGTGTGCCTGGCGGACCAGTACATCTCCTGCGTCAATGCTAAGTATCCTGGGTCAGTGCAGGAATAGCAGCATCCCAAATGTGATGGCCCAACTACAAAGGCACCTGGTGTGGCTAATAGGTGAGCCCTGGTTCCCACCCAGTGGGTGGTGGTGCATGGGTATGGAGTGGGCCATATGGCATAGTGGTGGCTAAATGTTGACCCTCAATATTTGCAGGTGACTCTGGTTACCCCAACCTATCATGGCTACTGACCCCTGTGAGGAATCCCAGGACAAGGGCAGAGGAACGTTACAATGTGGCACATGGGCGAACAAGAAGGATAATTGAACGTACCTTTGGCCTCCTGAAGGCCAGGTTTCGGTGCCTCCATCTAACAGGTGGATCCCTGTGCTACTCACCCAAGAAGGTCTGCCAGATAATCGTGTCATGCTGCATGTTGCATAACCTTGCCTTGTGACGACATGTGCCTTTTCTGCAGGAGGAGGCTAGAGATGGCCGTGTGGCAGCAGTGGACCCTGTGGACAGTGAAGATGAGGAGGCAGAAGATGAGGATAAGGACAACGGAACTGCAGTGATTCGACAATACTTCCAATGACACACAAGTAAGACAGTGTAACGTCACATTTCATTGTAATTTTTTTGTTTCACATTGTCACTGGCAGGCTGTGATTTCCCACTTTTATGGCCACTCACTGTACTCTTTGGCAACTCATTTTGCAGATGTTGGTGCCCCACTATCAATCCTGGTGTGTTCACAGCAGCCAACTACAGGTCTATCCTATGTGAACATTAATGTACAGGTGATTTGCAATGTTTGAACCTTGTTAAACGAATACATACTTAAATCATTTGACATACTCCATACTTGTATTTATTCAAAGGGTATTTTTTGAAGTGATAAGGAGTGGGGCAAGTGCATTGGGATCAGGTGATGATGGAGGAAAGTCCAGGGTCGAGTTCCAGTCTATTTGTAGCACAGATGCATTGTCCATGGGGACATAGGAAGGGGAGCCATGGCAGTTCAAGGCGGACAGGTTGACAGAGTGGGACACAAGGGTGACAATCAGGAGTGTCTCATTTCCTGGCGGGTCTCGGCAATAGTCTCTGGCTTCTGCCTGAATAGCAGAGAACGTTTGCGGGGTGGTTCTCCTTCTGCAGGGGAAGGGGTGCTGGTGGTCTGTTGGTCCTGTGGCGGGGCCTTCTGTCCACTAGTGGCAGCGGAGGTGGAAATCTGTTCAGATGTCTGGCTAGTGGCAGGGGCCCGCTGTTGTAAGACTGCGTCCCTCACAATGTTGGCCATGTTTTCCAGCTACCCTGCAATGGAGACCAGGGTGGTGTTAATGGCCTGCAAGTCCTCCCTGATTCCCTGCTACTGTCCCTCCTGAAGTCGCCTGTTCTCCTGCACATTGTCAGGATCGTGGCCCAGCATATCCTGGGAATATTGGTATGCTCCCAGGATCTTAGTCAGTGCCTCCTGGAGAGTTGGTTCCCTGGGCCTGTCCTCCCACTGGCGCACAGCACTCCTCCCAGTTTCCCTGTTGTCCTGTGCCTCTGTCCCCTGAACCGTGTGCCCACTGCCACTGACCCCAGGTTCCTGATTGTCTTGGGTGCGAGGTGTGCCCTGGGGTCCCTATAGTGGTGGACACACTGCTGATTGACGTGTCCTGGGGCCAGAGGTATGGGTACGATGGGTGGATAGTGTGGTGGTGTTTTCTGAAGGGGGAGGCCCTGTGGTGGTGTGTGACTGTGCCTGGATAACCGACTGTCCAGAGGTCCCTGATCGGCCAGGTTGGTCATCCTGATCCAGGCATCCAGAGCCGCTGTCATCACTGTGGGCCTCTTCTGTGAGGGGACTGGAAATTGCTGGCACCTCTTCTCCGCTGACATTGGCTGGGATACCTGTGGGGATGTAAATGCAGAGGTTTTATTTTCTGTGTGTGGCATATTGTGCATCAGTGGGTTTTCCTCTATGATTGTATTTGCCCTGGCAGCTTTAACTTGTGTGAGTTGGTATGTGGTGGGCTAGCTGATTCTCTCTAGTGTGCATGCTTTAGTGATAGGTGTCCATGCAGGTCTGTGAGTGGTGTCGATGCATTGGTAGGGCATGCAGGGCTTGGCATTGGGATGAGTGAGATGTGATGGTGGGGTGTGTGGGAAGTGATAGAGTGATGGGAGTGAGGGTGAGGGTGGAGGTATGAGATGGCATGTAGGTAGTGGGGTAGTAGTAGTATAGAGTTGACTTACCAGAGTCCAGTCCTCCTCCTACTCTGGCCAGGCCCTCAGGATGCATGATTGCCAAGACTTGCTCCTCCCATGTAGTGAGTTGTGGGGGAAGAGGTGGGTGTCCACTGCCAAACCTCTGTACTGTGAGCTGGTGTCTTTCTGCAATGGAACGTACCTTCGCCCGTAGGTCGTTCCACCTCTTCCTGATATCATCCCTTGTTCTGGGGTGCTGTCCCACAGCGTTGACCCTGTCCACGATCCTCCACCACAGCTCCATCTTCCTAGCAATGGATTTCTGCTGCACCTGTGCTCCAACTAGCTGAGGCTCAACCCTGATGATTTCCTCCACCATGACCCTTAGCTCCTCCTCAGGGAATCGGGGGTGTCTTTGTGGTGCCATGGGTGTTGTGTGAGTAGTGTGGGTGAGAGTGTGCGGGTGTAATGTGTTGGGGGGGTGTTGTGAGGTGCGTGGGTGGTGTATAGGTGATGGTGGTGTGTGGCTCTGGTCTTGTCTGTGGTCGTGGTGTCTATCTTGTGGCAATTGTTTGTAGTCGTAAAGAGTTGTGGGTAGTGTGGGTGTGTATTTTATAGTGGTGTGTGCGTGTGGTGTGTGTATGGTTGTCAGGTGTGTGTTGTTTGAATTGTCCAATGTGGAGTTGTTTTGTTTGTGTGTGTGTATTTTGAGCACAGCGGTATGTACCGCCAATGGTTGACTGCCATTGAATGTCCGCTGTGGTGATTCGTGGGTCATAACGTGGTGGGCCTTGTTCTGTTGGTGTAATGGTGTGAGTTTTGATACCGCCAGTTTATCACTGACCTTTGGTGTGGCAGAATTGTGTTTGTGGCTGAATAGTGACGGATTGGTGTGTGTGTGTCATAATATGGTGAACGGATATCTGCTGTGGCCGCGGTATGTTAGCAGCAAGTGGGATTTACCGCCAATGTCATAATGAGGGCCAAAGTCTGTTTGTCGCCAAAATTACTATCATATCATAGGTCATCATTAACATATTACAGTTTCATTGCAGAGGAACAAACAACACCTCCTGTTCAGCAGCCTGTCCTGGATGACCAACCTGTTGATGATGATATCCTGTCCCCCATGGACGATGACATCTTCCAACAACTCCTGGACTCCATAGAATCTCCTTCTCCAGACATGACAAGGGATGACAGTGTTTCAGTTTCTGCAGAGGGACTGCCACCCACAAGACATGCCCCATCTGCCAGTCCAAGCCCAGTTGCAGACTCTGAGGACCCCCAAGTTGTCTTCCAATGGTGAATACTAGGAGTCCAGCAGCGGATGGTTGATGAGGAGTGGGCGGGGATTCAGACCATAATGGGTATCCTAGAAGAAGTTTGTAGGTGCCTCGGTACCAATAAGAATACATCTGAGGCAAGGGACCTACACTTGACTCCATAGTCTGGATGAGTCCCTAACTGACTTTGTTTGGTGGCAAGGACAAATGCTGGCAGGGACAGGGGAGCCACATCTTCAGCTCCTGATGTGTGTGTGCCTCAGATGCCTCCCACACAAACATTATCAGCTGCAGGGGAGGCACAACAAGCATCGGAGGAGGAAGGTGTGAACTTCCCCAGTAGTTTTGATCACAGAACTGCCAGGTAACATTTGTTTGTGTTCCCTAGCCAGTTTCCCAGTGGTCCTGTATGTATCATCATGCCACTTTCTTTGACACCCAGTACTGCCCCTTTGTGTTTGTGTACCTGTTAAGCTTATTAACTTGTGGACTGTTGAAGAGACCCAGCTTCCCTAATGGCAATTTGTACCTACTCACTGAAATTCTCTTCACCTCTACATGCAGCATGACTCTGTCTGAATATCCTTTGCTCACTATCAATGTTGGTGCCCCAATCACTGCTAAAACGCTCATGCTGAGGCATCCACATTTGTAAATAAATGCACTCCTATAAAACCAGAGTGTCACAGGTCTGTTGCAGGAAGGACTAACTATACCATGGTGAATGGCTATTATAAGAACCCACTTCTAAGCATCTCAAGGAGCGTAAGCTAAAGTCACAAGCATCTGGTCTATTTGGGTATGCACCCACAACTACAATGGAATAATGAGGAACATGTTGTCTCCCAATGGAACATCAGGGTGTGACAATAAGGTTCAGTTGCATGACTGACACATAGTAAAAACCCCTATTAAGCACACAAATGCCTACCTGATAAAAATGGGTCTGTGAGGCATGTGAGCCAATAACACGGTTCCACTCATCCAAATACATGTAGCTCCGTGGGCATTACAATGTGATCAAACACGTATGACAGCCTTAATGCTCTCACTGAAGAGATGCCAAAATACATATATTATCATGATTGCATTGATAATAGGCAGATACTCATGCCAATAGTCCTTCAGAATTAGCATCATACATGTGCCACACTAGGATATACTAGGGCAGTAGTATACCTTGAATGTCAGTCTGCAAGAAATGAAAGGGATTATTGTTGGGGTTCTGTATCAGCTAATAAATGGTGTATAAAGCTACACTGGGATAGGTAGGATAAATGTGTTCCTCTGCCCCTGAGAGGCTCTACATGTTTTGAGGGTGAGTATAACCACACACAACATCTATTGTGCAAAGTGAACGCATATTAGTGTTTAGGGGCCGACCACAGAACCAGCAACAAAGTGACACTTCCCCAGGGGAAGAAGATATGGGAGACTCATGTGCTTGAAGCTTAGCAAGCAGTCAAACAAAGTGACATGCATGAAGTGCCACACTAAGCAAGTAGTCAATGTCAATGATGATGGAGGTACTTAAGGCAGGTATGGATATGTTCATGATACATAACCAGCCAACAACAATGACCAACTTGCACAATGGTGCAAGGGTGTATTGGGAACTAGCAAGCACTGGTGTGTCCCAGTGCAGCTTGGAATCTGTAGTCTGTTGTCCAAAAACTATAACTAGAATACTTGCACTATTGCCTTCACACAGAAAGCAACAGTAGTATGTTGCCTGTGTTGTGCTGTGAGTAACATTTCCAAAAGAGGCTCACTTACATTAGCTAAAGTTGTAAAAGGCTCTACACTTGACTCAATTGTCAGGTAGTCTGTCAAACAAAACAACATATACCTACAAAGCCTGCAGGTCAATAGCCACATCAGATACGCAAATCAACTTACTCAATGTTAGCAACTTATAAATATCAAATGAAGACAAAGTTGTAAAAGTATAGAAAAGTTTAATTTATGAAAACTGTCTACCCTAACTGCACCTACCTAGCCTAAACAAACTAATCTTAACACTATCTTACATGATCCTAAGTTATCCTAAAATACATACAACCACTTAGCCTATCCCACCTAACCTTAACTTTAGCCTACACCCCCTAAACTTATCCTAAACTATCATAACTACTATACACAAATGGCAAGCTAAACATCTACCACCCCACCCCTTAATACACATACATCAGCACAATACAGAAAACAACTACAACCTAAGCATGCACTGCCTATACATGTAAATCTAAACAAATATATATTTTTTGGATTTTCTGTTTTGTATTTTTTTCTTTGTTTTAATAACACACTCAAAATTAACCCCCATCCACTTAAACATCTACCAGTTTAAAAACACTCTTAAAATCTACTACCTAATTAAACATGTAAAACTCTAACACTAACCTACACCATACCCATACTAATCCAAACCTACACTATGCCTAAATTACTATAAGTATTAAACAACATGTTAAATAATAGGGAAAGGAGGTGCAAAAGAGAGAGTCACATTTTCGCACTAATGCGCTCCATGGCCTCCTGTAGTATGAGCATGATGGAACAGACGTTTGCCAGCTTACCCTCAATGTCTGCCATCCAAATGTTAAGTTCCTGTGGGTCTTTCAGAACCTAGCCCTCAAATAAAGGTCCTGTGGCAGGGGTTGGGTGTATGGTCAGTATGACTGGCACCTGATGGGCAGAAGATGAGCCTAGAATGGCTTGAGGAACATCCAACTGCTGTTGGGTGCCCTCCAGTCATTTGTTAGTATTTGACTGTCCTTGGTGTTCCCGCCTGCCTGCATTCCAATTTCTTGCAGCCTTACCTTGTTCGTTCAAGATCCCCATCTTCTTGTAGGCGACATGACGGATGTAATATTGTTTCGCCTCTTCATCTGTCATTTTGTGTAATTAGGTAAAAGAATAACTCATCAGCTAAAGCTGGAAATGTACATGATGTGTGCAATAAAAGACTTAAATCATCATACTACTACATGTGGCAGGCCAGTACAAGACCAACTATTGAGAAAGAGATATAAACAATATACCTTCTGTATAAATACATCTCCTAATCAAAAAAGGCGACCTGACACAAGTTACTGGCATTGTAGATATACGATATTGAAACATAGTCACAAATTTACTTATAATCATATAATTCCTGACAATGAGTCACAAGCATGATGATGTGTACATATGGAACCGGACACAAGGTTCAGGTACAGTTACTTTGGTGTTACATCATTTGCTCATTCACATATGTGAAATGAGTTAAGAAAGGGAAGGTAGTGTGTCTCTGCAGTGGATTACTCATCTTGAAATATACAATGCAAACCACATTGCTGTCTTAACTGCCAGGTAGTCAAAAAATTGATGGAGGGTGCGTAAGAGATAACTGCTGTCCACTTTACCAATTTAGACCCAGGCAAATTCTGTGGAAAACTAACATATAGCTTCTGGTACACAGCTGTAGTAATACCATGGTGTCCTTAACAATAATATTTGTGTCTGGACACACATTCTCCCAAGGCTGCTTTCCTCCTCTTACAATATGATTTAGACAATTCATGTCAGGAGTGTGTGCATGCATGCTGGAATTCTCATCTGTACAAGACATTTGTGGTGTATGATGAAAGGAGCCTTGTACTATGAGTCAGGTGTGACAGTGTTGGTGCTGGCCTGTATAAGTTACCTCACTAGTAAGTGAGCAGTGTAATGGGCTGTATGCTGCTGACACAGTGCGTCCCTGCATGTGGGCTTGTACACATTGCTGCAAAGTCACTTTCTGCCATTGTACGTACAGTATCTGAAGCCATGAGTTTGCCATTTCAATGCAATTCCATGTGCAGACTGGTGACAGGCCCAATGTGGTCCAAACAATTATGTTTGCACTGAGGTAGGATTCCTGACATCCTGCCACAACCTGCGAAGCCATGTGTTGTTACACTTCCATTTGGACATCTGCAATCACATTGTGCATCAGTCAGGCAGCCTGCAAATGATTTGTCCAACAGCATGGTTACATAGTGTTGCAGGCCTCCATCTTTACAGCCTCCATGGCATCTGTGTAATTGTGTCTCTGTCACTCCATTTCACATATGAATGACATGGACTACTCTGAGGGATTCCCAAGTACCCTTCTGGCTGGATTACAGCAGTCACACCTCAGGTTAAGGTTTGCAAATGACAAAAAAAAAATACTACTGATAGTGTACTAACACTTACAGCTACACTTTTTGAGACACCATATGTCCTCTGTCATGACTCAGATCAATGTTTAGAAAAACATTTGCACTATCACAACTACATTAGTAGCATCTATGATAGGAAGAGTGGTTTGTTTGTGTTTGCTAGCCGACTGACCTGGTCATACAAGTTTGTACATTTTGGACTTTTGAATTCAAACATAGCTACAAAGAAAGGTATTGGCCACAAACAATTTTACGTGTTGATCAGCATGGATGTCTGACCATACCAATAGCCTTTCACATTGCTCTTATGTTGCAGGAGAGGTTCAACGTATTCAGCATGTATGAGCATAGTATAATGCAAAATGAAGAAATATACATGGCATTTGGACACACACTTACTCTAATTCAGATTACATGAGACTGTAATGTTTACACTTGGTAATGCTCTTTGGGTAATGTATTCCACCTCATCAGCACTAGAGTCATACTCAGATATGGACACATCCAAGCATACAGTGTCCAGACAAGCTAAGCCTAGCTCATTCCACTTTGCTGCAACATTTGTCAAACCTTTGTTTGTAATATTTGTGTCATGTGATGGATGCCACATTTTCTTCTTTGAACCATCTGCAGATTTAATGCCAGATGACAGTGCATGTGCCATAGACAACCAACCAGTAAGTGAGCAAACATCACCACAGCAAGGAAAGATACATGATTCCTGTGGCCCTGCGTACGTTGTCCCTAAATGCACATTGACATAAGTCCTTGTCCATTAAACATCATTCTGTGTACAATTTCTGTTGTGTATGTACACTGAGTGCAAAATGTTTACAGGTGATTGATACAGACCCATACACATCACAATGCTATAACTATCATGGATCACACACAAACCTTACAGAGTAACAGCAAGGTATTTATTACACTTCCTGGGAGTGTTGGGATCCAGAAGGGTCTCAACTTACCCAATGGTGTATGATGATGGGCCACCTACCAGACAACAGTTGGAGCACTGCATTGTAAATTGTGCAAATACACAGTCTACATTTCATGAACAGTACTATGACATGCCAGTGATTTGGCATTTTCAACATGTTGGACACACACATATGTATACATTGACTGAAGATATGCGATGCAGCTAATCAACTTACATGGCATAGGTGACTGGTTGTTGACACTCAGACATGTCTCACATCACATGCCTGAAGCATGTCAGGCATGTGAATGTTTAGTGTAGTGTTGGACAGCATCATCCCAGGGCCCCTTGCACCATGAAACAAAGGGGCAAAACCATTGGCCCTAGATCAGTCAAAGTAACGCTGGAATGGGAAAGGACAGGTATACGACGTATGTGTCATCGTGAGGAACACATCAGACTATTCATGTTACTGGTGTACAGAGTGATGTCTAGTGGCAAAGCATGCTACATTGCAACATGGTGCAAGGGTGCATGCCTTGGAAGACAGTATACATCTCTGTCCTGTAAGGGTCGTCTTTGTGAACTAATATAATTGCCAGGGCATTGTTAAATTGTCTATGTGTGCTGAACAATGCAGCACACATGAGAAGGTTAACGTCACAGAATATTAAGTTACATTCTTCCTTACACATCACCTGTGCCTGGTTTAAAACTATATGAACCATGCCCTGCACAAGCACATATGTGAAATCAGGTCAGGCCCCTGGTGCAAGAAAATAGAAATTTCACAGATTTACACAGGATTTGTGTGAACGGTACAATAAATGGTCTCTTCTTTACAAGTTTACATTTTTTATACTGTAATTATAACACATCTACATGCAGTTGGTACATACATACATACATACAGACATACAGACATACCTACTAGGCCGCCGATCTCCAATCCAAGTTATTGTACCAAATCTGACTCTTGGGACACCACATCAGCCCATAGATGCTTCAGCTGGTGGACAAATGGCAATGCACCCTCTCCCAGCCCTCCTTACATTGGTTGATGGGCTAACCCTGGTTGACTCGACCCACCAATGCCATCAAGTAGGGAATGTAATAGGCCAGCAACCATAGCAGGCCCCCAAACACTCCCTCTGTAAAGTTCTTTGCCCTACCATTTCCCGACATGGCCACATCCACTCTATAATCACAAAAGCCCTAACAAACACCTCTTAACCTAACCCCTATGCCTAAAATAATAAACTCCTAAATAGACAACAACAGTACCCAATAAACACAATTTGCAGATGAGAGGGACCGCTCAGACACTGAGGAGACCAAAATGCACACTAATCCAGCAGCCATTCTCCAAAACACCTCTAACACCTAGGACAAACTAACAGACTGTAAGAGAAAGTAAAACTAACTTTCACACTTCTCAGTTTGCAGGCTGCAATGCCCATTGTGTCATTTACTGAGTGTATCCCGCCGGTTTACGAGACTTTTGTGGTATTTTATGATGTATCACTACTGAAATGGCCAATGTGGGGTGGCTGCACTCTGCATTGGCACTTCCTGCAGTCAATTCCAAACATTGGCTTAAATGTGCATCTTGAGACCGATGCAATGCACTGTTCAACAGGGACAATGCCCTGGCTGTGGCCAACGCAACTGGCCTAATGTGTTGGAACATCTGTAGAGGTCTATGAAATGCTGAATTGGACACCTTGGGTGCACTTTCATTGGCCTAGGACTGGGGCATCACCACTTTGCAGGTCTGCATGACAGAGGTGGTGAATCTGGGTGATCTGAAATCTGTCATGTGCCTGTAACTTCATGAAAAGTGATGCAGCATATACAGGTTGTGCAACAGATTGCCCATTGAGTCAGCCTGGGTCCAACGGATGCATGTGCAGTCCCTATCACCATGCCACGGAAAAGGGTGCATGGCAGCTCAGCAAGACAGACATTATAAGCTGTAGGATTACACTTCAGTTTGTCACAGCCATTACCAGGGCACACACCTTGTTGTTCCCCACGGTCATATGTGGATCTATAGTTGGCTCTTAAGCCCTATGTGCCACACTATTGTCCTATTCTGGCTAGGGTCTCTATTCATGCAATGTGTGGGGAATTGATCATTGTGATGTGGCACAGTTGCAGCATTGCAGCACACACTTAGAACAAGGACAGGCTGGCTTACGCATACTACAGTCTATGTCCTACCCAGCTTGCACATTTTCAGGATTTTTAAACACTAACAGGTGACTGTTGCATGGGTGTACCCATACAACATCCATGGTTTGAGACACATTCTCAGACATGTAACATGATTTATTCACCCCAACCTGGGTCCTCCTTGCGTAGCCCTGTGAGGGTTCATTTATCTTGTGTGAAACAATGCAAAACAACACACTGCATTGCCTTACTCAGCACCAGAGAGAGGTTCCATGACTGTTGCATGGATGTCCAATGTAATATTTATCTAAATAAAATAAGGTAAAAATGACAAGAATCCAATATGCAGAAGTCAAGATATCATTGTTTAGAGGTTTGAGTAGGTCTTAGTCCATAGGAATCAATGGATATCTCTTTTTAGTACAAAGTATGTGGGAGGCATCAAAAATAACGCTGCAGAGGGCCACAGAGGAGGTGATGCATCAGAAAGTAAAGTGATGCATTGATTTGTCTGGTGTGGTGGTGGTGATGCGTCAATTCTTTCCTCATGAGCAAGATGATTAATCATTTCTGGGTGCACAGTCTCGGATCCTTACTGCGGTATGGTGATATTTTGACACCCAGGGATGATGCATTGAAAATCCAAAACAAGCGGCAAGGATGAAACAGATGTTGTAACGATCTGGTAGGCACTACAGCAATTTTCCATCCACAAGACAGGCATTGCATCGATTCTGCAGACGATGCGTTGATTTTTGCAGGCGTTGCATTGGTTTTCTGGTGCAGTGGAGTTTCTTTCTCTAGTGAAGTCTTTGTTGGCCCTGAGACTTCTTAACAGGAGGCAAGCTCAGTCTCAGCACTTGGAGATGACTTGTGGGGAAATGCAAAGTCCTTCTAGCAGAGTCAGGGAGCAATAGGCAGCAGGTTAGCAAGCAGGAGAGCAGTCCTTCTAGAAGAACAGTCCAGATGAGTCCTTTGGGCAGCATGGCAGTCCCTCTGACAGAGTCCAGTTATAGGTCCAGAAGTGTCTGATTTGAGGGGTCACAGACCCAGTATATATACCCAAATGTGCCTTTGAAGTGGGGGAAACTTCAAAGAGCGGTTTTGAAGTGCATCAGTTCCCCTTTTAACCCAGTTCTGTGTGCCAGGAGATCTGTGTGGGGTTATCAATCCTTTGTGTGAGGTTAGGCCACGAGCCTTAGAAGTGTTAGAGCCCCTCCACCCTTCCTGCGAAGGAAGACCCATCAGTATGCATATGAATGTCGATGTAGCTGAGTGTCCTGTGTTTATGGCCTTCTGGGTAGAATGAAAAAGGGGAGCTGTCGACCAGCACAGACCAGATTGTAGTGTGGTTAGTTTTATGTATCCTTTGCGCATTAGCTTCGGGCTTTAGGCCTTTGTGCACTTTGCCCTGGATGTATTTTATTCATTTGCTTGCAGCTTAGAGCCTCTGTGCACTTTGCTCTAGATGCTTTTTATTAGGATTCGTACTGTTATTTTTCAAATAGCCAGTTCTACGGTCTTGTTTTTTATTCATATCACACTGTTTAGCCTACTTCAGCACTGGAGTTCTCCATAACACATTCCTGTTCACTCTGTGCTTCAGTCAAGGATACAGTCTGGTACATTGCCGATAGACGTGGTAGTAGTTTAGTCTTTGGCATTCCTGCGTAGGGACATTTTGTGATCACGCTGACATGTTAGTTATAAAATCACTTCCTTGTCCCAATACATGCAAGAGGGAGATTCTGACCAGGGAACCACAACTAGACGCTGACTGCCTCGTTGCAGATGCTGAACCAGATCACAGGCCTTTGCTCAGGTATGGGGGTTGATGTCCTCCCAGGGAATCTGAAATGCAAGTTAGAAGCTTAACATGCTGTGCTCGAAATAGAACTAGCTGAGGGAGAGTAGAAATTGTTAACACCATGATAGCGTTATTCTTATGTTTCACTCTCCTTGTGACTATTTCAATCCTACTGTGTTGTATGGTTCTGGTTATTGCTGCTCACGCCTTATTATCTAAAATGCAGTCGTTTTATTAAAACATTATATAAAACTTATACTGCCTTTGTCATTTGTATATGAGATCATACTGTAAATGAGAGAGTTGGTTTGGATCTGAGTGACCACGATTTCCCTGAGAAGTTCCAAAGATGTCATGCGCTAGGCTGCCCAATCATCTCTTCCCCGTGGGAGAAATGAGGCACTGCTAGTTAGTCGGAGCAAAAACCGGATTTAGGGTGACAGAGTTCCTTACACGTGGGTCAGACTCAGTCCCCCACACTGTTATCGATCCTGCTGCCTAGAAATCCAGTAGTCTCATTTAGGATAATGAGAGCCCACGCGACATGGCGCCGCCAACGATTGGTCTGGCTCTAATTTTTGGGTCCGGCTGACTCTCTCGGTCTCATATATATTTTGACTCCTCGGTTCCGTAAGCGGAGACGTCCGTGGGGCTGAGGATTTCCGCCACCACGGGATAGGTACATCCTATTACTTAGTGGTCGGTTGTTCAAGCTTGAACTTTAAAAGGAAAACCCCGATATTGGTGTGCCTTCTCTGACCTAGTGCTATTTTTTACAAATGGCGAATCCTAATGTAGTGAATATAGCAATCAATATGCGACAACCGCTCACAGGACATCTGGTGGCACATGGACTGACGGTCCAAGGGGGTCCGGTCACTTTTGTGGTGGACGCCCATGCAGCCTATAGAACAGAACTTTTTTATTCTTGGGTCGTATTTCCAGCAGTTGATGGGGGTACAAACACTTTTCACGAATACACTGTTGCGAATGTCCCTGGACAATACAGGGCTTATGCATATTTAGAGATACCTTTATCTTATCAAGAACACCATAATTGGCTTGATGGCGCCCTCCCACACACAGTAGCCCAGGTAAGGTTAGGTCCACTGAGTAATGATGGTCCGACCTGGCCTTTATTGGCTACTTACACACCATATCCTGCGGTTGCTAATTTGGCAGTGGCTGACGTGCGTCGTTTATATATGGACTTAGCAACTACATACAGAAGACTGGTTCAGTTTGTAATGCAGGCATTAAATACTAATGCAGCGCGTGCTGCTCCGGCGTACATCCGACAGGCAGTGGTTCCGGGTATCAATCCGGCCACTGTACACTCAGTTATGGGTAAGGTGCCGGCTAAACGTGAGGAAACTCCATTTTGGCTGGCGCAAAAAAATAATACGCTGGAAGCAGTATTTCCCCATGCGGGACCTCAGGATAAACATAGAATATTGATGATGTGTTTGCCGTATGGAATGGTTCCTCCGGTGGACCTTTGTAATACCTGGGGCACGGTGTTTGCCGCGCTCTACACTACCGCACACGGTACACCAACATTAGCTAATCTGCCGGAAGTGCTTAAATAATTTCAAGATGAATATGGGGCTGCCCCGCCTTAGATTTAGGCATGCAGTTGATGGGCACTTTTGCCGCAGTTTCTTCTATTATTTTGAGTAATCTCAAGGGTGAGGCAGTAGCACTAGCAGTGCGTATGCGTCTTCGGGACGTTCCGCAAATTAATCAGGAGCGGGAACTCCCGAGAATAATAGCCGAAACATATTCCAGTATTGGTCGCGATAGCCTAGGGGCTAGACCGCAAAAACCCCAATTACAGGGTAAAAATAATAAAGATAATGCTAAGCAACAGCAACCTGAGGGTACTAAAAAGCGCTGGGACAAGAAACAGCAAACACCTAAGAAAGATGGGGGACAGTCTCCGCAACCGGAGACCCCGCAGAATAGGTATAATCTCAGGAATAGGGATAATTTGAAGACGCCTGATAGATATCAATATACTGATACATGCCAATCTCATTCCTTTCAGGACTCCTCGAACAAGAGAAGTGAGAGAGGTGGGCGGTCAGAGCGGAGAACTGAGTACGTGAAACTGAGACAGGAATCACAACGCTCAACTGAGGTTTCTGTTAAACAGGAAGAGAAACCACTCCAACAAAAACAACAATTTAAAAAGAAGAAGGTGGCAGCAGTCTCAGTTAGACATGCCACTCAAGAAGAGAGTTCTCTTGACGAACAAGACATGGGCGTTGGCGCTGTTAGACAGCGCGGCAGAGGTCACAATAGTTCGCCGGAGTCTTCTAGAGCATCTGGAGGTGAAAGCAACTGATGACTTCATACAAGTCGAAACGGCAGATATGCGAGTCTCTGATCCTGATAGAGTATATAAAGTAACTCTGCGATTAGAAGGGGACATTGACCGCATTGTACATGCCATTTTTTGGGACCATGTGGTAAAATCATATGACGTTCTGCTGGCCGAACAAGATTGGCCACCTGACTTTGTTCGCGACTGTCCGGTTGGGGAGGAGGTTACTACACCTTCATTCTCACCACTTGTTCCGAGAGAACTAGTGGAGTCCTATAGTAAGTCATGGGCTCTGGCACAGGCCCCCACACTATATAGAAATAACGTGGGGTGGGATAGACAATCACCATATCATGTAATTCCAATAAAGGGCGAACCTCAGCCGCAATATCCTATCAAATTTGAGGCAAGGGCATCGGTTAGAAAAATTCTTACACAATTGGAGTACCAGGGTGTAATTGAGCCCTGTGTCTCGCCGATGAATAATCCCTTATTTCCAGTTGCTTAACCGGACCATTCATATAGGATAGTGGTGTATTACAGACACTTAAATGGACATACACGCACATATGCAATACAGAATTCACACAGCGCAGCGCTTATGAATAATATAGTGTGTAATAACTACAAAACAACATTAGATATCTCAAATGGATTTTTCTGCCAGAATATAGCGCCCGAGAGTCGCGACTATATCAGTTTCAGTGCGTTTGGCTCTCAAAAAAAGTTTTAGTCGTTTGCCTCAGGGTTATAAAAATAGCCCAGGACTATTTTCGGCTTGTGTAACTGAAATTCTGCACGAGTTGGACCCTGAGGCGTTATCATATGTTGATGACATATATTTGACAGATGATGAGATTCTGCAACATCTAAGGCATGTAGCACGCATTGTTGTGGGGTTTGCTGAAATTGGCTATAAGTTTAATTTTAAGAAATAAAAGATTGCCTTCCTCAGTGTCATTTTCCTGGGATATGAGTTGTTGAATGAGGGCAAGAGCTTGGCGCCATATTTTTTGGAGAAATGTGCTCAATTGCAGCCTCCTAATACGTTTCGGAAGCTCCAGTCATTGTTGGGGTTTCTGAATTTTGGCAGAACTTACATTCCTGATTATGCTACGCGTATAAAACCTTTATACGAGTTGATTAGCCCAAGTTTTTCGAGTAGATTTTGGACGATTGAGCATACACATGTACTACGAGATTTACAAACTGATCTCTTAGCAGTTAAACTTTTGCACACACGGGACAATAAAACGCATTTAGTCATCAGGGTTATACCTGGGGCTGTTGGGTTTACATATGTCACCTTTAATGAGGGTGAGACAGTCCCGATAGCATACAAGTCTCACTTGTATTCTGCTGCAGAACAACGATTTGCACAGACTGAGAAAATACTCACTGCTGTGCAGATGGCTGTAATTAAAGAAAGGCCTCTTGCCCAGGGCCAACGCATCATTGTTGTGTCCCCGATTCCAGCCTTGGAGGCTATTACAAAAGTGAGTGTTCCTAATTCGAAAGCTTTACATCCGCGATGGATACAATGGGCTACGTCTTTGACAGCCACTGATGTAGATTATATATTTGACCCTAAACTGCAGACTCAAGAATTTCTTCAATATGAAAGGGAGTACCCAGTTCCCACTGGCACATTGCCTATTGACCAATATCAGGTGGTCATGTATACCAATGGCTCTGTGCAACCAGCGGTTGGGACTAAACAGCAGTATTCTGCTGCATGTCCGGTGGTGAGCGGCACTATGGAGGGGGAAGTGTTCTGCCCCCGACATACTTATACACAGACCTTGGGAGATTGCACGGCACAGCTGGCTGAGCTCAAAGCTCTATTGTTAGCTTTGGAGCACGCGGATCCGGTGATTTTAACCTTGCTGGTCTGTGACTCCTACTACTGTGTTCAGTCTTTCAATGAATATCTACACTATTGGAAGTTGAATGGGTTCAGAGATTCTAAGGGCAACACCATTAAACACAAATTGTTGTGGGGTAAGGTTGCAGATCTGAAAGAGACGCTTCCTAAGGTCCATGTTGTGCATACTCTTGGACACCAGTGCGTTGGGATACACGTTGCTGGGAATACTTTGGCTGATGAAGCCGCGAAGTCGGCAGTGGCTGTTGCCACTGTGGCCGCAGTGACTCGTTCGAGTTCCAAACCAGACACAGAGATTTCAGCTGCCATAAAAGCTAGGGCTGATGGCACGCCGTTTCCTAAAGGATTCCCTTCTAAATATAGTTACTGCTTGGGTAGTATGCTAAATGCTGTTGTTAAAATTCCAGGCGTTGGTGTACGTGAAATGCCCAATAAGGTTGAGAGACCTCGATTAATATCTGCAGCACATGAGGGGGCGGCATCTGCACATGCTGGTGTGGCTGCCACGATTTCACTTTTACAGGCTCGTTACTGGTGGCCTGGTCTCTATAAGGAGACAAAGCAGTATGTCCTTTGTTGTGACGTCTGTCAACAAATTAAAGCTTCGACGGCTAGACGCCCGCAGCAAACGCCCCTTCTGATTTCAAATAAACCTTTACAGTGTGTGTACTTGGACCACTGTGGTCCGCTGACACCAGACAGTGCATACAAATATATATTGGTCGCTGTAGATTCGTGCTCCAGATTTGTGTGGGTCTGCCCACAGCGCTCGGCTGACGCTCGAACTGTTATTAAAGATTTGCGCATCTTTGTCGATACATTTGCAGTTGCGGCTTTTCATTCGGACCAGGGCCCTGCTTTTGCCTCTAAGGCATTCAGGGATACCATGGCTTCGTTGGGGGTCCAACTCCAATTCTCGTCTCCATTTCATCCCGAGGGAAATTCTGTCGTGGACTTTTAAATTATGATTTAAATCAATCCTTAACGGACAGAGTTATAGGTACGGGTCATAGTTGGCTAGCTCACCTGTATGGAGTACAGAGAGCACTTAATAACTTGCTTAGAAGGTCCCTGGGGGGTCGTACTTCATATGAGTGCCTGTTTGGAACACAAATGTATGTTCCTGATCTAGATGGTCCTGGTGTGGAGGCGGCAGATACGCCCTTTGACATAAATGATCGTGTTACTGTTTTGAAGGATTTACAACAATTCCGTGAAGATAACTCTTCTGCAGGTGCTGCCTCCACGGGAATTAAGGATGAGCCAGTAACGCCTACTGGTTGGATACGCAGGATTGGGGATCTGGTACGTGAAAAGGTCGCAGTAAAGAAAGAATTTGGAACTTCTTATCGAGTACCAGTCCCTGTGTTAGGGGTTAGCGGCACGAGAACTGTAATTTTACCGCCGCTGCACGGGGCCAAAGGAAATCGCTTTGTTTCCATTGATAATGTCAAGTTACAACATGTGGCCGATTCTGCACAGCAGACCAAGGGGGACACCCAGTAGTTCCGGAATCCCTCTCACTACTGGGGAGGAAGTCCCGCTGCGGGTGATTTGCACCGATGCTGTTTCCTCTCCGAGCTTGGGGAGGGTGGAAGATGATCTTGCGATTGTTCCACAGTCAACGATTAATTTGGAATCTTTTGATCAAGTTGCTGTACGTTCTACTGATGTTTCTGAACATGTGGTTTATAGTGTGCCAAGGCGAGAGCCTCCATCTGCTTCTTTGTTCACAGTTGCACCTTTTGCAAGAACTGCCTCTGGCTGCTTCAACGACACTGATGATGCAGTGTCCGGCTCCTCGTCCTCAATGTCTTCAGTCCGAGGTCCACGTAAGCTGCTGTGTTGGCTTAAACGCACATATTTTGTTTTTCCTTGGAACTATTTGTGGCTTTTTATGGCTGTAGTGACTATTTTTTTGTGGTTGGGATTTGTGGTTACTTTCTTTTTAGTAATACATGGTCATTTTCTTCCTGAACGATCTGACATTGAGCACGTGGAGACGGTGTTGAAACCACATTTTTCATCTCATATGGGTCGAAGAGACTTGTCCAAAGTAAACATTTCTGCAATACCGATTCCAGATGGGATTGTGTGGGATAAAGTAATGTTTGATATATATGGTCCCACTGAATTGATTAAAATACCGTATGTCCTCAAGTTATCAATGAATGATATTGTTATACCAGGCATTGTTTCTGATGATTGCGATGTGAAGACAGTAGATTCTATGCTGACAGACTTGCAATATTATACTGTCTATAACGATGAAGATGCTTACCTATTTAGAGATAATCATGGTGACATGTTTTGCTACAACTATTATGGACACCACTTTATTCATAAAGCAAGTAGCCCTAAGTCCATATTTGATTATGTGCAATGGGAACATTGCCCAACTCCTCCACAAGGGAGTTCAAAAACGTATTATGATAAATTTGCATACTTTTCTGGGCATAATCAACAAAATGCTAAGTCTTACTATTTTAAAGTTACTCCATATGCTAATAAGCAAATGTTATTGACCGATACTAAATTACTGTATTCAAATTTGTTTGTGTCTAAACTTTCGGTTGAGGGGTATGAATATTGGTTTAAGACTGTTGATTTGAAAAGTGTCTGGGGAACGAAAAATTGGAAAATGCAAGGCAGGGACACATTATTTAGGGCATGTATTATCCCTGTGCAGATGATTTTCCTCAATGACACAGTACAACAGACTAGCTGTTTGGGCTTGGCAACGATTAGAGAGTTGAATTTGCCGGGTATACCTGTCCCTTCCAAATTGAACAATTGGCAGCGATATGTTAATGCCACGTTTAGTGAGTTTACACACTGGGTCCAGAATGGTACGCTTAACACTTCATTGATACATCCGGGCGGGTGGTTATTATGGCCCGTAGACACTAATAAGTGTCATCAACGTTTTGTCACCTCTTTAGGGGGGGTTCAGGACTAGTAGGGCGGACCCTCGCTACATATCACCAGAACATGCTGATATCATAACTACATACAGCGTGGGAAAGCTTTGTCAGCAATGGTTCAAATCATCCACGCTGGATGCAGTTAAATCACATCTCACGTTGCTGTCTAATGATACGGACTTACAAGATTTTTTGTCAGGACCAAAGATGCCACGGAAGAAACGTTTTTTATATGAGGTATATAATGAGATTTGGAAGCTTTCACAACAAGAGGCAGCGGCCCGGTTGAGACAAATTGATCAGGAAAATTTGGTACAGGCTTTGTCTGATGTGGATAAAGGGATACATACCCTTTCAGACCGTGTTTACACAATAGATAACATCGTTTCCTCTGCCATAGACATTATTAAATCGGATATGTCCTCTTTATATCATGGGCAGAGTCAGACGCGGTCCATCATGCAGCTGGGTTGGACTCTACAGACCTTGAAGGCAGGTCGTGTCCCGTGGCAGCACATTCGTGCCAGGGAGATATTTGTTTCCTTTAATTTAACTCGTCAACAACAGCTGATGGCTAAAAAGGAAGCGACGTATGTCATGTTGAATATTGAAAAATTGGAAAAACTGCCTTTCACGGTTGCTGAGATTCCGTCAGCTGAATGGTTGATTCATGGGGTAATTAATCTGCCTATCTCCACTCTGCAATTTACTTCTTGTTTGAAGCACATTCCGGTGGGTAGATATGAACGGTTGGGAGACAGTTACATTCACGAGGTGTGGGAGCTTCCCTTTCTGTACAGATGTATTAATGGTTTGAGGAAGGTTTTTCTTAGCGGTAGTGAATGCGAAACTTCTGTCAGCCATTCCATGGTTTGTAAACAGCTGTCCTTACACGGAGCGTGTAATGCTTCGATTGCTAACTTAGCTTGTTATCTGAAGGGAGTTCCAGTCCCGGTTATTAAAAACACTTTCCAGGTGCTTTCTAACGGCAGTTACATTGTTCTTAACAGCGAACGCTGCTGTGGCATGCGTGCCGGAATAGTTTACGTTGTCGTTGTCACCAAGGCCGTTACGTGCTGCGGGAATGTGTTGTTTCCCCCCACTCAAATTAGGGAGGTAGCGTCTGGCCTCATATTGCTACTTCCAAGGTTAATTTCGACAAGTTAAGTCGACTGAAGGCTTTATTGTTTCAGAAGCATGTGGCCCTTACATCTGCTAGCGAGACCTACGCACTACAGGTGGCAAGGTCATCAGCGGAAATACAGTCCCTTTTGAATACTAACTTTCCGAGTCACTTTGGTGAACTTGTGGGACGTATATTTAATGCGTCCAGCACTGCTGGAATTGCACATTTTTTCGAAGCCGTTGGTGTTGGTTTTGCTCACACCTTCTCTTCCATATTCGGTTTGATACCTTCGGCTATACACTCTATTTTCTGAAGCATTTTTGGGGGTTTCCCGATTACTTTGGCTTTGTTGGCTGGAGTCTTGCTATTGTTGCTATTTTTTCGCAATGGCTGTCCTTCCACGACGAGATCCTATATTGCTGCTCCCGTCAGCGCAGCTGTGTCGTGAACGCATGATGCAGCATTTTGGGGCAACACTCCTGGGACATTTGGAGTGTGACTGGTCTCTGTCATTCCGACCAGTTTTGGATTGTGTGCAACCCGTGTTTCGGTGCCTTTGGTGCTCGTTTGAACATGCACTGGCTTTCTGTCTCTCACTGGAGCGCCCTCCAATGGTCGAAACTGATCTGTTGATGTTCCCAATTAGGGCTCATTCCCAGACTTGTGCACTACGGTTGCGTTTGCTTCGTGAGGCAGTTTATGAGATTCCCTTCCTGGAGGAAGATGGTATTGTCTCATTCATAGGCCCTGCACGGGGTGCCGCCCTGAATGATTTTGGGGCTTTGGAACACGCCTGCTCCATGGTACTTTGTGGCGTGGATCTTCCGATATTGACATATATCGAAGTGGAGGAACTCCTGCTTTCTATTGCTTCTGTCTGACAATTGGACTTTTTTTTTCTGTCCTGCAAAATTGACATTATATTGAATTTGGCTTTATCGTCAAATGTTTCCTAAATTTATGACTTTGTTGTCTTTTGACCTTGTCGAAATATATATAGTTTTATGTATTGTTTATATCTGGGGCATACTTTTATATTATTGGAACCACTTGCTACCAACAAGGGGAGGGTGTAGTGTGGTTAGTTTTATGTATCCTTTGCGCATTAGCTAAGGGCTTTAGGCCTTCGTGCACTTTGCCCTGGATGTATTTTATTCATTTGCTTGCAGCTTAGAGCCTCGGTGCACTTTGCTCTAGATGCTTTTTATTAGGCTTCGTACTGTTATTTTTCAAATAGCCAGTTCTACGGTCTTGTTTTTTATTCATATCACACTGTTTAGCCTACTTCAGCACTGGAGTTCTCCATAACACATTCCTGTTCACTCTGTGCTTCAGTCAAGGATACAGTCTGGTACATTGCCGATAGACGTGGTAGGAGTTTAGTCTTTGGCATTCCTGCGTAGGGACATTTTGTGATCACGCTGGCATGTTAGTTATAAAATCACTTCCTTGTCCCAATACATGCAAGAGGGAGATTCCGACCAGGGAACCACAACTAGACGCTGATTGCCTTGTTGCAGATGCTGAACCAGATCACAGGCCTTTGCTCAGGTATGGGGGTTGATGTCTTCCCAGGGAATCTGAAATGCAAGTTAGAAGCTTAACATGCTGTGCTCGAAATAGAACTAGCTGAGAGAGAGTAGAAATTGTTAACACCATGATAGCGTTATTCTTATGTTTCACTCTCCTTGTGACTATTTCAATCCTACTGTGTTGTATGGTTCTGGTTATTGCTGCTCACGCCTTATTATCTAAAATGCAGTCGTTTTATTAAAACATTATATAAAACTTATACTGCCTTTGTCATTTGTATATGAGATCATACTGTAAATGAGAGAGTTGGTTTGGATCTGAGTGACCACGATTTCCCTGAGAAGTTCCAAAGATGTCATGCGCTAGGCTGCCCAATCATCTCTTCCCCGTGGGAGAAATGAGGCACTGCTAGTTAGCCGGAGCAAAAACCGGATTTAGGGTGACAGAGTTCCTTACACGTGGGTCAGACTCAGTCCCCCACACTGTTATCGATCCTGCTGCCTAGAAATCCAATAGTCTCATTTAGGATAATGAGAGCCCACGCGACAAGATGTGGATTGGAGACAGGCTGTAAGGCACAGAGAGCAGTAAGTACAGAGACATGCCTACTTTATAAAAGTGGCATTTCTAAAAAAGTAATGTTAAATCCAACTTCACCAGTTTCTTACTACCATTCCAACCATACCAAACATAGCAATGCCACTCCGTTCAGATCAGAAATAACCACTTAAAAGTTTGTAAGGTTATTACCAATGCTGGCCTATGAGAAGATCAGGCTTTACAGCAGTGAAACACAACTTTGGTGTTTTTCACCACAACGACATGTAAAACGTACATGTACAAGTCCTGCCTTTTACTTACATAGCACACTGCCCTGTGTGGTATGTAGGGCCTACTTTAGGGGTGACCTATATGTAATAAAAGGGGAGTTTAAGGCTTGGCAAGTAGTTTTAAATCCCAAGTCGAAGTGACAGTAAAACTCCATACACAGGACTTGCAATGGCAGACCTGAGACATGGTTAAGGAGTTACTTATGTGGTTGGCACAATCAGTGCTGCAGGCTAACTAGCATAATTTAATTTACAGGCCTGGGCACATATAGTGCATTTTACTAGGGACCTATAGGTAAATTAAACATGCCAATTAGGTAGGGACCACTGTTACCATGTTTAGGGGAGAGAACACAAGCACTTTAGCACTGGTCAGCAGTGGTAAAGTGTGCATAATCCTAGAACCAGCAAAAACAAGATAAAAAAAAAATGGAGGGAAGCAGGCACAAGTTGGAGGAAGTCCACCCTAAGGGGGTCAGGTCTAACAATTCTACATTCCCTCTGGACTGTACTTGAGTGTATTAGGGTGCACACATACTACCAGCACACACATTTACCATGTGCACATTGTTCCACATGTGAACTTCAGTGTTGTGTATATCTTGCACAGACACTTATATTGTGCACATAGTTGTATCATTCACACATATTTTGATCAACAGGTTGTTGTGCAGGGATGAGTGTAACACAGATCAACAGGCATTTAGAAGAGGTAATTGAGCCAGTAGGCCTACTTCAGTTTACCAGGGCCACATGGTCATGTTCACTAGAACTGCTGACTAAACTTAATTCTGAAAACCTCACTTTAGCCCTGTCCTACTCCTGGCAAAGGCAGTTGCAATACATCTACTCTGCGGACAGGTCTTTGTGTGGCCCTCCAGGTAACAAAAAACTGCAATCCATGACACAGGCCACGGTAATGGCACACACTCAAATGCCATTTTCCCTTTGGGATGCTAAACGATTTGTGATCCCATCAACCATGCAGTTGGACACTCAGGGCAGGGGTTAACTACTCTTACCATGCAGAGGTAAGTCCATACCCCCAATACCCCATTGCACCATGTTCCCTGAGATAGTACACATACATTTGTGTATGACATTTGACATGTAGATTTCACACTTCAGCTAACTCTGTATTCTTGAAATGATGTGAAGGTTTCAAGAACATCACAATTGTCCTACTTCTCTGGCTAATGCTACACATTGCAAGGGCATCTGCTCATAGTTTTGTGTTACAGGCCCTTGAGCCTCATCACGTTGCTGTGCAATGTATGGAAAATGTGTGACTTGTCAACTGTGGCATGATGTGGTATATATGACAGTCTGGCCAGGAACTGAGTAACATGTGTATTGTTTTGAGGTTGGCCACACATGCATTTATGTCTTCTTTACAAATTACATTTTTATATGTTGACATGATACTTGGTATTTGTGTCAAAGCCCAGCTCACCTGAGTCCTTGTTCAGTTCTGATGGAGGTTGAAGACAATCCGACCCCACCCTGAAACTGCTTGTTCCAGCACACTAGTTTTTAAAACAGTGCACTAAGAACAGAAGCTCAAGGGAAGGGGGGAAGTGGATAAAATAAAATAAAGAGACAACACCGTTCTTGCGTTTCCACTGTTGAAGTGCTGCACAAATCTGCGGCCCTCTCTGACTTCTGTAGAAACTGGTGCCTAATGAAACATAAACAAAGAACAGATAAGTACAACCTATTCCTAACTGGGTTCCTGACTATCCCTTTATTTATTAGAAATTTTCTTCTAAAAGTACCTCTTGGATCCTGGTCTCTAGTTTCCAGGTTTGGAATGTGTTACTGCTCTGGGATGTGCTTTCTATTACTCTAAAGCTTCTAAAACATTAAACAAATACCGTTATCAGAATTACTAATATCAAACATTCATCTTAATATAACTAAAGCCTAAATTCCCAATAGCAGACTCACTTTTCCCATATTTCCAGAATCTTTTATAAAACAAATACTGTACTTTTACGTCAAAATACAGCATGTAATTTGTGCAAGTCCTTGATTTACTGTTTGCCTTGCTGTTAATGGTTTCCACGGTTCGATTCTTAAAAGTTCAATAAAAAATGTTTGCTTCACAAAGTTCCTCAAAGTATTCTTGTAACAAAGAGTTTGAATCACAATGTTCGTGGAAGGTATCTTGTTTCCAGAAATTGTTGTCAAAGTTCTTTCAGGTAATAAAAGTTTTGCACTTACTTGTTGCTGGCAAGAGATACTGATCAGTCTAACCTTGTCTTCTTTCTCTTTTGCAGGTTGCTTGTAGGAGAGAGGCTGAGGCAAGGAGGAACCGGAAACCGGAAGAAGGAAGAACCAGCAGCTGCGCCCATTGAAGACAATGAAAGTCTGTAGAGAGCAGGAGTGCCAGCGCCGAGGGATCTGTCCTCAGGTAAGCGGGAGGTAGACGAGCACAAGCACTGGGTGAGGCTCGGGGGCTGCCTTTTATAGACAGGGCTGGGTGTGGTCCTCACATGCTGCACATGTTCTTGAAAGGTGTGCAGAGCTGGGTGTGGTTTGAAGAGCTGGGTGTGGTCCTCACATGCTGCACATGTTCTTGAAAGGTGTGCAGAGTTTCAGTTATTATGCAAATGAGTTAAATTAACACATGGCTTAGAGAGGAGTGTTTTAAAGAAGCCTTAGTAAAAGCAAGGCCCAATGTGTAAACAAAACAGCACATTAAACAACATACACAGAAGCCTAGGGGGGGGGGAAGGTGAGATAACAAGAAAGGCTTTCAATAGTAAGTTTAAAAGGGAGCTATTACAGAACCCACTAGTGCAGTGAGAGGGGACATGCTCTTTGCTGTGCACAAACCCTAACAGTTTGACCATGAGAAGTGTCACTCATGATCCGTGATGACGTCTGCACTAACCTTAATTCTTGTAAAGTGCTGCCATTCTGCATGCTACCTCATTGCTGAGACACACTACACTGAGAGGTTTGTCTCTGGCATGGACATATTGGGTGGTTTGTCTTCCAACACTCACTGAGTATCATCTGAAACACATTTTGCTGCTGCAGAACACAGCAAGTCTGCTAGTTGTGCAGCACTGCACTGCTCATGTGTATGAGAACAGGAATGTGTGACAAACTGACCAGTTAATGCGGTACAGTGGATCACATTGCATTTTTGCATTGGTGGATTAATTATTTGGAGCCATAGCCCCATGTTGCTCAACAGTTCTGATGACATGATTGTTACTTGTTGAAGCCTACACCTAGTTGAGAAGATGTGAGTGACTTGATGTTTACAGTGACTGTGACATAAAAGCCAACACAGTGAATGAGTTCACACATGTATTTTTATGCTGATCATTTCAGTGAATTACAGACAATTTGTCCATCATGTAAGAAAAATTAGGAAAAGACATTTTCCACAGCATGATTGTGTCACCCCTGTCCAGCCATTGTGTGGTAGATTACTTCTCCATCCTCCATCTACTCCTCCTCCATTGTCTCATGCTCTTCATGCTCCAAGTCCCACGCAACATTAGTTTGCACAAAGATGTTGTGGAGGATGCACATTTGAGTATTATCTTGCACACCATATGAAACGAGTATAGCGATCTCTCCCTGACATGTCCAGGCATCGGAACCTGTACATTACAAACAATGTACGTTCAATTACATTCCAGGCCTTCGTAAGTGCCTGGCTGTACTGTTGTGCCGCTACGTCTGTTGATGTACAATTGGGGTCATGACCCATGGCTGCAGACCATGTCTTTTGTCAGGTGAAAGTAGATTACTGTGATAAGTATTTTGAAAAGTCTATGGGGGTCATTACGACTTCGGCGGTCTTTTCGGAAGACCGCCGAGATACCGCCGTGCTGAAGACTGCCAGTGGTGGCGGTCTTCCGCTCGGCGTATTATGACCGTTGGCTGCTCTCCGTCCTTGTTCCGACGGTTGCTCCACCTCCACCGCCACGCCAACAGAACACCGCCCAGCGAATCACGACCTGCGATTCACCGTGGCGATGTTCTGTTGGTGGTGTGGTGTCGGCGGAGCTGCCCCCATGACTCCTGTCCCCTCCCGGAGGATCGTCGGACCAGGTAAGTCGATCGTCCGTGAGGGGAGGGGGGTGGGGGGGTGTTGTGTGTTGTGTGGGTGCATGGGGGTGTGCGTCTGTGTATGTAGAGGGGGTGTGTGAGTGCGTGTATACCTGCGGGTATGTCTGTATGGATGTATGCGTGTATGTGTGAATGTGGGTGTGCGTGTATGACTGTGTGTGTGGATGTAGGCATGTATGTTGGCGTGTGTGCGTGTCAGTATGTAAGTATGTAGGTGGTGCCTGCGTGCGTGTCGTGTGGGTATGGGTGAAGTGATGTTGGGGGTCGGGGTGGGGAGGGGGGCCCTGCCACCTTTGGGGGTGGCAGGGGTAGGGGTCAGGGTGGGGGTGGGGGTGGGGGAGACCCCTATCAGTGCCAGGGAAGGAATTCCCTGGCACTGATAGTGCTTACCGCCATGGTTTTCATGGCGGTTCAGACCGCTGGAAATCCACGGCGGTAAGCCGGGTCACAATACCGGCGGCAGTATTGTCACGGCCGCCGGGCTGGAGACCCAGGTCTCCAGCCCAGCGGTCGTCTCTGCCCTGGCAGGTGGAACGGGGAAGCGGCGGATGACCATGGCCATAACCGCCATGGTCATAATACTAAAAAAAAGACCGCCAGCCTGTTGGTGGTCTTACCGCCACTTTAACACCATCCGCCAGGGTTGTAATGACCCCCTATGTTATGTACACCCATATCATGTGCAAAATGACAAATTAATGATCTGATTTTCTGCCATATATTCATCCCTAAGTAGGTTGTAACAGTGTCAACATGTATGATACTCACACATACATACATGGTTGTGAAACCTCTGATGTTACTTGTCTATGTGACATTGACACAACCTTTGAATTGTTCACCTAGTTTAGCATGTGAATTTCCTGTGTGTTATGTAATTTGGTGCGTTTCCAACATGTAGCATGGATAGCTGTATAATTTGTTGTCAGCTGTTTTTTTTTTTGTGAGACAAGTTGTCATAGTGCACTTGGCTTGACACATGTTTTTTTTCAATGTGGGCCGTCTTTATGTACGACACACTGATGTTGCTACATGAAGTATTCTACTGCAGACCTGGACACAATACTTTGGGTTTTCACATGTATGTGTATGACTCTAACTTGTAGGGGATTCTGTGCTTCTATGCCTTGAATCTGTTATCATTGATGGGGTCAGTGAGGCCCTCATTACAACCCTGGTGGTCGGTGATAAAGCGCGCTAAAACCGCCAACAGGCCGTCGGTAAAAAAAATTGAATTATGACCACGGCGGAAACCGCCAACACAGACAGCCACTTTAACACTCCAACCGCCACGGCGCTAGTAACAAACACCACGGCGGTAACCGCCAACAGCCAGGCGGAAGACAATGTACCGCCCACAGCATTACAACAGGCCTATCTGCCAGCTTGGTACCAACGCCATCAAAAGCACAGCGGAAACAGTACTCTGAAGGGAAACGACTCACCACTCGACACTCAAGGAAGAACCACAACACCATGGAGTCCGAACTGCACATTTTTCCAATGCTGGTGTACCTCCTCATACACCAGTAACATGAACGCCGGCGAAGACGACCATGGTGAGTACTGCACCCAGCACACAAGGGAGGGGTGGAGGAAAATGAGAGTGACACACACACACGCAACACACAACACCCACACCACAACCCTCACCCCCAACACCATACACACAAGCAGATGCAACAACATTACATATACACTCCGTAACCTTCAGGAATAACGCAAGGACAAAAGGAATTGATTGAAATGAGTGTAATAGTACAATTGTAGATAAATACATACTTAAATCAATAAACAGTATGTGCAATATATACAAAAGGAGGGACAATGCCCACTCCAAAATGCCCATGGCCCACGGGGCCATAACACATAGGCCAAGGCAACACTTGACTCCTGCATCAAAATGGAGAGAACACTGCAGGGGCATCAAGGTGGTTTGCTCACTGCTTGGTCCTGGGGAGTGCAAGGCCACAGTCTCACCATAGAGTAAAGGGTACTCGGGTAGGACCCCATCCACCAGTCTCTCCAACTCCTCCGAAGTGAAGGCGTGGGCCCTTTCTCCAGACACTCGAGCCATTGTCGCTTCCAGACACAGGTCACAGCAGCACTTGCAGTGTAGGTACTCTCCTGTTGAATGTCCACGGTGGTGTACATCGCCATTGGCTCCTGGAACCCATAGGCCCCAATGATAACCAATGCGACAGCCGACCACAGCGACACACAACCGCAGCAGAATTACCTCATTTCCACTTGTCCCTCCTCACAGGTCAGGCAGCCGCCATTTCAGGGGGGCACAGGCCATGGCACCTAACTGCAGACACTGGCACATAAACTGACTTACGAGTTGATATACTGTTTCTGTAAAGCAACAGTAAAGCAAAAAGCAAAAAGAAAAATATCATATTAATCTGAGTGTATGTTTGAATATGACCTTCTGCTCACCGTTTTTCACCCTAGAGTTTAACCACTGAGGATGAATAGGAGATGGAGACATCCCCCCGTATACAGACCCCCGGTGAACCTGGCGACAATGGAGGACAGGCACATTATCCTAACCTACAGACTTGATAGGGCCACGATCCAAGAGGTGTGTGCCCAATTGGAGCCAGACCTGATTTCAGCTATCCGCCACCCCACAGGTATCCCCCCCTCTAGTGCAGGTCCTGTCAGTGCTCTTTTTCCTGGCAAGTGGTTCCTTCCAAGCAACAGTGGCCATGGCATCAGGGATGTCACAGCCTATGTTCTCAAATGTGCTGACCAGAGTGTTGTCTGCCCTGATGAAACGCATGCGCAGCTACATTGTTTTCCCCCAGGTGGAGGATTTGGCCACAGTGAAGGCTGACTTCTATGCAATGGGACACATCCCCAACATCATTGGTGCCATTGATGGTACACATATTGCATTTGCTCCCCCCGGAGAAACAGGTGTTCAGAAATAGAAAAAGCTTTCACTCTCTGAATGTGCAGATGGTGTGTTTGGCGGACCAGTACAGCTCCCATGTCAATGCAAAGTAACCTGGCTCTGTTCATGATGCCTTTATCTTGAGGAATATCAGCATCCCATATGTGATGTCTCAACTCCAGAGGCACCGGGTGTGTCTAATAGGTGAGCCCATAGTCCCCACTCAGTTGATGTAGGTATATGGGTGTGGGTTTGGCCCTAAGAGTGAGTGTGTAGCTTACAGGTATCCCTTGATATTTACAGGTGACTCTGGTTACCCCAACCTCTCATGGCTACTGACCCCAGTGAGGAATGCCAGGACAAGGGCAGAGGAACGTTACAATGAGGCACATGGGCTAACAAGGAGGATCACTGAGCGCTCCTTTAGCCTCCTGAAGGCCAGATTCCAGTGCCTCCATCTGACAGGTGGATCCCTGTACTACTCACCCAAAAAGGTGTGCCAGATCTTCGTTGCATGCTGCATGTTGCACAACCTGGCATTGAGGTGCCAGCTGCCTTTTCTGCAGGAGGATGAGCCTGGGGATAGTCGTGTGGCAGCGGTGGAGCCTGTGGACAGTGACAAAGAGGAGGCAGAGGAAGAGGATGTGGGCAACAGAACTACACTAATTCAACAGTACTTCCAGTGACACACAGGTAAGACACTGTAACTTCACCTTCCATTGCAGTTTTGTGTTGGACATTGAACATCGCAGCCTCATTTCCCTATTTCCATGGCCACTTACTGTACCCTTTGGCATCTCTATTTTCAGATATCTGTGCCCCACTCTGGCTCCTGGTGTGTTTACTGCTGCTCACTACAGGTCATACCTATGTAAATATTACAGTACATTTGAATTGCAATGTTTACAGCTTGTTAAACTAATACATATTTCAAACAATTGACAGACTCCATACTTGTAATAGTTCTGAGGGTGTTTATTCAGTGCTGAAAAGTAAATGGGGTTGTGCAATGGGCTGGGTTGATGATGGAGGAAAGTCCAGGCTAGAGTTCAGTCTATTTGGATCACAGGTACATTGTCCAAGGGGGCATAGGAAGTGGAGCAATGTCAGTTCAAGGTGGACAGAGTGACAGAGTGGAACACAAGGGTGACATTCAGGGGAGTCTTATTTCCTGGCGGGGGTCTTGGCAATGCTCTCTGGCTTCTGCCTGGATCTCAGGGACCGTTTGCTGGTGGTTCTCCTGCTGCAGGGGGAGGGGTGCTGGTGGCCTGTGGTTCCTGTGGCGGGGCCTCCTGTCCACTAGTGTCGGCGGAGATGGAAGGCTGTTCATCAGTGTGGCTAGTGTCAGGGGCCCGTTGGTGTGCCACTGTCTCCCTCATGGTGTTGGCCATGTCTGCCAGCACCCCTACAATGGTGACCAGGGTGGTGTGGATATCCCTCAGATTCCCAGGTACTCTCCCTCCTGCAGTCGCTGGGTCTCCTGCAGCTTGGCCAGGATCTGGCCCATGGTCTCCTGAGAATGGTGGTATGCTCCCAGGATGTTGGTGAGTGCCTCGTGGAGAGTTGGTTCCCTCCCCCTGTCGCACAGCAGTCCTCCCAGCTTCCCTGTTGTCCTGTTCCTCTGTCCCCTGAACCGAGTGCCCACTACCACTGACCCCAGGTCCCTGATCATCCTGTGTTTGTGGGGTTGCCTGGAGTCCCTATAGTGGTGGACACACTGCTGATTAAAGTGTCCGGGAGACAGAGGGATGGGCCCGCTGGGTGGGTGCTGTGGCGGTGTTTCCTGAGGGGGGAGGCTGTGGGTAACCGACTGTCCAGAGGTCCCTGCTGGGCCAGGTTGGTCATTGTGATCCAGGCGTGCAGAGCTGCTGTCATCACTGTGGGCCTCTTTTGGGGGGGACTGGATGTGGCTGGCACCTCCTCTCCGGTGACGTTGAGTGGGGATGTAAATGCAATGTTATTGTTTCTGCGTGTGGCATCTTGTGCATGGGTATGTTTCCCTCTATGGCTGTTATTACCAAGGCAGCTTTGGGTTGTGTAAGTTGTGATTTGGTTGGCTAAGTGATTGTCACTAGTGTGTATGCTGTGGTGATGGGTGTCCATGCAGGTCTGTGATGGGGGTCCATGCATTGAGGTTGCATGCTGGGCTTGGTATTGGGATGGGTGAGTTATGATGGTGGGGTATATGTGAGGTGGTGGGGTGATGGGAGTGAGGGTAGGGGTAGGTGTTTGTGATGGCATGCTGGTCGGGTGGGTGATATGGTAGTAAAGATTAGACTTACCAGAGTCCAGTCCTCCTGCTACTCCTGCCAGGCCCTCAGGATGCATGATTGCCAAGACTTGCTCCTCCCATGTTGTTAGTTGTGGGGGAGGAGGTGGGGGTCCACCGCCAGTCTTCTGTACAGCTATCTGGTGTCTTGCAACCACGGAACGCACCTTCCCCCCGTAGGTCATTCCACCTCTTCCTGATGGCATCCCTTTTTCTGGGGTGCTGTCCCACGGCGTTGACGCTGTCCACAACTCTCTGCCAAAGCTCCATCTTCCTAGCAATGGATGTCTGCTGCACCTGTGATCCAAAGAGCTGTGGCTCTACCCGGATGATTTCCTCCACCATGACCTTTAGCTCCTCCTCTGGGGTGTCTTTGTGGTGCCATGGGTGTAATGTGAGTGGTGTGTGTGAGGGTGTGTGGGGTGATGTGTTGGGGTGTGTGCTATGAGGTTCGTGGATGGTGTATGGGTGACGGTGTTTGTGGCTCAGATTCTGTGGGTGCTCCTGGCTTCTCTCTCTCACTTGCCAAAATCTTTGGGTCGTAAAGGGTTGTGGGTAGTGTGTGTATGTTTTATAGTGGTGTGGGTGTGTATGTGTGTCAGGTGTGTGTAGTTTGAATTGACCAATGTAGTGTTGTTTTGTATGTGTGTGTGTATTTTGTGTGTGGCGGTCTGTACCGCCAATGGTTTATTGCGGTTGAATGTCCGCTGCGGTGATTCGTGGGTCATGATGCTGTGGGTGTATTTCTGTTGGCGTAACGGTGTGGGTTTTGGTACCGCCAGTTTATCACTGACCTTTGGTGTGGCGGACTTGTGTGTGTGTCTGTTTAGTGGCAGATTTCTATGTGTGGGTCATAATGCCCGTAACGGTATACCGCCGGGGTCGCGGTATGTTGGCGGCAGTCAGGATGGCGGTAAGCGGCACTTACCGCCAATGTCATAATGAGGGCCTGAATGTTGGTTTCCATATCCTGAGTACACTGTGATACCTTATCCTGGTTGCATTATATTCTATGTTAATTAATGATGTATGACATGTTTGACACCATTGTGGTGACTTTGTGAGTTTAACATTGATGGGCTCATATGCATGAAATTTGCCCAACTTACATCACAAAACTGGTGATCTATCACATTGGTTACATATGTCAATGTAGCTTGATACCTATGTGTGTGTGTGTATCCAGGGGCATATTTATGAGAGGCTTGCATCACCGCTGTGTCACTTTTATTGACAAGGTAGAAGCCCAAACCTCTCAACCATATCTATGAGGACATGCAAAGCCACTTTGTGTGGCTTTGAATCACGTCATAGATATGAAATAAGGAAGGCAGTGAAAATCGCTGCATTGCCTTACTCTGCCTCAGGGAGGCATTCCATGGGCATTGTGGCAGGTTTTCTTATGCAACACTGATGGATTTTGATGCATCCACAGGTTTACAAAAGCCTGTAATCATGAAGATGCAACAAAACCTTACACCGCCCCAGGGGAGGTGCAATGAGCAGAAATATCTGCATTTCTCATTGTTTCTTCCTCTTTATACGTGTGTGCTGCATTCTGCAGCACACATAGAAAGAGGAAAAAGCCTCCTGGGATTGCTTTTGTGCAGGAAGGTGTGTTTCTGCACAAAAACAATCCTGCAGACAACGCAGACACCTTAACACCATGGTGGACTGGTGCCTGCATTGGCGCTACACAGCCAAAATGGCACCAGCACAGTTGGAAGGGACAGGATTGTGCCATATTGCATAGATATGGCACATTCCTGCCCTTTCCTTTTCACATGGAAAAGCACAGAAGCTGCACTGCCCTTCACCAAATTCTCATAAATTTGGCCCCTAGACTACTGGTTTGGCTGTGACAAATGTGTGTTTTATACTGTTGGTATCACATTGTTACCCAATATTGACATTCACACATGAATGCGGCCTACACTTACATTACATGCCACAAATGGACTTCACAGCTACTTCTTCTAGTATTGCTCCTGAAACTCAGGTATACTGTCAGTTGTGACACACCAGGATTCATTAACACACCATTGATTCAGTGGACCTTTAACTGATACCGATACTAGGTACACCATTGAGGAGACTCCTATCTATTGTGTGGCATTTGTACTCATGTTGACATGTCTTGCGTACCACATGAGTTTTATCCAGTTAAGATGATGTGGTTCTGTCCATTCATACAATGTGGAAAGACACATAACTACACACAGATGTTCTATTGCTACTGTCATTGCAGGATTAGTGAGGTAATAAAAGAATAGAAAATCACTGTCTACATGTTGAAGTACCTTTTTCCCACTATGTGCACATTACACTAGGGGCTGATATTTGGCAAAGTGGTACAGTGCAGAGCACCAAGTCACCAAGCTCTGCTGCATTGTGTCACTGGGAAACGGCAGTAGTGTAAAGTATTTAGGCCATGCAGCACCTTCCTGTCTTTTCATCGTGCACTGGCACATAATGGGCTGCCTAGCACACACATAGGTACCCTTGTACAATGGTGCAAGGGTGTCTGCATTGCATTCAAGATTGTTTTAGTGCAGGAAGAGGCACTTTCCTTCACATAGACAATCCTTAGATGCATATTCTTCTATGTATGTGTGTCACTGTAAGATTGGCACATAGGAAGCGGGAATGACTTGGATGAATTAAGTTATTTATCCTTATTATGCATCACCTGGGTGGCATATTAATTTAAAGCATCATGAACCATCTGAGTTGCATGGAAACATCAACACAGTGCCTATGGAATATCTCCCTTGCACGCAGTAATGCAGCGCAACATTTTGCGCTGCATTACATTACTCCAGATTTTTGATGTCATTCAAAGCCACGCAAAATAGCTTTGGGTGTCTTCAAATATCTGACTCAAGGGTTTGCATGACACATCTAACGTGATGCATGGTGCAAATATGAGGTACACCTCTCATACTTAATGCCTCTGGCTCCATCGACCGACAGAGAGATGGCTATTATGTCAGACATTTCTACATTTTAGTTGGTATGTTGTGTAGTTCAGATTTCCTTACCAACAATTAGGCCATTCTCATATTACCCATTCTGGAAGTGCTCAATGATGATAAGGCTGAAGATGTAGACATCATGAGCACTTCTGGGGTATTTTGCCAGCACATTGGTGAACATCCGCAGATGGCCCACAATGGCTTGGACGTTGATAGAGTAAGTGTGCTGCCGGTTCATGTACAGGTGTGATGTTTCTGCAGGGGGAACCAATGGCACATGTGTGCAATCAATAGCACCTAACACATAGAGAAATCCTGCAATGGCAGAGAAGCCTTGCTTGGGGTCCAGCCGCTTTTGTTGGGTTTTGGGGATGTTGGACCTGGTCCTTTTTGCAGGGTTATCCCCAGACTTGTTGCCTCCTTCCTCCTATTTTTTCGGACCTGCTTTTGTTGGCTTTAGGTCTCTGGGTACTTTACCACTGCTAACCAGTGCCAAAGTGCATATGCTCTCTGTCTAAATTGTTTTGGTGATTTTTTTTATCTCTGATTAGCATATTTAATTTACTAGTAGGTGTCTAGTAAAGTGCACCAGAGGTGCACAGGGCCTATAAATATAAAACTAGTAGTGGGCCTGCAGCACTGATATTGCCACCCACATGAGTAGCCCTGTAAACATGTCTTAGATGTGCCAATGCAGTGTCTGTGTGTGCAGTTTTGCACTGCCAATCCGACCTGGCAAGTGTACTCACTTGCCAGGCCCAAATCTTCCCTTGTACTACATGTAAGTCACCCCTAAGATAGGCCCTAGGCAGCCCCATGGGCAGGGTGCAGTGTATTTATAAGGTAAGACATGTACTGGTGTGTTTTACATGTCCTAATAGGGAGATTCTGCCAAATTAGTTTTTTACTATTGCAAGCCCTAACTCTCCCATAGGTTAACATGAGGACTGCCTTTCAATACTTTTAAGTGGGGTTTCCCATAGCCCCTTCGCTGCCAGGCCTTTTCCCCCTCCTGTGCCGAGCCTTTTTTTGGCTATTTGGGGCAGTTCGCGCTTAGGCCCTCATAACATTTTGTTCACATAAGCTACCCATGCCAAATCTGCGTCCTTTTTTTCCAACATCCTAGGGATTCTAGAGGTACCCAGACTTTGTGGGTTCCCCTGAAGGAGACCAAGAATTTCGCCAAAATACAGTGAAAATTTTGTTTTTTTCAAAAAAATTGGAAATAGGGCTGCAGAAGGCAGCTCGTGGTTTTTCCCCTGAAAATGGCACCAACAAAGTATTTGTGGTGGCGAGATCACCATCTTCCCAGCTTTCAGGAACAGGCAGACTTGAATTGGAAAACCCAATTTTTCAATACAATTTTGACATTTTACTGGGACATACCCCATTTTTACTATTTTTTGTGCTTACAGCCTCCTTCCAGTTAGTGACCAAAATGGGTGAGAAACCAATGCTGGATCCCAGAAAGCTAAGCATTTCTGAAAAGTAGACAATATTCTGAATTCAGCAAGGGGTCATTTGTGTAGATCCTACAAGTGTTTCCTACAGAAAATAACAGCTGAAATAACAAATATTGAAATTGAGGTGAAAAAAACAGCAATTTTTCTCCACATTTTACTCTGTAACTTTTTCCTGCGATGTCAGATTTTTTAAAGCAATATACCGTTATGTCAGCTGGACACTTCTGGTTGCGGGGATATATAGGGCTTGTAGGTTCATCAAGAACTCTAGGTACACAGAACCAATAAATGAGCTGCACCTTGCAATGGGTTTTTATTCTATACCGGGTATACAGCAATTCATTTGCTGAAATATAAAAAGTGAAAAATAGGTATCAAGAAAACCTTTGTATTTCCAAAATGGCCACAAGATAAGGTGTTGAGAAGCAGTGGTTATTTGCACATCTCTGAATTCCGGGGTGCCCATACTAGCATGTGAATTACAGGGCATTTCTCAAATAGACATCTTTTTTACACACTGCCTTACAATTGGAAGGAAAAAATGTAGAGAAAGACAAGGGGCAATAACACTTGTTTTGCTATTCTGTGTTCTCCCAAGTCTCCCGATAAAAATGGTACCTCACTTGTGTGGGCAGGCCTAGCGCCCACGAAAGGAAATGGCTCAAAACACAACGTGGACACATCACATTTCTTCACAGAAAACAGAGGTGTTTTTTGCAAAGTGCCTACCTGTGGATTTTGGCCTCTAGCTCAGTCGGCACCTGGGGAAACCTAGCAAACCAGCGCATTTTTGAAAACTAGACACATAGGGGAATACAAGATGGGGTGCCTTGTGGGGATCAGACCAGGTTCTGTTACCCAGAATCCTTTGCAAACCTCAAAATTTGACCCAAAAAACACTTTTTCCTCTCATTTCGGTGACAGAAAGTTGTGGAATCTGAGAGGAGCCACAAATTTCCTTCCACCCAACGTTCCCCCAAGTCTCCCGATAAAAATTGTACCTCACTTGTGTGGGTAGGCCTAGCGCCCACGGAAGGAAATGGCCCAAAACACAACGTGGACACATCAAATTTTTTCACAGAAAACAGAAGTGTTTTTTACAAAGTGCCTACCTGTGGATTTTGGCCTCTAGCTCAGCCGGCACCTGATGAAACCTAGCAAACTAGCGCATTTCTGAAAACTAGACACCTAGAGGAATCCAAGATGGGGTGACTTGTGGGGATCTGACCAGGTTCTGTTACCCAGAATCCTTTGCAAACCTCAAAATGTGACCAAAAAAACACTTTTTCCTCTCATTTTGGTGACAGAAAGTTCTGGAATCTAAGAGGAGCCACAAATTTCCTTCCACCCAGCGTTCCTCCAAGTCTCCCGATAAAAATGGTACCTCACTTGTGTGGGTAGGCCTAGCGCCCACGAAAGGAAATGGCCCAAAACACAACGTGGGCACATCACATTTTTTCACAGAAAACAGAGGTGTTTTTTACAAAGTGCCTACCTGTGGATTTTGGCCTCTAGCTCAGCTGGCACCTGGGGAAACCTAGCAAACCAGCACATTTTTTAAAACTAGACACCTAGGGGAATCCAAGATGGGGTGACTTGTGTGGCTCTGACCAGGTTCTGTTAGCCAGAATCCTTTGCAAACCTCAATATTCGACCAAAAAAAAAACTTTTTCCTCTCATTTCGGTGACAGAAAGTTCTGGAATCTGAGAGGAGCCACAAATTTCCTTCCACCCAGCGTTACCCCAAGTCTCCCGATAAAAATGGTACCTCACTTGTGTGGGTAGGCCTGGCGCCCACAAAAGGAAATGGCCCAAAACACAACTTGGACACATCACATTTTTTCACAGAAAACAGAGGTGTTTTTTGCAAAGTGCCTACCTGTGGATCTTGGCCTCTAGATCAGCCGGCCCCTGGGGGGGGCAGAAATGGCCTAAAATAAATTCGCCCCCACAACCACCCGGGGAGCGACCCTTGCCTACGGGGTCGCTCCCCCTGCGTGACATTGGCGCAAAAAAAAAGATCCCCGGTGCCTAGTTGTTTCTGCCCCCCTTGGGGGCAGATTGACCTCAAATCGGCTCATTTGCCCCCAAGGGGGGCAGAAATGGTCTCAATACAATTTGCCCCCCATGGGAGCGACCCTTGCCTAATGGGTCGCTCCCCATCTCTAAAAAAACAAACACAAAAAAACCACAAAAAAAACAATCGCCCTGGCGTCTAGAGGTCTTTGCCCCCCCGGGGGCAGGTCGGCCTAATAACAATAAACCAATCTGCCCCCGGGGGGGGCAAAAATGGCCTAAAATAAATTTGCCCCCCCAACCCCCCCGAGGAGCGACCCTTGCCTAAGGGGTCGCTCCCCTTGCGTGACATTGGCGCAAAAAAAAAAATCCCCGGTGCCTAGTTGTTTCTGCCCCCCTTGGGGGCAGATTGACCTAAAATCCGCTGATCTGCCCCCAAGAGGGACAGAAATGGTCTAAATACAATTTGCCCCCCAGGGGAGCGACCCTTGCCTAATGGGTCGCTCCCCATCTCTAAAAAAACAAACAAAAAAAAAGAACACAAAAAAAAATTGCCCTGGCGCCTAGAGGTTTCTGCCCCCCCTGGGGGCAGATCAGCCTAATAACAATAGGCCGATCTGGCCCCAGGGGGGCAGAAATGGCCTAAAATAAATTTGCCCCCCATCCCCCTCCGGGGAGCGACCCTTGCCTACGGGGTCGCTCCCGTTGCGTGACATTGGCGCAAAACAAAATCACCGGTGCCTAGTTGTTTCTGCCCACCTAAAATCGGCCGATCTGCCCCCAAAGGGGGCAGAAATGGCCTAAATACAATTTGCCCCTCCAGGGGACCAACCCTTGCCTAAGGGGTCGCTCCCCATCTGTAAGACAACAACAAACAAAAAAATCCCCGGGGCCTAGTGGTTTCTGTCCCCTTGGGGGCAGATCGGCCTAATTAAAATAGCCCAAACTGCCCCCAAGAGGGGCAGAAATGGCCTACATTTAATTTGCCCCCTAGGGGAGCGACCCTTACCTAAGAGGTCTCTCCCCACCTCAAAAATACAAAACAAAACAAAAAAAAAAAAATGATCCCTGGTGCCTAGAGGTTTCTGTCCCCCCTGGGGGCAGATCAGCCTAATTATAGGCCGATTTGCCCCCAGGGGGGGCATAAAAGGCCTTTAAAAAAGAAAAGGCCTTTAAAAAAAATGCCTCCCCTGGGAGCGACCCTTGCCCAAGGGGTCGCTCCCTTATGACAATTTCATTTTTTAAAACAAACATCCCTGGTGTCTAGTGGGCGTTTTGACAGCCGGATTGCTTTCAATCCGGCTGCCAAAACGCTGAGAGAGACTTCAAAGGGAAGGAAATGACTTTCCTTCCCTTTGAAGCCTCTCTCCGCCTCCCCCACGTGATCAGAAGAG
This sequence comes from Pleurodeles waltl, assembly GCF_031143425.1. Lineage (NCBI taxonomy): Eukaryota > Metazoa > Chordata > Amphibia > Caudata > Salamandridae > Pleurodeles > Pleurodeles waltl. The sequence goes on from NC_090447.1 coordinate 1,314,897,189, forward strand.
AAATGCAAAGCATTTCTCTTCCGATCGCGGTGGAAGCTGAGCTTCCAGCGCAATGGGAGGAGGCCTTGTGACAATCAGTGCGCGCTCGCGCGCTGATGTCACGGGGGTGGAGGGGGTCGGGGTGGAAGGGGAAGGGCTTCCCCTTCCATCCCCACAGAGGGAGCGCTATCGCTCCCTCTGGGCTCTGTGTCCAGGATGTAATGGTTACGTCCTGGGCACACGAGCACTGTGCCTCAAGACGTAACCATTACGTCCTGGGCACAGAAGGGGATAGGGAGCAGATAGATATATGGAGTTTGGGATCTCTGAACTCACAATTTTAAAAATACATATTTTAGTGAAGTTCTTGGTCTGATTGACAGTTGGGCTGTTTGTAAATTCCCTCTAGACGTGACACAAAGGCAGCTGACCTGCTTAAGCTGATGAGTCCCCGTGAGCTACAGTGGGAAGGGGGAGCTGTCACATGCGCCTGAAAGGGCTGTGCCTGTCCTCACACAATACAGTGTCCAACCCCTTGGTGTATGTCTGGGGCCAGGCCTGGACAATTCAGGATCTTCTGAACAACAGAGACTTTCCTTTGAAGTTTGTCTACTTCAAAGGCCCAATGAGTATAAGTACTTCTGGATCAAGACAAACCTCTGCTAAGGAGAAGAGCTTGATGCTCGAGGAGGACCTGCCACTTTGCCTGTTGCCTTGCTGTGCTGGCCTGCTGCTTCTGCCTTAAGAGGGGAAAGGACTGGACTTTGCTTTCTGAAATCCTGCTTGTGAAGACTCCATCTGCCAGTGTTGGGCTCTTCTGCTGAGAGCCCTGACTTGCCAAGTGGTGCCAAATCAAGTCCCTGGGCCCTTAGATGTGGAAGCTGGTAACCAGTGGCAGAAAATCTACGCGCCGCTGTGTGCACATCAGAAAAATCTATGCAGCGCCTGTCCTGCAGCTGAAAATTTGACGCAGCGCCTGCGTTTGCGACTGGAGAATTGATGCAGGGCCTGTTCTCAACGCAGACCCTTTGCACAGCACGTCAGAATTTTCCATGCATTGACTCTGGGTGTCACAATCTTCAACATCACTGCACAGACCTGAGGCTGCTTGTCAGGAAATCGATGTATCCCTTCCCTGGGAGGAAAGAATTGATGCATCGCTTACCCAGCGGAGACAAAATCGACGCACAGCTTCACTTGCGACTAAGGAATCAATGCATCTCTTGCTTTTCCGACACATGCTCGCCCATGCAGCTTTATTTCTGATGTAAATCAGATACTTTGTGCTAAGACAACACATCCATTGATTTCCACGGATTAGGACTCCTTTTATTTTAAAAATTCATATCCTTACTTGTGCATGTTGGATTTTTTTAGTTTTTGTCCCGTTTGATTTAGATAAATATTGGCTATTTTTCTAAAATGGTGTGGAGTTGTTTTGTGGTGTTTTCACAGTGTTTGTTGGTGCAAGTACTTTACACATTGCCTCTGAGATAAGCCTGACTGCTTGTGCCAAGCTACCAAGGGGGTGAGCAGGGGTTATTTCGGCTGTGTATCTCCCTTACCTTAACTAGAGTGAGGGTCCCTACTTGGATAGGGTGTAAACTGACTGTCAGCTAGAGACCCCATTTGTAACAGGAAAGAAGAGGAACTGTGGTGTAAGCCTGATGCTGGCATTTAGGACAGAGGGTAAGAAGGCAGAAAATGATGGCCTGCGATATTCCTGCCACTCTGGCTGTTGTGTTCTGAAAGGAACCAGATGCCAGCATGTGGAGGACTGCCATCAGTTTGATCTGTTGAGGGATATTACTGGGCCTGGCAGTTGGTGGTTGAAGACTTGAACCAACTTTGTGTAACAATTCAATTATGGACTCCCTCCTGAGTCTGCAAAATTTGATGACCTGATCCTCCCTGAGGTCAATGATGGAAATGCGGTGCCGGAACACAAGCTTCCTTCTACTTCGCTACCTAAGTGGTGGCGGTCATCTTGTGACTTCCAGCTGCAGAATCACCACCTCCATGCCGTAGGTGAGCTTGCCATATTGTTTTGTGTGGTTTAACTTTTTATACCATAGCACTGCATCATTTCCCACGCCTGGGTTGCCAATGTGCAGAAATTTTGATGCATTTCAGACTTTGTGGGTTGCTTGCCGATGATGCATCACACATTGACAACTCCCTAAATATCACTGCGTTAGGTTTACATTAGATTTTGGGGGAAATGCCTATCTTGCATATTTTAATATGTGTGTGGCACAGCTGGTTTATGAGCAGCTTTTTTCCGATGCAGTAGTTAAAAAACAGATACATTTGGCCGCATGCGTGATCTCGTAGCTTTGGACTACTGCTTGCACCACTGTTGTGTCAAAATATGGGAATGGCGAGGCAAGCCTCTCATAAATATACTCCTTTGTCATCTATGTGATCTCTTGAGAACTCAAACAGATGATTGGAAGATGACCCAAGGTTGCGTCATGAGACTGGATGTAATCTAAATTCAATCAATCAATCAATCAATCATAGACTTATGGAGCAAGGCTTATAACCAGTGGGGTCTCAAGGTGCTGTTGCGGGTGTGCTGCTCACTCAAAGAGCCAGGTCTTGAGGTCTATTCTGGACTGCTTCTAATCCTTAACTGCTTCTAAGAGGTGGCCTATCTGAGCTTGAGAGGGAGTGTGTTCCATGTCCGGGCTACGAGGTAAGAGAAGGATCTTCCCCCGGCTGTGCTCTTCCTGATTATGGGGATGGCAGCGACGGCAAGTTGGGAGGATCGGAGCTATCTGGTGGGGGTGCAGAAGGTCAGGAGGTGGTTGAGGTACTCCATTCCTATCTTATACAGTGCCTTGTAAGTGTGTGTCATTAGCTTGTAAGTGGCGTGTTTGTCAACTGGGAGCCAGTGAAGGTCTCTGAGGTGAGTGGAGATGCGGCTATGGCAGGGGATGTCCAGGATAAATCTGGCTGCTGCATTCTAGATTCTTTGAAGTCTCGTTTGAAGTTTCTTTGTGATGCCGGCATAGAGTGCGTTGCCGTAGTACAGTCTGCTGCTGACAAGTACGAGACAAGTAAATTATTTTGATAAGAAGCTGGATCTCCTTTGGAAAGAACAAAGAGCGAAAAAGCTTTGGCCATGAAGCACCGTACGAAGGGAAGTTGAGTGTGGATTGTATGCATACTTGGCACAGAGGGAATGTCATGAGATCATGCCAGTTACTTGACTGATGGAAGATTTCCGAGCATTAATCACAAATAATGCATTAAACTTATAAATAATAGAGTTTTCGCTGAAGCATTGAAAGTGGCACTACAGTTATTGAATTGATGCATATGATGTAGAATATATTTTTTATATTTTTTTCAAAATAATACCCTTCAAATAAATTGTGGAATGAAAAATCTATATACTATTCTAGTCTTTGCACTGGCTGTGGTACATAGGAGTTTTCCATGACATATAGTAAATGACATCTTTTTGATTAGGAGGGTGGGTTGGTTTGGACCTGGGCCGGTTGATCAGCAAGATGACTGTGTCAATGTCAACTTCAACTTAACCACCTGGTGCACAACCTACTATTTGGCTGCAGCCAATGGCCCACTAACAGCTTTGTTCCATTACCACTGGGTTACCTCTATTGAAATGTTTCTGCTTCCTCAAAGATCCAAAGCCGGGATCAGATTAGTGCTGCTAAATGTGCTGTTTCCAGCCCACTGACTGCCCCTTTGTCTGGGATACTGACTTACAATCACTTTGACACATTGTTGGATATTGATTGACTAGGTGGGGGCAAGAGTGAATCTAACTGTGAAATTAATTGTGACCCTGTGCCTGTTAACTACTTCCCTTGCTACAGACTGATTTCCTGGAATGTTGCAGGGCTAATGCCCAAGTTTTCCATTCCGGAGTTGTGTGCCTTTGAAGATACATCTAATGTTTGTCTATTCCAGGAAAACTTGTCTTTCACCCCATTGCATCATTCAGGATTTTTATGTTACAGTCAGGGTGCTGTCTCCACTGGGAAAGGTAGACCCTCAGGGAGCATTACAATCTGGGTCAAAACTACCCTAAAGTGCAACACAACGGAAATTGTGTTAGGATTCTCAGATTTGATGTGTATTAGTCTGAAGTCACCAAATAATCTATCCTGCTATGTTTATAAAATCTATTGCAGGCCCTCTGCAAATAAATCAGAATCAGGCGTAATTGAATAGCTTTCTGCGCAACTGACTGTACTTCCTGCTGAGACTTTTAAGATTGTGGGGGGTGGGAGATTTTAACTGTCAGTTTGAGCCGCTAGATGTGCAGTCCAGAGCATACCCACCAGAGGAAGAACGTCTTTGGTCCATTCCGGAGCTGGCCATAGTAGATACCAAAAGATGGATACCCCTTGTAATCCAACTTAACAATCTTACATTAAACCAGGGCCTCAGAGCTTGTAATTACAGGACAAACTCAGATAAGGAGGGTAAGCACACGTTCCATTGGCCTTACCCGACATTCAGCTTTGGCCCAATTTAGTTGACATGGCTAGTATACCCCGCTTAGATAGTGATTATAATGCACTAACTTTAGAGATGAACTTGATAGATCATGTTGTATGTTCCACCAGTAATGAGCCCCTCTATACCAGGATGGTCCTGTCCACAGACAAACACAGGGTAAAATGGAGTGTTATGTCACAATCAGTAGACTCTAATCAAATCAAATTGTGGTTTATAAAACACAACTACTTACCCATAAGGGTCTTAAGGCACTGGGGGGTCTGTCCTCTGAGCTTCAGTTGATGAGGCAGGCCTTAAGGTCCTTCCTGAATTGAGGTAGCAATGGTGACTGTCTGAGGTGCAGGGTGTTCCAGCTCTTTGCGGCAAGGTAGACAAAGGATCTTCCACCCCGAGGTTTCTGTATTTGGGGTACGGGGTCTAGTGCTTGTTGAGCAGAATGGAGAGGTCAGTGGGGGAGTAGAAGGTGAGGCGGTGGTTGAGGTAGGTGGGTCCTAGGTCATGGAGGGCCTTGTACATGTTGAAGTTAATTCTTTTCTCAGTAGGAAGCCAGTGGAGGTATTTTAGGTGACTGGAGATGTGTTTGGTGTGGGGAAAGTCTAGGATGAGTCCGGTGGAGGCGTTTTGGATGTGCTGTAGTTTCTTCCGGTTCTTCTGGGTGGTGCCAGTGTAGAGGGCATTACCATAGTCAAGTCTGATGGCAACCAGGGCCTGGGTTACCGTTTTGCGGCAGTCCTTTGGGATCCATTTGTAGATCTTCCTGAGAAGTCAGTGTCTGTGAAAGCAGAAGGATGCGACTGAGTTGACTTGGCAGGCCATTGTGAGCGATGAGTCCAGGATGAAGCTGAGGCTGCATGTGTGGTTAGTTGAGGTGGTAGGGGTGCCAAGGGTGGATGGTCACCAGGAGTTGTCCCAGGTTGATGTGGAAGGTCCCAGGATGAGGATCTGGGGCTTTTCAGAGTTGAGCTTGAGAGAGCTGTTCTTCATCCACACGGTGACGGCTTCCATCCCATTGTGGAAATTCTTCTTGGCAGTAGTGGGGTCTTCGGTCAGTGAGATAATCAGGTGGGAATTGTTGGCATAGGAGACGATGTTCAGCCTAGGGTTCCTGATGTGAATGGGGAATATAGATGTTGAAGAGTGTGGGGGTCAGGGAGGAACCCTGTAGAACTCTGCAGCTGATCTCTGGTAGTTCTGACAGGTAAGGCGGGAGTCTGACTCTCTGTGTTCTGCCAAACAGGAAGGAGCGTATCCATTGTAGGGCCTTTTCACGGATGCCATCTGAGTGGACTCAGTTGCCACTTTGTATAAATTGGTTGCTGAAGGAATTGGAGAAACCATCCTCCTACTTGAGCAGAAACAGAGGAGAGGGAAGCCCTGACCGACCTTAGTAATATTCATTCACAATTATTTAAAAATCTGAGACAGTTCTTTTTCATGGAAATGAAAAGCCCAGACAGGACACATGGACCTTCCACTTGGTTAATTAAACAATGCAACAAGGCTAGAGTAGCGTTTTTAGTGCTATCAAACAACAAGACAGATCAAGGATCCAAGAGTCTAGGAGGCCATATAAACTTGTCATCAATGAAAATAAGAAGGAATGGGAATCTAGGAAATGGGAGAGTCTGTTAGTTGCAGCTAAGAGTGGCAACTCACCGACATTTTGGGCCATTGTTGTGACAGGCAGTGCAGAGGATTACCTTACGATTGAAAATCATATACAAATGTCTGATTGGGTAGCACATTTCTCTGCATTATCATCCACCACATAGCCCACTGAACACCCTGACTTGGTGCTTGGAAGATGTGATGACACCCTCGATCTGACTTTTGGTAGCCCCTGTTGTCTTCCCCAATAATCAATTTGACTGTTTATATATTCGTGCAAAAGAAGTTACTCTAGCAATAAGCAAATCTGTCCCCCATAAGGCACTGGAACTGGATAAAGTCCTTACCTTGCTCTAATTTTCAGCTTGGCCTGGGTGAAATTTTAATTATGCGGGCGTAATCAGAGTAATCTTGGTAGTTTTGCATTACTCTTGTGACATGCATATGTCTGGAAAACATATGTGTCAGACATTGATGGGGACACACTGGTACATGACACAAATCGATCACATACACGATGTTAGAATTGGCATCCTTGGTGTGGTCTACCCTAACTTTTTGCCTCTGTTTCCCAGGTTGTTGATGTGTACTGGACTCTATTTTTGCTGTTTTTGATACTCTGGGCACTTCACCACTGCTGTCTAGTGCTAACGTGCACATGCTCCTATGTCAAATATATGTGTAATTGGCTTTCCATGATTGACATATTTGATTTTCTAGTAAGTCCCTAGTTCAGTACACTAGAGGTGCCCAGGGCCTGTAAATCAAATACTACTAGTCGGCCTGCAGCACTGGTTGTGCCACCTACATGAGTAGCCCTGTAAACACGGCTCAGGCCTACCACTGCAGTGTCTGTGTGTGCAAATTTAAACTGCCAATTCGGCTTGGCAGGTGTACCCACTTGCCAGGCCTACATCTTCCCCTTTCTTACATGTAAGGCACCTCTAAGGTAGCCTCTAGGTAGCCCCATTGGCAAGGTGCAGTGTATGTCTAAGGTAGGACATATACTAGGGTGTTTTGTATGTCCTGATAGTGAAATACTGCCAAATTCGGTTTTCACTGTGCAAGGCCTATCTCGGTCATAGGTTAACATGGGCTGCCTTAAATTTTTATGATAGTGCAGATTCCCTTTGGGAGCAGATGGAAATATGGAGTTTAGGGTCTCTGAACTCACAATTTAAAAATACATATTTTAGTAAAGTTTGTTTTTAGATTGTGTGTTTGAAAATGCCACTTTTAGAAAGTAGGCATTTTCTTGCTTAAACCATTCTGTGACGCTGCCTGTTTGTGGATTGCCTGTCTGGGTCAGTTTGACAGTTGGGCTGTTTGCACCTCTCCTCTAGACAGTAACACAAAGGGAGCTAGGGTGTAGCCTGCATATCCTGATGAGCCATCTGTGCAGGGTAGGAGAGAGGAGTGGTCACTCACACCTGAAAGGGCTGTGCCTGCTCTCACACAGTGCAGTCTCCAACCCCCTGGTGTGTGTCTGGGGCCTGGCCTGAGCAATGCAGGATCTTACAAACAAGAGAGACTTTCCTTTGAAGTTTGCCTAATTCAAAGGCAGAAAGGGGTATAAGTAGTGGACCCAAATCCCCGGAAAATAAGATCACTTCTGGAATCAAGAGGAACCTCTGCCAAGGAGAAGAGCTGAAGAGCTGAGAAGAAGTGCTGCCCCTGCCTTTGACTGTGCTTTGTTGGGCTATCCCGCAGTTGCTGCTTCTGCCTGTGAAAGGGGACAAAGACTGGACTTTGTTGTGCATTCCTGCTTGAGAAGAATCTCCAAGGACTTGAACTGAGCTTGCTTCCTGTTGTTGAGGTCTCAGGGCCATCAAAGACTTCCCCTGCCAGCACTTGGACTCTCTGCTGAGACTCCTGCCCTGCCAAGTGGTGCCCTTTCCAGTCCCTGGGCCTTTCTTAAAATTCGCAATCGCAAATAGCGAGTAGTAAACAGCGATTCGGATTTTTGGATTCTGGAGCAGCTTGATGACATCACAACCAGGAAGTGAGTCAGTGCATGCTGTTTCCAGAAAGCCTGAGCCACAGTAGCAGGCAGAGAGACCCCGCACAACACCAGAGAGGCACCCAGGAGAGTCAGCCAGGACCAGAAAAGTCTATGGACACTAATGGGAATGACAAAGGAGAGAGAAAGCGTAAACTGAAATTCAGTGAGCAGGAATTGGAGGTGCTCACAGAAGAGGTAGTCAAGAACTATGACCAGTTCCTTGGCAAACACTCACTACAGGTCCCAGAAAGTGAGAAGAGGAAAATGTGGATTGATATCCAGACCAAAATATGCGCAGTGGGTGTTGCGCAGCGTTCCATCGAGGAGATACGCAAGCGCTGGTACGACTTGCGATCACATGCCAAAGAGAGGGTAGCAAGCAGGCTGAAGGAGGCAAGGAGCACTGGAGGAGGACCACCCACCAAGACACAATCCACCCCCATGGAAGACATGGTGAAGTCAACACTGCAGCCTGAAGCTGTTTGTGGTGTCACTGACATTGACACCTTAGGCACACCCGGCACCAGCAAAGGTAAGGGCAGTAATGATTTGAATAAACATATTTTCATGTACAAATGCCCCTTAGAAAATTGCAATGGCACTATGCACAGTGATAAGTAGTCCATGCCGCATATTTTATTCAACATAACAATGCCTTTTGGGAGTGGTAGTCCATAGCCCAAAAGTGCATCTACTACATAATTAGCAAGATAGTGTAAAACCAAGCATGTGAATAAAACAACAGACAATTAGAGACACTATGCCAGGGGAAATGTTTATCATTAAAGTAAATGTGAGATTACAAATCCAAGGTGAACATCATGAATGACATGCTGCACATTGTTGTTGCAGATGTTCTGGGCTCTAACGCAGCAGAAAGTGGAAGTGCGGGGAATGATGAAAGTCAGCCAGAGTCCAATTCAAACACCAGTGAGTCCATCGTACAAGCACCAACTAGACGCAGGGCAAGAGTGCTACCCCTCCCTGAGTTTACCCTGGACTCTGATGAATTGCAGGAATAAGTACCCACACCTCCTCAAGAGGTTAGAAGCACCGACAGACAGCGGTCCCTGTTCCCGCGTCAGTCTACTCCCCTCAGGAGGCATTGAGAAGAAGGCAGACAGTGCACAGAGGAAGTTAAGGGCCCATCACTGTTTGGTGGACTTGAGGCATCCATGCTGAAAGTGCAGCACCTGCAATGTAAACACATGAGATCAATGCAAGGGCAGTTGCTGTCTATCGATCACAACATGGGATCAATGCACAGGCAGTTGGTGTCTCTCAATAACAACATGAGGGACAGCAAGCTACAGCAGAACACATAAGGGAGATGACAAATGACATTAGGGAACTCTGCACTGTAATGCAGCAGGAGCATGTCACCCACCGCAGGCGCCATCACCAATTGATGGGCAGATTGGATGGGTTCAGCAGATCTGTCAATCAGCTCACTACCACAAGTGCTTTGGTGTCATGATGTGCTGTGGGCTTGCAAGTGGAGATGGCATATTGCAGTTGGACGTTGCACGAGGATTGGTGCAAATCACCAATGTATTGGAGACAATGCAGACACTCCAGAGTGCTACAAACAGTGAACTGGGTGGTGAGGATAGTGAGGAACTCTCTAGCCTCAGCAGAGTCACAGCCCCTGTGATGGATCCTAGGCGTCCCAGTTCCTGACACAGTACTGTCTCTGAACCTGCAACAAGAGGTGCCACTGAAACCACTGAGTGTTCAAGTGGAGTGTGTGGACGTAAAAAGTAATGGGGAGAAGTACAGGGGACTTGTAGATCATGTAGCAATGCATTGATACTATGATGTCAATAGTGTCACACAGTAACTGAGACCTGATTGTGTATTCTGTATACCTATGTCCTATTCACACATATATTACCTGAAGTCAAGACAATAAATGTGATTCCTGCAGCAATAAATGAAAGTAGACGTGTTGTTGTCATTACTTATATCAGAAATAGCTGCGCGTATTGTCAGCACGTCTTTGTCTGCCCTCTGCTGCACTGGTTCTGTCTGCTGGGTGAAGGGGTGGCAAGGGGTCATCACCTCATCAGAGTCTGGCTCTGTGAGTTCCACTGGTATGCCTCTTGTTGTTGCGATGTTGTGCAACATTGCACATGTGGCCATGATTTTGCAGGTGGTTCCGGACTGTATTGCAGTGTTCCCCCACTCTTCTGCAGGCATCGGAAACAACTCTTCAGCAGGCCGAAGGTTCTCTCAATTGTGCTACTTGTCCTCCTCTGTGCTGCATTGTATCTCCATTCACTTGGTGTGGCAGGATTAAGATAGGGTGTTAAGATGATGGACCACACTGCAAATGCACTGTCTCCTAGAATGACAAGCAAGTAAAATGAGTTATTGTTTTCTGTGACATCACATAGACGTTATGCAACATTGTTCACTGTTACATTGCCAAGTAGGAATCCTTTGCCAAACTCCCCAGCAAGAAGTCTTGTGTGTATTCCACTGTGCCTGAAGATGTAGTAATCATGTGTGCTACCTGGGTATCTGGCCACAAGATCAGTTATTATGGTGGAGGCATTGCATATGACCTGTACATTCATGGAATGTGTACTCTTCCTTTTCTGATATACATACTCTGTGGCAGATGGTGGACAGATTGCTACATGTGGCCCATCAATGCAGCCAATGAAATGTGGAAATTGGGCTACCTGATAGAAATCAGATTTGGTTTGTTGCAAATCCTGTGGGGTGCTGGGGAATTTTATGTGCAGATGGATTTTGGTTAACATGGCATTTAGGAATGCATTAAAGAAGAGTGAAAGTGCGCTTTGAGATACACCTCCAGCTGCTTCTGTGACCCCTTGATAGCTTCCTGAGGCTAAGAGGTGCAGGGAGCACAATACCTGCACATGAGTGGGTATGGCATTGGTTCTGTGTGTGTGTGTGTGTCGCTGCAGTAGGGGTTGTGTAAATCAGCTATCAAGTCAAGTATTATGGCAGAGTTCAACCTTTACTTGTCAAAAATCTCCTCCTCTGTCTGTTCAAATAGGGTAATGAGCACTCTAAAAAAGCACTCCTGTCTCCCTCTCCCTCTCCTCAAACCTGCCAGGATCCTCATCCTCCTCACCAAGATGCAGAGTGAAGCCATTGTTGAAAAGGGCTGATGCATTCTGGGCCTCTTTATATAGGTTGCACCTGTTTACCACCTGATTTTTATTTGTGGTAAATTGCACATGCAAAAACCCTTTTTGGAACTAATCGCAGTGTGCGTTTCGCAAAATCTACTCGCAATTTTAAGGAATCGCTATTTTTGCAATTCCTTAAAATTGCACTGCGAATGCTTTCATACATCGTGAAAGGCGATTTTGTATTTGCAAACTGTGGATTTTACCGATTCGCACTGTTTGCAAATGCAAAATCCTTTGATACATCTAGCCCTAAGACTCTTATTCTTTTGAGAATTCATATCTTGATTTGTGTATGTTGGATTTGTTTGTCGTTTTGTCTTGTTTGGTTTAGATAAATATTACCTATTTTTCTGAACTGGTGTGGTGTCCATTTTGTAGTGTTTTCACTGTATTAATGTGTGTGTTGGTACAAATACTTTACACAATGCTTCTGAAGGTAAGCCTGCCTGCCTGCTTGTGCCAAGCTACCAAGGGAGTGAGCGGGGGTTAACTGAGGGTGATTCTCCTTTACCCTGACTAGAGTGAGGGTCCTTTCTTGGACGGGGGGTAACCTGACTGCCAACGAAATACCCCATTTCTAACACACGATTGCTAATTTGGTGTCAGTATTCATTTACAAGTGAATGCTGCCACCACAATAACGATAGCATCAAACTTGTCAACGATGTCCATGCGTGCACATTGCAAAGGGACCTGTATCTGTAATCTTGTGCTTCCAGTTGTGAATGTGAATCAATATGTGTATTTGTGTGTGTGTGAATAGATTGGCTGGTTGAGGTTGAGAGAGCTGGAGTGGGTAATGTGGCTGTGTCAGTATGTGTGCCACTTGCATGTGGGTCTGATATTTGTTGAGTATGTTGGGGTGTGTGTTGTGTTGCTGTGCGCAACATTCAGGTGAGTGTTGTCGTTGTGATGTATGAGTGTGTTTCTGTAGAAGAGTGTCTAGTTGTGTTGGTTGTTGTTGTGTTGTCTGTGGGTGTATTATCTATAGTGCGTGTATGTTGTGTCATGGATTTATGGCAATGTGTGTTTTCTGCATGTATGTGTTGTGTTGTGGTGGAATGCAATGGATAATAGTGTGTATGTAATGTGTTGTGTAGTGTGTTGTGCAAGTGGACACATATGGCTAATGTACAGTGTATGTGTGTGTGCGTAACTTGCCTCTGTTCCATAGCCACTGTACACTGTACATTGGATCCTGTGACGTGCTCCCTCCATCATCTATCTGCAGCCAGTACATCGCCTACAGAGCTGCAGCACCTATTCATGGTTGGCGGGAGCCCTTCAGCCTGACAGCTAGGAAGAGCACCTCTTCATGGCAATCAGTGGCTCAGTTGCAACACATCTCAATACGTAGGTTGGATGCCGTTGACTTGACAGAGTACTCAGGTCCGTTGCCATTGTGGGACCAGATCTGCCAACTCACACGGTGCTACCGTGTGTCACACAATTTAGGCCATCTTCACACGGTCACCCGATGAAGAGGAGAAATCACACGGTGGCAGGCAAGAGGAGCTGAAACCACTGAAAGGTGTGGATTACCAGCTGCTCTTTGAAGGCTGTAAACAGCTGATGTCCATTACGAGGTGTGAAAACACCCCAGGACATCGACCACACCCCAGTAACCTTTGTGTTTTTTCATAGGAGTAGGGAAGAGGTCAATGGGTGCAAGGCATGGGGCAGATAGGTCTCAAAGGTAATTCCGCAAAAAGCCCACCCCTCCATCACCACGCCCCCTTCTCACACAGCATTTTTTATTTTCAGGTTGGCAGGTCTGTGGGACGGCGGGAATACCGTCAAGATCTAAATCAGGCCCTAATTTTTCATATCATTCCACAACTATTCCAGCACTATCTCTTCTCACACATCTTTCCTAGTTCACCAAAGCAATTGCAGGTGATAGTTTTTCATTAAGAAGATAGAGACTCATAACCATGCAAAAAAACACAAATCGTTTTCCTCATTGAATGTTAAATATACACTGCTACTGAGAGATCTTGACAGAAAGATTCCAGTGTCCCATTTAATCCTAAATAATCACCGATCTAGTGGGTTTTATTAATATACGTTTTGGTAACAATGACGAATCGCAATTTTCATATTTTATCTTCATGAATCCACACATAGCTCCAATTAGCCTCAGTTGATAACTATGGGAACATATTATTCATTTGGAAAAATGGCATTATTTGTACTCGATTACCTTCTTCCCAAGTTCAATAGTAATTTTAAACTGCAATCCTCTTTATATCATAAGATCATTAATTCTAATAAGGGTTCGCTTGGTGAATGAAGTTAACCATTATCCATCAAGCCTTGTGGTCAGCACTGTGCGCTTCTGCGTGACAACTGGTCAAAATGTAATATTTCCCAGAAAGCCCCAAAACTATAATTTGTTGTGATCTCATCTATCCAAAGGTTTCCGTGGCACTATTGTGGTGAATCTTGAAACTTTGATCCCCAGCGGTATTACATGGTTTGTTATGACTGTAACCGTTCAGCTACTAAAGTTCTTAATAATAAACAATTTTGATGAGCCTTAGAATCGTTAATTACAGAAATCATGCATTATTTTTGTTTGTTTTTTAGCAGGTATTATCATAAAATGTATGGTATGAATGTTATTGCTGGTTGTTTTAACATTAGTACTGTGTAATGTATAACTTTATGAAACTTTTTTCTTTGGAAACAAATGCATTATGTGCATTCATTTGTTGAAAAACAAGTTTAAAGTAGGATTCCAGCTATTTGAGGCAGCTCGGTGCTAAGCTCTTGTGAGGGTCGGCATTATGACTGAGCCCTGAAATATTTATGGAATTGCATGGAAATGTACACTTAAAAAGTATTGATTTGGTGGTACAGAGGCACTCCCTATATCTATTTTAAATGCTGCACTACCTCGCTGTTCTTTTGTTTTCACTTCTGTCTCTCTTTTACCCATAGGTGGGACGACTTTGGGTTTCAGAGCTCCCAGACCAGGGTCTGAGGATGCAAATCAGCTGACAACCCCAGCTGTCTATATACCAACACCAGTGAGCAGAGATGTATGTGCTGGCAGGAATCTAGGAAAGACAGGGAAAGGGAGAGAGAGAAGCAACGGACTGGAGATAGCTCCTAGATGAAATTCTCTGATTCAAGGCACAGCACTGTGCAAGCTCAGTGTTACCAAGAACGTTTACTTTCACCAGATGAAGAACAGGGAGGGGCAGGTGAGTATATCGAACCAGCCAGAGAAGAGTTAATCACAAAGACACAATCTTACCGGTTTTGGCAGTGGAGGTAGCTGTATTGGGCCTCAGGCAACCAGGAATCCAGCTGGAATAACCAAGAATGCCACAAACACACTGGCGATACAAGAGTCAAACATATCAAGAAAAGGTAGCAAAGCAAAGGGGAATTAGGAAACTAAGAAGGGCTGTGATGAAGCAGAAAATGAAGGTTTTGATTTATTAACGCTTAAACGTAGTGCTGAAATAATCATGTGTAACATTAACCGAACTAATAAAGATTGTACGGGGACAAAATGTGCCCTCAGAGTAGTTTGCCATCATTTATACGCGTGCTTTACATAACGTGGTGTATTAGAGTTGCACTAATCCGACATAATCATAAACGTGTGCTACGATTTGCTTGTTTGAAATGCTTTAGCTTAGCATGACTTTAGCGGAGGCTTTGGCCTAGTTGCCTGGTCTCACGGTTTAGATGCTCGTATTTTTCCACTGTGCTAATAAACGTGTATTTTTGCTTGAAGCTGTACTTTTCCACAGAAACTGTTCACATGCTTATCTTAAAGTTAGTGCCAGCCTGGCATATTTTCTCTTTAATTCAAGGTCGACTTGCAGGTGCGGACAATGGAGGCTCTGAAAGTGAGCTAATTGGGAGACAATGTTGCAACTTGCGTACCCATCTCCAAGGATAATGTATGCTTAAGTAAAAGCTTGAGAACTGTTGTTTTTGATTGGTCAATTTGAAGCTAACCTATGAACCCTCCAATGGAGACCCTACTGGACTTGAACTGTTGTCTATAAATACCAGGTGCACGAGAAGAAGGTGGCCATTGCGAGATCATTGCAGCCATTACCAGCTCGATACCCGCCATTTTGTAGACTTCGTAGCTATTATGGCCCACTTTGCTGCGACGCCATTTTGAAAGAGACTTTGATTCTTTCTCTAATCGAGAGAAAGAGACTTTAAATGATTCTTGCCCTAGAGACTTTAACTTTGATTTGATCCCTTTGCATGAAGTAGTAGTTTTACCTTGCCGCCGTGAGGCAATTGCCCCGTCCACCCCTGCCCCTTTGCCCCGTCCCATGCTGATCGAAACGGTACCCATGCTGATCGAGAAACGGTACCTGTGAGACGAAGACTTCCTTGTATGCTGATCGTAATTGGTAAATATGAAAAGAAATTGTAAAATTGCATTGTGTTTCTCTTAGGTAACCAACTGCTGATTTTTGGTAAGATCCCTAGTTAAGAGTTTTTCTAAATTAATGTTGCTAAATTGTTTTTGCATGAAGTCCCACATGCTGATGCTAATTTGAGGTTAGACGAGGATTCCATATGTCGCACGATGCAATTGAGATCTTGTTATGCTGACTAAATGTATGCCATTAGTTCATTACAGATTATCGTATTAGTGATTTGCATTGCCATTATCGAATGCCTCGTGATTCAAATGCTTCATAGATTGCACTTGTTTCGACGTTATGGACAGCTATTAATGTTCATATATGTTTATCATTTGGTGTTGAGACACATTTATATTGTGCTAGCTTTGTTAATATAGGGAAATAAATTCACTAACTTTGAATAAACTGGTGTGGTTATTCCTGACTGAAAGGTCAGGGTTCGCCGAAATGTATTCTGGACTAATTGTTAAGTGTTATGTTGTTCAAGGTGTTGCTTATGTTCGTTATTGATTATTGATTTTGATGAGATTGATCGATTAAGAGTACAAAGAGTTCCCACTAAGTCAAAAGATTCATCGGCCTAAAGAGCGTCCGAACACAGGTAAATTATTACTACGGACCGCTCTATCAGTAGATGGTAGCAGAGGACGGTTTCGTCTTTTGGGACCCTGTACTCTTAAAGTACATGGTGTTGAATTAACGGTTACGCATTTTGAGACCCCATTCGAGAGGTTGAATTAGATTTTTCTTGGATAAAACGGATTGACAAGATGATGATGGGCTAGGTCCACCGCGACTTTCCCGGGATCTCGGAGCTTGCGAATGGAGAGAACGGAGGTGTGGAATCAGCGCGGGCGGTACTAGTGATGGTATGAGTGAAGTTAGGGTTTTGCGCTTGCACAGCTTATTGCCGCAGGGTGTGTGAAAAGGTTGCGAGGATTTTTTTCTTTTTAAGGATAGCGGAGGTGCGACTCCGAGTGTAGAAGTAGAGAAGTCGTCGAACTTCATAGAGATAGCGGAGGTGCGGCTCCGAGTGTGAGAGTAGGGAAGTCGTCGAACTTCATGTGCGTGTGGCGCTTTGTGCATAAAAAGGTCCACGTGGTTGTTGTTGTTGAGACGGGCCCTGCGAGGTCAAGAGACTCCGGAGTATGTTGATCTATGTTGTGGTCTGGGCGGTTTAGTAGGTTGATCGGGCGTGGTCAACAAGTCGGTACGTGTGTTAGGGAGTGAAAGAAACTTCGACTTCGGGCTTTGACAAGATTCTAAGTGCACTAGAACAGATCATTGACAAGTTGAGAGTAGGTCTGCGGGTCAGATTTGCTTGCGAATGTGGGGACTGAGAAAGACGGAATAGCGGCCGGAGGCTAGTGAAAGGTCCCGAGGCTAGTGAAAGGTCCCTAAGGTCCTGAAGCGATTGTGTTACCCTTCCTGTAGTAAACCGACAGATCTGTTTTATTTTTGGTAGCTCGCAATATGTGCAAAAGTTGTTACGAGAGGAGGTGAGTGAAGGAAGACTAGCCGCGAGGCTTTGTCAGCCGCAGTGTGTGTGAGTGTGACGTCACTAGGAGCCGCGCTGGGATAGGTTGATTGCAGAGAAGGGTCGCGCACGGATTGGACGCAGTCCGTGGGACTCGATTGAAAGGGGAAAGGCAGGTGAAGAGTATTCCGGGAATTAAAGTCACCTATTGATTACAGTTTTTGTGGAATTAAAGTCACCTATTGATTACAGTTTTTGTGGAATTAAAGTCACCTATTGATTATAAACTTGGTTAAATAAAAGACGAGAGAAAAATGAAATTCTTTAAAGCATTCAGGAGTGCGATGAAGGGGGAGTCTTACATTAAAGCGAGCGTAGGAGAGGAGACGCCGCCAGAGGGTACACCAGCTTACATTGTAATGGAAGAGAAGGGGGTAGCTCCGTGTCTTTGGCTAAAGCAATGGCACAAGTTGACAGAGAAACATGGGAGCGTAGCGTTCCCGATACATGGGACATTCAATATAAGGATTCTAGAGAATTTGAGATTCACGATGTACGACATGAAGGTGCCTCCAAGGCCAGCACAGTTTGAGGCTCTAGCGATTTGGGAACTAATGGCCAGACAGCAACAGCAAAAGAAGTTCGAGACCAGAATGAGGAAGGTAGAAAAGACACTAGCGGATGCTAGGTGGGATAATGCACAGAAGGAGTGGAGATCAGATGTATTACAGGGGATAAAATTGTTTCCCGCAATTACTAAAGAAGGAGAGGAGACAAGTAAGAAAGCTACCTGTAAGACAGACAGGAAGTGTTCCAAGGATAGAGAGGACGAGGAAAAGTTGAGAAGAGAAGAGGAGTTAGAGGATGAGGAGTTGATAATGCAATTGCTGAACGACCGTCCACCGCCTTATGCAGAGAATGTACAAGGTCCAAGTACCAGTTCTGCCCCTCCGGCACCGGTACAGAACAGTGAAACCCAGAGTTCAGGAGCGTCATCGGGATCTAAGGACCCGAGTCTGCTGTTCACCCCGCAGATACCGCAGGTTAGGAGAATATATCCAGATGTGCCCGTGTTGAAACCAGCAGAAAATTATCAGCCGCAGATGCCAGGGTACTACAACAGTGATAACAGTGCAGGAATGATTCTAGATCCAACCGTAAGGGGAGTACAGAATGGTTACAACCCAACAATAGCACAAGCTGAATCAACTCAGTTTTTGATGCCTCAAAAGCAGATGCAGGGAGGAAACGCACATGTTCAGATGACGGGGAGCCAGATGGGCATGCCGGCAATGATGACCCATGGTGTGGGAATGAACATGCCTCAGAACATGGGGAATGGACAGAACCCAGACGCGATATCACTACCCATTACTGTAGGTCCACCGGTACCTCTGTATAGTCAGCCTAACTTAGGTATGAGCAGTCAGGGATCAATGCTGCAAAATGGGACCGAAAGGAGGTGCATAGAAAACACTCCGGGGATAACTCCGATAGCGACTCAGCCAAATGGGTCTGGATCCTTGATGGAGTTTAGTCCCATATGTGCTCAGTCGACACTGGTGAGGTCGAGCCCCCCACTGATAATACCCCTAACATCGAATACTGAAAAGTTGCTGCAACCATCAATGGCAGTCGATGTGAATTCTACGCTGATGGGGGTGAATGCGCAACAGCTGACACAGTGGTTCAACAGTCTGAATTCCACACAAAATTCAACTAGTGGGAAAGGAGAAGACTATATGAATAGGGTCAGGTTGAACATGGAAGCACAAGAATTGGTGGAAGGGACCATGGGTGTGAACAGGTTAGAGTCCTACACGGAAGAAGAGCTGAGGTATCTATGTCCCAGGATTACGAAGGAAGTGAACAAGATACATAAGAGTCTGCAAGAAGCAGCTGATAGAAACGGGGTTGACATAGACAAGATGAAACACTTGAGCAGGAGCTACAGGTTAGATTTTGGGACCACAGATTTTGAACACATGAGGTCAGCAGGCATGAAGACACACCTTAATGAATTGCTGCAGAGTGCACAAGTGTGGAGGTGCTTAGACAAATGGGAAAGCAGGTGGGTAAAGAGGAAGGAAAAGAGGAGGGACAGTGCTACAGAGCACAATGAGAAAAGACCGCAGAGTAGTGATACAGTAACAATGTTACCAATGAGGGAGACAGCAGGGGGAAAATTAGTACATGTACCATGGCACAGAAGCGACATTCAGTCTTTTACGGACGATTTTCCCAAACTAAGAGAGAAGCCGATCGAATGGTATCAGCAGACTGACAGGTTTGTGAAGCTTGCAAAATGTCTTTGGGAAGACCTGAACACTCTGTTTGAGATTGTGGTTCCGACAGATTTGTGGGAGGATTGCAAAAGAGCTGTAGGTTGGCCGACAAGTGAACCAGAGAGAGACAGGGAGACAGGTGCACCATCACCTATGGTGATGAGCTTGTACTATAAGGTGATTGAGCATTTGAAGACTAAGGTACCCGCGAAGAATGTGGATTGGCAGAAGATTGATCGAACTGCCCAAGAGGCCAAAGAATCGATTCATAGTTACTATGAGAGGTTGTTGAAGGCGTTCAAGAATTACAGTGGCACGGAAACAATTGAGGCGAAGGACATGCTCCATTTCGTGTTCAGATTTGTGGAAGGGCTGAGACCAGAAATAAGTCAAATGATAAAGTCACATTTGATTTGTTGGCAGTCTAAACCGATTGACGAAGTCTTGACTTATGCGAAATACTGTAGCGACGAAATTGAAGTGAAACAGAAAAGGCTGAAAGAAAAGGTGATGATGATGCAGCTTAAGGCAGCTCAGACAGGTTTGCAAGGTCTGCAAGGTTTGCAAGGGATGCAAGGGTTCCAACAGCAGGTACCACAACTGCAGTTGCAGTTGCAGGGAAACATGGCGTTTCAGCCACAGGCCAGAGGCAGAGGCAGAGGAGGTTTTGTGAATAATGGTCCGGATTTGAACACTGTTGTGACGGGTGTGCAGGCAATGAAGAAGGTGATGCCGTGTCACGTGTGCGGAATCGTAGGTCATTGGAAACGCGAGTGCCCGATGGTGGTGCAGGAAGGTGCAGGTGCAAGTGCAGGTGCAGGTGTTGGTCAGCAAAACAATGATGTCAATGCATTTCAGACAATGAGGGGACCGAAAATGAGAGGTCCAAGCCCAAATTTTCAGACCGTAAATCAATTGCAGGGATTACAACCTATGCAGCCGCAGCAGATGCAGATGCCCCGTATGCAGATGACGCAAATGCAGCCGATGCAACAGCAGTTACCTATGGTACCTAATCAGCAAATGCAAATACCATTGGCACCAATGAGTCAGCAGCAAGTGATGGTTCCTCCACAGGTAACGGGTCAGGTAATGAGTACAAATGGCACCGTACAACAGTTCCCATTACACAGTGAGAGTGGAATAAACAACGTATGGGAGAGTGAAAGTTCAGGAGAAGAAGGAGATTGTGTGCTTGCGGCATCCTTGGAAGTTGATCAAAGGGGTCCGTACGTAGAGGGAAGAGTAATGGGTCATCGTGTTTCATTCTTGGTTGACACGGGAGCCACACGTTCAACAGTTAAGAGCAGTGAAGTACCAAATTTGCCACTCTCAGGGAGGACAGTTCAAGTGGTGGGAGTAGCAAACAGACATCTGACGAACCCAATTACAGATCCGGTACCAGTTAGCATCGGTAATTATCAAGGGGTACATCAGTTTGTGGTATGTGACTCAAGCCCGATAGCACTGTTAGGGAGAGACCTATTGTGCAAATTGGGTTGCTCGATAATGTGTTCGAATGAAGGAATAACAATTCAGACGAGCAGTGATGGGGAAGAAGAGGACAGTGTAGAGGGGGACGAGATGGAAACTGTAGATGAAGAGTATCCTCTGATTTGTCTTTTCCCGATGATAACTGAAGAAGATATCCCAGCTGAATTGCGGGAGACAGTCGGAACGGAAGTGTGGGACATGACAGGGAAAGAGGTGGGATTGATGAAAGGAGTGGAACCGGTGAAAGTGACTGTAAAGCCCAATGCAATCTTTCCCCAGACCCCACAATACCACATGCCACAAGATACCCTCATGAAAGTTGCTCAACTCATTGACGAATTTGTAAAACAGGGGGTTCTGAAAGAAGTGTTAAGCAGTCCATGTAATTCACCAATAATGGGACTAATAAAGCCGAGTGGAAAGGTCCGACTCGTGCAGGATCTGAGGAAAATAAATGACATCATAGTCAAGTGCTGCCCTGTCGTACCGAATCCAGCTGTGATAATGTTTCAAATTCCTTGCGATGCTGAATGGTTCTCAGTCATCGATTTGTCACAAGCATTCTTTTCTGTGCCTCTTCATGAGGACAGCCAATTCCTCTTTTGTTCCAAATTCCTAGACAGAGTGTACAGTTGGTGTCGAATTCCTCAAGGGTTTTCTGAGTCACCATCAATATTCAATCAGATCTTAAAGAAAGATTTGGAAGCATTAGAATTGCCATTCGAGTCAACCCTAGTACAGTACATTGATGACTTACTGGTTGCATCAAAGACAGAAAGTGGCTGCACAGCCGATACCATTGCTCTGTTGAATCATTTGGGAAGGAATGGACAGAAAGTGTCCCCTTCCAAATTGCAGTTCTGTCAGAAGAAAGTGAAATACTTGGGTCACCAAATAGAGAAAGGGTCACGGAGGATAATGAAGGAAAGAATAACGAGTGTACTTCAAATGAGTCCACCAAAGACGAGAAGGGAAGTGAGAAAATTTTTGGGAATGGTGGGATACTGTCGCCAGTGGATTCCCAACTTCTCGACTCTAGCAAAGCCTCTACTGAAATTGACCCAGAAGGATGCTTTGGATGAAATTGAGTTGAAGGGAGATGAGATGGATGCTTTTGTTGAATTGAAAGAGTGCATGTGCAGGGCTCCAGCTTTAGGTATGCCTGATTACACAAAGCCTTTCACATTGTTTTGTCATGAACGTGATGCATGTTCTTTGTCTGTCTTGACTCAAGCCCATGGTGGCGTAAACAGACCAGTAGCGTATTTTTCAGCTACTTTGGATCCGGTTGCAGCAGCACTCCCAGGGTGTTTGCGCGCCGTAGCAGCAGTTGGTATCAGCCTCACTCAGAGTGAAGGAATAGTGATGGGACACCCAGTAACAGTCATGGTCCCTCACTCAGTTGAAATACTTTTGACCCGCTCCCGAACGCAACACATGACTGGAGCAAGACTCACAAGGTATGAAACGATAATTTTGGGCTCACCGAATGTGCAGCTGAAAAGGTGCACTACGTTGAATCCAGCAACCTTGCTCCCTGGAGAAAATGCCGAAATTGAGAACGCTGAAGACGTTGAGCATGACTGCCTTCAGGTGACTGAATTTTGCACAAAACCTCGACCGGACATCAAGGATACTAAACTTGATGAAAATGACCAAATTCTTTTTGTTGATGGTTCATGTCTAAGAGACGGGATGGGGATTTTGAAAGCAGGATACGCTGTATGTACTGTAACAGGGGTCTTGGAAGCGGGATGGCTTCAAGGAGTCTATTCTGCACAAGTAGCAGAACTTGTAGCCCTTACCAGAGCATGTCAACTGTCTGCATTGATGAAAGTCACCATTTATACTGATAGTCAATACGGGTTTGGGATTGTGCATGACTTTGGACAACTATGGTCACAGAGAGGGTTCCTGACTTCTTCAGGATCCCCAGTGAAGAACGGGGAGAGGATAAGGGAATTGTTACATGCCATTCAAGTGCCAGCCGAAGTTGCAGTGGTAAAGTGTAGTGCTCACACGAAAGGACAGGACTATGTGTCTCTGGGAAATGCATATGCGGATCAAGTCGCAAGATTTTGTGCCTTGAACTGTATATTACTAAGGGACGATTGGAATACGATAAATGAACCAGAACTCGAACCAGCTGAAGCATTTGCCTTGAAGGTCGTAGATACAATAGATGAACTAAAAGCATTACAAAATAATGTCAGGGAGGATGAGAGAGATTCCTGGATTAAATCACAATGTATAAAGAGACAAGACGAGTTATGGGTTTCACATGAGGGAAAATTTGTTTTGCCAAATAGTCTCTTATCACAGCTTGCGCGGTTCTATCATGGGCAGGCTCACCTAGGGAGAGATGCCATGATAAGACTGTTCAAAACTGATTGGTTTAACCCCAGATTTCATCAAGCTGCAGAAGCAGTTTGCCATCGATGTGTCACTTGCCAGCAGATGAACCCAGGAAAGGGAACAGTTGTGAACGCGAGTCACATTGGTAGGGCAAGCGGGCCTTTTAGTCGAATGCAGATGGACTTCATTGAGATGCCTGTGCATGGGGGTCTGAAATATGTGTTGGTGATTGTGTGCATTTTTAGTCACTGGATTGAGGCATACCCCACACGTAGAAATGACAGCCTTACAGTTGCCAAGCTATTGTTGAGGGAGTTGATACCACGTTTCGGATTCCCGATCTCTTTAGAATCAGATAGGGGAAGTCACTTCAATAACGAGGTGATGAAGTTACTTTGCGAAGCGCTGAACATTGAGCAAAAGCTGCACTGTAGCTATCGCCCTGAAGCATCAGGACTGGTGGAGCAGATGAATGGTACGCTGAAATCGAGAATGGCAAAAATATGTGCATCGACAAATTTGAAATGGCCTGACGCATTGCCTTTAGTGCTAATGTCAATGAGAAACACTCCTGATAGAAAGACTGGATTGTCTCCGCATGACATTCTCATGGGCAGGGCTATGAGACTTCCTGCAGTTCCCGCAAACATGCTTTTGAATATTGCAGATGATATGGTGTTAGACTACTGCAAAGGACTGGCTGACGTGGTTCGCTCTTTCTCTCACCAGGTGGAAGCGACCACCTTGCCACCGATCCAAGGTCCAGGACACGCACTGAAAGCAGGTGACTGGGTCGTGGTAAAGAAGCACGTGAGAAAGTCGTGTCTGGAACCCCGTTGGAAAGGCCCTTTCCAAGTGATCCTGACGACAACTACCGCTGTGAAGTGTGCGGGGGTTCCCAACTGGATTCACGCCAGTCACACAAAGAAGGTGTTGTGTCCCACAGATGAGGAAGTTGAAGCGCTGAAACTACCAGTGCCTGATAAAACAGTGCTGAGTGCTGAGACAGAACAAAACCGAACTGAAGGCGAGCAGGCAGAAACGGGAGAGAAGGAGATATTCTCTGACGACGAAGACACCAACTCGCTTGGGGGAAACCAAGGAGAAAGTTCAGACAGCGACGAAGCAGCTGAAGGTGACAAAGAACCTGAAGCAGCTGAGGGTAGCAAAAAGCCTGAAGCAGCTGAAGGTGACAAGGAGCCTGAAGCAGCTGAAAGTGATAAAGAGCCTGACGAAAGTAACGGTGACGAAGGGCTCGAAAAAGGTGAAAAGGCAGGAGAGCCTGATCAGAGGAGGGCTTTCCCAGAAGCAGACGATACAGGAAAAGAAAAAGAGAACGTGATTGATTCCCCAGAAGGAGGGAACGAGGCAGAACAGAACGAAAAGGTTCAAGATTCCACAGAAAAGATCGCAGGTCCATCAAATGGACATGGTGCAAAGAGAAGACTAAGTATCTCACCAATAAAAGAAAAGGGTAAAGAAAGTTTGAACGAAGGAGGAACGCCAAAAGTGAAAGAGAAAAGAAAGGAAGTGACTGTTGTGGAACAATCCTCAAGTGAAGAAAAGGACTTGACAAAAGAGGAAAGTACCAGCGAGGCAGAGTCGAAAAGGGAAGCAAAATTGAAAAGGAAAAGGATACCGAACAGAAGGTATTCCGGTCCTGAATGGGCATATGCAGTCAATGACGATTGGACTGACGAGTTTGTATCTCTAAGCATCGAGAACGAAGAAGAAGAAGAGATACCAATAGAAAAGAAAAGTTTCATAGACTCTGTCGATTGAAAGGGTAATAAATGATATTGCTTGCTACGATTTAACGTGAAACGAACAACCAGCTGAGACATTGCTAAACCGGATGAGACACTTGCTAAACTGATAAAGACTGAGTTATTGCCGAATTGAGACAAATGCTGCTAACCGATAAATGACTGGCCTTTTGAAGAAGACGGTGTGAACATTGCGCTCGTTCAGCTTTGTAACTGAATTGCTAAATAGTTTCTTTTATAGGTGCTTCTAGCTCTCTGATTCTATACAGATCATGACTAGGTACGCTACGCAAAATAATAGAAAGAGATATTGTAAATATGTGTGTATAGGCTTTGTAATTACATGTGTAATAATAATAATGGCAATTGTGTTTGGAATGCATGGAAAGGGTGAAAGTGAGAATATCGAGGCTTCTACTATTGCTCCTGTTACTGTCACTGAACTAACACCATTGAAAAGACTGGCATTGGATGAGAGGCTCTTGCACGATAAGAAAGAGCTTTCGTATAACGTTTTCTATCGCTTACTAACAGAGTATGTTGAGACTATGGATGCGAAGGATTGTTATGTGTGTACACAGATACCGACATCAGTAAAGGAAGGGGTGACATATCACCACATGCCTCTTACATATGGGATTACGTGTAGTATAGTAATGTCTAGGTTTTATGGTCAAACTAACATACAGTATTTTTACTCGAATTATGATGTTACCTTTGCTTATGTTCCTATAATAGCACAGCTAAGCCAGATTGCTAAAGATTGGGATGCTAAAATAATGAGGGAATTTTTCAAGCCAATGCAACCTTTTGAAACGGCTCATGCTCATAGGGAGAACCTTACTTGCTCAGTCTCTGCTGTAGAAATAAGCTTTTTAGATCGCACAGATGATAGAAGTGCACAAATGAAGGCGAAATTAGAAAAAGAGCTACATAAGAGGACTTCAGTAGATAACTATGATTTTGCTGCTATAAAGACACAAGGGAAAATAGCTTTAGATGCTTGGCATGTAGGGAAATTTTGTATATATAGAGGTGAATCTTATTATGACAACATTTTTGTAGGAGCGAGTGAATGCAAACATACGTTTATTTTTAAGGCCAAATGGACATTCATGATGAACGGACTTGACCCTGTCATTCCAGGTGTATATTACATTTGTGGGCATAATGCCTATTATCGTCTTCCAAAGGGATGGTGGGGGAGATGTTATTTGGGTATAGTGTTCCCAAAGGTTTATCAACTGGATGACGTATCGATGATTCAAAAGACATCTGGATCCCATCGTATCCAGAAGAGAGAGACCGCAGCTGCTGTGGTAGGTGATATATTTGGAGCCATGATTCCTTCATTGGGAGTTGTGTTGAATTCCATTAAGATACGAAAGTTGTCTACTATAGTGGATAACATGCTGACAAAGTTTTCAGGTGCTATAATCCTGATAGATGCTGAGCTTGCAGCGGAAAGAGCCATGACTCTTCAAAATAGGCTTGCTTTAGACATTCTTTTAGCAAAGGATGGAGGCGTTTGCAAAATGATTGGTGCACGTCACTGCTGTACCTATATACCCGATAATAGTGTGAAGATTAAAACTATGCTTGCTAATCTAACAAAAGAAAGTGCAGATTTGAAGGAATTGAAAGAACCAGGAGTGTGGGAGAAGGTTGGGAAAGGACTTGCTTCAGTGGGACATTGGATTGGGGGAATTTGGAATGGAATATTATTGAAAATAATAGAAGGAATATTAATAGTAATAATTTGTGTATTTGGAATTTGGGGAATAAAAAGGGGAATAATAATGATTATGGAAAGAATTAAAAGAAGAAAAGAAGAGAAAATAATGAAAAGAATGGCAGAAGAATACAAAGCGCAAACTAGGGGAATTAAAAGGAAAAGGGAACTGACAGAATTTTAATGGAATAAAATTTGTGGGCTAAATTTGTGTGATGACAAGTAGTCATCAGAGGAGGGATTGATGAAGCAGAAAATGAAGGTTTTGATTTATTAACGCTTAAACGTAGTGCTGAAATAATCATGTGTAACATTAACCGAACTAATAAAGATTGTACGGGGACAAAATGTGCCCTCAGAGTAGTTTGCCATCATTTATACGCGTGCTTTATATAACGTGGTGTATTAGAGTTGCACTAATCCGACATAATCATAAACGTGTGCTACGATTTGCTTGTTTGAAATGCTTTAGCTTAGCATGACTTTAGCGGAGGCTTTGGCCTAGTTGCCTGGTCTCACGGTTTAGATGCTCGTATTTTTCCACTGTGCTAATAAACGTGTATTTTTGCTTGAAGCTGTACTTTTCCACAGAAACTGTTCACATGCTTATCTTAAAGTTAGTGCCAGCCTGGCATATTTTCTCTTTAATTCAAGGTCGACTTGCAGGTGCGGACAATGGAGGCTCTGAAAGTGAGCTAATTGGGAGACAATGTTGCAACTTGCGTACCCATCTCTAAGGATAATGTATGCTTAAGTAAAAGCTTGAGAACTGTTGTTTTTGATTGGTCAATTTGAAGCTAACCTATGAACCCTCCAATGGAGACCCTACTGGACTTGAACTGTTGTCTATAAAAACCAGGTGCACGAGAAGAAGGTGGCCATTGCGAGATCATTGCAGCCATTACCAGCTTGATACCCGCCATTTTGTAGACTTCGTAGCTATTATGGCCCACTTTGCTGCGACGCCATTTTGAAAGAGACTTTGATTCTTTCTCTAATCGAGAGAAAGAGACTTTAAATGATTCTTGCCCTAGAGACTTTAACTTTGATTTGATCCCTTTGCATGAAGTAGTAGTTTTACCTTGCCGCCGTGAGGCAATTGCCCCGTCCACCCCTGCCCCTTTGCCCCGTCCCATGCCGATCGAAACGGTACCCATGCTGATCGAGAAACGGTACCTGTGAGACGAAGACTTCCTTGTATGCTGATCGTAATTGGTAAATATGAAAAGAAATTGTAAAATTGCATTGTGTTTCTCTTAGGTAACCAACTGCTGATTTTTGGTAAGATCCCTAGTTAAGAGTTTTTCTAAATTAATGTTGCTAAATTGTTTTTGCATGAAGTCCCACATGCTGATGCTAATTTGAGGTTAGACGAGGATTCCATATGTCGCACGATGCAATTGAGATCTTGTTATGCTGACTAAATGTATGCCATTAGTTCATTACAGATTATCGTATTAGTGATTTGCATTGCCATTATCGAATGCCTCGTGATTCAAATGCTTCATAGATTGCACTTGTTTCGACGTTATGGACAGCTATTAATGTTCATATATGTTTATCATTTGGTGTTGAGACACATTTATATTGTGCTAGCTTTGTTAATATAGGGAAATAAATTCACTAACTTTGAATAAACTGGTGTGGTTATTCCTGACTGAAAGGTCAGGGTTCGCCGAAATGTATTCTGGACTAATTGTTAAGTGTTATGTTGTTCAAGGTGTTGCTTATGTTCGTTATTGATTATTGATTTTGATGAGATTGATCGATTAAGAGTACAAAGAGTTCCCACTAAGTCAAAAGATTCATCGGCCTAAAGAGCGTCCGAACACAGGTAAATTATTACTACGGACCGCTCTATCAGCTGAAAGAACGGAGGAGGAAAACATAACAAGTGCGAGGTTTGCTTGTGAGAGAGAACTGACTACGTAATCAGAGACAGCGAATGTGATCTTACAACCAGGATGTGAGTATGCATCTTTTCCAGGCCCCACGCATTCTATTATGTCTGTGTTTGGCCTGAATCAAGGATGTTTCCTGTTAGACAAGAGTGAAGGCGGGTGAAATCTGGGGCGGAGGCTTCCCGCTGTACCCTGGATATCACAGGGTGCAAACGTTGGAGAAGGCCTAGAAATGTATGTGCCCCAAAGTGTTTCTTTGATTGCCAGTCGGTTCTGGCTCTAATCAAAGTGCTATATAGTCTCTGCATTGCTGCTGGAAGGGAGCTTACCAATGCAGCTGAAAAGGTGGGGAGGAGCAGTGATAGACCACAGTGTCTACGAAGGCTCCAGGGGGTCAAGGAGCTTTCTGTTCACCTCCTATCATTCCCCCAATGGGCTTCAACAACCCAAATGCAAGAGGTGGTAAGAAGGGGTTTCAATAGAGGTGAAGTGACTTCATAGTGTTGTAAACTGTTGAAATTAGAATTATCTGGGTCAGATTCACTTAGTCGTCAGGCTTTGGGGGTAGCTGTTAGCATAAAATATGTAATCTTGATAGGGAGTGTCCACATGCATACCTTCTCAGTTAATTAAGAATTATTTTTATTCTAAAGGGAAAATTTCAACTTGCACTGAAAGGTTAGCTGGACCCCAAAATAAAGGAGCTGCATCACTGCAGGAAACATGCCTTTTCTGCGTAGTCACTCAGTTTTTTTCTCTTTTGTTAGACTCTATGGGGGTCATTCTGACCCTGGCGGTAAATACCGCCAGGGCCGGGGTCGGCGGTAGCACCGCCAACAGGCTGGCGGTGCTCCGCCGGGCATTCTGACCGCGGCGGTACAGCCGCGGCCAGAAGCGGAAAGCCGGCGGTGTACCGCCGACTTTCCGCTGCCCATGGGAATCCACCATGGCGGCGCAGCATGCTGCGCCGCCATGGGGATTCTGACACCCCATACCGCCATCCTGTTCCTGACGGGTCGCCCGCCAGGAACAGGATGGCGGTATGGGGTGTCGTAGGGCCCCTGGGGGCCCCTGCAGTGCCCATGCCAATGGCATGGGCACTGCAGGGGCCCCCGTAAGAGGGCCCCACAAAGAATTTCAGTGTCTGCTTTGCAGACACTGAAATTCGCGACGGGTGCAACTGCACCTGTCGCACCTTCCCACTCCGCCGGCTCCATTCGGAGCCGGCTTCCTCGTGGGAAGGGTGTTTCCCACTGGGCTGGCGGGCGGACTTTTGGCGGTCGCCCGCCAGCCCAGTGGGAAATCCAGAATGACCGCCGCGGTCTTTTGACCGCGGTACGGTCTTCTGGCGGTTCCCGCTTGGCGGGCGGCTCCTGCCGCCCGCCAAGCTTAGAATCAGGCCCTATATGTCTGCTGGCTTTAGGACTCTGTGCACTTTATCCCGCTAACCAGTCGTAAAGTGCCTGTCCCCTCCCCACTTTAAATATTGATTGAATTGGCATATTTCTAATTATGCTTAACTTGCCTATAGGCCCCTACTATAAAGTGCAAGGTGTACCCAGGGCCCGGATGTTAAATGCCACTAGCTGTCACGACTCACGTGCTGCTGGCGCCTGGAAACCGCAGATCTAGTGGCGTAGGTCTTGAGGGTTCGGCTTTGGCCCAGAAAGGGGCGACTCTTTCTAGTAGCCACGGTGCTGCAGGCAGTGGAAACGCCAAGAACAGACCGTGCCCTTTAGAATTAGTGCCAGAGGGAAAAAACCCCAATAAAGGGGAAAAAACCTCCAAAAAATGGATTCCTGAAACGAAAACAAAACCAGGAATCAAACAGGAACAAAATGCAGGTAAATGCAAAATTGAAAAGATTCAGAACCGAAGGCTAAGAATCAGGAGCGAAGACACAATCTGAACAGAAAGTGATGCAGCGCAAGGAAAGGGAGAAAACAGAGCCCTTATATACCAAGAAACAGGAAGTGACCAACAGGAAGTAAAAAGACACCATTTTAGATAGGGAAAAAGTACATAGGATAGAATAGAACAGGAACCATAGAAAATAGGGACCAAGGAATGCTGGGAAGAAAAAGGTAACATGGGAAGGGGAAAGACATAAAGAAAGGACAAAAAATGCCTCGAAAAGGTAAAGAAGAAAAAGAAGAAGAAGAAAGAAAAAGAAACAGGTAAGGAGGGGTCAGGGGAGAACAGGGACACCACAGAAGGCAGAGCGAGGCCCAAAATAATATCTGCGGCCTTGTGCTGCACAAAGAAGACTCGGGGCGCGCCGCGTCCTGAGAACGCGCTGCGCGGCGCGAGCCGAATGCTCGGCTCGTGCCGCACCACGTGGCGCAACAGTAGGTCCCCCCCCCGAAGGTCCAGGTTTGAAGGGAAACAAACGATGAAAACGAGAAATCAAAAGAGGGGCGTGAACAGAAGAAGCATCTTCCCAAGAGCATTCACTAAGAGGATAGCCCTTCCAGTGAATCAAATACTGAAGACGCCGGTGAAAAAGGCGAGAGTCACAAATTTCTTGAACCTCATATTCAAGGACATCATTCACCAACACAGGAGGAGGACAAGGAAACTGACGAGAGAAAGGATCAGGGACATAAGGTTTGAGTTGGGATACATGAAAGACCGGATGAATTTTCCAAGTATGAGGCAAGCGAAGACGAACAGTGACAGGATTGAGCAACTGAAGAATACGAAAAGGCCCATAATAGCGAGGCGTGAACTTATTCAGAGAAAGACGAGAGGGCAAGAATTTGGAAGAAAGCCAGACTTTATCCTGAGGGTGATAATCAGGAGTGGGTCCACGTTTCTTATCAGCGATCTTCTTCATATACCTCTTAGTGTGCAATAAATTAGATCTAATGAGCTTATGGAGTTGCAGGAGACTTTTGGAAAAAGATGTAATGGCAGGCAGAGGAGAGGTAGATTGAGGAGCAGTAGGAAAAGAGGTCGGATGATAGCCATAGGAACAGAAAAAGGGAGTGACCTTGGAGGCACTATGGACAGAATTGTTGTAGGAATATTCAGCAATAGGAAGATAAGTGTTCCAGTTGCTTTGGGTGGAATTACAAAAACAACGAAGGTATTGTTCTAGTCCTTGATTCAAACGCTCAGTTTGTCCATTGGTCTGAGGATGGAAACCGGATGATAGTGCTATATTGATATTCAGTGTCTTGCAAAAATGTTTCCAAAACCGGGAAATATACTGGGGACCCCTGTCAGACACAATGGTATGTGGAAGTCCATGGAGACGAAAAATATGGTCGATAAATATCTGGCTCAATTCTTGGGATGTTGGTAATTTCTTTAGAGCAGTAAAGTGGGCCATCTTAGTGAAAGAATCAACAGTGACCATGATAACCTGGTTTCCAGCTGATGGCGGAAGTGAACACATAAAGTCAGTGGAAATAGTATGCCATGGCGTTGGTGGAACTGGCAAAGGCTGTAGTAATCCTGCAGGTCTGCTACGGGGAATCTTGACTTGGGCACATATGGGACAAGCCTGAACATATCTTTCGACATCTGATTTCCAGGTAGGCCACCAGAAAGATCGCGAAAGAAGTTCTTGTGTGGCCTTAATACCTCTATGTCCAGCAACCGGTGAATCATGGCACATCTGTAATGCTTTGTCTCGCACTCTGTTAGTAGGGAGGAATAACAGCTTCTGATGAAAAAAGAATCCTTCTTTCTTGCATAAAAAGGTTCTTAATTTCTCTATTTCGCTATTAGACAGGCTGGAATACTCCAGTTGTACCTCATCCAGAAAAGATTGAGCAACTCCAATGATCTTACTAGGCTCCAGTAGAAACTGAGATGGGGAAGGAGTACAATCTGGATAGCGTCGAGACAGAGCATCAGCCAGAATGTTTTGAGATCCAGGAATATAGGTGATGTAAAAGTCATACTGACTAAAGAAAAAGGCCCAACGCGCCTGGCGACTATTTTGGCATACAAAATTACGTAGACATTGCAGATTACGGTGATCTGTTCTCGCCTCGAAAGGCTCCTTGGATCCCATCAGAAACTGTCTCCATTCGATGCAGGCTGTCTTCAGAGCTAACAACTCTCTTTCTAGTACAGAGTAATGTTGTTCAGCTGAAGAGAGAATATGGGACAAATAGAAAACAGGATGTTCAAGACCATCATCTTCTTGAAGTTGAAGCAAGACTGCTCCAATAGCTTTTTCGGAAGCATCAGTAACTACGATAAACTGTTTATTGGTATCTGGATGTCTCAAGATGGGAGCTTGAGTGAATGCCTTCTTTAATTCTTGAAAAGCTGTTTCAGCCGCCTTGGTCCAGACAAACCCCTGTTTTAGATTTTCCTTCTTTAAGGTATGGGTTATATGGCTGGTCTGTTTAGCAAAGTCTTGAATGAACTGTCGGTACAAATTTGCTAATCCTAGGAAACATTGTGTTTCTTTGATAGAAGAGGGAGAAGGCCACTCTAGAATTGCTTGTACCTTTTCTAGGTCCATAGCTATGCCGGTGGAACTTAAATGATAACCCAGATATTTGACTTCCGTCTTATCGAACTCACACTTTTCGGGTTTACAGAATAGTTGATGTGCTCGGAGTCTGTGAAGGACTTGTTTCACATGAGAAGAATGGAGTTCGGGGTGTCTGGAAAAAATAAGGATGTCGTCCAAGTAGATTACGAGTGTCTGGTTCAAGAGATCGGAAAAGATTGAGTCCATAAACCTTTGAAATATAGCAGGAGCGTTCGTAAGACCAAAGGGCATGACTTTATATTCAAAATGACCGAACGGTGTCCTGAATGCTGTTTTCCACTCGTCTCCTTCTTTTATACGTAAAAGGTGGTAAGCTCCCCGAAGATCCAACTTGGTAAAACGTTGAGCCCCTCTGACTGCCTCTAAAATATCCTTAATGAGGGGCAAAGGATAACGATCCTTTATAGTTATCTTGTTTAGGCCTCGAAAGTCTATGCAAGGACGAAGATCTTTGGTCTTCTTAGGTACAAAAAAGAGAGGAGCCCCTGCTGGAGAAGATGATGGAACAATGAGACCACCCTGTACATTTTCCTCCAGATACTCCTTAAGAACTTCCTTTTCAGGTTCCGTGAGAGAATACATTCTCCCAAAGGGAACGACTGTTCCAGGTTCCAAAGGAATAGCACAATCGTACTCTCGATGTGGAGGTAATACAGGTCTGGATGGTTTTTGAAACACGTCTTGGAACTCTAAATAATGTTCAGGAACCCCTTGGACAGTGTTGATGGAATACTCCGTAGTACTCTTCATAGGTGTTAATCTGTTTGGTGACCAATATTTATCGGAAGCAAAGCAATTTTCTTGACAAAACTGTGAGGATAAAGAAATTGTCCGGGTTACCCAGTTCACATATGGGTTATGTCTAGTAAACCATGGAATTCCGAGAATAATGGTATGGTTGGGAGATGAAATGAGATCAAAAGAGAGGTGTTCTTGATGATTACCAAACTGTAAATTTAACATCAAGGTCGTAGTATCGACTGGACCTGAGGATATTAAAGATCCATCCACGGTGTGTACTTGTTCAGGAATGTCTTTGGGTTGAGTGGGAATTTGCAGATTAGTGGCCCATGTCTTATCCATGTATATACCACTAGCACCACAATCCAATAATGCCATAGTTCTTTCTTGGCGGCCATCAGGTAGTTGTAATATGACTGGTAACACGAACAAGTAAGTTGTATTGTCGTTGAATGAGCTGATAGAAGGTATAGCCGATGATCCCGTCCCCTCCCTTCTTACAGAGGACGGGAGGTGGCGTTTCCCAAGGGTCTAGGTGGACGTACAGGACATGTACGAAGCAGGTGACCAGCAGAACCACAGTAGAGGCACAATCCCTTCTTCCGTCTGTCTTCCTTCTCACTAGCAGAGAGTGGCCCTCGAGCAGTATCCACTTGCATGGGTTCCCCTTCTATATCTTTAGCAGGAGGACGAGATTCCTCAGGATGAGGTGGATACATCCGTGAAGAGCTTGGCTGAGACTCTCCTCTACTCCTTCTCTTCTCCATTCGTCGTTCTTGAAGACGATACTCGATGGAAAGTGCTTGATCCATGAGGCCACGAAGATCTTCAACTCTGGTGGAATGTACTAATTCATCCTTAATTTCTTCCTTAAGTCCTCTGCGAAACAAAGTTACCAGGGTACGCTCCACCCAAGTGGTCTCTGCCGCTAATTGACGGAAACGTGTAATATATCGGAGGACATCCTGGGAACCTTGCTGGATATCACATAATGCTTCCTCTGCCGAGGCTTCCAATCCTGGGCGACCAAACATTTGTTTGAAGCGGGTCACGAAGGCAGAATAGTCCGACAATACTGAATCGTTGGATGACACCATCGGGGTTGCCCAGGCCAAGGCAGGACCGGATAATGCACTAATAAGATATCCCACCTTTGTCCTGTCATGAGAGAATTGGCTAGGTCTGAAGGCGAAGTAAACCGTTAATGCATCCAGGAATTCACGCAGTTTAGTTGGTTCACCAGAGAAGCGAGGCATTGAGGCGGAGATAGTCGGAACATCGCCACTGCGGAGGGCCAAAGCCGGTCGTAAGACCGCATTCTCGTTGCGCAATTGTTGCAATTCCTGAGCTTGTTGTTGAATAGTAGTCAAAAAAGATGAATCAAGATCTGCAGCCGCCGCCACTGTGTCATCCATAGTATCAGAAGATGTCGGAATGGTTTGGCGCTGCATTCTGTCACGACTCACGTGCTGCTGGCGCCTGGAAACCGCAGATCTAGTGGCGTAGGTCTTGAGGGTTCGGCTTTGGCCCAGAAAGGAGTCACTCTTTCTAGTAGCCACGGTGCTGCAGGCAGTGGAAACGCCAAGAACAGACCGTGCCCTTTAGAATTAGTGCCAAAGGGAAAAAACCCCAATAAAGGGGAAAAAACCTCCAAAAAATGGATTCCTGAAACGAAAACAAAACCAGGAATCAAACAGGAACAAAATGCAGGTAAATGCAAAATTGAAAAGATTCAGAACCGAAGGCTAAGAATCAGGAGCGAAGACACAATCTGAACAGAAAGTGATGCAGCGCAAGGAAAGGGAGAAAACAGAGCCCTTATATACCAAGAAACAGGAAGTGACCAACAGGAAGTAAAAAGACACCATTTTAGATAGGGAAAAAGTACATAGGATAGAATAGAACAGGAACCATAGAAAATAGGGACCAAGGAATGCTGGGAAGAAAAAGGTAACATGGGAAGGGGAAAGACATAAAGAAAGGACAAAAAATGCCTCGAAAAGGTAAAGAAGAAAAAGAAGAAGAAGAAAGAAAAAGAAACAGGTAAGGAGGGGTCAGGGGAGAACAGGGACACCACAGAAGGCAGAGCGAGGCCCAAAATAATATCTGCGGCCTCGTGCTGTACAAAGAAGACTCGGGGCGCGCCGCGTCCTGAGAACGCGCTGCGCGGCGCGAGCCGAATGCTCGGCTCGCGCCGCACCACGCGGCGCAACACTAGGAGAGTGCAGGACCTATTGTGCAATCCACTGTAGTGGCAGTACAACTATTGCTTCAGGCTTATCATTGCAGCATGACTGCTGCATTTTTTTAATTTGTAACCTGACCTGTCAAACAGGTCTTTTCGACAGGTAAATACTCCCCTTTCAAATATTCATAAGTCACCCCTATGTAAGTGTGCAAGGTACATTGCAGGGTATTTAAAAGTGGGACATGTAGAAAGTTGACGTAGAAAGTCAATGTCCCTAGAGTGAAAATACCCCCAAAAATGTTTCATTGTGGCAGCTCTAGGTGTCCCATGTACAGATTAAAATACTAATACTGTATTTCGGGAATAAGTCTAGCTAGAAAAATAATTAAACAGCTATTTTTAATGTTTATTAAAAACAAAACTCAATGGTAAAGTCATACTTTGTATAAATAATATGGAAATTAATGTTTAGAAGGGTACCTTTTTCCTGACTGAAGTCATAGGAGGCTAACTTGCATTGGCTCCCCCACATTCCCCAGCCAGTGATTAGCATTGAATAGGTGAGAAAAGGTTGTGAAATGCTTCCCAGGAGTAGAATATACAGAGTAATGGCTGTGGGCGCCCTTTTAAAACTACAGTGTCAAATCCGTCTGCTGAGTTCACATATAACAATTAGGACACAATTGAAAGGGAGAGAATAGGATGCCATGTCAATTATTATGTACCCAGTGTCTGGTTGCTGAAGCACCCCGCTTTTGTCCTACTAGACTTCTGTCTGTGGGTTGGTAGTGGGTACAGTACCTGCTCCAAACTGGGTTTTAGTGTTCGATATTAGAGGACTTTAGGATTACCATAGTACAATCCCCCACACACACTCTCTCAGCCCTCGGAGTACAAATTTAGTGTAGCAGAAGATTTTTGTAACTTTTGTAGAAAGACAAAACAGAAATGAATGTAAAAGTGTGTAGTGTTGGCCCTGGGAACTTTAACCCTGTTGCTTAGGGATGGGCAGGAGTAACCACACCCATTAGTTTGTGCTAGGCGTAAATGTAGCATCTCCAGGATCCGACATCAGACCCTTTCTGAACCTGTGGAATCTCAGAAGAGGATTGGACATGCTGCCTGTGAACTGAGAGGAACCCTGAAGTACAGGACCTGGTTCCTCTCGTACCCAGGACAAAGAAGTGGACTCCAAGGGTGAGGTGGCAGGCCACTTGTGTTGATGCAAGGAGACAACAAGAATTAAGACCCCTTTTCCTGGAAGGACCCAGCTGACAAGTGGCAAATATACCTGGACTTGACCCGGCTGTTGACATTTCATTGATACCCAATGAGTTTCTATGTGCCTCTCCTGAGGTCAACAGGGGTTTTAAAAGTGTACCCTGTAGTGGATTCTGAATTAAAAAGGCCTAATTAGGAGTTTGGTGGATGGGATATTTTGTCACAAATGTGACTATATCCCCTTTGCTGTATTACAAGTGCCATTGAATATAAAGCACAGGGAACACTGTGGACAGCATCTCTGTCATGTTTGTGACAGACTATCTTATCCGCTAAATTCTAAATTAGGCACTAAAGTCTTTGATGAGGTTGAACCTGGTTGTATCCGAGCCGTGCTCCGTCACAGTCAGTCTGAAATTGTGCCTAGGTCCCAGTCTACCATGACCATAGCCTATCATTTGCGCTTTATGGTTTCTGGCACTATTTCTACTTAAAACTTTTAAAATATCACGTCACCAGTTTGACTTTATTACTTTTGTGGTACTGTATAAATACTTTATAAATTGACCTAAGTTAAACCTGCGTGCTCTGTGCCATAGCTACAAGGCAGTTGAGCTCAGGTTTACTTAGTGACTTTGAGGGTTCACCCTGACAAGGATTTTGATTATACTTTTAGGATGGTATCACACAGCCAAAATATTACCCAATTTCTTACAACCACCTACGATGAATATTCAAGATAGGGCATTCTCTTCTACGGAGATTGCAGTACACAAGACCACCAATTATCATGAGTTGGGGAAAAGGGCACAGAGCCTAATTTACAAACTAGCCTTGAGAAGCTGCAGAGCTATATGTCAGGAAGTCTGTCTGTTGTGACTCTCTCGCAAGTAAAGGTGCTATTTAGGATTTAGTAAATAATAAAAATCAGCAAACCCCCCAATCATATCCTGAAAAAATCCATTCCCCTGAGTTTCCCTCAAGGGCGTTGAGGCATGCACAGTGAACACCATTAAAGTGGTGAGCTCCATGGGTTTAGACATATGTTTTTACATTGTCCCAATTTAGAGAAAGCTTAGTTAGAATCTAAGAAATTTGCGAGAGGTAAGACCAGTGAGAATTTGGATTTGGATGAGCATGTTGCTAAGACTGAATATTGCTACGTAACGCTGTTCAGCTATTTCACAAAGCTGATAATGTTATTGACATTATACTCAAACTTACTACTGCCAGAAATTGAAAATTCATGTCCACTCCTAAAATAAGCAATGCATATATGAAGGGTACTGGCAATATCTAAATTTCATAATAATCGTGATATAATCCCTTTATGGTAGGAGATCACAGAGATAATGAACTCTGAGTCAAGAGTGGGCCTTTAATCTAGGCTCATTAAGTGCTCATGCAAGAGAAATGTGGAAAATTTCTGAGAGAACTAAGGGTGCCCAGTGAGTCCGGTTTATAGCTTTTCCCTTCATGGAGTTCGAGGAATTCACATTGAGACTATGGGACATATGCTAGAGCATGCTTTCGAGGTAGAAGGGCTTTCCCTAATTTCTATGAGACATCCGAAAAAAGGAAATGAATAAAACGAGTATAACAGATTTACCTGATTGTAAACTATTGCTAATCACAACTGGGGGTATTTTTGAAAATCTTGGATAAACTGACTAAAATGGGAACAATATGTAAAATTGTTTACTTGTAAAAATACGCTTTGTCATTTTTAGGTCGAGTGCGCAAGCGCTTTAGCCTGCTATAATCTCTCTGTGGGATTTTAACCACGCCCACTGCATACCCATCACTATCACTCGTTCATGGGCTTGTCTTTCAAAAATCCTTTGTTATTGTTGATAAATGCTTTGAGTTTGTCCTTCCTTGGGGCAGTTTTGTTACCGCCTTGGCCATCGACCCTGTTACATGGATAATTGCACTTTTGCCAATAAGTTTGACTGCGAGTGAACTTCTTTTTCCTTTTGAGCCTCTCCTTCGTGCTCATGCTCATGGCGGCCATGACGCTTTGCATGGGCTTGTTTTAATCGCAACATTCTTGAAAGGAACATCTTCCTTTTTTCAAGTAAATCAGAGTTGTGCACTCAGGAAGGAACTTAGGGCCATATGTACGAACATATTTTCCCATTGACACAGAATGGGAAAAACCCTTTGATACATCTGGCCCTTAGTTCTTGTTGAAATGTATTTTGGAAACACACAATGAAGTAATTCGGCAGCAATTGTCACTAAACTGTTAGCCAATTAACTTAACTGGCTCTGGGGGGAACCAATGCAAGAAACATTATTTTATATGAGGTCTACCAGGAGGACAATTTTTCTCCCACGTTTTAGTCAAAGATTTTTCACATTAGTGACAAACGTGAGCAGTCCTTGTAGAGTTATTTATAGCCATGAGGTGTATAAAGATTGGTATGGGTTGAATGGCTTTGTCTCTTGGGGCAGGTATTTCTCTCTCTCCCCACACACGCACACGCTCATGGAGAGATTGTAAAAAAATGTCTACCTTAGTGATGACTCAATGAATAATCTCTGGACTTCATTCATCAAATGAATATTCAAACTTGTTCTATTTATTATCCTTCTTTTTACTTTGTTGTAACTAAAAGACGTGCACCTGAGACAAACATGCCACTGCAGGGAAATCCACCACTACATGTCTCACCAGAAAGATAGAGCCCACATGCTAGCCCCAGTTGCAGTTTCCTAGTGCACAGGGGCAGGCTGTGGGGTGCCCTATGCAAGGGTCCACTGTGGTGGCTGCCTACCTTTCAACACTTCTGTTACCATTAAAAGATGTC
The DNA here is from genome assembly GCF_031143425.1 of Pleurodeles waltl. Taxonomy (NCBI): domain Eukaryota; kingdom Metazoa; phylum Chordata; class Amphibia; order Caudata; family Salamandridae; genus Pleurodeles; species Pleurodeles waltl. The sequence goes on from NC_090447.1 coordinate 1,314,937,340, forward strand.
CATTGCCCCACAGGCCACAACGACACTACAGCAGCCCCTCCAACCCAGGTCATCCATGGACCACAAGGACACTGCAGCAGCCCTCCCAGGTCACTGTGTCATCTCCCTACCAGTTGTCTCATTTGTGAGGAAGAGAACATCCTGGCAGAGGTCTCCCTGGGCATTCCATATCTTACACCAGGTGCCAACCTATGTGAAGACTGCCGCACACACCGGCCCCACAGTATTATCACAAGACCCAATGCAGGGGCCACAAATAACCCACCTGCAGGTGACAAGGTGCTCTCCATCACCTGCCCAAGGTGTCTTATGGGTACATAATGGCACCAAGTGATATAATTCCACTAAGCTTGTGCACAAGTGTGGGAAGGGGTGTTCCTTGTCTAACACACACTGCATCATCTGCTTGGGAGGGGTCATGATATGCAGGCGCTGGGGCAAGTGTTTGGGAATATGCATTTGGAGTGTAGTGCAGCACAGCTTCGAGCAGAGTTATGCAACGCTTTTGATAGCAACATCCTATCGCAAGTTAGAGAATTATGGCTTTTTTTTGCTATTTATATACTGGAAGTGTTCTCAAGTCCAGACCCCATAGGCACAACATGCAGACTAATTCATACACTATGGCCCTCATTATGAGTTTGGCAGGCAGTGGAGGCCAGTGCAGCCAGAACACCGCCGGTCCTATTATAAGTTTCCCAGCGGGAAACAGGGCCTTCACATTGACGCCGGCTCATAATTGAGCTGGCAGCAATGTGGCGGTGTGGGGGCTGCAACAGCATCTGTCGCGATTCCCACTGCCCGTAATTCGGGCAGTGGCAAGCATGACGGGGCCGTCCATGGGGGCCCCTGTAATGCCCTTGCCAACTGCATGGACAGTGCAGGGACCCACAGGGGGCCCCCGACATCCTCCTTCTGACAGCCTTTCCATGGCGGTCCAACTGGATGGCGGATTGGGGAGTCGTAATCCCCAGGGCTGCCCTGCACACAGCGCCACCCTGGCAGATTACAACCGCTGAGACCGCCAGGCTGTTGACTGGTGCCAACCTGGCGGTGTTGGCGGTCGGACCGTGGCAGCTCTGCCACAATCGTAATGTGGCAGTCGGACTGCCACGACTGCAGCGATCTGACCGCTACCGTGAGTCTGGCGGTCCTAAGACCGCCAGTCTCATAATGAGGGCATTTGTCTTGAGTGAAGGTGGGGGAAATGTTTCTTTCTTTCTAACACCTCTGCTGCTACACAGTGCAGCTGTGCAGTGGTTCTGCACACATTACACTTGTCCTGTCAGAGCGATAGTGATTCCATGTTCTGTGTGTGTTTACATAGTTTAGTTTGGTTATCCATGTAAACACAAAACATTGAGTATGTTGCTCAGGCCTGTTTAGCAGACCACAGACCCAGCAGAGTTTAAAATACTAGTGTCCACATTAGAAGGGACAGAGGAACATAGTGAAAAAAAGATGGAATACCTTACAGACTGGTTATTTAATGTGCATTTTTGGGGGGATTTTAGATGCTGCCAATTAAAAATGCAAGTGGATATATGAGATTTATTTTTCTGAACACTTGCATAATTAAAAGGACTCCATGCAGGAAGATTGGTACAAGGTTTAAATGGATGACATAGTTTGGGTAGGAAAACAGGCATGTGCATGGGACAGCTGCTTGCACTAAAAATAATAACTTGGTCGGTGTCAGAAAGTTACTTCTAACATTGATTGACCTTCATTAGAACAACCTTGAGCAGAACTAGGGAGTGTACATAATAAGCACAATGGAGAAGGGATTGGCAGAGACATAGAAGTGATGTCATCTCCATTCTGCTGGTCTCTCAATAGCACACACATCATGCATACACATAACTCATATTTCCTTATATTAATCCACCACAAATCATTTTGGGGTCCGGAGTAGCATGCTACTTGCTGAAAAACGCTTTGACGCTGCATCAGGGGTACAATTACAATTATAATGAAGCTGCAGAGGATTGCGCCTTCTCATACCTGGCTAATAAGCCTGGAACAACACATTACATCAGAGCCTTCTTATCTTCTTCTTGACTTCCGCAAGAATCTGAAGACCTGGTTCTTCAAGTAAGCTCTCCAGGGCTGGTCTCATATGTCAGCTACATTACACTTCACATATTCTTTCCTCTCAGCACTTTCTTCTGCCCTCCTTCGCACTTCCATCTCTTCCTCCATCCTCCTCTACTCTGAAACCATCACTCCCACTCCCCTCGTCCCACTCTCTGTCCCTTGTGTCTAGCTTCCTTCCTCACCTCTTCCTTTTATCGTTCCTACCCAGGGGCATCTTAAGGATTTTGGGGGCCCAGGTTCAAATGTATTTTGGGAGCCCCTGTTTGGAGCAGCTCTGAATTTATGATCCTATTTTAGCTTTTTAATGTCCTTTTTGGCCAGGTCAACGACAGTGTATAGGCACACTGGTCCAAATTCTAAATGTGCTTACATCTAATATTCGGGGATTCTGCTGTATGTTTAGGTCGAGCGCTCAAACGCTTTGACCTGTTGTAAGTCTTGTGGGCTTTTAACCACACACACTGCACTCCCCTCACTTTCACTCGTTCGTCGGCTTGCCTTTCAAAAATCCTTTGTAATCACTGGTACATGCTTTCCGTTTGTCCCTCCTTGGGGCAGTTTTGTTACCACCTTGGACACCGACCCTGTTACATGGATAATTGCATGATTGTTGATACACTTGACTGAGAGCATATTCTTTTTCTTTTTGTGTCTCTCCTTTGCGCTCATAGTGGCCATGGCGCTTTGAATCGTCTCGCTCATGTCAACTGTTTAACTTTTCTTTTTCAATTTATGTGGCAAGAAAAGTCCAATAGGAATTTACAACTGTAATGGCTCTAATTCAAGCACACACGAGACCTATTGCATTGCAAATGCTTGTTCTGAATGCTTCCCTAGCTGCCAAAGAGAAAGGTGGAGACCAATTTCTACATTTTGATGTTTGCTCATACCTAAAACAATTGTTATATTTGTTTTTCTTTCAAAAGAAAATATGTAAATGAAGTGAGAGTTGAAAAATGGGTGAGATCACAATTCGTGCTAGATTTACTGTTTTCAGACTACTCACAGCGACCAGTCGTTTTCTCAATGTAAACCATAATATTTTTGTTAAGAAGATTAATTTCACAACCTCCTACTGGTCCATGGCAAAGATCTCCAGAAAATGAATGGGCTTGTGGCATAAACTCTCCAATGCTGTATTTACTTTTCACAACGAGAAATACTTTGTTTAAAGGGAATTTTACATACCAGTGTTTGTAGGCCATGCTTCCTATAAATCTGATCATATTATGTGATAGATGATGATGTACTTTAAGCCCCCTACGGTGTTTTGTTTTTTTGTCTGGCTACAGACAGGGTCAGCTGCCTATCAGCATTCATGTAATGCCAATATGAGAAAAAAAGAGTCTGAGCGAGGGGCTTTGGCTCCACCCATTTGTTAATCAGCTTCTTTACCACAGCTTGGCATATGCCTTGTCAAACGTTCTGCATGCAGGGAAAGGTGGGATTTTTCTAGCCAATCTCTCATTTAGGAACTTTTGGATTTGCCTAATGTCATTGCTTTGTTGCAGAGACATTCAGAATATGCTTCAGTCCACAGGACAGAATGCAAGGGGGTGAATTATACAAGGAAGAAAGTAGCAAGGGCAAGTAGAATGCACATCACGTAAAGCGCTGATTAGTGAATGGCCCAAGATGCACATACCATTGGTTGCTCTGTGAATTTCATAACAGCCGCAATATTGTTTACTGTGAATTAAAGCAATGTTACAAACCAATAAACGTTTGTTAATTACACACATTCAGCATGACACATTATTGGTCTCGATGTCTAGCGCTTGATAATATATAGCACCATATAGATGTGTTTTAAAAAAATATTTTCTTATACAGGTAATCAGGGGCATAGCTTGGTCAGACAAAATGGCAGGGTGTGAGTTTCAGATTTTCCAACAATAACGCTGACATATCTTGTTACAAATACATCATATAAGAAGTACGTCATAAGAGGGGCTTAAGTCCAGTGGAAAGGGAGAAGAGTGCGTAATGTTAAGCATACTTGAAACTAACCTCAATATTTTGCATAATAATAACCATTTTTTAGGATCTTTAAAACAGATGAGAATGTGTTTGTGTTTTTGTCTGTGTGTGTGTTTATAAAAATCCCAAGTGAAACACCTCACCATCCATAACATAAACCACCTGTACCCAACTATTTATTAGAAAATACAGTAATGCGAAGGGTCCCAAATACCACTCCCCTGAAAGCTACACCCCTGCAGGTGATATTGGTCTCTCCTGAGTCTGAAATCTGTCGTTCAAAACCAGGGCTATCTGAATTCAATGCAAGAGGCAAAACGATGCGGTAGTGAAAAGGTAAGCATTACTTGAATAAGGAAATGGTTTCAATATGCATACATGCCTGAATCTGAACCCAGTGTGTGGACTTCCCTTTGATATATTGACAACTAGCTGGGTAAATAGCATAAAGTTGTTCTCTATTAATTGAAGTCCCATTTTAATACGGTCACCTCATTTCTTCGTAACATGCCCTACAGTGCATGTTTTCATCCCTGTATGGTGCCATTTCGCTTCTCTGTCCGGGGCTCCCAAATACCGACACAGACCTGCCTACTCACACACAAAATTCACCATATGAGGAGGAGGCAGGTATTGGAAGGGGTGAATCCTTGTGCCAAGAAGTACCTACAAGATACTTTTGCTCCAGCCATGCCCCTCCTGCAAAAAAAAAAAAAAAGAAATAAAGCTTGCTGAGGTGGTGCTGATGAACTGTGGTGTTTTCGTACCCCTTAATGGATGCCTGCAGTTACAAGCCTCAGAAAATGAGCTAGAAATCTAGACTCTTAACAGTTATCTGAATAAATAACCACTATTTTATTAAAGCAAGGAAGCTATCATTATACGTGCAATCTTTTATTCACTCCTAAGCAGCAGCTATTAAAAAATCCAACCAGAGAACTCACTTATATCACAAAGTAAAACACAACATTCATGTCCAAATAAATGCCCATGGGTTCCCTATTCTCCCTCTTTTGTTTGTTCTTCTTGACTCATACTACTCTTCTAACATTGCGTACCTTTTTGTCCTTACTAATCTAGACACATATAAAAAACAAGTATTACTTTCCTTCAAATAACAGAAAAAAAACAAAAAATCAACATCATCATTCCAAACAACACACTTCCAATTGAAGTCACTTCCATCACCCTCTACTTACATGAGAGGGTGTGGTGGGATAATGCTAGCCTCCTTGTCTTTAATAAAATAGTGATTCAATTTTCAGTAAACCTTTAAGAATCATCATTTTATGGCAAGACAGAAGGCTAGCATTATGCGTGTTCATAATATCGCGAAGCGCAGAGTGAAACATGGTCTATTGGTCTAAAATAGGACTTTCTAAAAGTATCTGAATTAGGCCAATCTACTGCATTCATAATGTCATTGAGTTTTTCACTTGACATAAATGTCTTACTTTCCATCGTACACCTCACTAAATGTGCCATAAAGTTTTAGATATCTATACATGCCTCCTTCATAGCAGACTTTACCTTTCTAGCAATTATTGCATGTTTAACCACTTGATAAGGTTCTATACATTAAATCAATAATTGAGCCACCCCAGCATTCCTTTCCTCCAACAAAAACGTTTCATATTCTTTAATACATGTGACTACAAATAATTTGGGCAAATCATCTAAACTTGGATAAAAAACTGATAGAGACTTATTTTTAGTTCTTTTGATAATCTTAAACATAACTCCTGTAGGTTGATAAAATCTGTTTGTCACCTCTAAAGCCCCTACATCTGAAACCCTCCTAAAAATATCAGACACAACAAAGTCACTAACTTCCAAGACAACTCTCTTGTACCCAAAAATCTATTACTAGGCCATTGCTGAAACAATTTCAGCAATACGTCTACATCCCAAAGAGACTGATACTATGGTTTTGGTCCCTTTTTCAACATTATCCCTTTCATCACCTTACAAATTAAAGGGGTCTTTACACCTGAAATTCCTTAAATCAAGCAATGTCCTGCAGAAACCTCTGAATTATAACAATGAATCATCCTATAAGCCAATAATTTATTGAACAAATCTGCCAAAATATTTGCAACATCTATCTCATCATCTTTCACCAGACCCAATTCCCTTGCCACGCACCGCCGAAGCCACACTCTCCATTTGCTCTTGTATTTTTTCTTTCCTGGAGCCCAGTGCTCATTGGTCAACCCAGCAGCTGATTCTGCAAGGCCTGTTAATCTTTCTGATTTCTTCAAATACTCCAAACTAAAAAGTTGACCACACCCACTAGGTCATTCAATGGCTGGTTCCAGTGCAGATGGGAACGAATTCTGAGTCTTCCTAAAGGGTGCCACCAAAACAATATGACATTTCTGTCTTGTGCACTGCAACAACACCTGTTGAATCATTGAAAACGGGGAAAATGCATATGCTTTCATTCCTGACAAATCCTGCAGGAAAGCATCCACTGCCATTGCCTCCAGATCCGGTCTCCAACTGACATAATTCAGTAATGGGAAGGTCAGTCTGGATGCAAAGAGATCCACGTCCAAAGGAAACAGAAGTTTCTGAATTCTTTGGAATAAGTTGTCTTTCAATTTCCAATCACTGAAATCGATCTAATTTCTCGAATACGAACTGGCCATCATAGTGTGCATCCCTGGAAAATATTTCGTTCTTAAACCAATCTTGTGTTCCAGGCAAAACCTCAACATTTTTGTTGCTAAATCTGCCAACTTTTTTCATCTGCACCCACCTAGTTTGTTGATGTATTTCACTACTGTCCTTTTGTCCATTTTCAACAAAACCGAAGCCCCTTTCAATTGTTTGAAAGTGCGAGGTGCAAATAAACCTTCCTTTAACTCCAGACAATTTATATGGTCTTTCCTTTCCAGCAGATTCCAAATACCACCTGTTTCCTGATCGCAACAAATTACCCCCCAACCTGACCAGCTGCCATCTGTTTCTATCACAAAGTCTGGTCTTATTCCAAATATTGCACTCACATTCCATGCCTCAAAACTTTCCATCCACCACCTTAACTCTTCCTTCCCTTCGATGGTCAGTGACACACAGTCCCCATACCATAAACCTTCTGCCAAAGCAGCTCTCCTCAGTCTCTGTAATGCTCTGTACTCTAATGGCCAAACCGGCCAAATTGAAGATGACAAAGGACCAATAATTCTCGCCAACTCCCTCAGATTTATCTCTTGTTTCCTCATAACTTTCCATAGTTCTTCTTTTATTTTCTTTATCTTCCTCAAAGGAAGTAGTGACCAGCTCTTTAATGCGTCTATCACAAAATCCAAAAAATCCAAAGACTGACTTGGCATAAACACAGACTACTCATCTACTCATTGATTATGAAACCCAGTGATTCTAAAAACACCCTTCACCATTTTCATATGCTTTATCAATTTCTCCTTGTTCTGACTCATTATCAAAATGTTATCTAGATATATAATCAACCTCACACCTCTTTCTTTCAAATAACTTACTACTGATCTCATTATCTTTGTAAGACACCAAGGGGCCAAAGGTAGACCGAATGGTAAACAAAGGAGTCGGTGCAACTGCCCTTTTCATCTGAATTGCAATACGTTCTGACTTTCTTAATGAATTGGTATTGTAAAGTGTGCATTTTTGAGATCTATTGTTATCAACCAATCTCCTTCTAATAACATGCCCGCAATAGATGGATACCTTCCATCTTGAAGTGACTGTAAGTTACAAATTGGTTTACTGTTTGTAAATTTATCACAGGTCTCCACTCTTGTCTTTCTTATCCACTAAAAAAAGTGTACTGACAAATCCTTTTTTGTACTCCTTTATTCTCATTATTGCATTCTTCTCCAACATATGTACTACCTCTTTGATTGCAATCTCCTCAAACTCTTCCTGAAAGTTCAACTCTCTTGGTTCTTCTTCTTGAAATGGAACCAAATTCAAATCTATCAAATAATGTTTTACTGCAGGGATAATCCCTGGGTCGTCCATTAATCTTTCCCCATTTTTCAGAGAGAATTTGTAATCTTCCTCCTAATTTTGCTAGAATAAAACCAATATTTGTTTTCATACTCACCTTGTCCTGAACTTGAGGTTTGTTTTTGACCTCTGGCCCTTGATGCTCTTGCTCTATTCCTTTTTTTCCACTCTGGGGATAAAAACCTGATGATTGTCTGCTAAAGCCACTTCCTTGGTAACCAGAATTTGGGGATCATAAATAGTGAGACTTATAAAATCCTCGGCCCGGAGGTTGCCCTCTGCTCCCAGCCCAACCACGAAAACTAGTGCTAGCAAACACTCTTCTCATTGAATTGTGCCTTGTCCAGACTAGTGAGAGATTGCACATATTTCCCAATATGCTTCACCATGCCATCCCTAAATAAAAGGCCCATTGCCTCATCAGTGGATTCTTTCACAATAAAATCTGCCAATTTTGTATCTCTCCTCATAAAGATAGTTTTGTGCCTTTCTGCCAATAGTGCGGAATTTGCATTTCCTGTAAAACAAATCACCCTTTGGCACCATCCTCGCAACAGATGTATATTAACATTTAAAACTCTGATGCAAGTCTCCTCCACTTGGTCAAATCTTCTTGCTACCAGCTCAGGTATATCAAGAACTTTATCTTGACGAGTTTTAAGGGACTTTTCTAATCCTTTTTTGGGATCCTTGCCCAATTTAAATAAATAAGTGATCAATTCAGGATCAATGTTAGGAGTCACAATGAGTTTTACATCGATTGTAGGTTGTGAGAATATAGCTCTTAAAACATTTCTCTTCTCCAAGGGCCTTCTTAACCACATCTTAATATATTTTGTTGTGTGGTCCAAGGGCCACCATTCTTTACTTCTATGATGTTTAATTTTCCGTTAGATCAAAACGTCTTTTCCCCAAAGCGCCAAATACTATATTTGTTCTTTTCTCTTTCTTTCTGTAATTGTCAACAAGCTCATCATCTACAAGACCATCTTTATAGTGTAAGCTCAAAATATATTCATCTTAATTCTGACAATCATCATCTTGGTCAAGCTCATCCAGCTTGTCCCCTTCCATTGCAGTGCTACACTGCTCATCCCTTTAGTCACTTTGGACAAAAATCCTCTTCGAGCCATTTTGGACTCCTCCCTCATAATCATTCATCATGTGTTTTACTTTCCTTACACATTTACCTCCATGACATCTATAACTGGCTCCATCACCATCAGAAATGGAGAAGTACTCCTCCTCTTCATGCCTTTCTCTTACTTTTTCATTCTTTAATACCTATTTAATAGTGCCCTTGACTGGTTGCTGCACCTCCCGGGACACAAATCTCCATTTAATTACTGGTGGGAAATATGTTCAGACTCTTTGCCAGCCATAACGCAAACCTTTAGCACAAATAAAAAAAAATTGAAATGTTACCGTTTTATGTTTAAGTCCCAACCAGTTTTCTATATTAATTGCTTAATAAATTAAGCCTCGAACACTTTCTGTCTCTGTAATTGTCTCAGGGAAAGAGCAACTGACCACAGTAAATGTTGCCAAGCAACCCAGGTGTTCAGGACACTACAATACGTGTTCCTATGAACAGGAAACACAAGCCCTAATTCCCACAAAAGAAGCGTGTATGCCTCCATGCACCTTACACAATGGGGCTGCCACACCCAAGATGGCCGAGCATCACATAGACTAGTGCATTGTCTCAATTTCCACACTGCTGTCTCAAGCAAAACACTGACTCGCTTGTGAAATCCAGTGGAACGGACAGGTAGGCCTGTCACTGAAACTGCGTCATTTCCATTCTCTGCACATTAAAATCAAACAAAGGTCATATTCATGCCTAAAAAATACAAACACAACCATTACCAGATTAATGTACCGTTTAAACAAATATTTTAAATGTAAAGTAAAAAAATACACATCCTTCAAAATGCGTTACTGAGATCGTTTTTCAAACAAAAAGACTACAACTAAAAACATTAACTTTATATTTAAACCCATACATTGAGCTATAAACATGCATACTATACACACTAAATATATAAACAATTGTAGACAATCCAATCAAAATTCTCATCAATGTAGTTAGCTAAAAGTATACTTATCTGATCAGAAGCAGCAAACAAAAGGGGAGGAATATGGAACCAAAGGCATTTATGGACATGAGTGTTCTGTTTTACTTTGTGATGTATTTTGGTTCTATAGCAGGATATTAATGATGAATGCTATGATTCTATGGCTGGATATAATTGTTGCTGCTCAAGAGTGAGTAAAAGATTGTATTCATTATGCTAGCCTCCAGTCTTGCAATAACATCCACTGTGATTTTCTGCTTGTATTCCTTGCCACTGTGCGATAATGGCTCCTCACTGGGTGACCATGTGAAGACAGACCGATATCCTGTGTCATGCGGTGGCTCTGTGTGAGTTGGCATGCCTGCTGGCAGTTGCTTTGTGTGACCTTCTTTTTATCATCAGTGGGGGCCAAGCTGTTCTAGATTAACATAGTGATGAGTATGACCGCCTGTGACGCAGTCTGTGGTTTGACCGGGGCTAAGCAGGTGAAGGAGCCACTCGTGCAGCTGATTCTTGTGGCAGACAACTTCAGTAGGTGATACCCCTGTGTGCAAGGACTGGTTCTGGAGAGATAGAGGGAGAATTGAACCTTGTGTAAATGTTGAGAAGATACACAAAAAATTGTTTCAGTTGGTGCAGGAGGGAAAGGAGTGTAGAGACTGAAGCATCATCCTAGTGTGAGAGGGTGTCGCCTTGCCACCTGCATGTCTCATGGACAAGCTATGTTTTACACATCCTTTTTAAAATTTTAAAATACAGAAAATTGGAAGAATACTCTCTTATTATATGGAAATATCCTGCCCACTGAACCAGCACTTTGTTGTAGTGTAAATAAAGACCGATAACGTGAAGAGTCTTTAACTCGATTTATTCCAGATCAGAAGTACAATACAAACACGCTGCGAAGGTTACACCAGCGTCTCCGTCCTCAACCATCTCTCTCAACTGCCTCTCCTCCAATCCTCCTCCCCTCCGGAATGTCATTGTCATCACAGAGCATGCGATGACAATTCCATTCGCGTGCTGACAATACCACTCATTCCGTTCACGTGCGTGAATACAACACACTTGCTGATATGTATTGCAATCCAAGATTTTTCCATACATCCTGGGGTCCCATTACTGCTGCAGACCTCCTAGACTTGTCAGCAAATCTCCACTGGAGAATCAGAGGTTGCAGAGAAAACCGAGAAGAGGAAGCATAGCTCTGACATATTACTCCAGGAGGCCGATGGAGACTGTTGAAATCTTTCTCAAACAAGTGTCACTGGAAGACATTTACAGCATTTTGATTTGGACATCTCTCATTTATAGTAGTGGTTGAAAAAATGAAGCTCAATATAATGTCATTCATTTCTTAAGAGGATTTAAAAAAATGGTTCAGTGTTTTTTTTTATCAAGATTGGTCTGTGGCCATTCTTTACTCATAGGAAATCACAGGTTACACTTAGTCTCTCTTAAACCAGCTGTTTGTACAGCTGTACACTGGCCTCTGGTTTGAAAAAGTATGATCACATCATTCCAATTTCAGTACCCTACTAGGCAAAGAGTATTTAGTAGCTAGGCTGTAATATATCTAAAATGCTCCTTTCAAGAACACCAAGCCACCTTCCCCCTAAAGTGACCATCTCACACAATCATAACTACTTCAAGGGCTCTAATGCTAATTTTCCTAAAATGACCTCATTAGGAATAAAAACACTAAAGCCAACCTTCTTAGCCTGTGTACCTAAGGCCTGTATTTCTGTTTTGATAGTTATCACGACAATCCCATCTCACAAAATCTTCAAAAGAGAGCTCAAATGTTTGCTATTGAAACACTACTCCCTCATAAGCGCTATGCAATATTCCTTGGGATTGAACCAGCTACACAGAGGTAATACTATACATATTAAATGTGGACATATATTGAAACTGATTAATATTTTATGTTCTCTAATAGTAAATAAGGTTCCATTTTTTACATTCCTGTACAATGATTACTTCTTTTGCATCTAAATTGTTTGTACAGTTGCTGGTGTAACTTGATCTTATGTAAAGCATTTTCTCACCTGTTGTGTCTGCTCTGTGCCACATAAAACTGCTAATGAATAATTAGATGAGTAAATAAATAAATAAAGCGTGGACTGCTCCAATATTTTGACCTTTTTCTATTAGACCATTTTTCACTGTGGATATTTTCCTTGTTTTTATTCTAAATTTCAAATTTTCCTCTAATGTGTGTCTGGTGTGCCCTTCATACTTACTTTCCTGTCATTGTGGCACATTGCCCCATTAACGTGGAGGCAGGAGGGGCATTATAATCATATCGAGAGCTACATCTTTGATATGGAGCATGAACAAGTTGGATGTTGCTTTTAGGAAGTATAGACCTTGTTCTTCCCCTATACCTCCTGCTTTCCTTAAACCTTTTGTTTTCTTATTAGCTCCTGTTGCTTATCTTCTATAGTTTGTCATTAATCTAATATCATGGTGAAATTATCAATGTCGGCCTTCGCATTTTGACCATGTAAAATAACGTTACAAAGGTATCTTCTTCCTGACCAAGTAACTTGAAAACCGAACAAATATTTTACTTGAGTTTGGGTATGCGGGATTTAATTAAGTTTCTCTTTCAGGCTTTCTTTCAATAGTTTGCTTCAACTGTTAAATGGAGAAGGTATTGACCAATTTTCCACTTTTAGCTACGTGGAAATGGTTCGAAATCTCAAATTATTCCACTAGAAGCAGTTTTCAATATTTGCAACCCTGTACAACATAATGTTTACAATAAATCCTATTACAAATGTAATTGGAATTTGGCTACTTGAAGGAAGGATACTTCTTAACAATGGTGACAAACAATTTTAAGGATTACCCACAGAATTATCCATCAAAAACCACCAGCGTTTTATGTGTGACAGAAACTTCATCCAGTACCAGTTCGTGAAGAACTTCATAAAGCAATTGTACTATGTAATCACCAAGAGTCTTGGAGGAGGATTTAGCAGTGAAGAAACTATACACGCAAAATAAGGAATGACTAACCTGCACAGCGTGTGAGATCGACCACTAAACTGAGTGCAATCGGAAGAGCACATCTCTTTGGGTGTATAGGACAAAGTGCATCTGGTCATGGTGATTGAAGAAAGAAAGGAACATTTAAATTCGAATACTTAATTACCTGCGAGCAGCACATCGTTCAAGTGACGTGTCTTCAACTCCATACCTGACTTGGGGGCACACCGCAAGCTAATTGAAGTGGCGGCTCATGGATGTCGGAGCTGCCTAATGAGACACCCACGTCGGATTCCATCATCCTATCGTGTGGAGGCGGTGTGCTGTTCTTTGTGAAATCCACATCTGGCCTCAGACATTCAAGGACGTCACCAACTCAATTCATCATGCACCAGAACAGTCATTTTGATTTGGGTGTCCAAAACAAGGTGAATGTTGATGCGCACAAACAGATAGCAGGCACCAGTGCCATTACTAGTATCAGTAGTATTTGAACATTGATGTGCACAACTGATAGTATGCATCTGTGCATTACGAACATCCAAATGTTGATGTTCACAATGTGAGTTGCACATTTACAACATTGATGTGCGCAGCCATCGATCTTGAATGTCTTACCGATTATGGAGAACTTTGAATTCACATGTGTGTAGAGGTTTAATTATATGTCTATTTCAGTCAGTTAGGAGCTGCATATCAAATGCTAGAATTTTCAGTCTCGATTGTTCATTTTTAAGTTATTTGAAGTTATTGACATGGCTGCAGCTAGCATGATGCAACCCCTCCAGTTTGTTTTCAAAAAGGGTAATCCGTTATTGACTTGAAAACAATGAAAGAAGCTTTTCGATTCTTATCTATTGGCAACTGGGTGAGAGAAATTTTCTGCTGTCCGCAAACAAGCAGTATTACTGCAAAATTTGGGGGAATAAGTACGAAATGAATATGAGAGTCTGTTGTGATTATCTGGGGAATGTTGGGGAGCCTGGAACCTCGATGATACTGGTGTTCCATGTGTTGACGTAGAGCTGGGAGGAGAGAGTTTCACGGCGGTTGATGGGGTCGGAAAAGCATATGTCCCCACTGTGGGTTGGTGACTACGATTAAAGTCCTTTCTTGAAATCATTCGTCTCAGCATCTTAATACTGGCGACGAGGTGACACCAACCCAGAACCCAAGGATTCTTACCTTCTATTCCTGCTGGAGGGGAGCGGTGCCCCGGCGACGGGTGGAGCTAGAGGAGAACGGTCAGAGCGGTGGTGTGCGGCTGTCCTGACTGCCCAGCTGTCCTGGCGGCGGCTAGAGTGGTGCCGGTGTCCCGGAGGGTGCAATGCAGGACAGCCAAGAGTCCCAGCGGCAGCTGAGGCTCTGACAGCCAAGAGTCCCGGCGGCAGCTGAGGCTCTGGTGTCTCAGCAGCAGTAAGTGTCTCGGTGGGTGCAATGCGGGGCAGCCAGCGCCCGGAGGCACACGTCGGACATCAAACGTCCGGAAGCGTTGGAGTTTTCAGGCACAAGTTGTCGATGGTGTCAGGTATTTTATCTGACTTTTAAACTTTTGGGACCCACAAGCTTTTCTCTGCAAGCGTGAGGTAGCTGTCCGTGCATGTCTGCGTGCCTCGCAATCTTTTGAATCGGAAGGAGCGAGTCGCTATGGCATGGCGTCACGCGTGTGTCTAAGATTATAAACCGTTGAAAGACTAGACCGCACATCGTCTCCTCACATCGAAGTTTTTTTTTTTCCTCTCTTCTGTTGAACATTTTAGGAACACTAGACTGCTCACCTCCTATCCCAGTTCGTGCCCACTACTAGTTTCATTTATGATTTCCACCTGGTTGCCTCTGAAACCAACGTTACTAACATTACATGTACTAATTCTTGTTCTCCTCAGCAAATCTATTGTGTGACTTACAGTTTAACTCATTATGGCTACCCCAACGATGTCTCAACCACCTCCTTTTTTATCAGACAAAGGGGACCCAATTCTGCCTTGGAAACGTTGGAAGAACCTTTTTGACTCCTACTTAATAGCTAAAGGGGGAAAAAAATTCTCTCCAGCTAGAAAACAAACTGTTTTGTTGCACAACTTGGGGATCGAAGGCAGGAACATTTATGATAGTCTTGAGACCCTACCCATCGGAGGGGCGGAGGGAGAACCCAGAGACATCTATGAAATGTCTGAAGTGATGTTGGCGGCACATTTTGAGCCTAAGCTCAATGTCGTTTTGGAAAGACACAAATTTTTTGCAAGATCCCAAGGTAATGCAGAGAGCGTTGGTAACTTTGTCGCTGCTTTACGCACATTAGCGCACACTTGTGACTTTAGAGATATCACGGATTCCCTCATTTGTGACCAATTAGTGCGTTGTACAAACAACAAGAGGGTTCAAGAGAAACTATCGACGAAGAACCCCGACTTGAGGGAAGCTATTTCAATTGTTGAAGGGATGGAGAGCACCAACAACTGGATCAAGGAAATGAACAACCATGAAGGGGATAGTTTGTGCATGGTACAGGCACTGCGGATTCAGGAAGAAGTATTAAGAATTGTCAATGACAATAAAACACCGGCATCTACTCAGGAGAAGAGGAGAGAGATTAGGCATCTGCGTTGTTACCGCTGTGGCAGCACTGGACATGCAGCGAATAGCTCCAATTTCTTTGCACGTAATTCGCTGTGTAGGAAGTGTGGAAAGAAAGGCCACTATGCTAGGGTTTGTAATAGTGACAAGTGCAACATAGATTCAGTCACTGAAAGTGTAAACAAAATGGTTTTATGTGTAGAACATGATGTTAACCATGTTGGGGGTAACACTGGAATGGTAGACGATGGGCCCGTGGTTATGCCTGAGTGCACTATTAGACTTAATGGTAAAACAGTTACAGTTTTGGCAGACTCAGGATCTCCCTACACCATGGTAGGTGACAGGAATTGGCAAGTAATTTTTGGGGAGGATCTTGACTCCTTGATTAAACCTGACATTAACCCAGTCAGCTATGGTGGTGCTAAAATAGAAGTGATTGGATACAAAATCATGAATATTCAATTTCAGAATAGGACCACGATAGGGAAAGTCTATGTAGCGAAACGTGGTAATAATCTTGTAGGTTGGCGGCACCAGCGGGATAGGGGATTTAAGTTAGACTCTAACTCTGAGCACCAAGTCATGGTGGTGAATGATGAGAATAATGACCTAGAGATTTGTAAGGAGTTCCCTGGAGTGTTTAGTGAGAAGTTAGGGTGCCTAACTAAATTTGAGCACAAAATCATACTGAAGAAAAATGCGGTTCCTTCTGTGCATAAGGCGAGAAGAGTACCAAAGTTGATGTTAGAACCCCTCAAAGCAGAGTTGAACAAATTATTGAATGCAGGAGTAATTGAAGAGATAGAATCTTCCGAATGATGGCCCCTGTTGTCCTGGCACCGAAAGACGATGGGAGACAGATCCGCATGTGTGTGGATCTTAGAGATCTTAATAAGCACATATGGGTAGATCGCCAACCTTTACCCAACATTTCGGAGGAGTTGTCGTGTTTGGGTGGCTCGAAGGTGTTCAGTGTGTTGGATCTGTTCTCTGCCTATCACCAAATCGTCTTACATCCTGAGTCTAGGCATCTCACCTCATTTGTGACGCCGTTAGGGGCCTACCAATTCCTAAGGATGCCTTTTGGGCTGGCCTCTGCGGACGCCTCTTTTCACCAAATTATGAAGAGGGTCTTAGAGGGAGTCTCTGGTATCTTATTTTTTCAAGATGATATTTTGGTTCATGGCAAAACCGTGATTGAGCATGACAAAATTCTAAGGGAAGTGTTAGGTAAGTTGGCCCGAGCTGGTCTTACTGTGAAGAAAGAAAAGTGCAAATTCAGGGTCACTTCAGTAACTTACCTGGGTCATACTATATCTGGTGAGGGAATCAGGCCCAAGTTAGAACTCGTTGATTCCATTACCCGGGCACCTGAACCAAAGACAAGGATGGTGTGAGATCCTTTCTAGGATTGCCGGAGTACTACTCCAAGTTCATTGCCAACGTTTCAAGTGTAGTTCAACCCTTGAGATCTCTCTTAAAGAAGGGGTGTGAATTTATTTGGACGGAGGAGTGTGCGGCTGCGTTCACTTTTGTAAAGAGCTGTATTGGGAAGATGCCCACCTTGGGGCATTTCGATACATGTGCCAAAACCTTCTTGTACACAGATGCCAGTGTCAAAGGGTTGGGGCAGTCTTGATCCAAAGAGTAGACCAGGAAGAAAAAGTAATTGCTTTTGCTTCTCGTTCACTCAGGGAAGCTGAACAGCATTATTCTGTTATAGAAAGAGAGGCACTTGCATGTATGTGGGTGGTTAAGCATTTCAAATTCTACTTGTGGGGTTTACCTTTTATTGTGAGGTCAGACCACAGGCCACTTGTCCTAATATTTTCTTCTAAGAAGGAGGAAGAGCTGACCCCTAGGATAAGAAGGTTGGTGGAAGGATTAATGGAATACAATTTCTCAGTGGAATATGTACCCGGGCCAAAGAATACGGTGGCAGATTTCTTGTCCCGAACTTCAATTGACAGTAGTGATGAGTCCGATGATGAGGGTGTGATCAATTGGGTGAGGGTGATGGCCATAAATGAAGATGAGTGGATGTCAGCAGCTGATCTGGATTCTGACAGGAATAAACTTGTCAAATTCATTGTGAAAGGTTGGCTAGAGTACAAAGACATTTCCGACTCTTTGAAGAGGTACTAGAATGTAAGAGATGAACTCTCCTTTAGTGGAGGTGAATTATTCAGAGGTAATAAATCTATACCTCCTATGGGCGTGAGGAGTAAAATTATCAACTTGGCTCATGAGGGTCACTTGGGCAGGAATTTGACCAAATCTAGACTGAGAACAGTATACTGGTGGCCTGGGTTAGATCGTGATGCTGAAGCAGTGGTGAAAGATTGCGTAACCTGTGCACGGAATGATAAGGGCAAAGTTATGGTGAAAGCCCCACTTTCTCCAGTTGTGATTCCTGAAAAACCCTGGGTTTAATTAGGCCTTGACTTTATGGGTCCTTTCCATCTTCTGCCAAATTAACAGAATTAACGTTATGTCATGCTTATGGTGGATTATGCGTCAAAATGGGTGGTGACTAAATGTGTGAATTCTGTAGATACCAGAACTGTGATCGAGTTTTTGAAGGAGGAGTTCTCTCGGGAGGGTATACCTAGCTATTTAGTCACTGACAATGGTGAAGAGTTAACATCTCAGGATATGAAGTTTTTTTTAGATTCCTTAGCCATTGTACATTTGAAAACAGCTTTGTATCTACCCCAGGCCAATGGCCTTGCTGAACGTATGAACAGAATAGTGAAGTCCTGTGTCCAGGAAGCTATTGAAACCAGGGTTCCTCTAGCTGATCTCCTTAGAGACATGTGGTGGGCATATCGTAATAACCCTAATAGCATCACTATCATTGCCCCTTTGGAGTATATGACGGGCAGGACTGGTTGCACTAAAATATTTCCTGCATGGATCAAAAACAGGTTGGGGCAGGATGATCTTGATCAAAAGAAATTTAATAAGGCACCCGATGTTAGAGAGAATTATCAGCGTAAATATAAATTGTGATATAATTCTAAGGCCCAAGCGGAAACCGCCATTTGGCCGCTCCGCGGTCAAAAGACCGCGGAGGCCATTCTGGCTTTCCCGCTGGGCCGGCGGGCGCCCGCCAAAGGAGCGCCCGCTGGCCCAGCGGGAAAGGCCCTGCAACAATGAAGCCGGCTCCGAATGGAGCCGGCGGACTTGCAGGGGTGCGACGGGTGCAGTTGCACCCGTCGCGATTTTCACTGTCTGCAATGCAGACAGTGAAAATCTTTATGGGGCCCCCAGGGGCCCCACGACACCCGTTCTCGCCATCCTGTTCCTGGCGGTAAAAACCGCCAGGAACAGGATGGCGGGAAGGGGGTCGGAATCTCCAGCGCCGCCATGGAGATTCAGCCCAAGCAGGGGAAATCCGGCGGGAAACCGCCGGATTCCCTTTTCTGACCGCGGCTTTAACGCCACGGTCAGAATGGGCATTGAAGCACCGCCAGCCTGTTGGCGGTGCTTCCGTGGGCCCCGGCCCTGGCGGTCTTGGACCGCCAGGGTCGGAATGACCCCCTAAGTATGGTGTTTCCAATGTTGAATGGAGAATTGGTGACATGGTGTTGGTGAAGAACCCTGGCTTTAGAACCAAAGGTGAGTCAAGCTTCAAGGGTCCATTCTGCATCAGAGAGGTGAAGAAGAATACTGTGGTCCTAGACAATGGAGATGTGTGGAGAATGTCCAGGATTGTGAAATGGAGCAACTTGGCGGAAGATTCCTCTAGCTTGGAAAACCAGGGAAGAAGTCACGCCTCAAATGGATCTGAGGCATTACCACGCACCAAGGCTTCCTTCAGGATACGCTCCAAGCCATTGTGGTTGAAAGACTATGGCCCTCATTACAACATTGGCGGTAAAAGCCGCTTACCGCCGTGCAGAAGATTGCCAACAGACCGACGCGGCCGTGGAATTCCGCCACAGCTATTATGACCCACAGTTCAGAATCTGCCAAAATTCTGACACCCATACAAGTCCACCGCACCAAAGGTCAGTGATAAACTGGCGATAACAAAACCTCCACCGCCACGCCAACAGAAATACGCCCACACTATCACGACCTACGAATCCACGCAGCGGTCTTTCAACCGCGGTATTCCATTGGCGGTACACACCGCCGCGCTCAAAATACACACACACTTACAAAACACAATCACATTGGACAATTCGAAATACACACACCTGATACACATACACACACCACTCCCACACATTCAATACACTATATAACACACACCCACATCACCCACAAACCCTTACGACCACAAATCACGGACAAAAGCCAGAGAGAGACACCACCATCAACAAAACTAGCATCCGCAGGCACACAACACCATCACCCACATAACTTCCACGCACCTCTCACAACACCCCACTACATATCAGCACACATATCACCCCACACACCACCCCACACATCACCTACAACACCCCATGGCACGGCAAAGACACCCCAGGTTCTTGGAGGAGGAGCTCAGGGTCATGGTGGAGGAAATCGTCTGGGTAGAACCACAGCTATTCGGATCACAGGTGCAGCACACCTCCATTGCAAGGAAGATGGAGCTATGGCGAAGAATAGTGAACAGGGTCAACGCAGTGGGGCAGCACCCAAGAAATCGGGAGGACATCAGGAAGAGGTGGAACGACCTACGCGGGAAGGTGCGTTCCGTGGTCTCCAGACACCACCTGGCGGTTCAGCGGACTGGCGGCGGACCCCCGCTTCCTCCCCCACAACTAACAACATGGGAGGAGAAGGTCTTGGCGATTCTGCATCCTGAGGGCCTCGCAGGAGTAGGTGGAGGAATGGACTCTGGTAAGTCAAAGCTTTACTATTACATCCCCCACCCTACCTGCATGCCAGCACATACCCCCACCCTCATCCTCACCCTCACCCCCATCACTCCTACTCCTCACAAATGTCCCACTATCACAAACCACACATCCCAACACCAAGCCCTGCATGCAACACCAAAGCATGGACACCCATCACTAAAGCATGCCCACTGCACATACCCATATACCCCCCTAAACCATCATCACACAAGGTCCCACACAGGAATGCTAGCACTGGGGTACACGGTCACCCACCCATTGCACACCTTGACACACACAGATGCAATACTCATGCCTTTATACCCCTGCAGGACACCTACCCAACATCACCAGACAGGAAGGTCCACACATGCCCACACCACCAACAGTAGAGGCCCACAGTGATGACAGCACCTCTGTCCAACTGGATCTAGATGACCAGCCCGGCCTATCGGGGACCTCGGGACAGTCGGTTCCCCACACCCAGTCACAGGCCACTACAGACCTTCCCCCCTCTGGAAACACCAGCACAGCACCCACCCAGCGGGCCCATACCTCCGTCCCCAGGACACGTCAATCAGCAGTGTGTCCACCACTACAGGGAACCAAGGTTAACCCACCACCCCAACAACAACAGGGACCTGGGGGCAGTGGTAGTGGGCACACGGTCCAGGGGACGGAGGCTCAGGAACACAGGGGAACTGGGAGGGCTGTGTTGCAACAGGGGGCGGACAGGCCCAGGGAACCCACTCTCCACGAGGCCCTCTCCTCCATCATGGGAGCCTACCACCACTCCCAGGAGACGATGGCAACGGTACCGGCCAAGTTTCAGGAGACCCAGCGCCTGCAGAAGGAACAGTATGTGGGCTTCAGGGAGGAACTCAGAACCATCAATTCCACCCTGGGCACCATCGTAGGGGTGCTGAAGGAAGTACTGAACACCAGGAGGGACACTGTGGCACTACAAGGGGCCCCTGACACTAGCCTGGACGATGAACTGCCCACCACCTCCGCCGGCGCTAGTGGACAGGAGGCACCACCACAGGACCACCACACCAGCACCCCAGCCCCTGCAGAGGGAGAACCACCTCTCAAACGGTCCCTGAGATCCAGGAACAAGACAGGGAACAATGCCAAGACCCCCCCAAGAAATGAGACCACCTTGATTGTCATCCTACTGTCCCACTTTGTCACCCTGTCCATCCTTAAACTGCCCCAGCTCCACTTCCTATGCCCATTTGGGCAATGCACCTGTGAGACTAATAGACTGGACTCTGCCATGGACATTCCTCCGCCATCACCCCTCAGCATTTTGCTACCCACTCCAATTTTGAGCACTAAAATAAACAGCCTTAAAGCACAAAATAATCTGGAGTCTGTCAGTGATTTTGGAATACTGTATTGGCAGTAACTGGCAAAAAGCTCTTTAATTTGTAATGTCAACATACCTATGTCACACAGCTCTAGTCCATGAGGAATCTAAGCAGATGTCACACTGTGGGAACCAGATCTGTGAAATTGTAAGGGAAAGTGACAACTCAGTGACCATACCCTGGGTGAAAAAGACAGACAGTAGAGAGGTAGTAGTGTATAAGTACATGTAGTAGGCAGGTATGTATTCTTACCTGTGTTTCACTGGAAGTATTGCTGGATCACTGAGTCCCTGTCTTCTTCCTCTGCTTCCTTGTCTTCACTGTCCACAGGCTCCACAGCTGCAACAACACCACCATCTGGACCATCCTCCTGCAGAAAGGGCACCTGTCGTCGCAAAGCCAAGTTGTGAAGCATACAGCAGACCACGATAATCTGGCACACCTTCTTTGGTGAGTAGAATAGGGATCCACCTGTCACATGGAGGCACCTGAACCTCGCCTTCAGGAGGCCGAAGGTGCATTTGATCACCCTCCTAGTTCGCCCATGTGCCTCATTGTAGCGTTCCTCTGCCCTTGTCCTGGGATTCCTCACTGAGGTCAGTAGCCATGACAGGATGGGGTAACCAGAGTCACCTGCAAATGGCGAGGGACAACTGTTAGACACACACTAACCTGGAGGGATATCCCCAGACCCAGACAACCATTTCCTCTGACTAGCTTCCAGGTGCTCACCTAATAGCCACACACGGTGCCTCTGGAGTTGCCCCATCACATAAGGGATGCTGCTATTCCGCAGGATGTAAGCGTCATGCACTGAGCTAGGGAACATGGCATTCACATGGGAGATGTACTGGTCTGCGAAACATACCATCTGTACATTCATCGAATGATAACTCTTCCGGTTTCTGTACACCTGTTCACTCCTGTGGGAGGGTACCAAAGCCACATGTGTCCCATCAATGGCACCTATGATGTTGGGGATATGTCCCAGGGCATAGAAATCACCTTTCACTGTAGGCAAATCCTCCACCTGAGGGAAAACGATGTAGCTCCGCATGTGTTTCAGCAGGGCATACAACACTCTGGACAACACGTTGGAAAACATAGGCTGGGACATCCCTGATGCTATGGCCACTGTTGTTTGAAATGACCCACTTGCAAGGAAATGGAGCACTGACAGCACCTGCACTTGAGGGGGGATTCCTTTGGGATGGCGGATAGCTGTCATCAGGTCTGGCTCCAGCTGGGTACACAGTTCCTGGATTGTGGCACGGTCAAGCCTGTATGTGATTATCACATGTCTTTCCTCCATTGTCGACAGGTCCACCAACGGTCGGTACACCGGAGGATGCCGCCATCTCCTCACATGTCCCAGCGGACGGTGCCTATGAAGGACAACAGCGAGCACAGAGTCAAACAACTCAGAGGTACATACCCACAGCTTACACAGAACACCATTCATACTCAAAAAGTGGCCTGTATGTGTGTTGAGTCTAGGCCTAGGTATGTGTGACGCAGTTGAAAATGAAGCCATGTGGGCCCCTGAAATGGCGGCTGCCTGACCTCTAAAGTGGGACAATGGGATGTGAGGTAACTGCGCTGGCGTTGTACACCGTCGCGGTAGGCGGTCGAAGACCGCAGCGCAATGCTGCATTGGTTAACATTGGACCCTATGGGTCCCAGGAGCCAATGACGATGTACGCCGGCGGTGACGGTACGCACCGCCGTGGACATGACCGCCATTTTCTATCTGTTCAATCACTCGATACCTGATCTTCGACAGGAGAGGACCTACACTGCAAGTGCTGCTATGACCTCGGTCTGGAAGAAACAATGGCTCGAGTGTCTGGGGAAAGGGCCCCTGCCTTCACATCGGAGGAGTTGGAGAAACTCGTGGATGGGGTACTCCCCCAGTATACGCTACTCTACGGTCCTCCAGACAAACAGGTAAGTACACTTGGAGCATGATATATGGGCTATGCCTGTGTGGAGAGGGGTGGATGTAAGAAGGAAGGGGGGAGAGTGCGGCGTGCATGAAACGACGTTGAGTGCATGTGCCACATGGCAAGGGTAGGGATGGGGGCCAATCACTTTGACGGTGCAGTTGGTAATAACTTTCTCTTCCCCCTGTACAAATCATGTAGGTCAGCGCCCACCAGAAAAAACATTTTTGGCGTGCCATTGCCAAGGACGTCCTGACCCTGGGGGTCTACCACAGACGGAGCACCCACTGCCGGAAAAGATGGAAGGACATTCGCCGCTGGAGCAAGAAGACGGCAGAGGCTCAGCTGGGGATGGCCTCCCAACGTGGGAGGGGTGCCTGTCGCACCATGACCCCCCTGATGTTCAGGATCCTGGCGGTGGCGTACCCGGAGTTGGATGGGCGCTTGAGGGCATCACAGCAGCCACAAGGGGGTGAGTACACTCGCATTCTGCTGACTTTGCGTGCAGTGGAAGGGTCTGGGTGGGGGAGGTGGGCTGTGGGTTTCCCTAGGCCAGGGCGAGTTCCGTAGGCAAGGTCCCTCCGTAAGGCAGGCCGTGTGGCACCCCATCCCACCTCTGTAGAGTACCAACTCCACCTAGTCATGCCCCTGTGTCATCTATGTGTGCAGATGTTGTCCATAGCCTTGTAGGCCATTTCCCAGGAATTGAACAGTGGAGCTCAAGAGCGCGGCGTAGTGCAGGGGACATCTGTGTCTGTCGTGTCCGGCAACGGTAGCGGTAATGCATGCACTCAACATGTCTTTCTTCTGTCGTCCCCCCCCCTTTTTGTGGTCCCCCTGTTCTTGTGTGCAGTAGCATCACCAGGCGGAGGAGCAGTGGCACCGGAGCAGGAGGGAGCTGTGTCCCACATGGCCATGGAGGGCCACACTACAGACTCGGAGTTCACCAGTGGGACGGAGGGCGAGGGGAGCTCCACGGCGGGGACAGGAGCTGAGACCAGTGACACGGACTCGTCCTCTGATGGGAGCTCCCTTGTGGTGGCGGCAACATCTGTGCCCCCATATACAGGTACGGCCACCACCCCCCCTTCCAGCACCGCCCTCCCAGCAGCCCCTCAGCCTTCGCCCCGTGCCCACTTACCCGGGAGGGTGGGCATCACCTTTGCCCCAGGCACCTCAGGCCCTGCCCCAGTCACCCCTGCTGCCCTCAGTGAGGAGGCCATTGACCTCCTCAGGTCCCTCACTGTTGGGCAGTCTTCCATTTTGATTGCCATCCAGGGTGTAGAAAGGCAGTTGCAACATCAAATGCATTCCTGGAGGGCATTCATTCTGGTTAGTCGGCCCTTCAGCGAGCTTTTTAGACTCTGGCCTCAGCACTGATGGCAGCCATTGTCCCTGTGTCTAGCCTCCCCCCTCCAACTTCCTCCACCCCGACCCAATCCCCTGTACCCCAGCCTATCCCAAGCACACCTACAGACCAGCATGCACACACGTCAACACACAAGGGAAGCTCAGGCAAACATAAGCACCACACATCCCACAGGCACTCATGCAAGCATCACACACATGCAGACACACCAACATCCACTGCCTCTACTGTGTCCCCCTCCTCCTCGTCTCCCTCCTCCCTCCCTGTCTCGTCTACACTCACACCTGCATGCACTACCTCTGCAGCCACTACATCCCTCTCCAGCACACCCACCACCACACCCCGCTCACCTGCAGTCACCACCCCCACTACCATTCACACGTCCCCTGTGTCCTCTCCCAGTGTGTCTGTGATGCCCCCTCCTAAGATACACAAACGCAGGCACACACCCACCCAACAGCCATCCACCTCACAACAGCCTCCGGCGCATGCACCTTCACCCAAAGTCAGCAAACAAACACCTCCTACAACCACAACCTCTTCCTCCACTCCCAAACCCCCTCCAGCTACCCGTCCCAGTGTGTCAAAAAAACTTTTCCTGTCCAACCTTGACATCTTTCCCATACCTCCCTCACCCCGTCCATCTCATAGGTCTCGAACTAGCACCTCAGCCACAACATCTCCGGGACCAGTGGTGCCTGTAGTCACTGGAATCTGGAGTGCACAGGCCACCAGGGCAGCCAGTGTGGCACGGAGCCACAGCACAGACAGTCCCCCACCTGTGAAGCATCAGAAGTTGGCCAGTGCCCGGCGGGAGAGGGGGAAGACTCCAGCCACGAAAGCCTCTCCCAGGGGTCCCAGTGGGAGTGTGGAGTCAGCTGTGACACCTTCCAAGGTGGGGAAGGGCCACAAGAAACCCGGCAAGTCTGGGAAGAGCAGCACGGCTGAGAAGACCGCGATCACTCCCGCTTCCCAGGAGGCCACCACCAGCATAAGCCCAGCTGCCCAGGAGGCCATCACCAGCACAAGCCCAGCTGCTCAGGAGGCCACCGCCAGCACCAGCCCAGCTGCTCAGGAGGGCACTGCCAGCACCAGCCCAGCTGCCCAGGAGGCCACCGCCAGCACAAGCCCAGCTGCCCAGGAGGCCACCGCCAGCACAAGCCCAGCTGCCCAGGAGGCCACCGCCACCACAAGCCCCGCTGGGCCATGAAGGACCGCCAGCAAAAGCCCCGCTGGGCCATGAAGGACCGCCAGCAAAAAGCCCCGCTGGGCCATGAAGGACCGCCAGCAAAAGCCCCGCTGGGCCATGAAGGACCACCAGCTGCTGAGTCCCTGCAATGGAGACCGCCGTCTCAAGCACCGCTGACCAGGGCACCGCTGTATCAAGCACCGCTGAACAGGGCACTGCCATCTCAAGCACCGCTGAACAGGGCATCGCCGTCTCAAGCATCGCTGAACAGGACACCGCCGCCTCAAGCACCGTTGAACAGGGCACCGCCACCTCAAGCACCGCTAAACAGGGCACCGCCGCCTCAAGCACCGCTGGCCCATGAGCACCAAGGGCACTGATGCTACTGAGTCCGTCACGGGCAGGATGAAGCACTCTGGGCACCATGCCCCCTCCAGAACCAGTGGAGAGATCCATCCACTACCTCTGTCCTTAGCAGGATGAAGCACTCTGGGCACCATGCCCCCTCCAGAACCAGTGGAGAGATCCATCCACTACCTCTGTCCTTAGCAGGATGAAGTGTTCTGGGCACCATGCCCCCTCCAGAACCAGTGGAGAGATCCATCCACTATCTCTGTCCTTAGCAGGATGAAGCACTCTGGGCACCATGCCCCCTCCAGAATCAGTGGAGAGATCCATCCACTACCTCAGTCCTTAGCAGGATGAAGCACTCTGGGCATAAGGCCCCCTCCAGAACCAGTGGAGACTGTTATCCACTTGAGAGACTGTGGCTTTGCACTCCCCAGGATGGAACAGTGGGCAAGCCACCCACTGTAGAGACTTGAGAGACTGTGGCTTTGCACTCCCCAGGATGGAACAGTGGGCAAGCCACTCACTGTAGAGACTTGAGAGACTGTGGCTTTGCACTCCCCAGGATGGAATAGTGGGAAAGCCACCCACTGTAGAGACTTGAGAGATTGTGGCTTTGCACTCCCCAGGATGGAACAGTGGGCAACCCACCCACTGGAGAGACTTGAGAGACTGTGGCTTTGCACTCCCCAGGATTGAACAGTGGGCAACCCACCCACTGTATAGACTTGAGAGACTGTGGCTTTGCATTCCCCAGGATTGAACAGTGGGCAACCCACCCACTGTGTAGACTTGAGAGACTGTGGCTTTGCACTCCCCAGGATGGAATAGTGGGAAAGCCACCCACTGTAGAGACTTGAGAGATTGTGGCTTTGCACTCCCCAGGATGGAACAGTGGGCAACCCAGCCACTGGAGAGACTTGAGAGACTGTGGCTTTGCACTCCCCAGGATTGAACAGTGGGCAACCCACCCACTGTATAGACTTGAGAGACTGTGGCTTTGCATTCCCCAGGATTGAACAGTGGGCAACCCACCCACTGTGTAGACTTGAGAGACTGTGGCTTTGCACTCCCCAGGATAGAACAGTGGGCAACCCATCCACTGGAGAGACTTGAGAGACTGTGGCTTTGCACTCCCCAGGATGGAACAGTGGGCATGTGGCCCCCTCGTGGATTTGGCGTTGTGCACTCAACCGGCTGAGGTGCCCCCCTTTCCCTCCCCCTGAGGTGCCTGTTAAGTTGCTGTCTGATGCCCCTGCAGTGTTCTCTCCGTCATGGTCGGTGATATTGTGTGGGCCTCGCCCATACCGTGTGGGCCCAGTGTTCCACAGACTTAATTGGAGTACTACCTGGACTACTATGCTTGGTATATATTTTGTAAATGGTGTATATATATATTGTTGCCTACTTGATTTTAATATATTACAATGGTTACACTCATTTTCTATTGTCTTTGCATTCTTCCGGGGTGGTTGGGGAGTGTAACTGTGATGTAGTAATATGCATTAGTGTGTGTGTTGTAGTGGGTGGGGGTGTTGCGTGTTGCGTGTGTATGTCCCTGTTTTTTCCCTTCCCCCTCCCCTGTGTCGTAGGTGCAGTACTCACCGTGGTCTTCGCCGCTGGCATTCGTGCTCCTGGTAGGGGAGCAGGAAGACTATTGCAGGTAGAATTTGGAGTTCCGGGTACATGGTGTCCTCGTTCATCTTGGGTTGTGTAGAGGTGAGCGTTTTCCCTTCGGAGTTCCTGTTTCCGCCGTGTTTTTATCCGCGGTGAATCCGCCCCGGAAAAGGTGGCGGATTGGCTGGTTGTGATACGGTGGGTGGTACATTGTCTCCCGCCTGTCTGTTGGCGGTGACCGCCATGCTGTTTGTTCCCCTGTGGCGGTCGGAGTGTTAAAGTGGCTGTCTTTGTTGGTGGTTTCTGCCACGGTCGTAATTGCACATTTTTTACCGCCGGCCTGTTGGCGGTCTTACCGCCGCTTTAACACCGACCGCCAGGGTTGTAATCACCACCTATATGTCCTGATACCTAACACCTTTTAACACCTATCATGCATGCATTTCTGCATCGTGAATTGTGATGTGTTTTTTTTTTATACACATCTTGTGTAATGTATTACTTTGTTATTTTTAACTGTTCTTCTTTATCCTTCAGTATATTTTAGTGTAAGGGAGGGGGGTGTATTGTGATTATCTGGGGAATGTTGGGGAGCCTGGAACCTCGATGATATTGGTGTTCCATGTGTTGACGTAGAGCTGGGAGGAGAGAGTTCCACGGCGGTTGATGGGGTCGGAAAAGTGTATGTCCCCACTGTGGGTTGGTGACTACGATTAAAGTCCTTTCTTGAAATCATTTATCTCAGCATCTTAACAGAGTCTTTTTGAGATACCTGTAGAACAGGCACAAGGAGAACCAGCAGATGTATTTGAAATGTCTGTAGTGATGTTGGAAGCATACTTTTTATTTTTTACTAGAACTCAGGGTGAAATAGAGAAATTTGGAGCTACATAGCCTCTTTGGAAACATTGGCACGTACACATAAGTTTGGCTTGTTATCTCACTCTTTGATTAGGGACTAATTGGTGTGGTGCACCTATAATCCAACGGTGCAGAAGAAGCTTTTAGCAAATAATCCACACTTAAAAGAGGTAATAGTGATCATTGAAGTGATGGAGAACATGACTGTGGGTGTAAGAGATTAGAGATGGGAAAAAGGTGAGGTTCCAGTGTTGGCCAGTGTGCACCTAGAATCCAAGGGTGCAGGAGAAACCTTTAGTAAAAAATCCACTCTTAAAAGAGGTAATAGCGATCCTTGAAGTGATGGAGAACATGACTCTGTGGGTCTGAGAGATGAGAGATGGGGAAAAAGGTGAGGTTCCAGTGTTGGGCAGTGCTCGTGAGATGGGAAAAGTGGAAGAGGTGTGTGAAGTAAAACAACGGGGTGGTGATTTCGAAGGAGGGCGGTTTTCCAAGGAAAGAAATGATAACAAATTAAAATGCTTCAGGTGTGAAAGAGAAGGCCATTTATCTAACAGTCACGGTTGGTTCGTGAGGTTAGCAACATGTAGAAAATGGGTCTAGAAAGGACACTATACTAGGGTGTGTAGGTATAAAAGATACAAGGGGTATCAACAAATGAGAATGATCAACATTTTGTTTTGAGCGTGAAAGCGGATGGTGATCCTATTGTGATGCCGGAGTGTGAGATGATGGTAAGAGAGAAAAAAATGAGTGTACTGGTAGAAATGGGTTCTCCTTACACAATGGTAGAGGAAGAGAATTGGGACACGTTGTTTGGCAAGGAAAGCAGTACTTTCCAACCACCTGACATCAACCTTGTTGGGTATGGAGGGAACAAAAATGATATGTTTGGTTAAATGGTGATGAGAAATCAGTTTTGTGACAGGTAAACTGTAGGTAAAGTGTATGTTGCTCAAAGAAGTGATATGTGTTGGGATGGAGACATCAAGGAGACATGGGAATAATGATAGATCCCATTTCACGGGAAAACGTTCTACTGCTGAATTATGAAAATAAGAATAATGATATCGTTGATGATTCACCGAAGTGTTCAGTGACAACCTTGGATTATTAGAGGGTTTTAAGCCTAAAATCACAATAAAGACCAACGTCATACCATCTGTGCACAGGGTGAGGAACGTTCCTAATTTAATGCTGGAGCCATTGAAAGAAGAAGAAGTTAACAAACTTCTGGATGCCAATGTGACTGAGGACACTGAGGCTTCAGAGTTGCTCCCTCTGGTTGTCTTAGCATCCAAAGAGGGGGGAAAAAGACTCATATGTGTGTAGATTTGAGAGATTTAAATAAGCATATATTGGTGGACCGACAATCCCTCCCTTACATCTCTGAGTTCCTCGTTACGGTGGGGGAGGCCAAGGCTTTATGTGTGATATATTTATCTTCAGCCTACCACCAACTTTTTAACACCCTAACTCAAGATATCTGACATTGTTTGTCACCCCATTAGGTGCTTATCAGTTCCTTTGCATGCCTTTTGGTTTGGCGCTGATGTCGGCTTGCTTCCAAAGTGTAATGTTAAAGCTACTAAAGTGCATACCAAAGGTACTAGTGTTCCAGGGTCATATACTTATATCAGGGAAGGGCATGGTAAAGCAAGACTGCATCTTGAGGTTGGTCCTAGATAAGATGCATGAGAGTGGCCACACTTTGAATAGGGTAAATTGGAATTAGCAAAGAGTGTAATTAAGGCACCTTCTTCTACCAATTAAGCATCAACAAAATGGCATATTCTGCAACCATGTCTAAAGAAGCGGAAAAGGAGGAAGAGCTGTGAGGTACAGCATGGATAAGAGAATGCACTATAAGAAAGGAGGCATGGAACAAATTGTGTGATGAGGATGATGTTCTGAAGGCAGTGTCAAGTGGTGGCCTCAGTATAAAAACTTATCAGGGACTTTGAACAACTATTCCGCCTCTGA
Organism: Pleurodeles waltl; assembly: GCF_031143425.1. Lineage (NCBI taxonomy): Eukaryota > Metazoa > Chordata > Amphibia > Caudata > Salamandridae > Pleurodeles > Pleurodeles waltl. The sequence goes on from NC_090447.1 coordinate 1,314,968,580, forward strand.
CTTTACAAGAGAAAATAATTAACCTAGCCAGTGAGGCACATTTTGGCAGGAATTTTACAAAATCCAATCTACATCAATGGTACTTGTGGACAGGAGTTGATCATCAGGTGGACAGTGAGGTTAAAGAGTGTGTGTTGTGTGGGAGAAATGACAAAGATAAAATCACTAGAGCTCCCCCCCAACCCTAGCTTCAGTGGAGGTTACCAAGGAACCATGGACTAAATTAGGTTTAGACATATTGGGTCTAGCACACAATCTGTCACCACAGAAGCAATCTGTTTTGTTGGTGGTGGATTATACATCAAGAAGGGTGGTTCCTAAGTGCATAAGCTCGGTGAACACAAGAGTAGTTATTTAATTTTTGAAAGAGGAATTACTCAGGGGTACCCCAGTTCCTAGTTATGGATAATGGTGTCCAATTTGGTCTAATGGAATGTGTGAGTTCCCAAGGATTGTTCATTACCCATTTAAAAACAGCCCTCTGCCATAAGTGAATGGCCTTGCAGAAAGAATTCATAGAGTGGTTAAAGATTGTGTGGTAGAAATAAGAGGATTATTTTCTGAGATCTTGTGAAAAATGTTGTGGTCCCATAGGACCACACCTAATTGTATCACATTAGAATTTCCTTTTAACTTGCCAAAACGTAGATCACCTGGATCAAAAATGAGTGCATTTTGGCTTAATGCAGATACGGAAAGGGAAGTTAAAATAAAACCTCCCGAAGATGATATAATGAGAAGACAAAGAGATTATTAGAAGAGGTACAAAGCTAGATTTGACAAGAAGAATTATGCAAATGCTATTTTGTGGAATGTGGGGGATGCAGTTTTGGTGATAAACCCTGGTTTTGTCAAAAAGGGTATTTCCCAAATCATGGGTCCATTTATCAACAAAAAGGTAAAAGGTAAAAGAAAAGTCGTTATTTTAGACTCTAGAGATGTTTGTCATCTGTAGTCATGCTTATGCTGTGTTACACTTAATTATGTTATTCTAGGCTTGTTATTTGTGTTTTTCTGGAGGCAAGGTGTATTGTGTGTGCTTATTGTTATATTGCCATAGTGAGAGAACCTTGTGAGTAGAATTTGCCAGTTGGAGATGACGTGAGCTTGCTGGAGGTAGGTGGTTCTTGTACTCTTCCTCTTACAATAAATCTCATTACAAATGTAATTGAAGTTTGTCTACTTGAAGGAAGGATACTTATTTACACACTGATTGGATTTTCATAATTTTTACATTTACACTATCTTTCTAAATTGTGTGGGATTTTTCCTGTGTTCTATTCTCGCTTTATTAATGTTTGAGTGCTCCATATATACTTTACACATTGCCTTTAAGTTAAGCTTTACTGATTTTCTGACAAGCTACCAATAAGTTAAGAGTAGGTTAATTTAGTGACTATTTGTGGTTTATCCTGAAAAAAGATTGTGGTTGTTGCTTGAGTAGGGTTTCACCTCTCTCAACCAAAAATCCAGTTTTTCACACCTATTTCTTGTCAACTGTTAGACACAATAATCACACCTTCTTCTTTCATCTCAGCTGTCAGAAGAAAAGGTAACCACTTCCTGCAGCCACTCTTCTAAATATCACATGGAAACAAAAGATGCCTTTCAAAAGGAGGAGAAGACAGGTGACATAAAAAAGCCTCCAGGCAGACAGGAACATCCAAGTAGAGAATTGCAGAGAAACCTGGCACTCACAAATCCTTAATCAGAGTAGAAGAAGACCAGATACTACTAGAACATGATTTGAGGAGAAGCTGTTGAAGGACTTCCAAACAGAGTACACAAGTCCTAAAGGAAAGTAAAACAGTAAATAAGAAGCAAAAGTAACAGGATGAGAAAGCTTCCACCACAGCTGCCAGATAGTTTGCAATGCATGCCCCTGATTATTCCAGCTCCATACACAGGGGAATCAGGGAGTGAGAAAACAAATTAGCAGGAGATGAAATACAGGAAACCACTCTGCTATGATGGATGTAAAAAGGACTTTTATAACTGTATTGTGGAAGCCATAAAGAACTGGGCAAAAGGCATTATGTTACTTTTGGTTACTGAAGAGGAAAGAACAGGTTTTAGAAATTTGTTAGAAGAAAGATGGGAGAAAAGTGATATATTTTAGAGGTAGAAGAGTGTCAGTGTCCTGTACCAAAGAACTGTGCTGGAAGAAAGGCCAAGACTCATCTCTTGTGTGAAGCTGTGATTTTGAAAATTGTGCTCTCTATGACTCAGTGGGAGGTCAGCAGACCCACTGAGAGCAAATTATAACATTTGTTCATGCTGTTTCAGCACTTAACAAGTAATAATACATCAAATTTCGAAACAGACTAAAGTTTTAATATATATTGAGGAATTTAGCAAATACTTTTAATACACTTTTCAAATGTGAAAGGTCAGATTTCAGGCAAAGTCATTTTGGTTCTGTTCCTCATAAAGTAGGCAACAAAGACAATAATATCAAAGTTTGTTGTGGGGGTGTAGCGTCGATGCCACCAAAGATTTGTGCATGAGAAAGGAGCTCTGATAACCAGCGACCTACTAGCGCTCTTCTTGCATCTGCAGAACATATTTTTAAGGAGGCTTTGGGTTCTGTGCACAGGCAGAACATCAAAGATTGCCTACAAGCTGACTGGAGTTTGTACTAAAGCTTTTTCTAGCTTTTGCATTGACATCATAGCTGCTGAGTTGATTGCAGACAACATTTTGCATTCTCTTCAGCCACATATCAACATTCGAATATTGCGCAATGTCAAAAGGCGAGACCCCTTATCATTTTCTGTGACTCTTTTTCTTCAATATGATATATTCTTCTAGAACATTGCTCACTCAATTTCTTAAGAGAAATTCTTCTAAAGCATCTGTACTAATTCTTGGTAACCTTGCCA